>NC_037332.1:59937500-60562500 GCF_002263795.3 Bos taurus
TTGTGTGATAATGAATTCTCAGAACTTAAAATCTACTGCCTGCTCTTTATTTCCTCTCCAGAAATGTCTCTAGCTTGATATAGCCTTTCATCTAAACTCGTTTATTAACATAAAAATAAGCCCATCCTGGTTGATTTGGTAGGAAATAAATATCACTGCATAATCCAAGGTTGTTTATTTTAACTCTACCCTGGCAGGTAAGGCCAGGAAGGATTTATTTTGTTTTGTTTGTTGCTGTTGTTTATTAAACATATTGTCTTTATTCATTGTCATAATCTGGTTCAAAATTTTTTTACTTCAAAAGTCAATTAAGGGTAATCAAAATACAGGGAATTGAAGGGATGATGTTAATGGGAATGCTTGCAGGTTTGGGTGTGTAAGAACTGTCCCAGGATTTAAAATGCTTCCCACAGTTCAATACTCCTTTGTACTCTTTGTTTATGAATTCAGTATATAGGAAGAGCAGTAACTTGGCCCTTCTATGTCAGAATGAAATGATGCTAAGGGACCTTTCAATGCAAATATGGAGAGGAGCAAACTCTGGATCTAGTCTCTAGTCATTGATTTTATGTCCTAAGCAATAACTCATGAAAGGCCTGGGACTTGGATGAGGGCTGTGAAATGTCAGACCACCATTCTCAGTGAGAAGACATCAACAGATCCAGGCTTTTGTCCATATTTCTGTTGTGTATCCCACATACACAAAGAAAAGCAAGGGTCAGCCTGAGCTGGTCCTCTTATATAGACTATAGAAATGCCTACTAGAGCACAACTAGAAAATAGAAACAAAGGATGCGCACCCAACAAATCTTGTGTTACCAAATTTTGTTTTGGACAAATAAGGAATTTTATCAGTGGGATTTTAATGTAAATTTTATTGAAGTATAGTATACACATCAGTAGAATTTTTCTTTTTAATATGAATTGTACAACTCAATGAATATAAGCTCCAGCTATGGTAGATGAATACATTCTAGTGACCAGTGCTGTACAACGTGGTACCTGTAGTTAACAATATGGTATTGGGCACTTCAAAATTTGTGTAGAGGGTAGATCCCATGTTAAGTGTTCTTATTTCAAAAAAAAGTCAAAGGGAAATGAAGATACCCTGGGAATTGTTGGATATGTCTGTTTCTTCGATTGGTGATGGGTGGTATCACAAGTGTTTACATATGTCCAAGCTTATCAAGTTACACATGTTAAATATGTACTGTTTCTTGTATATCAATTGTACCTCAAAAAAAACTTGTTAAAATAAGAGCAATATAAATCATTGAAGTATAAAATATTTACTGAAAAATAAGTGAGGATTTAAGTATATGGTTCAGTGAATTTTCTCGAAGGGAATAGAGTGATGAAATCTGAAAAATCTGAAGTGAAACATTGCCCACACTCCAGAAGCCCCTTGTGTCCTGTTCCATTCACTGCCCTACTTCCAAGGGTAACCAGTACCCTGACTTGTAGCATCATAGATAAGTTTTGTACTTTTTAAGCTTTATATAAAGGGAATCATACTATATGCACTTTTTTATGTGTGCTTCTTTTGTTCAGCCTTAAGTTTGCGATGTTCATCCACCCATTTTCACCCAGCAATAGGTCCTTCTTTTTAATTGTGTAGCCCTGTCCATCTATCCATCATGGAAATTATCCACTTTAAAATAACTAGAGATTTGGGAGTCTCCTGATTCTGGGTTATTATATATATTATTTCTTTTGGTGAATATATATAGTCATTTCCATTGATGGCCTACCTAGCAATGCAACAATAGTATGTTTTATTGTAGTCATATTAATAGTGGGCTTTAGTAGTTGCATTACTGTGTACTGACAGCACAAGCATTAAATGGAACAGTAGATCTTGTCATTCTAGTAGTTGACTGCATTCAGATCAGATCAGTCGCTCAGTCGTGTCCGACTCTTTGCAACCCCATGAATCGCAGCACGCCAGGCCTCCCTATCCCTCACCAACTCCCGGAGTTCACTCAGACTCACGTCCATTGAGTCAGTGATTCCATCCAGCCACCTCATCCTCTGTCGTCCCCTTCTCCTCCTGCCCCCAATGCCTCCCAGCATCAGAGTCTTTTCCAATGAGTCAACTCTTCGCATGAGGTGGCCAAAGGACTGGAGTTTCAGCTTTAGCATCATTCCTTCCAAAGAAATCCCAGGGCTGATCTCCTTCAGAATGGACTGGTTGGATCTCCTTGCAGTCCAAGGGACTCTCAAGAGTCTTCTCCAACACCACAGTTCAAAAGCATCAATTCTTCGGCACTCAGCCTTCTTCACAGTCCAACTCTCACATCCATACATGACCACAGGAAAAACCATAGCCTTGACTAGACGAACCTTTGTTGGCAAAGTAATGTCTCTGCTTTTGAACATGCTATCTAGGTTGGTCATAACTTTCCTTCCAAGGAGTAAGCGTCTTTTAATTTCATGGCTGCAGTCACCATCTGCAGTGATTTTGGAGCCCAGAAAAACAAAGTCTGACACTGTTTCCCCATCTATTTCCCATGAAGTGGTGGGACCGGATGCCATGATCTTCGTTTTCTGAATGTTGAGCTTTAAGCCAACTTTTTCACTCTCCACTTTCGCTTTCATCAAGAGGCTTTTGAGTTCCTCTTCACTTTCTGCCATAAGGGTGGTGTCATCTGCATATCTGAGGTTATTGAGATTTCTCCCGGCAATCTCGATTCCAGTTTGTGTTTCTTCCAGCCCAGCGTTTCTCATGATGTACTCTGAATATAAGTTAAACAAACAGGGTGACAATATACAGCCTTGACGAACTCCTTTTCCTATTTGGAACCAGTCTGTTGTTCCATGTCCAGTTCTAACTGTTGCTTCCTGACCTGCATACAAATTTCTCAAGAGGCAGATCAGGTGGTCTGGTATTCCCATCTCTTTCAGAATTTTCCACAGTTTATTGTGATCAACATAGTCAAAGGCTTTGGCATAGTCAATAAAGCAGAAATAGATGTTTTTCAGGAACTCTTTTGCTTTTTCTATGATCCAGCGGATGTTGGCAATTTGATCTCTGGTTCCTCTGCCTTTTCTAAAACCAGCTTGAACATCAGGAATTCACGGTTCACGTATTGCTGAAGCCTGTCTTAGAGAATTTTGAGCATTACTTTACTAGCGTGTGAGATGAGTGCAATTGTGCGGTAGTTTGAGCATTCTTTGGCATTGTCTTTCTTTGGGATTGGAATGAAAACTGACCTTTTCCAGTCCTGTGGCCACTGCTGAGTTTTCCAAATTTGCTGGCATATTGAGTACAGCACTTTCACAGCATCATCTTTCAGGATTTGGAATAGCTCAACTGGAATTCCATCACCTCCACTAGCTTTGTTCATAGTGATGCTTTCTAAGGCCCACTTGACTTCACATCCCAGGATGTCTGGCTCTAGGTCAGTGATCACACCATCACTGAATAAAGAAGACTTATTTAAGAACAGCTCCAATGGCTGCTTTCCAGTCAGTTTCCCCATTAACTCGCTTTAGCAACTCTTTATTCCAGCCTCCATTTGAGATTATATTCAAAGCATCATGTGCAAGTTCCATTTTTTAAACTTTCAGGAAAGCCAACTATAAAACTCACAACACATCAGTGCTCAAAGTGAACTTACTGCTGCTAAGTCGCTTCAGTCGTGTCCGACTCTGTGTGACCCCATAGACAACAGCCCACCAGGCTCCCCGTCCCTGGGATTCTCCAGCCAAGAATACTGGAGTGGGTTGCCATTTCCTTCGCCAATGCATGAAGGTGAAAAGTGAAAGTGAAGTAGCTCAGTCCTGTCCAACTCTGAGTGACCCCATGGACCGCAGCCTACCGGGCTCCTCCATCCATGGGATTTTCCAGGCAAGAGTACTGGAGTAGGGTGCCATCACCTTCTCCACAAAGTGAACTTAGAAAATGATAATATCTAGGCCTCTAAATCCCCTTACTTAATATATTTGAGAACATAGCAGCAGCAAGGAGCCACGACTGGAATCCAGGTACTCTGTTCCCCATTCAAAGGTTTTTCATAGACAACTTCATTCACTTGCTTCAGACAGTGAATCTCTTCCTTGTTTAAGCTGTTTCTCACTACCGTGTATGCTGACTTCCATCTGTTCTTGTGGAGATAGTGAATGTTTGATAAAGCACATATCTCAAAATGTAGAAACATAATCTTTAACCAAAATGCTGTTCCGACTGCTTCCTGAAAGACATGATATTCACCAAGAAAGGAGCTCAGAGGAAAGGAAGGAGAGGTGGGTAAATAAGATGATCTCCTAAAAGATTTTTTCTTAGTCTCAATATTTGCATTTGTAATGGAAAGTTTATGGCACTCAAACCCCTGCTTCTGTACATAGATTTCTCCGGTTTTGTTTCCATATTCTTTCTTTCCTAGCTTCTGAAGAATTATTGCTAAGCTGACTTGGGGCACTGTGGTCAGCATGATGGCTGCTGCTGCTGCTGCTGCTGCTGCTGCTAAGTTGCTTCAGTCACTTCCGACTTTGTGCAACCCCATAGATGGCAGCCCAATTTAAAATATGGGGCCCGCTGACTACCACTATGGATTTGTCAGTCAAATCATCACTCTCCATTTTCTTCAACATAAAAGTGATTTAAATACTACTGACTCTCATTAGAAAATTATACAAACTTGTGGGAGATATGTGAAGAAAAGCCCCTTTGAAAACATAGTGATTTCAACCTGTGTTTCTTTTTGGTTTTTAGATACTCTGAAGAAGGGTTTTTTGAGGAAGCAGGACAGTTGAACTACAATGGTAAGTAGAGGCTCTATTCTTTCTTCTGTTCATCCACCTTAGACAGTGACATCACTGTGTGTGTGTACATGCACATGCATATGAGTGCATAAGATGCTATATTTTCACTGCCTGCAGAACACCTATTAATGGTCATAAGGCAATCCAGGAGGCCCAGAAGATAGTGTTGGCTGAGAGCCCACAGGCTGACTAGTCCTCAAAGGTTATCTTCTGTTAGTGGTTGCTCAGCTAATAATCAGAGAAGGCAATGGCAATCCACTCCAGTACTCTTGCCTGGAAAATCCCATGGACGGAGGAGGCTGGTAGGCTAACGGTCCATGGGGTCGCGAAGAGTCAGACACGACGGACCGACTTCACTTTCACTTTTCACTTTCATGCATTGGAGAAGGAAATGGCAACCCACTCCAGTGTTCTTGCCTGGAGAATCCCAGGGAAAAGGGAGCCTGGTGGGCTGCTGTCTCTGGGGTCTCACAGAGTCGGACATGACTGAAGCAACTTAGCAACAGCAGCAGCAGCTAATAATCACTGCTATGGAAAAAGAGCTTTGTAAAATGTGTGTGTCTGTGTATGTATGTTTATGTATCTGAGTGCATACCTCCATGTGCTAATTCTTTGATAAAGGACTGTGTACTTGACTATGTGATTTGGGGACATATTAATTATAGGTAATTTTACAAAACAAAAAAAAATTTTACATGATTATTTTTAATCAGAATTATGAATGTGATTTCTGTATATGTATGGCTGGGGTTGTTTTGCAAATGTGTGGATGTGTGATGTGATTGTGTGGTTGTAGATGTGTATATAAGTGTGTAAGCATGTGTGTGAGTCCAAGCCTGATTTTCTGCAGCCCTTGCCTCATTATTTGATAGGGTGCCCCAGCCATGGAACCAGCTTTGAAGATGACTTGAGCCTTGGAGCAGAGGGTAAGTGGCACAGCTCTCTCAGGTTGGGATTGAAGAAGCGGCTATCCACTGGATGAATGAAGATAGACTGGAAGGGAAGAACTGCAGAAAGAAGCAGCCCATCCCTGGCATCTTCTCTGCAGGGAAAGAGCAATCCCATATGATCTAATGGAAAACTCAGAAAGCATCACATGCCCAGAACTGTCTGCTCACCATCCTATCAAGACATTTACTGGTTCATCATTGGAGCTTTCCTTTGGCCCCTAGGAAGATAATACATAAAATCACCCTAGAGTTGGCTGCCCAGACATCTTTGAAATGGTTTTCTATATAGAAGACCCAAGCAGCCTGAGTACTGGGTGTAAGAGAGAGATTACATTGGAGGAAGATAAAGGCTAAAATGAAGGATGGAGGTACATCAACCCACCTGTGTCTTCTGGGACCCTTAGAGACCCATGTGGTGAGATAGGAACACTAGCCTGGGGGCCTGAATGACTCTGTCCTCCTCAGGACAGAGAAACTCTTGTCTGGACACCAGGCATGGTTCAGAAGTTCGGAGGCATGGGGCCAGTTTTTCTCTGCCATGTCTGTCCCCCTTCCAGGTCTATGTTTGATAATCTTCATATACTTTCCTAAAGAACAGGGTTCATAGGGTTTATGGGCCTGTAGTAGTAGCAGAAAGGAACAGAAGGGGCCGAGGTTTCAGTTCAGAGGGGCAGCTCAGATGATTTTCCTTTCCCCTTCTAACTTTGTCTTTCTGTTACTTGTCCAGCCACACTGTTGGCCGCCAGCAGCAAACTCTACTCCAGGTAAGTGTTAGTTTCAGCCAGGCTGAGTGATATCTCCTTCAGGAGCTACTGAACTGGGGTGGGTGTCAGAGTCCAAGAGATTAAAAACAAAGAGCTGCAGTTTCACAATAGAGAGTGAAATTTCCAACCAGAAATGAGACCATAGATTCAGTTTTTACAGTAGATGGTTCAAACATACCCAGCAGGGAGTGACTGTGCCCTGCAGGGCATGTCTAGAAGCCAGAGTACAGACTGATTGCTCACAAGATTAGTGTGTCTTAGCATTGATCCCTGCAGGAGCTTCCTGGAGACATCCCGGCCCGGACAGCTACTAGATCTTGGCTGCAGTTTGGCTTCCAGCAGCATGACTGGTGGGACCAACAAGACCAGTTCAAGGTAGGTACCAAGTTTGGCAGGGTTATAAGGTCAGGGAAGATGAGAGGCAGAAGAGACTGGAACTTAGAACCATTGCCAGTTTTTTTCTGGGATATATTATTACTAGCGCTTTTATGCAGTCACATACTTGACAAGGGTGACAGCATGCTTCAAGAATAGCAGGGATGCACAAATATCTACTACTCAGAGCTGGTTGCTGTGTGTAAAATACAGGTGTCTCCTCCCCTGAACTTTGTACCCCAGGAAGTGTAATATTGGTCCAATCACATTTCCAGGACTTATAACAAGTTCTCAGTAAACAATCAGTTGGATATCAATTTCAGCAAACTCTCAGAGATAGTGAAGGACAGGGAAACCTGGCATGCTGCAGTCCGTGGGTTGCAAAGAGTTGGACATGACTTAGTGACTGAACAACAACAAAACAATCAATAAGTGTATCCATTAATTGATTGATCAATTGATGTGATAAAATATTGATTCATTCAAGCAATTTTGTATCTCCAAATTCAGGCCAGGCAATGACTGTATGGAATTTGAAAATCAAGTAGATAAAAAGTTTGCCTGAAGGAGCTCAACAATTCTATAGGGTGAAAAAAAAAATACACACCAATAACTCTAAAACAAGGTGGAAAATGATGAGAACTAGTGTGCTATTATAAAAATTGTTTGGAATTTGGAGTCAAAGTTTGAATCTCAAACCTGGTTCGCAGACTTATTAGCTTATTTACTATTTTTAGTGATTTGTACTCACTGAGCCTTACACCCCAATTCAGTTAACATAGAATCTCTGGGGGTGAGACTCAAATGTCTGCATTTAAAAGAAAACTTTTTTTGAAGTACATTTGATTTACAATGCTTCAAATGTACCGCAAAGTGATTCAAATATATATATATATATATATATATATATATATATATATATTCTTATTCAGATTCTTAGGTTATTACAAGATATTGAGTATAGTGTCCTATGTTGTACAGTAGGTCCTTATTGTTTACCCATTGTACATATAGTAGCATATATGTGTTAATCCCAAACTCCTAACTTATCTCTCATCCCTTGCTATCCCCTTTGGTAACCATAAGCTTGTTTTCTATGTCTGTGAGTCTATTTCTATTTTGTAAATAAGTTCATTTGTATCATTTTTTTGGATTCCACATGTAAGAAATATCATATGATATTTATCTTTCTCTGACTTACTTCACTTAGTATAATAATTTCTAGATCTGTGTTGCTGCAAATGGTTTTATTTCAATCTTTTTTATGGCTGATATATACCACATCATTTTTCCCTTGATTTTCTGGTTTTTAATTTATTCATTCTTAATCAGAGAATAATTGCTTTACAATATTGTGTTGGTTCCTGCCACACATCAGCATGAATCGGCCATTGGTATATGTCCCCGCCCCTTGAACCTCCCTCCCACCTCCTACCTGATCCCACCCCTCTAAGTTGTCACAGGGCGCCAGGTTTGAGCTCCTTTTGATTTAGAGCAAATTCTCATTGGCTGTTTTACTTATGGTAACGCACGTATTTCCATGCTACTCCCTCAGTTCGTTCCACCCTCTCCTTGCCCTGTGTCCACAAATTTGTTCTCTATGTCTACATCTCCATTGCTGCTCTGCCAATAGGTTCCATATATGTGTGTGTGTGTGCATGTGTGTGTGTGTTAATATATTATTTTTCTCTTTCTGACTTACTTCATTCTGTATAATAGGCTTCAGGTTCATCCACTTCATTAGAACTGACTCAAATGCATTCCTTTTATGGCTTAGTAATATTCCACTATATATATATATATATATATATATATATATATATATATATATATGCCACAACTAGCCTATAGTTGTTAGGGTTAGAGTTAGAGTTAGGGTTAGGGTATCTCTATATATACCACAACTTCTTTACCCATTCGTCTGTTGATGGACATCTAGGTTGCTTCCATGTCCTAGCTATTGTAAACAGTGCTGCAATGAGCCTTTGGGTACATGTGTCTTTTTCAACTATGGTTTCCTCAGGATAAATTCCGAGTAGCAGATTGTTGGATCATATGATAATTTTATTCCTAGCTTTTTAAGGAATCTCCATACTGTTCTCTATAGTGGTTGTGTTCATTTATATTCCCACCAACAGTGCGAGAAAGTTCCCTTTTCTCCATACCCTCTCCAGCATGTATTGTTTGTAGACTTTTTGATGATGGCCATTCTGATCAGTGTGAGGTGTAGTTTTGATTTTTATTTTTCTAATCATTAGCAATGATGAACATCTTTTCGTGCCTATTGGCCATCCATATGTCTTCTTTGGGAAAATATCTATTCAGGTCTTCTGCCCATTTTCTAATTAGGTTCTTTAATTTTTTGATATGAGTTGTATGAGCTGTATATTCATTTTATATTAACTCATTATCAGTCATATCATTTGAAAATATTTTCTCCCATTCAGTAGGTTTTCTTTTCATTTTGTAAATGATTTCCTTTGCTGTGCAAAATGTTTTCAGTTTAATCAGGTCCCATTTGTTCTTTTTTGCTTTTGTTTCCTTTGCCTTATAAGACAGATCAAAAAAAAACTTTGCTGTGATTTATGTTCAAGAGTGTTCTGCCTGTGTTTTCTTCTAGGAGTTTTATGGTTTCTGTTCTTATGGAACTGTCTTTATCCATTTTGAGTTTATTTTTTATATGGGGTAGGAAAATGTTCTAATTTCATTCTTTTACATGCAGCTGTCCAGTTTTCCCAGCAGCATTTGCTGAAGAAACTGTCTTTTTTCCCATTGTATATTCTTTCCCCCTTTATCATAGATTACTAGACTATACTTGCATGGGTGTATTTCTGGGCTCTGTTCTGTTCCATTGATCTGTATGTCTGTTTTTGTGCCAGTAGCATACTGCTTTGATGACTAGCTTTATAAAAGAGCTGTATCTGAAATGAGCACAAGTCACATCTTCCCCCAGAGTGTGCTGGGAACTATCACCTTAGTGGAAAGTGCAGCTAGAGATCAGGGGTGAGGGCGTTGGCTAGAGCCAAAGTTAGGTGTGAGCCAGGGCTTCTGTGCTCAGTGACTGACAGTTCCCTATCCAGGGCAGGATTGTGTCCTAAGTTTTTGGACAGGATTCCTGAGGGTCAGGTCTGAGCTGGTTCCCTTCTCTTTTAGTGTGTGGTCTCCCCCATCCCAGCTTTGGTACCTGTGCCCTGGAGGGGAACAGTGCTAGAGCCAGAAGGGCCAGAGCAGGTACCCAATGCAAGCTAGGGCACACTCTGGAGAAATTCTGGCACATTCAGTTAGAGTTTCAGCCCGTTCTTGATCCGCCTCCTCTGGGAGCAACAGTAATGGCTGCCATCACCCCTTTCAGATGTAGTGCCAGGTCCAAGCCAGCTCCATCCCCCACAGTTACACACTGTCTTCACAAATAGTGGCCTCCACCCTAGTGGAGCACTGCACTAGCAAGTGAGAAGAGCTGGAGTGATGCTCGGTGTAGGTTTCAGGAAGCTGGCCAGAGCCCCAGACACATTGAATCTGCTTCCTCATCCCTGTTTCAGGAGTAAGCAAGTGTGTGCATAATCTTTGCAAGCACAGTTCTTACTGCCCTCCTGTTAGTCCTACTGGTTTTCAAGCTAGCGAATGGGACTCCTCTGCCCAGCATCAGACTCGAGGGCTCTGGTGCCCAATTTGTGGTTTGAACCATCCATTCCCCAGGGAGGATCTCTGAGCCTCTGGGACCTCCCTCCTCCTCTGTGTCCCTTCCTAGGGATACAGATCCTGACCTGATCGTTTCTCTTCTCTTCCTACCCACTTCCATGTAGATCATTCTTTATAGCCTTAGTTGTTGAAGAGTCTTTCTGCCAGTCTCCATCCAGTTTGTTTTCAGCAAGAACTGCTCCTCGTGTGGATATATGTTTTGGTGTGTTCACTGAGGGCAATGAGCTCAGCATCTTCCTTCTCTGCCGCCTTGATCTCCTTCCTCCTCAGGGATCTAGTCTTATGAAGACAATTCAGATAAGGAAACTCGGGATCATGGAGATGAAATTAGCAGTTAGGAGGAACGCACAAGAATAGAGCCAGGGATTCCAATTATCCAGCTTTTACTTAAACAAGATGATTTCAGTTTGGAACACCGGCATCCTTTCTGAAGAGATTAACAGTGATTAGTCAAAGCCTCAAATAATTCACAGCTCCCCTACTCTCACTGATGTTTGGAATGTAGTGTGAGTGAGCTCTTGTGTCACCAGCCTGGTACTGCAACGATTTGCACAGAGATGGATGTTGGAGAAAGTGTTTGATCTACAGATGCAGGGATTCTATCCTGAAATTGTGCTACAAACAGGCCTACCTAACACAGCTGTATTGATAAAATTTTATCCTCAGGGTGAGAATAAAATGAGTTCTATGTTGCTTACACACTTATTGCCTGGTTGTTCCACCAACCACTGGTGCAAGCTGGTAAGCAAGTGACAAAGCACGTGGCAAAAGCCAGCTATATCTTATAGCAAATGGAAACTGACTGGTTAATAACACAACCACAGATCATTTTGCAACTATACTGATTTTGGTTTTTCAGATCCCTCTCATAGCAAATTTTCATTCATCTGTAATCATTTTAATCAGTCATTTGAAGTACTCTAATAGAATCATGTTCAATTTTTAAACCAAGGCCAGATTGTAATTCCCAGGTTTCAGACAGAGAATTTAGATTCAGAGAAGTGAAAGCTTTTCTGGGTTGCAGTGGTAGATAGAGAAATGGCCAGAAAGATATCTCAGTGTCCTGACACTTTTATTAGATAGTCTGGATTACCCTGCTTCTCAAAGCTTTCTGTGTTTACCCAAACCCCCACTTTTCAGCATCTCAGAGATTCTGGACAAGGTGCAAGAAGATGCGGAAGATGTTCTTTTCAGCCTGGGCTTTGGTCAGGAGGACCACAAAGACACTTCTCGAATTCCTGCTCGATTTTTCACCACCCCCTCTCAAGCCAAAGGCATTGATTTCCAGCTCTTCCTGAAGTCCCAGGTGCGGAGGATTGAGATGGAAGACCCTTGCCTCATGCTGGCCAGTGAGTGTTAGCACAGACCCGTGCTCTACTTCTCTCTCAACCTCCAGACAGTCATAACAGGGATCAATGGCTCTAAATCCTACTTTCTCTTGGTTAGCTTCTCTTCACCCTTTGTCTCTTGTGTCTGTTTCTTCCTTGTTGTCTTCAGTGAATGGAGAACTTCGAGTTCTGCTTCTCTCTCTTGAAGAGTTTTCAAGAGACCTGGTATCACAGTGACTTTCTTTTAGATCTTCTCTCTTTTTGCTGACTCAAATTGGACTGGTATCTTTAAATCTTATCACCATTTTCTATTTCTCAGTTGGAATTAGTGAATGTTCCCCATTTCTAGCCATTACGTTAATACAATTTCCATTTAGGACAGAAGTTCTGTTAATTATGTTAAATTGTGCAGGAGTTTATAAAGCATTCATATTCTTTGGCTTTTCTTCCACAGAAGGAAGGGCTCAGAAATATTTAAGTAAGCACACCAGTGATCTAAGCACACCAGTGATCTTTATGTATAATCTTACCACATCTAGGGAAACAATGACTTAAGGTGTCCCAATTCCATACTGAAGAAAGATATGAGAGGGCTTCTCTACTTTGATGAGGGATGAAAGACTCTATTTTATTCTTTGTGTTAGAATATATTTCAAATAATATTCTTTTACAGCCCACCCCCTCCCATCATAATGGTGTTCCTGATAGTGTTGTTTCAGATCTTTTGTATCAGATTCAACTTCAAAATTTGGTAAAACTATACTCCTGAGCTCCACTTGCTGAAATAAGGATTTTCAGTGGAAGTATTTCACAAGCACTTTATATGACTCTTATGCACCCTAAAGGTTGAGGATGTTTTTGTTGAATGTATTTTATGTGCCAGGTACAGATGTTAAATTCTGGAAGAACAGCAGCTAGGCAAGAGGAACATGATCTTGCCTTTAGGACACTTATAGTTTAATGGGTAAATGGTTTATCACATGCTTTTCAAACATGGATGTGCATATGAATTATGAAAGGATATTGTTAAGATGCATGGGATACAGTCTGAGATTCTGTATTTACATAAGTTCCCAAGTAATGCCAATGCTACTGAACTACTGACCACACGTTGAGAAGCAAAGTCTATTAGAAATAATATAGTCCATCTAGATTTCTCTACCCTTGTCCATTGCCTACTAATTGCTATCTCTCAAATTTGCTTCTATCAAAGAAGATTTCCATAACCCTAAATTTTTCTTACTAAGAACACAATGTTAGTTTTGCCTTTTTTAGTCATGTTTGTCATCTAAAGCAGGGGTCCCCAACCTCTGGGATCTAATGCCTGATGATCTAAGGTGGAGTTAATGTAATAACAATAAAAACAAAGTGCACAATAAACGTTATGCGCTTGAATCATCCTGAAGCCATCCCTCTACCCCAAGTCCGTGGGAAAAAATTGTCTTCCATGGAACTGGTCTCTGGTCCCAAAAAGGCTGGGGACTGCTGAAGCAAACATAGTGATAGAGGCCATTGTATACTGACAGCAGAAAGGATATGCTAAATCAAGATATGGAAAGGTTTCTCATCCTGTATAGAATTAATTTCTAGACTACTGGGGATAAAGAGTCAAAAAGTCAAGAAAGGGAATCCTAGGTCTAAGAAATCTAAATGGGAGAGATATTGGTAGAGAAACTGGCATCTTCTTTCTGAACTTTGAGTTTTAGGAAAGCTATTGAAGGGAAAAATTCAAGAAGTAATTTTCTGATGATTCCTAGACTCATCATCTTCATTCCTTGCACTCAGGCAGGTTTAAGCAAGTGCAAACACTGGCCGTCACTGCAGATGCCTTCTTCTGTCTCTACTCCTACGTGTCTAAGACACCTGTCCAAAAGTTCACACCATCCCACATGTTCTGGAATTGCAACCCAACTGATGTGCCATCCATCAAGATTCTGTCCCCAGAGCCTGAACCTCACTCACCCAGAGAGCGCCTCCGGAAAGCCATCTCCAAAATGTGCCTGTACACATGCCCACGAGATAGGCTCTCACCACCCGACCATACTCCCAAAAGAAACAGTTTAGACCAGGTGGTGTGGGAAGTGATGGACAGAGTGAGAGGAGAGAAGTTGGTCCTCCAGCAAGACTCTGGGTTTGGACCAGGCCCACAGGGAGATCCCGTGCCTCCTTTCAAGGGTACAAAACTGCCTACTTCTTCCTGTCCATGTGTCCTCTGCCTTAAAGAAGAAACACAGCAGGGGATGTCCACATGGCAAGAACCTTCAGAAACTATGGATTCTGACCTCAAAATACCATGTTGCTCACGTTCTCTGCCCAGAGCAGATATACAGTGGAACACAGACTCTGCACAGGTAAAGAGAGAGCTATGGGGGCTACAGGCGACCAGTAAGGAAGCCCATTCAGTCAAGGATGATGCCTTCTGGATAAGAAAGAGCAGAGCAAGAAGGAGTCTGTTTCAGAAGAATCCCATGGGCAAGAAGGTTAAATCACTGGATTTGTCCATCATCCAACAGAAATGGAAACAGAGTCAAGAGAGAACAGAAATGCACCGATCTCTAACTGAGCAGTGGCAGGACACTTTGGACTTGGAGGTGAGTGGGTTGAAAGTGAAGGAGAGGTTGGCATTCCTGCCCATGAATTCTGGATTCCTGCCCTTGGGTTAAAATATATCTTCCTTGTCAGATATACCCAAGTCTTGAATTACATTCAGAAACCTTTGAAAGTGGATTCCCTGGTGGCTCAGATGGTAAAGAGTCTGCCTGCAATGCTGGAGTCCCGGGTTTGATCCATAGGTCGGGAAAATCCCCTGGAAAAGGGAATGGCTACCCACTCCAGTATTCTTGCATGGAGAATTCCATGGGCAGAGGAGCCTGGTGGGCTATAGTCCATGGAGCTGCAGAGTCGGATACAACTGATCAACCAACATTAATATAGAAGGAAGGGGAAAGAGAAATAGACCCAGTTTCTTAAGAGCACCCAGTTTTTGTCACTATTTTTCTAATTCCTCTTCCAGGCTGATCTTCACTAAAATTTCCCATCAAACACACCTACCCCTATCATCTGTGGGATACACACAAGAGTAAAGATAAGGTCAGTTACACACTAGACTAAACACGATTATATAAAATCTCTTCTACCTTGGCAAGTATATAACCATGAAGACCTAGAAGTTCAGATTCAAATCTAGAATTCTCACTCTTAGGACTTCAGCGCTAGAACATGGCAGCGTGGGCAGAGCCATCCCAGCCCTGGCCTATCTCTTTCTCTTCCCATACCTATGTCTGTCCTGCACCATAAGGGATTTTGCACACCATGTGTGAACACCCCAGCTGGCATATTCAAATGCCACAAAACCCCTGCATGTGTGCATGCACGCTAAGTCACTTCAGTCATGTCCGACTCTTTGTGACCCTATGGACTGTAGCCTACCAGGCTCCTCTGTCCATGGGATTCTCTAGGCAAGAATGCTGGAGTGGGTTGCCACGCCCTCCTCCAGGGGATCTTCCTGACCTGCGGCTTGAACCTGCATCTCTCACATCTCCTGCATTGGCAGCTGGGTTCTTTACCACTAGCGCCACCTGGGAAGCCCCCACAACCCCCCTACCAATGCATATAACCATCTACCAGTTATCATTCAGGCCTAGAAGTGCATACCCTAGGAAAAAGGCCAGTCTAGAGAGAACAGACACCAGGCGAAACCAATGCATTTCCCTGAAATAGGCTTGGGGCCATTGAGTTGCATTTGGGGAGGGGATTGTGGGCATCCAGAGCATGGTCTAGAAGTGGTAGTGCAATATCAAAGTGGACACATTCTCTCGGTCCACTGATTCTTCAGCCCATGAGCTCTCTAAAACTCGGGATTCCTCTTGCCTGGGTCTATAGACAGTGCTATGATCAAGTGCCAGAGTCTCAAGGAAAATCCCTCAAACCCTTGCCACAAAGAGAAGCGTGGTGATTTGCAGTCCTGTTTGCATGTGTGTCGCCTCTCACTGAATGTAGAGCTGGCCCTGCCTTCCTCACTGCCAGGCTCCTACCACAAGAGAAGAGCCCAGGTTTCTCAAGTACACTCAGCCTCTTTCCCCTATAGTCGCCTGCTGTCCTGCACTTTCCCCTGCCACTGGTACTGACTGAGTTCTGCAGGGATCTTGGTTACAGGTGCAAAGCAACAGTGAGGAGGAGGAGAGCCACTGGCCCAGCAGACCTGGACATCACCACCTCTGCCAGACTTCTGCTGGCGAAGACTCCAGAAGTAAGTGAAGTGGATCTCTCGTCTCTCTCTGTCTCTCTTGGTTCTCAAACTGGGCCGCACATTGCAAGCACATGTTGAAATTTTTACAAATACTCATAATGAAGTGTCCCACATCCTGCCTTCTAATTTAATTGATATGGAGCCCAGGGACTGATTTTTTTATTGTTAAGCTCTTAGGTAGGGTGATTCTATTATGGCTGGATAAATACTTCTCTAAATCAGTGACTCTCAGACTTTAGCATCAAAATCCCCTGGAAAGCTTGAGGCACTACAGATGCCTGGGTCCTCACTGCCAGAGTTTCTGATTGAATAGGTCTGGACAGGGCCTGGGAATCTGCATCTCTAACATGTTCTCAAGTGATGTTGATGTGGTTGGTTTGGTGATTACAGTCTGAAAACTGTTGTCCGGGGAGAAAATTCTATATTACCCTAATATTCAAATATAGTCTACAGAATAGCAGTTTTAGCATCACTTGGGATATTGTTAGAAATGTGGGATCCCAGCCCTTCCCCATCTTAGATCTGATGAATCGAATTTTACTGAGACCCTTAGGTGATTTGCTTGCACATTGAAGTTTAAGAAGCATTATAGTTTTGCAGCAGGTGAAAACCAACCATGGAGATTTATACCCTCGCACCTGCTTTTAGCTGCTTTCTAATCAGCCTAAATCATAGGACTGAGGCAAAATTCCTTAATGTGTTCATTTAAGCTATGAGGTCCATCCTGCAGCTCGGGTTAGGTATACATAAGCTTTCCTTCCCTCCTCAAAGAAGGACCATTAATATTATATAGGTAGTTACTGAAGCTAAAATGTCTTTCCTCTAGATGTGAATTTCAAGCATTAATTCTTTCAGAGGTATTTTTTATTCTTTTTAATTTTAGCTAAAGATTTGTATTTAAACTAAGCAGAAATTAGTCTCCTGGTGCTACAACTGCCTGTCCCCTAGGACCACAGAGAATATGGCAAGAGTAAGAACTGAAATCTTTCTTGAATTAAGTAAATGAATCATCTTGCTTGGGGTTCCCTCCATTTTGGATGTTTTATTATTATTTACTGTACTTCCTAGTCTGATAATAATCAAATTGTTGATTATTAACCAGTTGTTAACCAAAATTTTGATTAACACTGAAATTTCATTGTTACTGGTCCTGAATCACAAAAGTCTTTATGAGACTAACTCCTTTAATTCTTATTATCTGTGGTTTTAGGGCCCTAGTCACTTTATTTTCTCTTGTGCCCATTACCTTTATCTCCAGGTACATAACTAGTAGCTATCAGTCACTCACAAAAGAGGTAAATATCAGAAGCAGCAATCTACTATGTGCAGTTGAAAAAATTTAGGATATGAAGTCAAATAACCTACCTCATACTAGCTCAGTAATCTTGCAGAAATCAACTTTTGTTTGTTCCTATGAAACCTTTCAAGGAGTATGTGAAAGAAATGTGATTTATTGGAGTAACAGTTATGATGTTGCTGCTGTAGATGATGATGATATTTTAGGAAAAAGTAATTATGGGCATAAAATATTTAGATCAGTGATTCCCAATCTTGCAAGCTTTTTTAAAAAAATATATTTTATTTCCTGGATTCCACCTAATAGAATTAAATATAAATCTCTTAGATTTGAACTTGGGCATTATTATTGTTTATTCTTCTTTAAAAGTTTTCCTAGTGATATCAATCATCTGTTGTTGTATAATAAACCACCCAAAATGTAGTGACTTAAAGAAAAACTTACTTATTATTTCTATTTTGTGGGTTTGCTGGGTGGATTCTTCTGCTTGTCTCATCTGATTTCACTTATGCAACTGCTTTTGGCTAGTTGACTGGGCTGGATCTGGTCAAAAGTGGGCTCGCCCTAATGGTGCTGACCTTGGACCGAATCTTGGTGCTCACTGTCAGCCAGGTACTCTCTCCATGGGGGTTGAGTCATTCTTCAGTAGTCTTAACGGAAGAATGTTCAGCAAAAACTGAAGTTGCAATGCCTCTTTTTAAGGATATGTTGTAAGTTGTACAATGCCCCTTCAACCACATGTTATTGCTCAAATTAAATTGCAAAGCCAATCTAGATTCAAAAGGAAGGAAAACATGCTTTACTTTTTTAATAGGAGTGGCAAAGTCACACTGTGAAAAGGCATGTGGAATGGGAGGGTTGTTGTGGCCATGTTTATAAACAGTCTATCACAGACAGTGATTCTGGCACCCGGTGAGGGTTAAGAACAACTAGTTTAATTAAAGGGCTTTATCCTCACATATTAAAGATACCCCAAGGGCAAGCTCTCATTCTAAAGCTCACTGAGACTCAGCCACAGCATACAAAATTTGAAAAGAAAATTAACTGCCAAACTTACCAAATTCAAATAGAAAACATGGAGTATATGCACCACAGCTAAGCTTCACTGCCAAAAATTTTAATTTACTCTAAAATACAAAATTCTGATCAAGTGTTATTTGTCCAGCAGATGTCAGCCTCACACAAGCAAAAAATAATGCCAAGATGTCCAGCAAAGCAGGCTGTGCAGAATCTATATGACTATACTTTTCTACACAATTCATGAAATACCCAGCACATCAGTTCCTCTCTCAAACATGTCCCATCTTTGGCTAGAAGTCAGGTATACAGAAAGACTGGAATTGCTTTGCCAGAGAAGAAGTTTTCAGGAGTTACACATTTCAAATAAGTAATAGATTCTATTTTCTGCTAGGGTAATAGGATTTCATTATAGGAGGAGTTATTGTGGTTAGAGATGCTGTATTTCACTTATTCTAAGATGTACATTTTTCTGTATTTGAATATGTCTGAAATAGAATGGGTCTAACAATTGGCATTGTTAACCAATGTAATTGTAAGATATACAGTTTTGTCCTACACACACACACACACATATACTTGCCTCCTTGAAAATAATTATAAGCCTTACAAACAATAGCTTATCAGATTCAGTGAAACACAGTAACTTTAGAAAAGAAATCAACCCTGAATATTCATTGGAAGGACTGATGCTGAAGCTGAAACTCCAATACTTTGGCCACCTGATGCAAAGAGCTGACTCATTAGAAAAGACCCTGATGCTGGGAAAGATTGAAGGCAGGAGGAGAAGGGGACAACAGAGGATGAGATGGTTGGATGGCATCACCGATTCACTGGACATGAGTTTGAGCAAGCTCTAGGAGATAGTGAAGGACAGGGAAGCCTGGCGTGCTACAGTCCATAGGGCCACAAAACGTTGGACATGACTGAGCGACTGAAAAACAACAACAACAAAAATAATGTTTCGAGAAGGGGGTGTAGTATTCAGTAACATATGTCATAAAATATCTAGTAGGAAAGACAGTGCAACGATACCACTAGATTTTCCACTAGAAAATGATTAGGAAACTTGATAAGAGTATTTTTATTTGTGTGACAGGGCTTTATAATATTAATGTGAAAAATGAATAGGAAACTATGCAAGCCAAGTAGATAAAAGGGTCAAGAGTCTCTAAGGAGTGTTTTGTGTTTTTTTTTTCCCTAGGATGATGAAGTTTTAAGCATGTATATTTGCTGGCGGAAAAGAATCAATAGAGTGTGGGGGACCATGGTTCAGGAGGGTAGGGAAATGACGATGTGAGGTCAGTGGAGAGTGGGAATGAGCTGAGATCCAAAGCACTTTTGGAGGGTTCAGCCAGGGACTAAGATACAGATCTTTGAGATGAGAGGAAATGAAAAAGGACAGGCGTGACTAGTTACATTGGTCATCTGGAGAGGAGGTCAAGAAATGTATGCTTACTCTTTTCTCCCTTTTACCTGTCAGGTCAGCAATAAAATTGTGAGGCAGGAAATCTGAGGAAGATCATAAAGGTTTGAGATCACCACTATGGAGAAAGGACAAGAATAATAGAAACATATATTAGTAGTTGAATTGGTGAATAACGTTGGGGCTCAGCTCAAGTTGCAGAACATGGATTGGCAATGGTTTTGTCATTTTCTCCAGCAGTGCTCAGTAATCTATACAAAAGAATAAGAATAAAAGTATAGGTAATCATTTTATAACTCTAAACATTGAGTTCAATAGAAAGTCTACATCACATGACTCTTTGATGTCTCTGCTGCTGCTGCTGCAAATAACTTTAAAGATCACTTGTAGTAGCAAGAAACATTTCCCCAGGTAGGGTATGGAAGTTTCTACCAACCCAGTGCCTACAGTTGTCTCAAAGATGCATGATGTGACAAACAACCCAATCAAAAATGAGCAGAAGACCTAAATAGACATTTCTCCAAAGACATAAAAAGCTGCTCAACATTGCTAATTATTAGGGAAGTGCAAATCAAAACCACAGTGAGATATCACCTCACATGGGTCAGAATGGCCACCATCAAAAAGTACAAATAAATGCTGTAGAGGGTGTGGATAAGAGGGAACCCTCCTATACTGTTGGTGGGAATGCAAATTGGTGCAGCTGCTATGGAAAACACTAAGGAGGTTCCTTTAAAAACTAAAAATAGTATTACCATATGATCAAGCAATCCTACCTCTGGGCATATACCCAGAGAAAACTCTAATTCAAGACAATTCATGCACCCCAATGGCACTACTTAAAATAGTCAAAACATGCATACCTGCTAAGTCACTTCAGTTGTGTCTGACTCTCTGCAATTCTACGCACCATAGCCAGGCTCCTCTGTCCATGGGATTCTCCAGGCAAGAATACTGGAGTGTGTTGCCATTTCCTTCTCCAGGGGATCTTCCTGACCCGGGGATTGAACCTGCATCTTTTATGTCTCCTGCAGTGACAGGCAGGTTCTTTACCACTAGTGCCACATGGGAAGCCAAAACATGAAAGCAGCCTAAATATCCATGGACAGATGAACAAATAAAAAAGATATGGTATATATACACAGTGAAATATCACTCAGCCATTAAGAAGAATGAAATAATGACATTTGCAGCAACATGGATGGATCTAGAAATTATCATACTAATTGAAATAAGTCAGAAAGAGAAAGACAAGTATCATATGATATCACTTATATGTGGAATCTTAAAAATGATACAAAAAAACTTACTTACAAAACAGAAAAAAACTCACAGATATAGAAAGCAATCTTATGGTTACCAAAGGGAGTAATGAAGGAGCAGGAGAGGTAATTTAGGAGTCTAGGATTAACAGATACACACTATGTGTGTATGCTCAGTTGCTCAGTTGTATTTGACTTTGCAGCCTCATGGACTGTAGCCCGCCAAGTTCATCTGTCTATGGAATTTTCCAGGCAAGAATACTGGAATGGGTTGTCATTTCCTACTCCAAGGGATCTTCCCAACCCAGGAACTGAACTAGTTCTTGCGTCTCCTGCATTGGCAGGCAAATTCTTTACCACTAGCACCACCTGGGAAGCCCAATACACACTATACTATACATAAAACGGATAAACAACAAGGTCTTGTTGTATAGCACAGAGAAATATATTCAATATCTTGTAATAACCTATAATGTAAAAGAATAAAAAGAATTCATCTGTGTGGGCTTCCCTGGTGAGTCAGTGGTAAAGAATCCTCCTGCAATGCAGGAGACCTGGGTTTGATTCCTGGGTTGGGAAGATTCCCTGGTGGAGGGCATAGCAACCCACTCCAGTATTCTTGCCTGGAGAATCCCCATGAATAGATAGAGGAGCCTGGTGGGCTACAATCCATGGTGTTGCAAAGAGTCGTACACAACTAAGCAACTAAGCGCAGTTATATAATTGCATTACTCTGCTGTACACCTGAGGCTAACACAACATTTGTAAATTAGCTATACTTCAGTTTTTTTAAAAAAAGCATGATGTGTTTCTTTTACATTTCCATTGCAGGCTTTCACCACAACCACAGCACATTCTCTGACAGCAGTGACTTCACAGAAAAGCCTAATTCCCACCTCTTCTCACAGGAGGCTCTACAGCCTCCAACATCCAGCTCCTGCTCCCTGGCCCTGCAAACTCCTGACCTCAATAAGAGAAAAGCAAGATGGTACACCAGACAGAAGACCAGAGTGAGAGACTTGGAATCTCCTCCTGATGCTGTCATGAACAGCATGCACAGAGATAGAACTTAAACAGTCGCTTCATTTCTCTGCACTTTGGTTTTTCTATGTGGGTATTAGAATACATGATCTATATGATATGAACAGTGGTAACCTGGACAAAGAATTTTCTCTCAAGCTTTGACACTGCCTAGGGCAGTTAGTAGATTTAAGGATAACCAAATCTGAGAAACAAGGGTGCTACTGGAATACTCTCAAAAGGCTCAAGCTAAATAAGGAAAGACAATTCCCACTTTCAGGCTCTGAAACCTTGGTGCAATCTACAGTGGGATTCCCTCAGACCCTCTACTCATCCCTCTGTGCTCCCAGTTAAATTCCAGGAAGTCTTCCACCGTACCAATGTCCTGTTTTTCTTCTTTTTTATTTTTAGTTTATTTAATTGGAGGATAATTGCTTCACATTGTTGTGGTGTTCTCCGCCGTACATCAATGAAAATTAGTCATAATTTTATATATATATATCCTCCCTCTTAATCCTCCCCCACTCCATTCCACTCCTCTAGGTCATCACAGAGCACCAGGCTGGGCTCCCTATATTAAACAGCAGCTTCCCGCTAGTTATCTATTTCACACATGATAGTGTGTATATGTATATTCATATATATGCATATGTATATATGCTACTTTCTCAATTTGTCCTGCCTTGCCCTTCCCTGAGTCCACCAGCCCATTCTCTATTCTGCATCTCCATTTGTTCTCTGTAAATATGTTCATCAGTACTATTCTTCTAGATTCCATATATACATGTTAATATACTGTATTTGTTTTTCTCTTTCTGATTTAATTCATTCTTTATAAGAGGCTCTAGGTTCATCCACCTCACTACAACTGACTCAAATTTGTTCCTTTTATGGCTGAGTAATATTTCATTGCAGAGAAGGCAATGGCACCCCACTCCAGTACTCTTGCCTGGAAAATCCCATGGACGGAGGAGCCTGGTGGGCTGCAGTCCATGGGGTCGCTAAGAGTCGGGCACGACTGAGTGACTTCACTTTCACTTTTCACTTTCATGCTTTGGAGAAGGAAATGGCAACCCAATCCAGTGTTCTTGCCTGGAGAATCCCAGGGACAGCGGAGCCTGATGGGCTGCCGTCTATGGGGTCGCAAAGAGTCGGACACGACTGAAGCGACTTAGCAGCAGCAGCAGCAGCAGCAGCAGCAATACTCCATTGTAAATACATACCACATATATCTTCTTTATCCATTCACCTGTCAATGGGACATCTGGGTTGCTTTCATGTCCTGGCTATTGTAAATAGTGCTGCAGTGAACACTGGGGTACATGTATCTTTTTTAGTTGTGGCTTTCTCAGGTATATGCACAGTAGTGGGATTCCTGGGTCATGTGGTTGTTTTATTCCTATTTTGTTTTTCTTCTTAAGGCCCCATCTGAGGAGATCTGCTTGGAGCCTTCCCCCGCCCAAAAACCAGCTTCCACCTGTATCCCAAATTTTGGATCTTCATAGGAAAAGAGATGAGTGGGATTCAGAATCCCTCCTCTTGGCCATTGCAAAAAATGTGCAGTATTTTTTGCTGGCAGAAAACGATACAAATAAAAATGTTTATTTTTTCAATTGGAGTATAGTTGCTTTACAATGTTGTGTTAGTCTCTACTGTACAGTAGATCGGCTACATGTAGACATATATCCCCTCCCTCTTGAACCTCCCTCCCACCCCGCCCCCACCATCTCATCCCTCTAGGTCACTACATAGCTCCCTGTGCTATATAGCAGGTTCCCACTAGCTATCTGTTTTACACGTGCCAGTGCACATGGCAATCCCGACCTCCCAATTCATGGCACTGCCCCTCCCTGCCTTGTGTCTACATGTCCATTCTCTATGACTGTGACTCTACTCCTACACTATAAATGGGTTCATCTGTACCATTTTTCTAGATTCCACATACATGCATTACTATAGGATATTTGTTTTTCTCTTTTGTTAAAAGATATTTATTTGTTGCATTGGTCTTTGTTGCTACACTTGGGCTTTCTCTTGTTGTGGCAAGTGGGGCTACTCTCTAGTTTTGGTGTGTGGGCTTCTCATTGGGGTGGCTTCTCTTGTTGCAGAGCATAGGGTCTAGGATACGTGGGCTTCAGTAGTTGTGACTCACAGGTTTAGTTGCCTCTCAGCATGTGGGATCTTCCTGGACCAGGGATCTAACCATGTCTCCAGCATTGGCAGGCGGATTCTTAACCACTGGACTACTGGGGAAGTCCCCTGTTTTTCTCTTTCTGACTTACTTCACATACCGAGTAAAGTAAGTAAAAACATGTTTTTTAAACCTTGGCATTTTTAAAAGAGAATTAACAGTTGTGGTTTATATAAGACATAAAGTGTTTCGTCAGTAAACAGAGCCTGAGCACTGACAGGGCTCTCCCAGGCAATATACGGTAGAGAGTTTTCTTCCCAAAGAAAATTTCAGTCTAGTGAGAGAGGTCTCACACACACACACACACACACACAGAGGTTTACAGTGATGTATCACTTGATTGCCTAATACACCGCAAGATAACAAAGACCAGAAAAGAGGGATTCAAAAGAAAACATAACCATGAGTGTTAAAGGAAAAAAATCATACCAGATATGACAAGCAAACAGAGCTCTATTTTATTTAGATACTATTGCTGGTAATAGACCAGTCTCGTTGCCCAGCTAGGTGGAAACAAAGGGCTGAAGACTTTTAAGAGCTGGAGTGGCAGGCATCTTAGACCATCAGTGTTTGCTAATTGGCCTTCCCCAAAGGAAAAGTCCCCTGGAGAAGCAGATGGCAACCCACTCCAGTATTCTTGCCTGGAGAATGCCATGGACAGCGGAGCCTGGCAGGCTACAGTCCATGGGATTGCAAAGAGTCAGACACGACTGAGCAACTAACACACTACACTATACACTAAAGGAAAAGTAAACTTTCTGGTATCTTCTTGAAGGAGGTAGTTTTGCAACTTGGAACTAGCCTTCCTCCCCCTCACCCCTAAGTCAGGATCTTACCCTCCTGGAAACTGGGTGATATTTTCCTCAATATTTACATTTCAGAGAAATGACTCTTTGGTCATAGAGAAAGACTTTCCAGGGCTGTAAAAGTGGAATGAAGCTGAGAGAAGATTTACATCTCAAATGGACAGAGATAAGATTTACAATAGCAAGCTTTCTAAAATAAATGCTCAAAGAAAAGAGAAGTCAGAACCTAGAGTCTGGAAGATACCCATCCAAAGTTGAGTCAACCTGTAGGAAGGCCCAGTGGTTTAGTCATGTCCAACTGTTACCCCACGGATGTAGCTTACCAGGCTCCTCTGTCCATGGGATTTTCCAGGTAAGAATACTAGAGCAGGTTGCCATTTTCTACTCCAGGGGATCTTCCTGACCCAGGGATCCAACTGGCATCTCTTGCGTCTCCTACATTGGCAGGCAGATTGTTTACCACTGCACCAAAGCTGAGGGGAACTTTAAAGCCATCGTGATCAAGGAGACCGGAAGTATCTGAGATTATTTCATTTAAAGAGTTTGAGAGGCTAACAGCCTATACGACCCCATCATGGAAGGAATAACTTGGGACTGCAGAACCAGACAACCCACTATTAGATGCAGGAATGAAAGTGAAAGTGAAAGTCACTCAGTCGTGTCTGACTCTTTGTGACCCCATGGACTTAGTTCATGGAATTCTCCAGGCCAGAATACTGGAGTGGGTAGCCTTTCCCTTCTCCAGGGGCTCTTCCCAACTCAGGGATCGAACCCAGGTCTCCCACTTGCAGGCGCATTCTTTACCAGTTGAGCCACAATGGAAGCCCAAGAATACTGGAGTGGGTAGCCTATCCCTTCTCCAGGGGATCCGCCCAACCCAGGAATCGAACCGGGGTCTCCTGCGTTGCAGGTGGATTCTTTACCAGCTGAACTATGAGGGAAGCCCCAATTAATAACAAGACTTTTAGAGAGCTCATCTGGAGGGAGGTGGGGACAGGATTCTGGAGGCAGGGTATGCAGGGATAAGCTTCTCTGTTCCCTAACTGCTTCCTGGGGCGCTGTTCCCTCAGGCCAAGGAACTTGGAATAACCCATGGATCTGTACCAGAGGCAATATCGGAGAGGGAGGAAAAGTAGTCTGTCTCCCTTTTCCCTCCCTGGCAAGATTCTGAAGAACTGGGAAGGTGAATCAGTCATTTGCGGAAGATTCTATTATTAGCCCTGGGAACAAAAGCTTCCTCTGGTCTCTATCCTCCCCTTATTTCTGCCAGCATCTGTCTGGGCTCCACCTGCTCAACCTTCTGAGTGGTTAGAGGGGCAGGGTGTGGAAGGCAGAGCCAGTACAGCATTTCGGAAAAAGGGATTAAAGGTGTGGTAATTCCGTGGCTTGTTAAGTGGAGTTCAGCCACTGGAGTCCCACAATGCTCCCAGATCCCAGTTGTGCTCATCTATACAAGCTGTTCCACCCATCAGAAATCCCAGCTGCTACATCCTTGTGGGCCCAGGGGAAAAGGGGTTAATATCTCCACTCTCAATGAGAAAACTGAGTCATGGAATATCACAGTTTGAAGGAACTAGTCTAGTCAGTTGTCTGACTGTAAAAAAAAAAAAAGAATGAAAGGAAAGGATTGTGTGTCCAAAATCACATACTGGCAGCCAGTGCTAGAATTTAGATCCTCTGACAGTTAGTAGGGGGTACTTTTTTCTATTAAATCCATTTTCTGTATTGTCCATGCATTTTCACACAATCCTTTTTAACCAACACCCTTTTTTAATGTATTTTTACAAAACTTTTACTAGAGTATAGTTGATTTACAATGTTGTGTTAGTTTCAGATATACAGCAAAAAAAAAAAAAATCAATTATACATACATCCATTTTTTTAGATTCTTTTCCCGTATAGGTCATTACAGAGTATTGAGTAGAATTCCCTGTGGTATACAGTAGGTCTTTATTAGTCTTTCTGAAAGTGTGAAAGTTGGTCAGTCATGTCCAACTCTTTGCGACCCCATGGACTGTAGCCCGCCAGGCTCCTCTGTCCATGAAATTCTCCAGGCACGAATACTGGAGTGGGTAGCCATTTTGTTCTCCAGGGGATCTTCCCCACTCAGGGATTGATCCCAGGTCTCCTCCATTGCAGGCTCAGGCCACTTCAGATCACATTCTCCTTTCTTCATGTTGGAGAACAGTGGACAATTAACCCACAATTTATATAAACCCATGACAGAGAATTCATGTTCTCTAATATCGTGTGAGAAATAAGCAGATTTTCAATATTCACCATTGACAATGCAATCAGGAATATGGCTTTCTCAGGCTTGTGCTCAGGATTCCTTATAACCTCTCCCCCAGTGGAAGTTTTGATATGAGGCTGGGATAGAAAACAGTCATTGCAGGAAGGAGATGAAGTGCAAGTGCAGACTCATCAGGAGAGGTGTCAGTGGAGCAGCTGTTGTATCACGTGAAAGAGAAAAATGAAATAGAGGATATGAGCTGAACACCAGTTTGGGTGCAAAGAGAAGAATATGGACAACGATGCAGGTTTCCACAGATAAATAACTTTAGTCTTTGGTGCACACATTGAGGGAGGAAAGATGCACAGATAATATAAAACCTGACAAAAACATATGTGATAATTTGCTTTCGTGAATAAACTTCTGATTTACATTCTTAAACAGATTCTGAAGCTGGGTTCAGAACTGACTAAAGATCTAATCATAAGGAATTCAAGTTCACGGACCTGGTCTGAAAGTCGTAAAGTCGTATTTCTATGCTAATCTTACAACCCCACCCCCACCCCCGTTACTCGCAGTATTTGACAATTAAGGCTTAAAATGGTGAAAGGTACTTGAGGATAAAGCTGCTCTTTAAAAACTTATTTTTTAACTTCAGAATTAAGACTGCAAAAAATTATCCAGTTACCCGAAGAATTAACAACTCAAACTTGCAGTTTAAACAATTACCATGTTTCACTTTCTTTTTTTATTGCGGGGGTAGGGGGAGAGAGCGAGTCCTGTCTCTTAAACTTGAGCAGTCATTTTTTTCGTCCTATGTTACACGTTTCTTTACGCGTCCCAAGTAAGTTTAGCTATTAGCAGTCCTTCCCCGAAGGCCAGCGGGAAAGGTTTAAGAAGCTGGTATTTAAAAGTCGTTTAAGTGTCTCTAAATGGCAGCAGGTGCTGGCAAGTGCCGGGACGGATCAATGCAGGGAAGGCAAGACATTCCTTATAAAAGGAGGACTAGAACGGCCCTTCCAAAGCATGTCAGAGGCGCTTCGAGCATCACCTGGCGGCAATCAAAGCCAGGAGCAGGATGCGCTTTATCTCGAGAGCGCCAGCTCCGCAGAGGGAGCCGCAGGCATCAGAGACGCGATCATTTGCGAGTACATCTCCACGCTGCATCTCCCTCAAGTCCCCATTTCTCTGCTTCTCCCAACTCGCCCAAGGCCCAGTCCTCGCCAGAGCGGCCATCTTAGCGCTCCTCCCGCGCCCTCCTCCCTACCTGCTTCCCTTCCGCTCCTGCTCCCCCAACCCCCTCGCTCACCGGTACCCCGGCGGCGGCCTGATGGGGCGGTTACGTCAGTGGTGACGCCGCGGCCGACCCCGCCCCCACCCTGCCTAGCCTTTCGAGCGCCGGAGGAGAGCCGGCCCCTTGGCGCGGCGACCATGGACCTGTGGCTTGGCGGCCTGAGGGAAGAACCCGGCGCCCGGGCTCCACCTGGGAACCCGGGGGATGGATGTTCCTCTGCGCCGCCTGTGGCTCAGCGGGGACGGCAGAAGCTCCTCCTGGGCGGGTTTCGCACTTGTCGTAGCTTTCGGGGCCTGGGAGGGGGCATCCAGTGTTAACTCCAAGCAACTGAGATGCAAAATATTCCCCGGACGTCCTTACCCCTTCATAGAATTTCTGCCACTCAGCGTCGAATGGGTTGACAGAAACGTGCGCCTATCTCGTTATCTTCAGAATCTGCCCGTATTGACTGGCGTAGAAAGTTTTCCAGAAAACATTTCCTTTCTGAGGAGGCAGCCAGGTGTGAGCTCAGGTGGCAGTGAGTGCTTTGAATTTGGCTTCCTCAGACAGCAAATAAGTTTCCAGAATGGGAAACAAGATGTAAGGGAAACGAAAGTCGCTTCTGTTCAAAATTACTTTACCTGAAACTGCCAATTTAAGGTAATGAAGTAGTTTCCGGAAAGAAACGGAAGGAAGAGACTCGGGGAGAAAAATCTAGAGAAAAGTCAAGCCTACAGGTACGGAAAGATTAATCCACTAGTATTTATTGAGCTTTTATTTATACTTTGCGTTCGACTCTGAGCCATTTGTGCTCTGTTTCCCCGTGGGGAAGATGGAAAATGAAAAGAACCAGCGAGACAGACGTGCAAAGTTAATAACATGTCAGTGGAGTACAGTATCTTGCAATATATAAGACAAGTAATACAATTGTTCATATCTTTTAAAACAACAGTTCCACTTTGGGAAATACCTTTCAATGGCCTGACTTTTAAAAAATGAATGCACTAAGGTACTCATGCGGTATTATCCAAAATTATCCCAACAACAAAAATTTGAAGGGAGAAAAAAATTCTAACTAAAAGGGAAAGGCTAATTAACTTCTGGCATACTGACCTTGGGAATTCTTGGTGCAGATCACAAAATGGCAATAGCCTTATCGATTAATAGTTGACAAATACCAAAATGTACCTGCAGGCTCAACTGCGTAAAATGTAGTTATGCATATAAAGATTAAAGATGAGTGAATTTGGATAGCTTAATATGCCTTTCATTCCTTTTTCAGTATATTTGAGTGCATAATAACTTTCCAATTCAAGTCCGTCTCCAGTGCATTCCTCCTCCTCAGAATACAAACTGCTGTATTGTAATCCCTACCACCTTCATTCCTAAAATGTACTAAATTCATTACATGAGAGCATCTCTTAAAAGCAAATATTTCTTCTAATTACGTAGTTCTAGCATATGGTATAGATGTCCCTGTGGTTCCTAAAAAGCAAAATATAACAATATAAAATCGTTGCTCCTATTTTAATGTCATAAAACCCTTGGAAGTTCATCTGGCAAACACTATCAAGAGTGCCACCTCTGATGTAGTAATTCAACTTTTAGAAATCAAGAGTTTTTACTTGAGGCTCATGCAATTTAGCAGGCTATTCATCTCACTGTTATTTATAATAGTGGAAATCAGAAACATGCTAACTGTTCATCACTGTTGGAACAGTTAGGTACATCTGGAACGTTCACAGGACAGAAAATTATATAGTCGTCAAAAATCTTATTTTCAAAAAGTAAGAAATGAAGGAATATAGATCAAGACAACTGTGTCTGCCATTCCCTTTCCTCTAAGAGGTTTCGTCTTCATAAGTTCTGTTATGGTAGACATGACTCTTTCTCCCTCTTTGCAACATTTTGTGGACCGGCATGGACACTAGACCCAAGTGTAATAGGTCTGTTGGAAATTTGTTAAAGCTCTACCCAAACACTGTAAGGAGAAAGAGAGGCTGAGGTGGTTTGAAAAATGGCTTAAAGGCATTGAATATGCGAGTGGTGGATGCCAGACAGCAAAAACCACAGGGAGCAGAAGTCACGAATAATCAGAGGTTACAGAGAATACAGGCTGAGTTACAGAGAGGCAGCAGTAGCAGAGAGGCAGAAGAAGCAAGATTCTGAGTAGAACCACTTGAATTCTAGGAGCCTCCAAAATAATTATGGAAGTGAAAACTAAAAGCAAGATGCAAAGATGTTTATACTGAAAGGGAGGGGACATATGTATACCTATGGTTGATTCATATGTATACCTATGGTTGATTCATGTCGATGTATGATAGAAACCAAGACAACATTGTAAAGCAACTATCCTCACAATAAAAATAAGTTAAAAGGTCTAGTCCTAAAATATGGCATGTCTAGCTTGTCTGCTGAGCTCCAGGATCTTTCTATTGCAGTCTGATATTTTAACTGTGTTTTAAAATATGTGAAAATGATTCACATTTTACAATATTTGGAAGGAGTGCATTAGTATTTTAATAATGGTGGCAAGACTACAAGTTATTTTTATTTTCTACAACAATCATGATTTTTTAAACGAGCATTAACTAGCATGAATACCATCAGCAGTCAAAAATTCTAATAATTTTGAAAATAAGTTCTGTGTTGTCATTGTGTGGTTAAAGTGACTAGCAGACAGAATTTCAGAGAATTTTCTGAGATTATTAATGACTTAAGGTCTTATAAGGACTAAAATCATTTGACTAAATGACAGGAGGAGGTGAAATGGAAAGAAGATGAAGTAAAGGCAGGCATAGGTGGAGAGTACTAAAAAGGATGTCTTGAATAAAATGTCTTTGATACAAAAATGTAAACTAGGGAGAGGTGCTCCATGGGAAGGGGGGACTGGAGATAAATTATCTGGAGATAATTGTTAATTAGGTTAATAATTAAAGAATAGGAATGGGATGAGCTTCCCTGCTAGCTCAGGTGGTAAAGAATCCGCCTGCAATGTGGAAGAACTGGGTTTGATCCCTGGGTTAGGAAGATTCCCCTGGCAGAGGACATGGCAACCCACTCCACTATTCTTGGCTGGAGAACCCCCAGGGACAGAGGAGCCTGGCGGGCTATAGTCCATGGGTAGCAAAAAGTCGGACACAACTGAGGAACCAAGCACAATAGGAATGGGATAGTGTGTAGCATAGCCTTTTCTTTATTATTTTTATCTTAATTCAACTTGGAAATTTCCTCAGCTACCATTTTATTTCAGGTCTTAACAACCTAGGCCTAAAATATGGCATGTCTAGCTTGTCTACTGAGCTCCAAGACCTCTCTATTGCAATCTGGTTTTTACATAACTATCATAAAAATCATTCTTCTCAGGTAATTTCCCTATTTGCTTTTTACCCACCATATAAAATCTAAGCTTTTAAATAACAACCACAACAAAAATCTCCATCCCTTCCCCTCTTTATCACCTGACTTCCCCAAACTTACCAATTGCATTCTCAAAATCAGTCAGTTCAGTCGCTCAGTGATGTCCGACTCTCTGCAGCATGCCAGGCCTCCCTGTCCATCACCAACTCCCAGAGCTTACTCAAACTCATGTCCATTGAGTCGGTGATACCATCCAACCATCTCATCTTCTGTCATCCCTTTCTCCTCTCGCCTTCAGTTTTTTCCAGCATCAGAATCTTTTCAAATGAGTCAGTTCTTCAGATCAGGTGGCCAAAGTATTGAAGTTTCAGCTTTAGCATCAGTCCTTCCAATGAATATTCAGGATGATTTCCTTTAGGATGAGATCATCTCACTTTCTTGGTTATGGAAAGTCTGGTTGGATCTCCTTGCAGTCCAAGGGACTCTCAAGAGTCTTCTCCAACACCACAGTTCAAAAGCATCAATTCTTCGGCGCTCAGCTTTCTTCACAGTCCAACTGTCCCATACATGACTACTGGAAAAACCATAGCTTTGACTAGACAGACCTTTGTTGGCAAAGTAATGTCTCTGCTTTTTGATATGCTGTCTAGGTTGGTCATAACTTTCCTTCCAAGGAGTAAGCGTCTTTTAATTTCATGGCTGCAATCACCATCTGCAGCGATTTAGGAGCCCAGAAAAATAAAGTCTGACACTGTTTCCACTGTTTCCCCATCTATTTCCCATGAAGTGATGGGACCAGATGCCATGATCTTAGTTTCTGAATGTTGAGCTTTAAGCCAACTTTTTCACTCTCCACTTTCACTTTCATCAAGAGGCTCTTTAGTTCCTCTTCACTTTCTGCCATAAGGGTGGTGTCATCTGCATATCTGAGGTTATTGATATTTCTCCCGGCAATCTTGATTCCAGCTTGTGCTTCTTCCAGCCCAGTGTTTCTCATGCTCTACTCTGCATATAAGTTAAATAAGCAGGGTGATAATATACAGCCTTGACATACTCCTTTTCCTATCTAAATGAATACAATTCCCAGATTTTCCAACCCAGACTTCTGTTAACTTCTGACCCCATATATCTATCTGCCTATTCAGTGTCTCTGCATGGATGTTGAATAGATAGCTGAACTTGACATTTGCAAAACTGAATTCAAAGTCTTCAAGTCTGCTCTGTTGTTGTTCAGTCACTAGGTCATGTCTGACTCTTTGTTACCCCATAGACTGCAGCACACCAGGCTTCCTAGTCCTTCACTGTCTCCCATAGTTTGCTCAAGTTTGTGTCCATTGGATTGGTGATGCTATCCAACCATCTAGTCCTCTGCCACCCCCTTATCCTTTTGCCTTCAATCTTTCCCAGCATCAGGGTCCTTTCCAATGAGTCATCTCTTTGCATCAGGTGGCCAAAGTATTGGAGCTTCAGCTTCAGCATCAGTCCTTCCAATGAATATTCAAAGTTGATTTCCTTTAGGACTGATTGGTTTGATCTTCTTGGTGCCCAAGGGACTCTCAAAAGTCTTCACCACAGTTCAGAAGCCTCGATTCTCAGTGTTCAGTCTTTTTTATGGCCCAACTCTCACATCTGTACATGACTACTGGAAAAACTGTAGCCTTAATTATATGGACCTTTGATGGCTTTTTCTGATGTTTAACATAAGATCATAGAGATTTATTCTTAACATACAGAACATTTAAAAAGTCTAAATAATGGGTTAAAAAATAACAGGAGACAGAAGTTACATGTGAGTATCCTGTCATGCTAAATTAATATAAACATTTGCTTGGTTCAGAATTATTAGTTCATGTCCTGTCTTTCCAACTGCAGCAAGAACCCTCCAGAGAACCATATTTATAGCTGTAGTCATTCACCATCTTAACAATAAGGATCAATGATCCTGTTCAGTCAATAACAAGTCAGAGGGTATTCATAACATGAATGGGCTCTGAAGCTGGCATCCAAGATGAGTTCAGAGATTAATGGGTGTGAATGGTTTAATGAAAGATGACATGTCACAGAATACTTCAAGTCCAGCTGGTGGTATAAGAATCCATCTGGGAATTAAGCTTATCAGGAGTATAAAAACCAGGTCTATTTAGGTTTGCCATGATTGAATGAAGCTAAAGTTTAGAGTTCTATGTTCTTCTAACATGAAAAAATTAATTTTTGAAGTAGTAAATGAATCTACTTATAAAGTGAACTGAGACTATTCTTTTGAGTGCCAGGGGGATTTCTAATTTCCCATCAAAAAAGGAGAAAAGATCTTAAGAGTGGAAAATCAGTATTTGTTTATGTTGAATATTTAAAGCACTTGACTTTTCCTGTTGAAACCCTTTCCTTAGTGAATTTAGCCATAAGGGGGTGCCCTGGGATAATACTGTTCAGCAAAGCCACTGTCCTTTCTACTTGGTTACCTGAAAAAAAGCAAACTTGTAGATTTGGTAGTTCTACTTCTCATCCAGACTCATTAACCTTTGAAAGGTGTCAGCTTAAATTAAAACAATCAAAACTAGTGAAAACTATTTAAAATAACAAGTGTCATTTTGTTAGACCTTTGTTTCCTTTTCAAAGAAATAACAAACATAATAAGCCAAAGTTACACTTGAATTCTGTTGACTTGGGAGCTAAATCCATATCTTGAGGAACTAGTAGTTACTCTTTTCCTTTAGTTCCTTTTTGTGGCATTACTTTCACTATGTCATTGTTTTTGGCCAATGCTTTGGGGGTGCATTGTAGTTGAAACTGCTTTCTTATGAAGTTTCGCCAGTGTTTCTGTAACCGCTACTGTTAACCTCTGCCACATTTATTGACAAATTCTTGCCTCCCTAAGTGTTGCAAGTGACACAGTAAGAAGGAAACTGAATTCTCTTTTTATGGCCTGGAAGGGAGAATGAGAAGCAATCATAGTATTCCAGACACAGAATGCCGTGAAGGACAACTAACTAGTCAAATCACTAACAGGACATTCAGTGAGATGGCTACAACATCTGATGGCTAGAACAGAGGGTCCTCATTGTTTTGGGCACAAGAACTCACTAGGTTGTACCACAGGATATGTGACGGTGTTGGCTCCTTAATTGCCTGGCAAATAGCCCTAGTATTTAGTAGAGGGATAGAGAGAAATGTTATACCTTTGCTTATAAAAGACTAAGTCTCTCTCTATATTTCCTAAACTCATCTCCTCAGGCATAACTCGGTGAGACTTCTTTAGTCACCCCTATATACAAGAGGGAAATTTGAGGATTTATATAGTGTAATTTGGGAGGTTTTTTTTTTTTTTTATGATTGGTGTATAGCTACTTTACAATGTTGTGTTAGTTTCTACTGTACAGCAAAGTGAATCAGCTACACATATACATATATCCCCACCTCCTTGGATTTCCTTCCCATTTAGGTCACCACAGAGCATTGAGTTCCTTGTGCTCCACAGTCATTTCTCATCAGTTATCTATTTTATATATAGTAATGGATATATGCCAATCCAACTTGGGGGACTTTTAGAATAATGTATGTTCATCCATCTATAGTGTCCTTTTTTCCATGGCATTAACTTAAAAAATAAGATATATCCATATCAATATCTATATTTGAAAAATACATTTTTCTTAAATATATGTTGGGTTCCACTTCTTAGAATTGGTTACCTTTAAGCTTTTTTTTTTTAAGAGGTGATGCAGAGAAATGAGGGTGAGAAAGAGTTATGGGTAAAGGAAAATGTATATAAATTTTTTCCTCCTTATTTTTAAGGTTTAAACTAGTATTTTCCTGTTCTTTCCACTTGTGGTGGAAAAATCCAAACTTTTATTAGATTCCTAGAATCTAGTATTAGAAACCCTAAGAGTTTATCAAATGTCAAAGAACTAAAACAAAGAAAGAAAATGTTCTCTGTTTTTTCTTGCTGCTTTCCCATCCATTTAAGATGAGAACTTTAAAAAGATTTTTAAATAAGCCACAAACTGCACATGTCTGATAGTTGCCTCAAGGATTTTGTGGGCTGATCAAGCATCAGAAGGGAGATGTACAGTTACTAAACTGGCTCCTGACCTGCACACACATTTTTTTCTCATTAATCCTTTGCACAGAACAGATGCTCTGGGTGTAGCTTTAGGCCAGAAGAATGTCCAAGATATGTGGGTGTGAATTTGGCCAAAGGGTTAGCTGAATGTGGAGCTCAGATACCAACCTGGTAACAGGCCACATTTTAATGAAAAACGCACAATCAGCATGGCATTGTGTTTTTCAAAGAGGTAATTCCCAGCCATGGAGATTACAAGGGAGAAACAGGCAATCATGTGGAACTGCTTTAAAACAAAGTTCTTGTGTATCCTGGCTGGTGGGGCAGGGCTCTCTAGTAGCCCCTGGGAAATTAGATGATGGAATTTTGCTAGGCATAATTGAGTTTTTTTTGATCATCAGTCATAACTCTTCAAAAAGAAAAACCCTCTACAATTGAATAAAGAAAAGACTTCAAAATTATAATTGGTTATGGTAGAAAAAACTTTCTAAGAGGGGCAAAGATGTTGTGTCATTCACAAGCTGAGAACTGTGAATAAGCACAGGAACAGAATTTTCCTTGTTCCACTTAAGAAAAGAAAAAAAATAGTGAAGAAAACAAAGTGACCAAAAACTCTTTACCTGTACATAAAGAGTGAAATTCTTGTGCTTCCCTGTGTCTCAGCTGGTAAAGAATCTGCCTGCCATGCAGGAGACCTGAGTTCAATCCCTGGGTTGGGAAGATCCCCCTTGGAGAAGGGAAAGGCTACTCCAGTATTCTGGCCTAGAGAATTCCATGAACTATATAGTCCATGGGGTCACAAAGAGTCAGGCATGACTGAGCAGCTTTCACTTCACTTCACTTCAAAGAGTGAAATATAAGTCTCTTAGATATATGTTGTACTAGAAATGGTTCTGTTTCCTCTCAAGAAGCATGTATGTGTTTTAAACCATGTTGTATCATCTGTAAGTACATAAGCGGCTTCCCAGATGGCACTGGTGGTAAAGAACCTGCCTGCCACTGAAGGAGATGTAAGAGACATGGGTTTGATCCCTGGGTCAGGAAGATTCCCTGGAAGAGGGCATGGCAACCCAATCCAGTATTCTTGCCTGGAGAATCCAATGGACAGAGGAGCCTGGAGGGCTACAGTTCGTAGCATTGCAGAGTTGGACATGACTAAATCAACTTGCACACACACACATAAGTACATAAGAAACATAACTGAGGTTATCTTTTAAGAATGAGAGAAATGTAGAAACAGTAGACTCATTCACTTTTAAAAAACTTATTTACTTACTTATTTTGGCCCACCATGTGGCCTATGGGATCTTAATTCCCTGTCCAGGGGTTGAGTCCATGCCCTCTGCAGCAGAAGCATGAAGTCTTAACCCACTGGACCTCCAGGGATGTTCCAGTCATGTTTTAAATAGGAACATAATGCTATTTGATAGTGTTGACAAATAAAGATTTAATTTTATGTCACTGTTATGGCTAGTTGTATGCAGCATACAAAAACAGCAATAGAAAGTGGCTTCGGAAAAGGAAACACATTAATAAAGGTATTATGTGTGAAGTAAAGAAGGTGAGAGTTTATTCTACATTCTGCTAGTCAATTTTATGTTCAGAACCTTCCTTCAGAAGAGCTAAGGTGCTGAGGGGAGATGACATTAGGACAGCAAGGAAAAGTGAAAGAATCTTAGTGTTGGCAAGACTAGAAGAGTCAAGAGGAGGAAGAAAGATCAGACTTCTTCTGGAAGGACCTTATCATGTTGAATTTTGTTCAGTGAATGGAAAAAGTAGGTATTGGTCAAATTTTGGTTTAGTAGTGAGCTCTTCAGGGGCCTCCCAGGTGGTGCTGGTGGTAAAGAACCCACCTGCCAATGCAGCAGATAAGAGAGGATGGCTTGATCCCTAGGCTGGCAAAATCCCCTGGAGGAGGGCATGACAGCCCACCCCAGTATTCTTGCCTGGAGAATCCCATGGACAGAGGAGCCTGGCAGGCTACAGTCCTTAGGATCACAAAGAGTTGGACACGACTGAAGCAACCTAGCATGCACGCACGCATGCAAATGATTACAACTAACAATATAAAGAAAACTCTTTTGAGTTTTAACAACTATTGAAATAAGTTGAACCCCTTCTTGTTACCTTCTCTGTGAGATGAAAGTGGTTGTCAAGGGCTAGAGATTTCCTACACTTGGATTCAAAGAAAAGAAAAACAACTCAGAAGACTCTCTTCTTGTTCTGGAAGATCAGTGCTGGAACAGTTGAGTGTCTTTATGGGAAAAAGAGAAATAGACTTCTACCTCACACCATAGACATGCAACCTCAATGCATGAAGCAGGGCACCCAAAGCCAGTGCTCTGGGACAACCCAGAGGGATAGGGTGGAGAGGGAGGTGGGAGGGGGGTTCAGGATCGGGGGGACACATGTATACCCATGGCTGATTCATGTTGACATATGGTAAAAACACCACAATATTGTAAAGTAATTATCCTCCAATTAAAATTAATTAATTAATTAAAAAATCAATACCAGGTAGATTTATGACTTCAATATGAAAGTCAAAACTATAAAGCTATTAGGAGAAATATAGGAAAATACCTCAAGGTTTAAGTGACATTAAACAAGTTACAAAAATCACTAAACATAAAGGGAAAAATTGACTATATTAAAATTATGTCAAAAGACGACTTAAAAAGACAGAAAAGAAATGACAGAAAATGGAAGACTTTTGCAACCTGTAGGATCAATCAAGTATTTATTAGTACTCAGAATAAAGAACTCCTTTTAAAAAAAAAAAAAAAAAAACAATCTATAGCAACAGCAAAACATGTGAGGGATTTTTCACCACTTCACAATAAAGGATATCCAGATGGCTGGTAAAATTTATGAAAAAGGTACTCAACCTCCTTTCTAATCAAGGCTATGTAGATTAGTGGGATACCTTTACACACCCAGCAGATTTGCAAAAATTAGTACATCTGACAATATCAAGAGTTGTCCAGGATAAAAAGCAGCTGGAGCTCATAGATTTCTAGTTGCAGTGTAATTAGGCACAATTGCTTTGGAAATTAGTTTGCATTATCAGGTAAAATTGAAGATATTCATATCCTGTGACATAAGAATTCCAGTCTTAGGAATACACTGTGTGCTTATGTTTATCACAGTTCATGTTTAACAGCATTCATAGCACTGTTATTGTTAGTAGTCCTCAAATTGAAACATCATAAATGTTTATTAGCTGTACAATGGAGAAATAAAAGGATATTTAGAAATGGAAAATTAGACAGAAGTAAAAATGAACAAGTATAGACATAAGCAACAATATGGAGCAAAAGAGAATACATATAGTATGATTCAACTTTTATGAATTTCAAAAATAGGCAAAACTAAATTATATTATTTAAGGATACATATATGGGTGGTGAAACTAAAGGAAGCAAGGACAAGACTATGATAAAAGTAAAGGTAATGATTAAGGGGATCGGAGAATAACAGAAGATCCATTCTCCAGAGTTAGTAAGTATAGATGATTTCTAGAAGGAACAAGGTATAGAAAGTTCGTGAGTTGAAAAGAAAGTGTGTCTAAAAGAGCTATCTATAAATAAGGTATCATCTAATTTTGAAATATCTTAGAAGATAAATTCACATCCAAACCTAACTTAGTTAATATGGGCTTATTTTACCTGAAATCTTATGAGGGTAGATTATTGGTAAAATTGTAGAATAGGCCAAAAATTTTCTTAGGCTGTCTGGTGAACTCGTTTCATCTCATTTCTAAGTTATTTAATGAAGATGATAACTGCCCTCTTGGTTTAAGGGATTAACTCTCCCAGGAATTTGTATTTTAAGAGGTTTTTTTAAGAAGACTGAAAGGTTTTTAAAGACTTTAATAAAATCTCAGAGAGTGGAATTTAAACTATTTTTTTTAATGTGGAGCAATTTTTCACAAGAGGACTCACTTATAAGGTTTTGCAAGTAACAATCAGTCTCTGCTTATAGAAGGCCCACCAAAAGAGAGCCCTGTCTAACTTGGCAGTTGATTACTTTTGAAATCAGCAAAGATTTAAAACACTTTACCTGAAGCTTTTGCTTCGTAAGAGGTGAAATCTCTACTAACTCAACGATTTGTAAGTAGAGATGCACATTTTAGTTGTTCATATATGAGATGGCTTTTTTCAGTTCAGTGAAATGAAATATAACCAGCCACCAAAGTATGAAACGTATATCCTTTATAAAAGAAACTGAAAGCTTATACTCTTGGTTAGAATGGAATGAATTTCTTTGATTTATAAAGTATAAATTGTTAAGATCACTGGTTTGGCAAAATTAAAAAGGATGTATTACTATGCATGAGTATAAGAATTCTGTTGAATTTGAAATGCATTCTTTAAATAATTATCCCCAAGACTGAATCAACTCTCAGGATAGAAGCAATCATCAGAAAGTACTAAATTTCTAACTGATCAAGTAGATAATTTGTGGAGCTGTGCTTGCAATGAACAAAAGAATTTAAATAAGTTGGACTATATCCTAACTGTTGAATACCCCCAAATTCATTGAGTGGCAATAATTGCTAATTCAACTCAAAATTGTAGGTGAAAATACTCCTGTATTGGTTTAAATGTTAGCTCAATAATATAAAGAGTACAGTACAGTTGACCCTTGAACAGCAATACATTTGAACTGCTCAGGTGCACTTATCTGTGGATTTTTTCAATAGTAAAATAATACAGTACTATATGACCCAAGGTTCGTTGAACCCTCAGATGCTGAACCATGGGTACAGAGGAACTTAGGATATTGAGGAATTACTGAAATTTATATGCAACTTTTCTACTGCTCAGAGAGTGCGTTGTTCAAGGGTCAACACACACACACACACACACACACTTGAGAATTTCATTAGATTCTTGTCTGAGTAGTCAAGGATACCTGTAATAGATTTCAAAATGGATAAATATCCTGATGCATCTTTGTTTCAGAGTAGCCAATCTAGTTGCCACAGTTAAAATTTTATTTTCTACTTCCATTACCTGATTTTCAAGAAAATCTCACAGATGCACAAGGATATATATATGTATATATACTTATATATATAAGTATATAATGTTCTCCCCCAAAACATTTTTTAAGTTTAATTTTTATTTTATATTAGAGTGTAGCTGATTTACAATGTTGTGTTAATTTTAGATGTACAAAAAAAAGTGATTCAGTTATACATATATCCATCCTCTTTCAGATTCTTTTCCCATATAGATTATTACAGAATACTGAGTAGAGTTCCCTGTGCTATATAGTAAGTCCTTGTTGATTACTCTATATATAGTATTGTATATCTGTTAATCCAAAGCTTCTAATTTATCCTTCCCTCAGCCTTTTCCCTTTAGTAACTATAAATTTGTTTTCTATGTCTGTGAATCTCTGTTTTGTGAATAAATTCATTTGTGTCATTTTTTTAGATTCCATATATAAACGATATAGCATTTGCATTTTTATACACTAACAATGAAAGATCAGAAAGGGATATTCCATTTACCATTGCATAAAAAGCAATAAAACACCAGACTTCCCTAGTGGTCCAGTGGTTAAGAATCTGCCTGCCAATGCAGGAGACATGAGTTCAATCACTGGCCTGGGAGGATTCCACATGCCACGTGGCAACCAAGCCCATGAACCACAGCTACTGAAGCCTACACTAGAGCCCATACTTTGCAACAGGAGAAGCTGCTGCAATGAGAAGCCTTCACACTATAACTAGTGAGTAGTCCCCACTAGAAACTAGAGAAAGCCTGTGCACAGCAACAAAGAACCAGTGCAGCCAAAAAAAAAAAAGAATAAAATACCTACCTAGGAATAAACCTACCTAAGGAAAAAAAAAATCTATTTCTGCTTTATTGACTGTGCCAAAGCCTTTGACTATGTGGATCACAATAAACTGTGGAAAATTCTGAAAGAGGTGGGAATACCAGACCACCTGATTTGCCTCTTGAGAAATTTGTATGCAGGTCAGGAAGCAACAGTTAGAACTGGACATGGAACAACAGACTGGTTCCAAATAGGAAAAGGAGTTTGTCAAGGCTGTATATTGTCACCCTGCTTATTTAACTTATATGCAGAGTACATCATGAGAAACGCTGGACTGGAAGAAACACTAGCTGGAATCAAGGTTGCCGGGAGAAATATCAATAACCTCAGATATGCAGATGACACCACCCTTATGGCAGAAAGTGAAGAGGAACTCAAAAGCCTCTTGATGAAAGTGAAAGTGGAGAGTGAAAAAGTTGGCTTAAAGCTCAACATTCAGAAAACAAAGATCATGGCATCTGGTCCCATCACTTCATGAGAAATAGATGGAGAAACAGTGGAAACAGTGTCCGACTTTATTTTTCTGGGCTCCAAAATCACTGCAGATGGTGACTGCAGCCATGAAATTAAAAGAGCTTACTCCTTGGAAGAAAAGTTATGACCAGCCTAGATAGCATATTCAAAAGCAGAGACATTACTTTGCCAACAAAGGTTCGTCTAGTCAAGGCTATGGTTTTTCCTGTGGTCATGTATGGATGTGAGAGTTGGACTGTGAAGAAGGCTGAGCGCCAAAAAATTGATGCTTTTGAACTGTGGTGTTGGAGAAGACTCGTGAGAGTCCCTTGGACTGCAAGGAGATCCAGCCAGTCCATTCTGAAGGAGATCAGCCCTGGGATTTCTTTGGAAGGAATGATGCTAAAGCTGAAACTCCAGTCCTTTGGCCACCTCATGCGAAGATTGACTCATTGGAAAAGACTCTGATGCTGGGAAGGATTGGGGGCAGGAGGAGAAGGGGATGACAGAGGATGACATGGCTGGATGGCAAACTGACTCGATGGACGTGAGTCTGGGTGAACTCCAGGAGTTGGTGATGGACAGGGAGGCCTGGCGTGCTGCAATTCATGGGGTCCCAAAGAGTCAGACACGACTGAGCAACTGAACTGAACTGAACTGAAGGAGGAAAAAACCCTGTACTCTGAAAATTATGTGATGCTGATAAAATAAATACACAAACAGATGAAAAGATAAAATGTCATGTTCTTGGATTGGAAGAATCAATATTGTAAAAATGACTGTACTACTTAAGGCAATCTACGAATTCAATGCAGTCCCTACTAAATTCCCTGGAACATTTTAAAGGGAAAAAAAAAATTGAAGACAAGCTATAAGCTCATTATAGTGGAATAGTTGTATTATGGTACAATGATAAAAATGAATGAGCTAGATTTATAGTATAAATGTAAAAGGATTCCTGCTCCTGAAATATTAGCTTCTTTCTCCCAACCTGTGCCTGTGGCCTCATTGGGAGTTGCCTGCAATCAGTTGATAGGGGAAGACAAATCTTAGGCCTGGTTTATAGATGATTCTGTGCAACATGCAGACACCACTTGAAAATGGACAGCTATAGTACTACAACCCCTTTCTGGGACATCTCTGAAGGATGGTGATGAAAGGAAGTCCTCCCAGTGGGCAGAATGTCAAGCAGCACACCTGCTTGCTCATTTTTCTTGGAAGGGAAAATGACCAGCTGTGTGATTATATACTGATTCATGGGCTGTGGCCAATAGTTTGGCTGGAAGGTCAGACACTTGGAAGAAGCATGACTGGAAAACTGGAAACGAAATTTGGGGAAGAAGTATATGAATACACCTCTCTGAATGAGTGAAAATGTGAAGTTATTTGTGTCTCATGTGAGTGTTCACAAAAGTATGTCCTCAATAGGGGAGGAGTTTAATAATCAAGTGGATAGGATGACCCATTCTGGGGATACCAGTCAGCCTCTTTGCTCAGCCACCTCTGTCATTGCTCAATGGGCTCATGAACAAAGTGGCCATAGTGGCAGGGCTGGAGTCTATGCCTAGGCTCAGTGAAATGGACTCGTACTCACCACAGCTGACCTGGTTGTGGCCACTGCTGAGTGCTCAGTCTGCTATCTACACTGAGTCCCCAAAAAGGCATCCTTCCCCAGGGTGATCAGCCAACTACCAGCCGACATGTTGATTACATTGGACCACTTCCATAATGGAGGGGGCAGCATTTTCTTTTTATTGGAATAGACACTCTAGATATGAATTTACCTTCCCTGCACACAGTGCTTCAGCCAAAAATACCATTTGTAGACAAATAGAATGCTTTATCCGCTATTAGGGTATTCCAGCATTACTTCTGATCAGGGAACTCAATTTACAACAAATAAAGTGTGACTATGGACTATGTTCATGGAACTTGTTGGTCTTACCATGTCTCCCATCATGCAGAGACATCTGGCTTCACAGAATAGTGGAAAGGCCTTTCAAAGACTCATTTATAATGCCACCTAGGTGGCAATTTTGAGCATTAGTTTACTAGCGTGTGAGATGAATGCAATTGTGCGGTAGTTTGAGCATTCTTTGACATTGCCTTTCTTTGGGATTGGAATGAAAACACCTTTTCCAGTCCTGTGGCCACTGCTGAGTTCTCCAAATTTGCTGGCATATTGAGTGTAGCACTTTCACAGCATCATCTTTCAGGATTTGAAATAGCTCAACTGGAATTCCATCACCTCCACTAGCTTTGTTCATAGTGTGCTTTCTAAGGTCCACTTGACTTCACATTCCAGGATTCACTTCACTGGCTCTAGGTCAGTGATCACACCATCGTGATTATCTTGGTTGTGAAGCTCTTTTTTATACAGTTCTTCTGTGTATTCTTGCCACCTCTTCTTAGTATCTTCTGCTTCTGTTAAGTCCATACCATTTCTGTCCTTTATCGAGCCCATCTTTGCATGAAAGTTTCCCTTGGTATCTCTAATTTTCTTGAAGAGATCTCTAGTCTTTCCCATTCTGTTGTTTTCTTCTATTTCTTTGTGTTGATCACTGAGGAAGGCTTTCTTATCTCTTTTTACTCTTCTTTGGAACTCTGCATTCAGATGCTTATATCTTTCCTTTTCTCCTTTGCTTTTTGCTTCTCTTCTTTTCACAGCTATTTGTAAGGCCTCCCCAGACAGCCATTTTGCATTTTTGCATTTCTTTTCCATGGGGATGGTCTTGATCCCTGTCTTCTGTACAATGTCATGAACCTCAGTCCATAGCTCATCAGACACTCTATCTATCAGATCTAGTCCCTTAAATCTCACATGCTAGTAAAGTAATGCTCAAAATTCTCCAAGCCAGGCTTCAGCAATACGTGAACCGTGAACTTCCAGATGTTCAAGCTGGCTTTAGAAAAGGCAGAGGAACCAGAGATCAAATTGCCGACATCTGCTGGATCATGGAAAAAGCAAGAGAGTTCCAGAAAAACATCTATTTCTGCTTTATTGACTATGCCAAAGCCTTTGACTGTGTGGATCACAATAAACTGTGGAAAATTCTGAAAGAGATGGGAATACCAGACCACCTGACCTGCCTCCTGAGAAATCTGTATGCAGGTCAGGAAGCAACAGTTAGAACTGGACATGGAACAACAGACTGGTTCCAAATAGGAAAAGGAGTATGTCAAGGCTGTATATTGTCACTCTGCTTATTAAACTTATATGCAGAGTACATCATGAGAAACGCTGAGCTGGAAGAAGCACAAGCTGGAATCAAGATTGCCGGGAGAAATATCAATAACCTCAGCTATTCTGATGACACCACCCTTATGGCAGAAAGTGAAGAGGAACTAAAAAACCTCTTGATGAAAGTGAAAGTGGAGAGTGAAAAAGTTGGCTTAAAGCTCAACATTCAGAAAACTAAGATCATGGCATCTGGTCCCATCACTTCATGGCAAATAGATGGGGAAACAGTGGAAACAGTGTCAGACTTTATTTTTGAGGGCTCCAAAATCACTGCAGATGGTAAATGCAGCCATGAAATTAAAAGATGCTTACTCCTTGAAAAGTTATGACCAACCTAGATAGCATATTGAAAAGGAGAGACATTACTTTGCCAACAAAGGTCCATCTAGTCAAGGCTATAGTTTTTCCAGTAGTCATGTATGGATGTAAGAGTTGGACTGTGAAGAAAGCTGAGCACCAAAGAATTGATGCTTTTGAACTGTGGTGTTGGAGAAGACTCTTGAGAGTCCCTTGGACTGCAAGGAGATCCAACCAGTCCATCCTAAAGAAGATCAGCCATGGGATTTCTTTGGAAGGACTGATACTAAAGCTGAAACTCCAGTCCTTTGGCCACCTCACACGAAGAATTGACTCATTGGAAAAGACTCTGATGCTGGGAGGGATTGGGGGCAGGGGGAAAAGGGGATGACAGAGGATGAGATGGCTGGCTGGCATCACCAACTCGATGGACATGAGTTTGAGTGAACTCCAGGAGTTGGTGATGGACAGGGAGGCCTGATGTGCTGCAATTCATGGGGTTGCAGAGTCGGACATGACTGAGCAACTGAACTGAACTGAGGTGGCAATATCTTGTAGGAGTAGGACAAGATTGGCCAGGAGGTTTTATGTACTCTGTACTTTCTGCTGTTCTCCTGTAGCCAGGATTCATGAGTCCAGGAATTAAATGGTGGAAATGGGAGCAGCACCATTCACTATTTTCCCTAGTAATCCACTATCAAATTTTTTTCTTTCTGTCCTTATAAACTCATATTCTGCTGGCCTAAAGATCTTAGTGTTAAATGAAAGGATGCCTTTTTCCAGGAGACACAAAACAGATTGGAAGTTAAGACTGCCACCCCACCACTTTGGGCTCCTCATACCCCTAAACAGACAAAGAATAGAGTTACTATGTTGGCTGGGATGACTGATCTTGATAACCAAGGGGAAATTGGTCTACTACTTCACAGTGGAGGTAAGGAAGGGCATGTCTCTTAGGGTGTCTCTTTATTATTACCATGCTCTGTAATCAAAGTGAAAGTGAAAGTGAAGTCACTCAGTTGTGTCCAACTCTTTGCGACCCCATGGACTGTAGCCCACCAGGCTTCTCTGTCCATGGGATTCTCCAGGCAAGAGTACTGGAGTGGGTTGCCATTTCCTTCTCCAGAGGATCTTCCCAACCCAGGGATCGAACCCAGGTCTCCCACATTGCGGGCAGACCCTTTAACCTCTGAGCCACCAGGCAAGTCAAAGATGATGGAAAGTTACAACAACCCAATTCAGGCAGGACTAGAAATAACCTAGATCTTCCAGGAATGAAAGTTTGAGTTATTTACGTGGTAAAGAACCACAACCAGCAGAGGTGCTTGCTGAGCGAAAGGGGAAATACAGAATATGGAGTGGAAGAATGTATTCTAAATACCAGCTGTGGCTGTATGACCAGTAGTAATAACTGTTGGTGAGGGACAGGTAAGCCTAGCATGTTAAGGTCCATGGGGTCGCAAAGAGACGGACACAACTGAGCAACTGAACTGTACTGTAACAACTGTAATTATCATGAGCATTTCATACTTATTTTATTATGAATGTCTGTATGTGTGTATTCCTAGCAAGTATCTTTGTTTTCTTCTTTTTTGATCCTCTTATATAACATAAGATGTATTAGTTTTATAATATTTAAGTTGTATGGTAAGAAGAGTGAACATCACCCAAGAACTTTGCATCTTCTTTTGGAGAAAGGGTTAGTGCTTTTTCAGTTGTACAAAGGATAGTTGTACCATATTAGATGGAAATATAATCTTATTGTTATGGATGGAATGTTTGTGTCCTTCCAAAATTAATATGTTGAAACTCCACCCCTACAGTGTTATGGTATTAAGAGATGGGGTCTTTAGGATTAGGATAAGATGGGGTCATGATGATAAAACCCTCAGGAATGGGATTAATGCCTTTATCAAGCCTACAAGAGAGCTTCCTGTCTCTTCCTGCTTTCTGCCATGTAATACAAGAAATCAGCAGTCAGTAACTGGAAGAGTTTCTAGAAGAACTTGTCCAGAACTTGACCATGCTGGCACCCTGACCTCTGACTTCCAAGCTTTAGAAAAATACATTTCTGTTACTTATAAGCCACCCAGTCTGTGGTACTTCACTATATAGCCTGAACTAAGACACTTGTTATTATCTTTATTTAGATATTAAGTATGATTTTAAAAGTACCAAATTGACAAAGGGTGTACTGTGATGATTAATCCTGAATGTGTCAACTTGGCTTGTCTGTGGTGCCCAGATGTTTGGTTAAATTCCAATTTAGATGTTGTCAAGGTAATTTTTAGATATGATTAACATTTAAATCAGTAGTTTTGAGTAAAGCAGATTATCTTCTATAATGTGGGTTGCTGAGAAGCACATAGAGTAAATTCCATTTTTATTAAAAATTCATATTCAAACATATGCACACCTATAAATAAGTAGTCATAGAAAAAGCTCTGGCAATAATGCACATCCAACCAACAGCGATTACCTCTGGGGAATGGGACAGGGGTTGAGGTGAGGAAAGAGGTGGATCATTCCTTTTGGATCTTATAAAATTTCTGTAATTAAAAGTTCACCAATCAGAATATATTTCTTACATTTGTACTATATTCCATAAGAAGATTCTACTTTTCTTTATTTAGTTTTTATTTTGGTTAAGAGGATCAGTTATCAGACTGACAAACTTGGTTCCCCGAGATTCACCTACAGCTATCTGCTGGAACTAGCGCTATGTCCAAAGCACAGCCACACCATGACCATCCTCCCTCCACCCTGCAGGCTGTATAAATGTGCATAATAAGACAAGGAATACTGTAACTTGTTTGAGATTCCATTTTTTTTCAATAACTACATTTAGTGTCATGAAGTATTAAAAATGTGAGATATTTTGTGAGGGAAAAGATGGCCTTTTTTTGGTAATGTACTTGCAGTGTTGCAAGTTGGGTTTCCCAGGCAGCAGACTCTGAGACACAGCTTAGCGTGCAGGATGTTTATTAAGCAGTGCCTTGGAATTAAAACTTGTTGAAACATGGGGAAGGAAGTAAAGGGATAAATCCAGCTGTGATGCACACCAACCACTGTCTCCGCTGACCCTACAAAGAGCTCTGAAGCTAGAATGGCCATTTGGGGTTGTCCTAAGTTGGCCCTAGATGGCTAAGTCTTTATACTTCCACATCAACCAGTCATTGGATAGGGGCCACCCTGGAAAGGGCATGGTTTGGGGCAAGGTTTCCCATCATAGCTCAGTCAGTAAAGAATCTGCCTGCAATGCAGGAGACACCGGTTTGATTCCTGGGTCAGGAAGATTCCCTGGAGAAGGGATAGGCTACCTACTCCAGTATTCTTGGGCTCCCCTTGTGGCTCAGCTGGTAAAGAATCCACCTGTAATGCGGGAGACCTGGGTTCAATCCCTGGGTTGGGAAGATTCCCTGGAGAAGGGAAAGGCTACTCACTCCAGTATTCTGACCTGGAGAATTCCATGGATTGTATAGTCCATAGGGTCGCAAAGAGTCGGACACAACTGAGCGACTTTCACACACACTTCAGGCAAAAGTCTCTGCTTCTGAGGCAGTCCTGGAAGGGGCTGGCTGATGGCAGAAACCTGATTAAGATAGTTCCTGAAAGGTGTTAACGTAGGGCAAGACTGTCTGCCAACAATGTTCTTAGCTGAGGCAACGTCTGTCAATGAAGAGGAATCTGGGCAGTGCAACACAATATCTACCTCATGCACCCTTTTTAGTCTTAGGATCAACTTCTCAAAACCATTCATATGTCTTTTTTTGTATGTAATTATATAATCATAGCAGTATGATAACTCAGTGAGATAAGTCATGTGAAATATTTATGATGCCTATTAAGTGCTCTTATTATCATAATTATTAATACGATTGTTATTATTCTCACCTAGTTGGCAGATGTCTTGGAAAAAAGAAAACAGTATAATTTACCAAGCTGTTTTTTTATTAAGCATGGAAAAGAGCTAGTATAAGTGGAAAGGAAAATTATAACATTTCTGTTGAGCATACATTATATTGTTTATCCTAAAAAAGTTTCAAATTTTAGGTTGTTTTCTTGTGGTGTGAGTGCTAATTCCTTTCACATGACAAAGGGAATTTTATTCTTCCCTTTTTATTTTATAAGATATACTTCAGTGTTATTCAATGATTCCTAAGGAATTCTCTTTCCTGGTTTATTAAGAAAAGAGTTAGGCCCAGATTTTAAAGTCATTCCCTTGACAAATGTAATCCCATCATAAATCACCATAAATTAAAAGCTGGCTTTTGCTCTTGGAAAAAAATAGTCATGTGAGACTATTGTGTTAATGCATTGACATTTGGTTTTTTACATTTGACTGCTATGCTGATGAAAAATACTTGTTAACCAGGGGGAAAAAAGAAGCTCACACTTACTGAGTACTCTTCTAAGTATTTTACCTGCTTTATTTCATATGTCAATCTTCTGAGGTAGATACTAGTATTGTCTCTTTTACAGATGATGAAAGTGAGGTTTGATTAAGGTCAAACATGTACTTAGAGGCAGCACAGGAATTAGGGCCTAGGATTTTTGGACTGTAAGATTCATATCATTCCTCTTTACTAACATTAAGGACTGATTTGGGTTCATTTCTCTGTTAATTAATTGTTTATTGAAAACATACTGTGAGCCCAGCACAGCCCAGGATTGGAAAGATTTCAAGAAAATCAAGGGAAGTGTTCCCTACACCTTAATTATTCATTTACTATTTTTCTTTGTTGTCATGTGGTCCACATGAAGTATTACTTCCCCCTCTCTGAACACTTTTGTTTCCAAAACTTGACTTGTAAACTCAATTCTCCCAACTGTGTTTAAAAAAAAACCTTAACCAAAGAAATAGTTATTCTTTTATCTTTTGTATTTTCTTGAAAGGTAATTCAATACTTTGTTTAGGACAATAAGAAACTGAAGAGTGATGTAATAGTGGTGATTTATTTTACTATTGCAAATACTTCTGGTAATTTAATAATTCTATTTTCTTATTATCTTATTCTTTGAAAATCATAGTTGAGAATAATTGGTAAGTATTGATGAGCCAATTTCAAGGATGATGGCATAGCAAAATAATTGAATATATGAGAAAAATAAGGTCACTAAAATCCCATATGTTAGATTTTGAAGAGTTCATTGGACCTGTATGGCAATTACAAGATAATAACAGTTTAAGCCTAAAAAATAAAAACACAAAATTTCTCTTTGTTTTTTTACAATCTCTAAAATAAGTCAATCTTCTCAGATGAAGACCTCTATGAAAAGTTAATCTTTACAAATAGAGCTACTCAAAATAGAAATTCAATCATCAAAAAGGAGTCTAGTGGACACTGACATTATACCAAGGTTACATTTTGAAACAATTTTATGAGATAGATTCTATTATTTCCATTTTACAGATCAAAATATTCAGTGTTTAAGAAACTTGCAGTCAGTCCAGCCTTACAACCTGTGCTCATATATGTGCTTACTATTCTATAATAATTCTCCTAACCTCTCATGTCATCCTTTAGTTGTCCTTCAAAAACTATACATACATACAGCTTCTCACTGTAAGGACAGAAAGTATGTTTTGCTGACCTAAGTTTATCACTGCTTACAGTAGTGCCTGGCACAGAATCAATGCACAGTTAATATCAATAAAATTGAATAAAGAAGAGACAATTATTTAGTCATTGTGCTTAGCACCTAATCAGTTAACATGGGCAAAGGTATCTAAACACTTTATATATTAAACACATATTCTCTTAAGAGCAAGTTGTAGACTCTGGAAAAAGAAGATCAAGACATAATCCCTGTTCTCAAGGAACCTTTGATATAGATGGGATGTAGGGCAGGGAGCAAAGACAGGGGGATAAAAGGGTTAATAATAATGCAGGAGGGAAGGTATAGACAATTAGTCTATATAGAGCATCACCCTCCCTAGGAGCTTCTCAGCTTCACATGACGGAGTCATCATGAGGGTTCCATTTTGTCCAGGACAGAGGAAACTAACCCATATAAAAAGAGAAACGTATGCCTCCTTTTTCTAATCCATGGTCTCTTCCAGGACGTTATTTCAACCTATATCTTATATGCTCAGTTTAAACAGACATCCTCTTTTCCTCTTCTTAGAGATAGGAACTAGTGGTGAATGTTTATATGCAGACTTTGAGGATCATTTACTAAGTCACTCTCCAGTCTTCTTTTCTCCAGGCATATAATTTTTAAAAGTTTCATCCTAAGTTTTATTTTCCTACCCTCCAATTATAATTACGGCTTCCCTTAGACTTACCTGCAAATTTTCCAGGTTTATTTTAAGTTGTGAAGTTGAGATTTGAACATGGCCCTTATAGTCACTTCAGTTCAGTTGCTCAGTCATGTCCGACTCTTTGTGATCCCATGGACTGCAGCACTCCAGGAGACTTCCCTGTCCATCGCCAACTCCCAGAGCCTACTCAAACTCATGTCCATTGAGTCAGTGATGCCATCCAACCATCTCAACCATCCCCTTCTCCTCCCGCCTTCAATCTTTTCCAGAATCAGGGTCTTTTCCAGTGAGATGGTTCTTCGCATCAGGTGGCCAAAGTATTGGAGTTTCAGCTTCAACATCAGTCCTTCCAATGAATACTCAGGACTGATCTCCTTTAGGATGGACTGGTTGGATCTCCTTGCAGTCCAAGGGACTCTCAAGAGTCTTCTCCAACACCACAGTTCAAAAGCATCAATTCTTCGGCACTCAGCTTTCCTTATAGTCCAACTCTCACATCCATACATGACTATTGGAAAAACCATAGCCCTTATAGTAGAATCATTATTTACCTGTTTCTGCCTATTTTCCTCTTCTTCTTTTCTTTTTCTTTTTTTCCTGTGTTGGCAATGCCAAACAGTACTTTTTTCCCCCACTATGTTTTATTATACAGACATATTAGAGTCAAATTTTACTGATAATAGCATACTGTTAACTTTACCCAAGCCACAGCTCCTCTGTGGTAAATTGAACTATGCCTTCTGTTATTCAGGCCCCTGTGTTATGTTCTCCTCTTGACTGTGGGCTGGCCCTGAGACCTGCTGTAACTAACAGAATACTGAGAAAGTGACACTGTGCTCATTCCAGACTTAAGCCTCAAGAAGACCTAGTAGCTTTCTGGAGTAAAGCCAGCCACTGTGTAACATTTCCACCCTAAGACTGCCATGCCGTGAGCAGTTGTGCTCCACATCACCTCTCCACGAGCCCAAACTAGCCACATGGAGAGGCCATGTAGAGAAGACCAACCCCTGGCCAACGGCCCTTGCTGATCTAACTGACCATGCCAACTACACCAGCTTGACTTCCCACCAGTGAGGCCATCTTGTAAGTAGATGGAATTCTCTAATCATAGACATGGCACCCCATCTGAAGCCATGTGGAGTGATGACAAACTATCCTTGCCCATCCTTACCCAAATTACAGAATTAGAGGCAAATAAATGGCTTTTTAAAGCCACTATCTTTCAGGTTAATTTGTTAAATAGCAAGAGAATTGAAACACACTCTCTGTGCAAGATGTTTTTCATCTGTAAGATGAATTAGTCGGACAAGATAATTTCCATATAGCATAAACTCCCAGAAGTTGCTACTCAACTTCTGTCTGCAGCCTTATGTTGGTCCTACAGATTCTTCATATCAATTTGTGACTGATCTTGTTAAAATTTTTTCTTTTCTTTTTTAAATTTTAGACACAAGTCTCTAACTTGCCAAAGTCATTCTCGGTACTGATTTTTATCCTCCAGTATGCTAATGCCTCTCTCAGCTTCTTGGTGTGTCCATTTTATGACCTTACTTTCTACTTCATCGTTTCCTTCAGCAATCTCACAGCTGCATTCTCACAGCTGGACTGGCTGATTCACTGTCTTTCTTGGCCCTCAGAAAATCTTACTGGCATAGTTTCTAGGATTCAGAACCCTGCAACTCAACCTTCCCACCATTTTGCTGTTTCTGGCTCAAGAATACTCCTAAATGGGTCACTTTTCCAAGACATAGCATGTCCATTCCTGTGAATTTCTTATGAGTAATATGTGCTATTAGAAAGTTAATGAGAAAAATACTTCCCTTTTTTGGTGGTGTCTTGGCTCAGAATATTTCTGAAGCAATCGTCAATTAATTATGCCTCAGGACTTCTGTGATATTGATGTGAAACAAGTAATTTTTTCTCACATCATGTCTCAGAATATTACAGCACATCTGCTCTCCTTGAGCCGAATTCTTTCCAGAAAGAACATGTTTCTCAGTAAATATCATCCAGTCATTTCTGAAGGACCCTTAAGCTTAGAGAGTATTAAAGTAATTGATTCTCAGCATTTCTAAAACTACTTTCAATTTTAGCCACTGCCGACCATCTGTTTATTCACTTCAGAAAGAGTTCCAAACATAGCCTAGAGTCATCATGAGTAATCTTAACAGGCTCACTGGAGCATATGCTATAACCCCCATCTTCCCAGGATTTCAAAGTGCTTTAGAAAAAAAACTGCATGCCATGTTAGGATCCACTTATGCTGTCTCACAGATGATATACTCAGAATATCTAGGAACTAAACATGTTAACTGAGGTAAAAACAAAATAGAAGAGTTGATCTATGGGACAACTGTAAGGTTGTAAGGTTAACTCGACACAAATTCCCATGATGTTAGGTTACTAGTTCCAGGGCAGAAGATTGCTGCTTTCCCTCCTCACTAAACCTTTCAACTTGGAAAGCACCAATTGCCATAGACTCCTTAAATACATGCATAAAAATGTTCTGGAGTAATACGATTTACCAGACATTCAGCTTTCCTACTGCGCTGGACTCTCTCTCTCTCTTTTTTTTTTTTTTTTCATATCCAGCATCCTTTCTTTATGGGAACTGCCTCTCCTCTACTTCCTGTGACTCTTATTGGCTGCATTTCCCAGGGTCTCACTCATTTGGCAACAGTAAAGGCACATGAACCAGGCTTGGCCATTCATAGTAACCTCTTCTTCTAAACATAGTTATTGGCTCAGGAGTGGGCATTGATCTAAGCAAGACCAGTCTGAGACTTTCACTGAACTGATGGAAGGTGGTAAAAAGGATTCCTTCTGCAAAGCTGCCAGATTAGGATATAGCATGAAGCCTCACAGAATAATCCTCCCAGGCCTCATGGAGTCTGTCTTACACTAAGAGAAAATTAACACACAGGAGCAGAGTGGAGAAACAGAGAGAAAATGAAAGGTGCCGATATTGGTCTGGTTCCTGGATATACTTGTATTTAAACTTTTCCAGACAACCTAGTCATTTGCTCTTTTTCTTAAACGCATCTAAGTTGTGTTTGTCTCATTTTTAATTGAGTTATAATTAATAACAATCTATTCTTTAAGGATCTTCTAGAAGTGACACCAAAAACAGATGTCCTTTTCATCATAGGGGAATGGAATGGAAAAGTAGGAAGTCAAGAGATACCTGGAGTAACAGGCAAGTTTGGCCTTGGAATACAAAATGAAGCAGGACAATGGCCAACTGAGTTTTGCCAAGAGAACGCACTGGTCATAGCAAACACCCTCTTCCAACAACACAGGAGACAACTCTACACATGGACATCACCAGATGGTCAATACTGAAATCAGATTGATTATATTCTTTGCAGCTGGAGATGAAGAAGCTCTATACAGTCAGCAAAAAAAAAGACCCAGAGCTGATGGTAGGTCAGATCATGAGCTCCTTATTGCAAAATTCAGACTTAAATTCAAGAAAGTAGGGAAAACCACTAAGCCATTCAGGTATGACCTTAATCAAATCCCTTACAATTATACACTGAAAGTGACAAATAGATTCAAGGGGTTAGATCTGATAGACAGAGTGCCTGAAGAACTGTGGACAGAGGTTTGTAACACTATACAGGAGTCGGTGATCAAAACCATCCCCAAGAAAAAGAAATGCAAAAAGGCAAAATGGCTGTCTGAGGAGGCCTTACAAATAGCTGTGAAAAGCAGAGACACTAAAGGCAGAGGAGAAAAGGAAAGATATACCTATCTGAATACAGAGTTCCAAATAGAAAGGAGAGATAAGAAAGCCTTCCTAAGTGAACAATGCAAAGAAATAGAGGAAAACAATAGAATGGGAAAGACTAGAGGTCTATTCAAGAAAATTAGAGATACTGAGGGAACATTTCATGCAAAGAAAAGCACAATAAAGGACAGAAATGGTATGGACCTAACAGAAGCAGAAGATATTTAGAGGGGGCAAGAATTCATTGAAGCACTACACACACACACACACACACACACACACACACACACACACACACAAGATCTTAATGACCTGGATAACTCTGATGGCGTGATCACTCACCTGGAGCCAGACATCCAGGAGACATCCAGGAGTGTAAAGTTAAGTGGGCCTTAGGAAGCATCACTATGAACAAAGCTAGTGGAGGTGATGGAATTCCAGCTGAGCTATCTCAATCCTAAAAGATGATGCTGTGAAAGTACTGCACTCAATATGCCAGCAAATCTGGAAAACTCAGCAGTGGAAAAGGTCAGTTTTCATTCCAATCCCAAAGAAGGGCAATGCCACAGAATGTTCAAACTACCATACAATTGCACTCATTTCTCATACTAACAAGGTCATGCTCAAAATCCTCCAAGCCAGGCTTCAACAGTATGTGAACTGTGAACTTCCAGGTGTACAAGCTGTACTTAGAAAAGGTAGAGGAACCAGAAATCAAATTGCCAACATCCATTGGATCATCGAAAAAGCAAGAGAATTCCAAAAAAACATCTACTTCCTCTTCATTGACTACACTAAAGCCTTTGACAATGTGGATGACAGCAAATTGTGGAAAATTCTTCAAGAGATGGGACTACCAGACCACCTTACCTGCCTCATTAGAAACCTGTGTGCAGCTCAAGAAGCAATGGTTAGAACCAAACATGGAACAATAGACTGGCTCAAAATTGAGAAAGGAGTGCATCAAGGCTGTATATTGTCACCCTGTTTATTTAACTTACATGCAGAGTACATCATGGTAAATGTCAGGCTGGATGAAGCACAAGCTAGAATCAAGATTTCTGGGAGAAATATCAATAACCTCAGATATGCAGATGACACAACCCTTATGTAAGAAAGGGAAGAGGAACTAAAGAGTCTCTAGATGAAGGTGAAAAAGGAAAGTGAAAACACTGGCTTAAAATTCAGCTTTAAAAAAATGAAGATCATAGCATCTTGTCCCATCATTTCATGGCAAACAGATGGGGAAACAATGGAAACAGTGACAGACTTTATTTTCTTGGGCTCCAAAATCAGAGGAGGTGGTGAGTGCAGCCATGAAATTAAAAGACGCTTGTTCCTTGGAAGAAAAGCTTTGACAAATCTAGACAGTGTATTAAAAAGCATAGACATTACTTTGCTGACACAGTTCCATCTAGTCAAAGCTATGGTTTTTGCAGTAGTCATGTGTGGATGTGAGAGTTGGACCATAAAGAAATCTGAGCATTGAAGAATTGTCGCTTTTGAACTGTACTGTTGGAGAAGACTCTGGAGAGTCCCTTGGACCTCAAGGAGATTCAACCAGTCAATCCTAAAGGAAATCAACCCTGAATATTCATTGGAAGGACTGATACTGAAGCTGCAGCTCCAATACTTTGGCCACCTGATGTGAATAGCTGACTCATTTGAAAAGACCCTGATGCTGGGAAAGATGGAAGGCAGGAGGAGAAGGGGACAATGAAGGAGGAGATTGTTGGATGGCATCACTGACTCAACAGACATGAGTTTGAGCAAGCTCCGGGAGATGGTGATGGACAGGGAAGCCTGGCATGCTGAGGTCCATGGGATCATGAAGAGTCAGACATGACTGAGCAACTGAACAATAAAATTCTTTAAGGAAAGTCTATGCAACCTTAAAAGTTGCTTTCCTATCCAGTAATCCCGCTTTTTGGTATATATAGTCAAAGGAAACGCAGCCAGTATCTTGAAGCAATATCTGTACTCTTATGTTCATTGCAACACTATTCACAATAGCCATGGTATGGAAACAACCTAAGTGTCCATAAGGGCATCCCAGGTAGCACTGGCAAGAACCTGCCTGCCAATGCAGGTGACATTAAGACACCAGGGTTTGATCCTTGGGTGGGGAAGATCTGCTGGAGGAGGCCATAGCAACCCAATCCAGTATTCTTGCCTGGAGAATCCCATGGAGAGAGGAGCCTGATGGGCTACCATCCATAGGGTCACAAAGAGTTGGACACAACTGAAGCAACTTAGCATGCATGCATCCATTAACAGATGACTGGATCAAAAAAATCTCATCTGTCTGCACACACAGACACCAACACACACACAGGAATATTAGTCAGCCTTAAAAAAAGAAGGAAATCCTGTCATTTGGGACAATGTGGCTGAACCCAGAGGGAATTATGCTAGGTGAAAGAAGCCAGACAGAAAAGACAAATACTACCTGGTTGGGCTACAGTCCATAGGGTCACAGCGAGTCAGACACAACGGAAGTGACTTAGCACACACACACACACTATGTACCTGTGGAATCTTAAAAAAAAAGTTCAAACTCAAAGTAACAGAGCAGACTGGTAGCTACCAGAGTCTAGAAGATGGGGGAAAAGGGGAGATATTAATCAAACCATACAAACATTCAGTTATAAGATGATTAATTTCTGGAGACCTAGTGTACAGCATGATGACTGTAGCTAGTAGTAATGTATTGCATACTTGAAATTTGCTAAAAGACTGTATCTCAGGTGTTCTTACCACACACACACATACACGCTACATACAAGGTAACTATGGGAGGTGATGGATATGTGAATTACTTTGATTGTGGTAATCATTCCATCATATATTTATACATATTACATATGTGTGTGTTTATATATATATATATATATATATATCAGAACATCATGTACACCTTAAGTACATACAATTTTTATCTGTCATACATAAAAATTCAGACACAGTTTAAACTGAAAATTACTAATCAAAGTGAACAGACAAAATTCCAGTTAAAAAAAAAACAAATGGGAAGGGAAGAAGTAGAAGGGAAGAGGCATTCTTAAACTTGGAAAATCTTAGAGGATTATGCCAGTTTTCTTTATAAAGATAAAAACATTTAATTACAAAGATAGCAGTTAAGGTGAAATAAAAAGTTTACTGATCATCTTTGCTTAGAAGTGTCCTTTTCCATCTCCTGATACATCCATCAGAAAATACTTATGTTCAGTGGACTCTGCATCATGATCACATCTTGAAATCAGTACCCCCTGCCCCCCATCCCTAAGGAGGCACATGCCAGAGTTCCTTAATTCTGATTATTTCTCTGGGTTCTCAGTTTCTAATATTTCAGGCTAAAGAGATGCTGCAACTATATTTCTTGGGCTAAAACCTCCCAGTAGGTAAAAATACATTTTTTTGAAAGAAAATTAGGATGGAGAATCTTATCAAATAAGGCTCTACCTGCCTGGATTAAGGATGCCACTTCTAGCTCTGGTACTCTTGCCTTCTGAAAAATTATCATATTATATGAAAATTCTGTTCTAAAATTTTAACACCTGTCATTTACATTTCCAAAAAGAAGGCTAGTATTTATTTTGGCCATGTGGCTTGCAGGATCCTAGCTCCCCAACCAGGAATTGAACTCCATGTTTCTATGAATTATACATTTTATAGTGGAATTGACAGTTGCTGTAAACCAGTGACTACTGCGTATTTCCCATTTTTCCCTTTTCTGACTTGGAGTTTTTATTGTGGTTATCTTGTGTTTGTCATACTACATATTGGAATGGAATATGTATAAACATTATATATATATATATATATATATATATATATATATATATATATATATATACATACACACACACACACACACACACACACCACATTTTCTGTATTTTTCTTTATCCATTCATCTGTTGAGGGATACTGAAATGGTCTCCATACCTTGGCTATTATGAATAATACTGCATTAAATATGGGAGTAAAGATATCTGTTAAAGATGTAACTTTATTTCCTTTAGATATGTACCCAGAAGTGGGATTGATGAATCTTATGGTATTTCTATTTTTAATTTTTTTGAGGAACCTCCAAACAATTTACCATAATGGCACATGGGTTCCCTATCTACACATCCTCATATACAAGCAACTCCTGCAGCTCAATTCTAAAAAAATAAATGACCCAATCAAAAAATGGGCCAAAAAACTAAACAGACATTTCTCCAAAGAAGACATACAGATGGCTAACAAACACATGAAAAGATGCTCAACATCACTCATTATAAGAGAAATGCAAATCAAAACCACAATGAGGTACCATTTCACGCCAGTCAGAATGGCTGTGATCCAAAAGTCTACAAGCAATAAATGCTGGAGAGGGTGTGGAGAAAAGGGAACCCTCTTACACTGTTGGTGGGAATGCAAACTAGTACAGCCACTGTGAAGAACAGTGTGGAGATTCCTTAAAAAACTGGAAATAGAACTGCCATACGACCCAGCAATCCCACTGCTGGGCATACACAACAAGGAAACCAGAATTGAAAGAGACACGTGTACCCCAGTGTTCATGGCAGCACTGTTTATAATAGCCAGGACATGGAAGCAACCTAGATGTCCATAAGCAGATGGATAAGAAAGCTGTGGTACATATACACAATGGAGTATTACTCAGCCATTAAAAAGAATACATTTGAATCAGTTCTAATGAGGTGAATGAAACTGGAGCCTATTATACAGAGTGAAGTAAGCCAGAAAGAAAAACACCAATACAGTATGCTAATGCATATATATGGAATTTAGAAAGATGGTAACAACAACCCTGTATGTGAGACAGCAAAAGAGACACAGATATATAGAACAGTCTTTTGGACTCTGTGGGAGAGGGAGAGGGAGGATGATTTGGGAGAATGTCATTAAAACATGTATAATATCATATAAGAAACGAATCGCCAGTCCAGGTTCGATGCAGGATACAGGAAGCTTGGGGCTGGTGCACTGGGATGATCCAGAGGGATGGTATGGGGAGGGAGGTGGGAGGGGTGTTCAGAATGGGGAACACGTGTACACCCGTGGCGGATGCATGTTGATGTATGGCAAAACCAATACAATATTGTAAAGTTAAAAAAAATAATAATAATAATACACATCCTCACCAACAAGTGATACCTTTTGACTTTTTTAATAGTAGCCATTCTAACAGGTTTGAAGTGATATCTCCCATATTGTGGTTTTGATTTGCATTTCCCTGATAATTAGTGATGTCGAGCATCTTTCATATAACTGTTGGCCATTTTTATGTCTTCTTTGGAAAAATGCCTATCCAAGTGTGTTTGTATTTTATATTTATAGTACCTTAAACACATTTTCAGAGAAGGCAATGGCACCCCACTCCAATACTCTTGCTTGGAGAATCCCATGGATGGAGGAGCCTGGTGGGCTGCAGTCCATGGGGTCATGGAGAGTCAGACACAACTGAGCGACTTCCCTTTCACTTTTCACTTTCCTGTATTGGAGAAGGAAATGGCAACTCACTCCAGCGTTCTTGCCTGGGGAATCCCAGGGACGGCGGAGCCTGGTGGGCTTCTGTCTATGGGGTCGCACAGAGTCAGACACGACTGAAGTGACTTAGCAGCAGCAGCAGCAAACACATTTTAGAAGTATAATAAATACACATATATACATACAAAATAAGGCTAGAGACTTCTGGCAAGATTGGAGGAAATAGTAATAAAAACGTACTTTGATTTTAGACTCAATATTATCCTCTAAAAAATTAACAAGCACACTAGAGAACCTAGCAAAAATGATAATTTTGATAAGTACTTAAGCTGAAGTAATCAAATATTTTTGAACACCCATGTACAAGAAATCATGCCAAATACTGAGAATGAGAAGATGGAAATGATTTAATTCTTCACCCTTAGGAATTTAGTAAGGGGGATAGATTTGATTTCCCAAAGAAGCCGGACTAATACTTCTTCCATTAGGCTCTTATTGTAACTATCTCTATTACAGCATATATTATAATTATTTCTTTAAGTATCCATGTACTTTTTTTTTTAATTTTGGTTATGCTGGGTCTTCACTGTGGCACTCAGGCTCTTTGTTATAGCCTGCAGACTTCTCTAGATGCAGTGCATGGGCTTCTCTAATTACAGTGTGCAGGCTTAGATGCCCCGAGCCATGTGGGATCTTAGTTTTCTAACCAAGAATTGAACCCACATCCCCTGCTTTTAAAGGATGGATTCTTAATCACTGGACCGTGTCCCTTCATGTCCTCTTTTAGAATAAAAATTCTCCAGTGGACCAGTTGATTGTCTTCATTTTTATTCTTTCAGTGTTAAAATCTTTTAACACTTAAAAAGTATCTGTACAGTAGATACTTAACAAAAACTTGATGATGCAACTAACTTATGTTAACTTATGTTAGTTCACATAAGGAGAACTCCAGTGGTAGGGTGGATCCAGAAGTCCCAATATGTCATCAAAGACAAAGGGTCATTCTGTTGCTGTGTTCTGTTTCAATCTGCAGACAGATTTCTTTTGGTGTTGAAGGATGGTTACTAGAACAATTAGGGTGCAGGCAAACTTGGCATGTGACAGGATAGAGAGAGATAGAGACCGAGAAGGAGGAAGTCACACACACACACACATATACACACGCACACACACACTCCTAAGCTTCTTTCTTAAGAGACATGAGCAGTTTTCCCAGAGCATCTAGAAAACCTCTTCTAGTTGGTTGGACTTGGGTCACATCATCATTCCTTCTCATCAGAGGGATGGGATTAGGGCTTCTCAGCCTTGACACCGTCAGCATTGGGCTGGGTCAGTCTTTGTTGTGGGGGACTGTCCTGTGCATTTTAGGTTATTTGGCAGCACCCCAGCTTTTACCCACTAGATGCCAGGAGCATCCCCCAGCCAGTTGCAACAACCAGAATATCTCTAGATGTTGCCAAATGTCCCCTAGAGGCAAAATCACCCTGAATGAAAACCACTGATTTAGATAATTCAGGATTACTCCAGAAGCTGACGGTAGATCAGCTTTGTGTAAAGCAGATGGGAACACAGACTTAAACTCATCAGGGTACTGTCAGGAAGGTAATGGATCTGCTTAGGTAACTGACTGACAATGTGCACTATGCTTATTGGACATAGAGACCAATTTAAAATTGGTATCCAATTTACAATTTTAGTTTTCTTCCATCTCTTATGTCCTCAAAACCAATTTCTGCACAGTTTAGTGAAATTAAACATGAAAAAATGAATTTGTGTTAGAATGATTATTGTCTCTAAGCAGTTTCTTACAAAAGTAAAATTGAGTCAGGGCACTTTAAGTTGGAAGTTACGGAAACACAATCCAAACTGTTTATGCAAAAATGGAACTCACTGGCTCATAATAATAATCACAGCCAAATTTTATCAAGTGCTTCTCCTTAACAAGAATTGTTCTAAATGCTTTCCATGTGTCAACAGATCTAATTCTCATAATAATTCTGTAAAATCTTTGCTATTGTTTCCGTAAGAAAACCAAAGCACAGGGAAGGTAAGTAACCAGTAACTAGCCAGTAAATGATCACAATTTTTAAGTGCTGTTGGAGCCCTAAGGAGGAATTGATTGATTCTGACCTGGGTATACTAAGGAGATCTTATAGAGAAGGGGCATTTTTACTTTGCTTGAAAGCAAGAGTAAACTATTTATATGGTTAGGATGACATTGTGTTGAAGGTTGAATAGAGAGAAGAAAATGTTCCCCACTACTGTGTAATGCTCACTCAGGGGTGTACTTTGGCAAAAACTCTGGATCCTAAAAGGTAGAGTTCTGCTCAGTTTACAAGTCCCCACTATTTCCTGCATAGGCACACTCAGATCTCTGATGTGGTTGCTTCAGATGGGTTCTGATATTAACTGAGAAGTACTTAGAAGCAGCACTCTTTCAACCCTTCTTGGGAAGCTTGGCTCATAAGTCTAGACTCCTGTCTTCACAATGAGTGTCTTCTAAAGGATTCCTTGCCCTTTCCTGTAATCTGACCTCACTCAGGATTGGGGCTATCACAGCCTTGCAGTTTGTGTGCTATACAATTCCAGGTGTGTCACTCACAGAAAACTATTAAATGTTTGCAAGAAACCATAAACCTATGCTTTTTCACACCCCAGTACAACCCTGGGGCCCACACCAGCAGGAAACAGACTGAGAAAATTTCAAGTATCCAAGAAGGACATAGTTTCTAATACCAACTTCAGATGTGGTTACAGAGGATATTGGTGAAAGAACCCCCATAGAGCAGAACTGGGGTGATCAGAAGTGCCAACCAAGGGACTTAGTCTTTGCTGGGGCAGGGAATCTTTGCAGTTTTTGCTCATTAGGAATTTACAGTTGCTGTGTACTAGTGACTACGACCGTATTTCCCATTTTTCCCTTTTCTGACTTGGAGTTTTTATTGTGGTTATCTTGCCTTTGTCATACCACTACATATTGGCTGTCTTATGAAAAGAAGCCACATCCAGATATGATGGAAAAGATTGCTTAATGCTCACAGAACTTGGACTCCAAGATGGATGTGGTAACTAGGTGGGATGTTGGATGGGTTCCCATGGGAAGGAAGTGGATGTGCTCTTATGTATCAGAAGGGTATGTGTCAACACTAGGGTGGCCAGAGAGGTGGTCTGTAGGAAAGCCTACTAATTGACCTCTGATAATTATTCTGTCAGTCTTTTATTTTTTTAATTAATAGAAGTTCCAGTTTTTAGTTGGGAAAACGACTATCAAGCTAGAAACAACATTTTCCAGCTTTCTCTGAATGTAGGCCATGTAACTAAGTTCTGGCCAATGAGATGTGAAAGGGATTGTCACACTTAAGGAAATATCTTTAGTTCTCTTTTTACTCTTTCACACAAGCTGCAGTGTGGTGGTAAACCAGCTTTGACTTTGCAGTAGAGAACTTCATTTAGTATATTTCTTTGCAGAGGTTGGCAAATTTTCTTAAAGGACCTGATAGGAGATATTTTGACTTATAGGCCATAGGGTCTTTGTCACAACTCAGTTCTGCTGTCATAGATTAAAAGCAGCCATAGCCAATACTTACACACTTGGGCATGGCTATATTCTAATAAAACTCTTTTTTTTTTTTTTACAAAAGTAAGCGATCACCCTACTGACTATAGTTTCTCTACCCCTGCTCTTGTGGAACAATAACATAGGTGAAATCTGGGTTCTTGGGTGACTTCATGGAAGAAAGCCACCCTACACTCCACATCATCTACCAGCTCAGACTTTTATGTGAAGGAGAAATAATTCTTTATTCTTATTTAAGTCACTGTTATGTTGGATTCTGTTAAGGTATTCAAACCAATGTCTTAATGCAGTCATATCTTATTGTGAGAAATTCCTAAATATATGTAATCATAATCCACTAGAAGTATTATTGCTTTATTTTAATCACTAATCTATTTCTAGAAAAAAGAGCATTGATTTGGGAATGACTTTCTCAAAATCCCATGGCAAGTCTGTGATAGTACTGAGAAATGCTCTCATTTCCCTTGATTTTGAAGATGTCAATCAGGCATAGCAACTAAAGTTTTTTGGTTTTGTTTTTAACTTGAAATCATTGTGAAAGTGCTTGGAAAATGTCAAATGACCTCTGAGCCACTTATTTATTGGTAAGGATATAATGAATAACTTTTCATTAAATGCACATTAGTTGCATGTTCTTACATGAAATTCTGGTTAAACATATGTATTTTAAAGATAGCATGTTGGTAAAGGAAATTCCAATATGATGCATTAAATTTACATTTTATCCATCATTCAATGCCTTGTATGCACTATTAACTTCTCTAACCACTCTCTTTATTCATAATGAATATAAAATTGAAAGGAACTTCCTCTCCTGTTGTTGATAGCTTGATGTTTTCTGAAGAGCAAGATAATCAAAACAAAAGAATAGGTCACATTGAAAAAGAAAATTTACTGAATGAAGCAGGTAGTTGGAGGGAAGGGGTTATAATTATTGTTGAGAAAAGTTGCATAGATTGTTCATTTTAAAAGATCTTCAGAGTATTCTTTTTATTTTCCCTTTTTAGTGAAGGCATAAGTGTATGCTGTTTAATGTTCTCTTCTCTATAGTAAATAGCACATTCATTCACTTACCTAAAATTTTATCTTTTGGCTCCATAGTTTTAAAAGTGCAAAGTGATATTTATATTACCATTTTGGATTTTTGCAGTAGTAGGTGTGGTTGCCTTATAAAAAGCTCTTTTATTTGGTATAGTGAATGTCATGTTCCTTATTTGTGTGTTATTTGCTAAACATATTCAAGGCAGCACCCCCTGAGACAGCTGTGACAATAATGCCCCACCATGACAACAGAGGAACAGTGCCAAAGCTCAGCAAAACAAAATTTACTTGGCAGGGAAGAGAGAGTAGAGGCTTTCACTGCTCTTTGTAAATGCTAATAAGGTCTCAACCTTGAACCATGCTCATTTTTTATCTTGGAAAACCTTTCCAGTTATGATACAATCTGTATAAGTAGAAGGAAGAGATTCCAAGTTGGGAGTTTATGCAACAGCAGATTGATAAGAAGGGTTAGTCCAAAATCCAGGTGCTCTCATCTGGGAGAAGGTATACATGGGGCCATTTTAAAGTCCATAATCAACTTCTTTGGTCCCTTAAAACTTGAGTCTCCAGCTTGGCAGGCATCATCACCAGGGGTGGCATTGTGTTAAAATGGATGAAATACATTTGTGTTGTGTAAACAGTTGACTCAGAGCTCAGATTTTGTTCTGATGAATAGCTCTTTTAAGCTTACCTGCCCATTTTGTCCTACATTGCATAGTTGAAGAAAAATATTATTATTTCATGGCTGAATTTAAAGATCCACACTAAACCAACTAAACTCAGCCTTCATACTCACATATTCCCTCCAATGTATGGCAGTAATCTTTTAAGTAAGCAATCGGAGGAATACTGTTTTATGGGTGTATGAAAACTGGTCACTCTGTTATGTCTCAACAACTCACGGAAGCTTGAAGCTGGGTTGCTGGATGAAAACTTTCCCTTTTCTTTCTCTGCTGTATGCTCTTTGGAATAATTAGAAGGATGGTGCTTTCCTTCTGTGATTTATCTGTGTTTTCAATGACATAAATCCCATGAAGAGATGGGCTATTAAGAATTACAAAAGTCAATACATTTAAATATCTGTTTGAAATTTGTATTTCTTTTTTACTGTTTCTAAAAGACTAAGAATCTTGATAAATAAGCTATAACTCTCTTGTTGATCATTTTTAGTAATTTAAAGCCCCCACCCAATTATATAAACTGACACTGTTTGCAGAAGGAAATGGCAACCCACTCCAGTATTCTTGCCTGGAAAATCCCATGGACAGAGGAGCCTGGTGGGCTACAATCCAGGCGGTAGCAAAGAGTCAGACACGACTCAGCAACTTCACTTTCACTTTAGTATAAAAACAGATAATACAGGATCATGGGAAATCCAAGTTGTATCATTGCAGATCAAAAGTCAACAATTAGTTATGATTAACTGTCTTAAAATTTATCTCTTCCTACAGAAAAAAACAGTATTATTATTAACAGGCCCCTTTGGATCCTTTTTGTTATTTTTCTTTAGTACTGGAGTCTGGTAATATTTTTCTCTGTATTTTCATGCATGCTTTAATAAGTGACTTCCTTGGTGGCTCAGATGGTAAAGAATATGCCTCCAACTCAGGAGACCCAGGTTCGATCCCTCTACGGAAGATCTCCTGGAGAAGGGAATGGCAGCCCACTACACTATTCTTGCCTGGAAAATTTCATTGACAGAGGAACTTGGTGGTCTGTAGTCCATGAGGTCATAAAGAGTCGGACATGACTAAGTGACTAACACACACACATACTTTAATAAGAAAAGCAGATGAGATAAAAACAACATAGGAATATTATGTCTATGTAAATGAATAAGGCTTAAGTAAGTATTTTATGGCAATTAAATTAGTAATGTGAATAATAATATGTGATCACTGAGTGGTCTCCATAATAAAATGTTGGAAGTTATATTTACAGTAGTTTTCAAATTAAGATGAGGCAGTGGCACCCCACTCCAGTACTCTCGCCTGGAAAATCCCATGGATGGAGGAGCCTGGAAAGGCTGCAGTCCATGGGGTCGCTGAGGGTCAGACACGACTGAGCGACTTAACTTTCACTTTTCACTTTCATGCATTGGAGACGGCAATGGCAACCCACTCCAGTGTTCTTGCCTGGAGAATCCCAGGGACAGGGGAGCCTGGTGGGCTGCCGTCTATGGAGTCACACAGAGTCGGAAACAACTGAAGTGACTTAGCAGCAGCTGCAGGGACCAAAGCATACTTTCATAATAAAATAATTTTTCAGTGTTACTACAAACCAAACTATATGTGTATATCTGTATGTAAGAAAAGAATGCTTGTAGAAAATTTGGAAAAACTTCATCTAAGATTTTAAAAGAGATAAAAACAACTACTCTGTTACATCTTTCTAGTCTTTTTCAAAAAATGGACACAAGCATTTTCTCTTTTACAAAATTGAAATAAAAATCTGTATACATCTAACAGTGCTTCACTATCTGCTTTTGCTTTCACCATGTGATATTTTATACATTTTACTATTTCTTTCAATTTATTTGGTAACATGACTTTAAAGCTTAATCAGGTAAACACCACAATTTATTTAACAAAATAATGTTGGTCATTTAGATTGGGCTCAATTTTTTCCTTTTTATGGTAACATTCAGCATAATACCACTGAACATAAATCTTTGGATGCATCTTGATTATTTCTTAGGATAAGTTCCTAAGTTTAACCTTAGTGACTCCAAAGTTACGGTCACCTCAGTTTTAATGGGCGAAATAATTTTAAAAGTTATTTTCAAGTCAATAGTTTCCTTTAATTTCTATATGTGAGAAATAAGTTCTCTAACAAAATAAACTTTTTCCTTTTAAAGGTAAGGATAGTTTGGCTTATCCAACAAATGAAATTTTATGTCAGTGTATATGTGATTTTGTAAGCATTATAAAATATATTTGGGGAACAAATTGCCTTGGAGCCCCCCTTCTGCATGAGTGCCCCATTGCTTCATTTATAGCAATCCATTTGCAGCTGTTATTACCACCCCTGTCATTTGGGAGGGTGGAGGTAGAGACAAAGACTGATGATCAAAGATGGATTAGGAATTAATACCAAATCAGACAAGAAGGACATAAGTAAATGGTGAGAACTGGTCAGATAGTTCTAGAACCAGAGTAAATAATTTAATCTATTTCGATGAATACTAATCAGCTGGCTTAGTGACAATCTTGTCTTAATATACAAAAATACAATGGCTTATGCAAACATTTAGTTTAGTTATTAATATGTGGCCCTAGGAACAGATTACACAGTTGGATTCTTCCTCAATCATTTTCCTTTCCCGAACATGCCCCAAAATGCAGCTGTGGGAATCAAAACAACTATTAAAAAATATTTAGTTCAGAAGTGTAGTATTTTGAGTGAAAATGTAGTTCAAAGGTTATAGACAAGAAATAATTAATTTTTTATAAATAATTTTTATTCATGGAACAAAGCCAGAAGGTTTGAAAGCTATTTTGTGGTTGCACTGCTACTATGAAACAGTGAGGAACTTTCTTTATAGGAGTAGAGGACCAGCCGCCCAGGAAAATTGTTGCTACCTGGGATAATCTTCATTCCATCTAAAACTAAAGAGCAAGCATAAGTTATCCCTCCTTCCAAATTAAAGCAGAGGTAAGAGGGATAATTGAAATCCTGTGAGTCAGAATTTATCAGAGAGATGAGATGGTCAAACAGGGAGAGGTGATGTTAGAAATAAACAGATGTAATCACTGTTGTCACTGAGACTGTGTCCTCTGGCCAGGGTTGGATCTCTTAGAGCTGTGGTTTCCACATCTGAGCATCAGCTATAACTGAGGCATTGACATGTTCGAACTCAGAACCTTTGGAGGGAGGGGGCTTGAGATTCTATCTTGTAAAAAAGTTTCCAAATCTGTCAGGCTAGGAGCTACTGTCTTGAAGCTTTATCATTTTAAAATGTGACTGTGGGCTCTGGCCATCAGACCTAGTAAGAGTTTCTTAAAGTTATATAGTCTCCAAAGTAGGAATGTTGGAAAAAATATTAGAAATATCTTTATTTTTAAAATCTTATTTAAAACATTGTACATTTTTCATGCATTATGAAATATATGATACAGGAGTATGTATTATATAATATGATTTATAACTCAGGTGGCTCAGTGGCCACAGGAGACATGGGTTTGATCCCTGGGTCAGGAAGATCCCCTCCAGGAGGATGTGGCAACCCACTCCAATATTCTTGCCTAAAAAATCCCATAGACAGAGGAGCCTGGTGGGCCACAGTCCATGGGGTCACAAAGAGTTGGATACCACTGAGTGACTGAGCACAAACATGCATACAGTGGAACTTGTGCTCAAACTGGTAAGAGTTGAGTAGTCAAAACAGAATTTGGCAACCACTGTCTTTAGATAACCGAGAAAATTGAAACTTATGTTTAAGGGGCAGATGTGTATCCAGAAAGATTATTTGGCCTTCAGAAGCAGGTATAATGGACACCACATTTCTAGCGTCACTGTAGCGTAGAAAATGAATGATCCAGACAGGACAAGGGTAAAATACCAGGACAAGGAGAAACCAGGGCAGGAACTGCAGTTCTGACCACTGACAGTTTGAGACGGGGCATGACATAGCAAAAAAAGGGTAGACTTAGGAGTCAGCGGGTCTGACTGAAACTTTGAGTTCTGCCACTTCACAGCTGTGGAAGTCAGTGTTTGATGTCACATATCATGCTGTCTATAAGAAGTGATTTGGAAGTTTATAAATTTAAAAAGTCTCAGACTTTTGTAATATATAATAAAGTAGAATAATTAAATGGATAAATATATATTATTTGTCAATGAGTAAAACATTGTTGTGTACATTTAAAACATTGTTCCATTCTCATGCCCTTTTACATATACAGATTTTCAATGCTACATTAAAATGTAATCTTGAAATTATTTTAAGTGACATTAAATATAAATTTAAATATTTATTAGAGTATGCAAGTAACTGATAAAACCTGCATTATACTGATGTTCTGTCTGAGAATTGACAGCATTTTAGAATCAAATAATTTGAAATTTCTCTTTTCTAGGTATAGATCAAGACTCCTCTGTCTGTTACCTCTTTTTCTTGGGGAGATCTGTTGTATTCTAGTTAAGCAAGATTAATCACATAGTCCAATCCAGGACCAAGAGAACTCCAGGAAAGGGATATAGGCACTATCTTTATCTTAGAACAGAGGAGAGACTATAAAAAGAGCTGTACTGGACTTGGTGAAGTCAGCTTGGACTGTTAATGCCTGAGCTCTGGTGTTATTTGGAAAAGGAATGACCCTGGGCTTTTGGAAGTATATTGAAGTGATTATCTTTGAGACTCTCAGAGTAAGACCATACTTTGGTGAGTTTTGGATGGTGGTTTTCATGATGACAGTGGAAATTTGTGATCTTGGAAACTCAGTCATCTTGAAAGAAGCACTTCCTGGGACTGGAAATAAAATAGAACTTGGGTGAGCCTTAGACCAGATGAGAGAACTCTTTTGTCTCACTAGACTTTTTGGCATTTTGCCTGGGTTTTGCTACATGGACATTCCAGTACACTAGTAGTGGTGGGGCTGAGCCAATGTCTACCACATGAATGCAGGTTGAAAATTAGACATGGATGTGCCCTGAGGGTTCCTCATATTGGCTGCTGGTCTTATGGGCTCTGAAAGAAGTCACATCTTATAGCAGTTGTAAATTACTTCCCATGCCAGTCAGTCAAATATTGGTGTGCATGTATACCTTCTGGGGAGATTATTATCATATCTGAGTCCCACTTCCAGAAATTCTAATCAAGGGCAAAGTGGGGCCCTTAACCTTGTTTGTTAACAAGCACTTCAGATAATTCTAATGCATGTAGTTTAGAGTTTAGCAGATAATCTTAGGGTCTCTTCCAGTTTGTTACTTTTGAACCTTTGTTGAAGCCTTGTTATGGGTGATATAGTCTGCCTTGATGAATTATTAGAAAGGCCTGTTGCATGCTTGAAAAGATGTGGCAAAGAGAAGAATGATGCCACATCTCTAGGGCCAGAGAAGTGGGAGCAGTGGTGGTGACCAAGCTGAAGAAAGCTATGCTTAATAAAGTAACTACCTCACCAGGGACATCGTGATAGGGAGCAGCCTTACTCAGGCTGCTGGGGAAGTGGCAAGGTTGAAGCTTGCAAGGATTTCTCAGGGAAAGAAATAAGAGGAAGTAATTTGGAATCAAGGATCTAGCTAATTTAGATAAAAGGGCTCAAAATTATAGAGTGGTTTCCAAAAGAAGAAAAGGCCACCCTTTCTCCCCGATATTCCATCCTCAGATATATGTATAGCCAGGAAAGGCTGACTTCAGTTTCCCTCAAGGGTGACAAACAGGAAGAGAAGACAGAGTTCGACACTGCTGCTCCCTGGAACCGTTCTTATCAGCTGGGCTTCACTGAAGCTCCCAATGGTACTGCTATTCTTGGGGACTTCCTCCAGTTTGTGTGTTTGATAACTAACCTTTGTGTGTGTGTGTGTGTGTGTGTGTGTGTGTTCAGTCTCTCAGTCTTGTTCACCTCTATGCAACCTATGGACTGTAGTCCGCCAGGCTCCTCTGTCCATGGAATTCTCCATGCAAGAATACTGGTGCGGGTTGCCATTTCTTCCTCCAGGGGATCTTCCCGATCCAGGGCTTGAACCCGCCTCTCCTGCATTGCAGGCGGATTCTTTACCGCTGAGTCAATGGAGGAAGCCCGGAGAAGTCCTGGTGGTGGTGGTTTAGTCACTAAGCCAAGTCCGACTTTTGCGACCGACCCCATGGACTGTAGCTAGCCAGGCTCCTCTGCCCATAGAATTCTCCAGGCAAGAATACTGGAGTGGGGAGAAGCCCTGACCCCTTCCCAAATATCCTTAGGCCACGCAGTGACTAGAAACCGCAGTATCGCCTCTAGAGGGCGCCTGGATCTATCCCAAAGCCGTCAGTGGCCTGACTAATCTGAGATTGCCACTCATCTTCTAAGAAATTCCTTTTTTAAGGTTACACAAGAGAGAGAGGCCTGTGGGGTCCTAATCGATGTCCCGTGTTCTCTATCTTCTTCAGTGCCACGCTGGGGGGCAGGTTCCTCTCTCTGCCCTGGCTAAGGACACATTCTTAAATTTTCCGTTAGGTACCCTCTTCCCAATGCTCCTCCTGCACGGCAGGGTGTTGATGCCAGATCCATTCTCAGGAGTCTTGTGGTCTTGGCAACAGCCCTAATGACCTCCTTCTGTGTTGCCCCAAGTAGGGTGTAGGACCACAGAGGCAGACTGGGCTCAGGTACTGCTAGAGGAACTGATCACAGAGAACCCTAAGGTAGATTTGCAAGCTAAACTTTGAAAATCAGCCCCAGGAAGCACTGATCGGTATCAATTTCCAGGCAAGAACAAGTGAAAAGAAGTTCTCCTCTGTCAACCCCAAAGAAAAGCAGTTTTGACCTCTTTGTCCTCAATAGATTGTTTGCTCACAGTAAAAAATGTTCACATGGAATAGCTGCCATTAATATGGGTGACCTAAAGGTTAATATAGCCCAGGGAATGCTTTTCATTGTTCTGTATTGTTTGTTTCCCTTTTGTGAACTTGTGGCCAGGGAACTGCATCATTCCAGTATGTGGCCCAGTAGCACATTACTAATTGCATTCTTTAAAATACAGATTATGTTGATTTGTTTGGCCATACCAGGAGAGAAACCAGTGCAGGGGGTTATAAAGCGTCAAGGTTATAAACTTTATGGGGCTTTCAGGCAAATGAGGAATTTTTATTAATTCTTTAAATGCAAATGTCTAGTAATGTCCTCACTTGTCACACCCCTGCAGCGCTCCAGTTAGGAAAGGATTGCAACCTGCTCAGTTGGGGGCCAAGTGGAGGAAGAAAATCTGATTATTCATCAGATATTATTCAGGGGCTCTCCGTTGTTGAAGTGTATAACTGAATTAAAAAACTCCCCTTCTCCTCTGTCTCCTCTCCTAAAAAACCATGTGTCACATACAAATGCAAAACAGAGGAATCCCTCTCTTTTGTAGCCCCTGGCAGGACACATTTTAGAATGAAATCAGCAAGTACTTTGGCAGGCACCCAAGGTATCAGGTAAATTGTTAACTATCTGACTGTTCTTTTACAACCCCCAAACTGAGTGTGATGTTAAAGCAAAACCTCTTTATTTTAAACTAGTTGTTCATGATCCTATTTTAGATGTCCCTAAATAATCCTTCATAAGAACTTTTAAAAAGTGTGCTTTTTTTTTTTCCCTTTCATACTACAGCAACGGAAGTCCAAACTTAGAATAACAAATCAACATGTATCAATCACCTTCATATTCCTGTCAAGGGCATATTGGGTTACCATGAAAAAGACCCTAAACCTATCTTCTTGTTCCCAAGTTAGCATGGGATGAACTTTTCACACTTTAACATATTATTATCTGTAGCCACATGTTATTGCTGACCTGTGTTTTTGTTTATAATGCATACAGTAGAGATTTGATGGTTAAAGAAGGAGGAGATTGCTTTATACCAGTAGTTCTCAACATGTGAAAGTGGGGAATTAGAGACAGGGTTCTCTAATCAGCTGTGACACAGCACTGTCTGTGGATCATAAATAACAAATCTTGGGATGGGGTGGGAGATAGGAGGAAGGTTGAAGAGGGAGGGGACATATGTATACTTTTGACTGATTCATGCTGATGTATGGCAGAAACCAACACAATATTGTAAAGCAATTATTCTTCAATTAAAAATGAATTAATTTTTTTAATATCTTACATATATATGTATGTGCTTTATGAAATCAGGTGCTATATTGGTTTTTACTCACTTCTGTACCTTCAGTGCCTGCCTTGGTACCTGGGATATATTATGCATTCCATAAACAGACAACTATAGGAAATAACGAACATGGTTCTCCTAACATATGTAAATGCCATAAAAATACAAATTTTTTTAGTTTTTTTAATTTTTTTTAATTGAAGGATAATTGCTTTACAGAATTTTGTTGTTTAAAAGCATCACTAAATTCATATTTCATCATCCTGATTTTTTTATTGTAGTAAACTACTCATAACATTAAATTTACCATTTTAACCACTTTTAACTGGATAATTCTATGGCATTAGTCAACATGGTTTCTTAATACCAGGAATTTAAATACTAACCTGATGAATTCAAAGGGGACCTTATACTTAGAAACGCTGGAGACCACTTGTATTCAATTTTACTGATAGCAAGTCATCCAATGTTGACTATTTCCAGTATCATAGATCTCATCCTTTTGAAGGGGTGGCATGTTTCATGACTAGGCCATAAAAGTGTTAAAAATTTATCCTTTGTATTGAACTGAAATCTGTCTCTCAGCATTTTCCCATCCGTCTTATTGATCCTAGCAGGAAGAAATAGCATCAATATACATTATGCTTTCTTCCAAGGAACAGCCCTTATTGGATGCCAGCTTTTAATTTTTTTTTTCCTTTTAAAGCAACTTGTTATAAAATCTTGATTAAATCTAACCAAAATTCCTCCCATTTAAATTTAAAGACTTTAAAAATTTTCTGCTTTCTATCAATTCTGGTTAGTAATATAAAAAGCATATGTAGTTTGGGTAGGCCAGGTATGTCACTCTCACACCTCAGAGACCAAGCCCTGGTAGGACAGCTCAAGTTTTCGCCTGCAAAGGGAAGGCCTTGTCCAAGACAGAGCCTCACTTGTCTTCTTTTTGTTATTAGTGATGAACCACACAGTGGGCTACGCTTGACCTCTCCTGCTCTTCCCCACAGCCAATCCAGCACAGAAGAGACTTGATGTTTCCCTTCCACAATCCTATATGTGCCAGCTTTAATAACATCTTTGAATCCAAAGTTATTACTTTCTTTTCCCGCATCATCAGATGTTTGGGTATACATTTTTTAGAAATGTTCTTTCTTTCTGCTGTCTATTTTCTTCTCCTGTCATTCTGTTTTCTCTCCACTATTCTGCCTTGTGTCCTATAGACCACTGCTTTCCTTCTGTGATTTGTTTGGCAACAATAATCTGAGTTATTCATCTCAATTAAGAGTAAATGTCAGTGTCAAACCAGACTCCTGGCTTCACGTTTTGATGAAGAGTTACTACACTCAGAAAACAGTGGGTCTAGTGCTAGGTCACACTCCAGTGAATGTTGAAGGAAGGTTGACTACTGAGTGAAAGATGAAATAACAAAACAAGCTAGTTGGAGCTGCCAGTCTGTACTTGGCTGCCTCTTGTGTTTCCCTGATTACCAGAGCCAAAATTAGCTATGAGTGGGAGATCATGCTTTCTTTTTCCAACTCCCACCCCATGTTGACTCACATGGACATTTCAAAGGATCCTCAAGTCCAAAATAATTTGTCACGAGTACAAATACTTCATTTCTAATTCTGGCCTTTAATTAAGGTCTATAAAGGAAGTTTGTACCTGATGGTTAAATAAAGTGTATGGGAACCAATATCTAAATTTAGGTTTTTGACTTCCTTCTAGAAGTCAGTTCCTGGACAAGTTCTTGACAGTTTAGCTTCTCAGTAGTTATTTCCACAAGTGAGCCTTTGTCAAAACTTATATAATATGATATGGAATCAATAGGGGCTACCTTTACCTGGTTTTCTTTTCTCCCAGCTGAAAAAACCACTTATGCTCAGTCAGAATTTTTCAGCACCCCTTTAATTCTTTTGCTGTTGTTCTAGAGAATTACTTGGAAGAACTAGTGAAAGTCAGCTAGGTCTAGCTATGATTTCAGGATTGAATTTAGCTAAGCCAACCCAATTGGACCATAAGTTCTAAGAGCAATATAGGCCTTCCGTAGTATTAACTAACCTGTTCTCTTTTCAACTAGGACAGGAAGTAATCTTGTCACTTCTTCCCAACAAGGAAAACTTCTGATTGCTCTTTAATGTAAAACAGAAATTCTGTTAGTCATTATCCCATGGTGATCCTCTGAATACATATGTAATGATGGGTTTCAGAGGATTCTAGGACTGGAAGGAAGCCCTCGGTAATATGGTACATTTCCACAATAATCCTTTATGTCCATGTTAAAGAGCCTAAGTCGGCTCTTGGTCATTTCCTCACCATGTTAAATGACATTATCTCTACGAGATTTGCTAGTGTCGATTTCCTCTCTTGGAAGAAGAAAACATTCCTTTTTCTGTCTGAAAGCATTTTCATGTGTCTACAGTACGATACAGTATAGGTTTTTTATCCTTTGCATATGGAGGAAACATTGTTAACATGCCATTATTAGGGCATATTCTTTAAGTGACAGTTTCTTCAAAAACAAATGTCATGCGGTAAAAAAAGAAGAAGGAGGTATCATTACAAATAAAAGGAAAGTTGAGGGCCATATCAGTTAACCAAAATCTATGGGCCTGGTTTAGATCTTGATTTTACCAAAACTATTGTAAAAACGATACTTTTGACACCGTTGGGAAATTTGATCATGGAATGCATACTAGATGATATTAAGCAACAATTGTTTTAAGAAAGAAATGATTGCTAGCTTTGTTAGATATGATCATTGTATTGAAGTTATGTTAAAAAGAAGTTCTTTTCTGATAGGGATTCAAACTGAAATATTTATAGTTGAAATTATAATATATTTGGTATTAGCTTTAAAACATTCTGGAAAAATAAGATAAAACAATTTAGAAAATAAAAATAAAACAATCTAGAAAAATAAGATGAAATAAGATTGAATAAATGCTAATTATTGATACTGTGTAAATGGAGATTCATTAGATTAGTTGCTTTAATTTTGTATATGTTTCAAAATTTCCCAAAATAGAAGGGTTTTTTTTTGAAGGAGAAAGAGCAATTCCTTTATTTTTCCAACTATTAATTTGTTATTGTTATTATTCTAGAAGCAGATAAAAAATATTATTCAATCTGGGTCTTACCTATATTATTTGTACTAATGATAAAAGAATCCAAAACATAGTTACTAAATTAAATAGCTACACTGGCTGTTTTTTTGTTTTGTTTTGTTTTGTTTTTTAGAGTTAACCACTATATTTCAAGTGCTTTATAAATATTTAATTAATTGCTCTGTAGTAGATTATGTTATTCTTTTACAGTTGAGGAAACTGCGCTTCAGAGAGCTTAAATAATGTAGGGTTAATAAAGTAACAGATGATTGAGCCTAAGGTCTGGACCCAGAGCTATCTCATTCCAAAGCCCATGCTCTTTGCACTACCACCCTACCTCTCATTCTGTGTGCAGTTTGAGACCTTGTTGACTAGAGGAAGCCACATCAGCAGGTTAATTAAGAGTGATTCTCCTAAAACATAATCCAGAGTATGTCATTCCTCAGCTAAAAACCTCCCAAAGAATTTCCATCTCACATAGCGAAATTCAGAACGTTTTCAGAATCTACAAGGATCCTAGTCATCTTCCCCCCTGACACCCATTCCACCTCATCTCTTTGCACTCTCGCCTTTGCTTACTCTGCTGTAGCCACACTGGCGACATCAGTGTTTTTCCTAAAATGTATAAAACATCCTCTTGTACAAGGCCCTTCACTTGGTGTGCCTTCTGCCTGGAATGCTCTTTCCATGGATATCCCATGGTTCACTTTCTTCTCCCTTCCCTCTGTTCCTTCAGTCTGCTCAGATGTCTTCTTATGAGAGAGGACTTCCCTGGCCATCTAAATTGAATAGCACCCCCACTGAAGTTTTCTCTTTTCCTCTTTAACCTTCTTTATTTTTCTTCATAGTGCTTATCCCTACTTGACATCATTATGTACTTAGTTGTCTGTTTCCCCTTGCATATTCAGTCACTTCAGTCATGTCCAATTCTTTTTGACCCCATGGACCATAGCCCGGCAGGCTCCTCTATCCACGGGATTCTCCTGGCAAGAATACTGGAGTAGATTGCCATGCCCTCCTCCAGGGGATCTTCCCAACCCACGGATCAAACCCGAGGCTCCACCATCTCCATCATTGCAGGCAGATTCTTAACTGCTGGGAAGCCCTGTTTCCCTTTATTAGAATGTAAACCCAGCGAGGACAGGGACTTTGTCTGTTGATTCACTGCTGTTTCTCTTATACCTAGAACAGAGCCTGGCACACAGTAATTTCTCAACAATATTGGTTACAACTGAGTGGCTGTGGGCCTCATCAGCACTGTGATCTGAGTCATCAGTCATATACATCATTGCTCAGTAACCAGGCAATGTGTGGGACTAACATGGGATCACTGATAGAGACCAGCACCACCCTCTAATGTTCTGTTTTATGATGTGGACATTGTGGAAAGATTATCATTCCAGATCCATCATTTCCCAGCTGCCTATAAGTATATTTCTTAACTCGTTTTAGTCTTACATCTTTAAATGAGATAATAATGTAAAAAATGAGATAATAATTATTAATTACATGATTATCAGATACTCATGTAGAATACTGAGCAAGTTGTACAGTCCAAACCTTCTCTTTATGGTATATCAGACGGTCCTCCTTTAGCTCCAAACACTTTCTTTCATAGACCTAGACATCTGGTCAGGCAGCCAAGAGCTCTGAAAGGCCTTTGGCTGGAAACTGAGGATTTACTAAAGCCCATGTGCTCTCCCTCTTGTTTGAGCATGTAGATAACATGGAATAACCCCTCTGATTTATTGAATTGGCTTTTCCAGGGTTGTTTGTATTGCCAGATGATCACTTCCCATTTTGATAAAGCTCACTTCATAAGGGGGATTAGATGGTGCAAAAATGACAGTGGTCTCTGCCGGATCTGTCAGTCTTTTTTTTTTAACCAAAAATCTTCAGCATGCCAAAACTTTGCACAAAGACTTATTGTTGTACAAGTTTCCAGGACTTAATAAATTACCCATTGTTATGAGATAACCTCAAAACATTAAAAGATCCTGGCTAGGAGGCAATAAGATAATTAAAAAATGGAGTAGAAGTATGGATGCATCAGTTAAAAAAAAAAGCTTTAATCCCAGATATTATATTTTTTTTCCAAGTTTGAGTGGAAAGTAGTATAATCATAGGAATGTACATTAACAAAAAAACAAGCTAATTAAATAACACAAATGTTTTATTGTCTGGGTATTAATGCTTAAAGGTCGTGTCTTAGTTTACAATGGCGAAGGGAATTTATTAAGGGAAGGTTATTTGACAGGAATCTTTTTGTCCTACAAGTTATGTGGAGGTTAAGATAATCAACAGTTCTTTCTTATTTATTTTTTCCTATGAGTGGAATCACAGAGAAGAGAAGTCTCTGCAACATACATGTCTTGTTTGTTACATTATGGTGTTTGGCTCACAGGATCTTGGGAAGAGGAGAAGTAAAAAGAGGAGAGGAGAGGAGAAAACTCTTTTTGGGCATAAAGCTGGGGGCTAGTGTTCTAGTCAGCTGGCCATAGTAAGAGGCACTGAGTCTTGCACAAGTTTCTGGGATTTAATACCTAACAGAGCAGGAAGCAAATGAGCACTGAGCAATGTGGCACCATTTTCCTGTCATCTCTAAACAAAGAGAGCAAACGTCCAAAAGCACAAAGGTGGGTCTGGCACATGGAGCTGGGTTTCCTGGTGCCTTTATCTCTGTCTTGGCATTTGGTCTGTGTTTACAATCTGAGTAACAGATATGAGGTAATGAAGCAAAGGAGGGAAGTGCTAAATAATGACCGTAACACAGAGGTACTGTTTGCTTGGAGCCTTTTGGAGGGTAGAGGAGGGCTGGAAAACTCAGCTATACTTGAGTCTGTCTGCAGTACGTCTGTGGCCCAGGCTTGCTCCATTCAATAGTCCACCATCACTCAGGACCGCACCAGAGCTCCTGGAGGGCAGTGAGGGCTGTGAAAAGCATGTGACATAATGACGCTTTCAGAGAAAACTGTTGGTTCTAGCGACAATAACTGGGTGCCAAGAACTTCTTGGTGCTAGGCATAAAGAAGGTTCTCAATAAATATTTGAGGTGACTTGACCCTGACACAGGCTCTAGTAAGAGACTCCTTTCCTTTACTAGGATAACCTAGGCTGTTGTAGGTCTGTGTAGGGAAACTAAGAAATACCCCAGGCTTGTTTTGCTCAGGTGTCCCTATTTCACCTGGGAGTGGTAGAAGGGCTGGTAATCATGGAAGAAGGGCCAAGGACACACTCAAAGACATGGGCTAAAGAGAGTCAGTGGGTCCATGTCTTTCCTCAGAGACTTAAATGTTAGTCAAGAGGCAGTTTTGAGTATGACTGCAGTGTGTTCCCTTAGCTTCCCTACTCTAATTTTTTAGGGCCGTATGCAAGTTTGATTCAAAAAGGGTTTGGGGGACGAACTAGGAGACATGATCTTTGCAGGCAATATATATATTCAGTGGAGAGACTGCTCTGAGCCCCTCTTTGACAAAGGTATTACAGAGTCCCTTTAAGAAGTGTAACTGGAACTTCCCTGGTGGTCCAAAGACAAAGACTGTCTTCCCATGCAGCGGCATGGGTCGGATCCCTGGTTGGAGAACTAACATCCCTCATGCTGCAGGGATGCAGTCAAAAACAAACAAAAAAGAAAGTGTAACCAACTCCTGAGGCAACAAGGGGCATCAGCGTGTGCAGGAACTTTGCCACTAGGGGGAGCCATGGCTGAAGAGAGTAACAAGGAGCCTGAGACAAAAAGAGACTGGTCCCCACCAGACAAAAGTAATTCAGTCTGGGTATGACAAACTCTGAAGTAAATCAAATAATGAAATAGTCTTAAAGCAGAAACCAGAATTAAAGCTGCTTCTGAAGATGCCTGAAAAAATGTGATAACAGGCACCTCTGAGAGTCTCTGTCATCAGGTGGGCAGCATAGTTACTCCACCTTACTTGCAGGGCAAAGAATGAAGGAAGAGGCAGAGACCACAAAATGATTTTGTGGCAAGATGTAACTAGAACCCAGGAGTGGTGAAATCTGAGAGAGTTTCATGGGTCACTGGAAATTTCCCAGTAAGCACCAGGGCCAGATGAAGTACTGTTGAGTTCAGGGAAATAAATTTTCACTAAATGACAGTGATCAAGCAGAGTTAGCAGTTTTGAGCCTTGCCAAATTCAATGCTTTGTTAACACCGCGAACCAGAATTAAAGCAGAACACAGCTGGCCCTGCCTGTCTGTGGTTTCTGTGTCTGTGGATTCAACCGAGGATCAAAAATGTTAGAAAAATAAGTTTCAAAAAGCAAAACTTGTGTTTGCTGTAAACTGGCAACTGTCTACATAGCATTTACATTGTATTTGCAATTTACATAGCATTTACTTTGTATTAGGTATATAAGTAATCTAGAGATGATTTAAAATATACAGGAGGATGGGAAGATATCCATAGGTTTTGTGCAAACACCATGCCACTTTATGTAAGAGACTTGAGCATCTGTGGATTTTGGTATCTGGAGGGGGAGGGGGTTTCCTGGAACTAGTCCCTACATATACCAAAGGACTATGGTATTTGTTTCCATATTGTCTTTTGTTATTTGAACACTGATGTCATTACTTCCTAATCTCCAGTTTTATGGTTTTCTCCATACCTCACTAGGACCAGTCAGTGAAAGAATATTTAGCTGCCAGACAACAGGAAAATACCATGCATAGCACCTAAAGATGTATGAGTTTAGAAAAACATGATGGCCTCAGAAAATCAACAAGGATAATCCTAGCATATATCCAATAATGACTTATTTTAAACTATAGCTCATTTCAAGTAATCCTTCTGTTCCAGGAAAAAAGCACCTGTTCACTGCAATTCCTGACATGAGACTATAGGAAAAGTTCTCCAAGCCAAATTACTACGTAATACAAATAATAATATTTCATTATGTGAGATATTTGTTGGTGCCTTTTAGGCTTCTTGGAAAATGCTGCAGATTACGCCATGTAAAAGACAGAATGGCTGCTCTTCAGGATCATTACTTGCTCACACTCCCTTCCCACCTCAACCCTCTGCTAAGAGTCCCTAGGACAGACAAGTGGGACTTGAAGTAAGGAAAGCATTTGTACAAGGTCGAAATCCTTAAGATGTCAAGCCTGAGGTGAGGAGGACTAGAAGAGAAAGACTAGAGCCTGTGCAAGCAAGATGAGGGCCATCACCATGTTCTGAACTCCATGAGCTTTCGGTGTGTGGTGAGCTGTCTGGGAAGACAGACAGGGCTGGGCTTGGGGAAGGAAAGCAGCAGGGACTGGGGGGATGTCTGAACAGCAGCCTAAAATTGTGAACCTGGCCTACCCCCCATTCTACTCTCTATTTTTATGAGTTTGGCTTTTTTAGATTACACAGATGATATAAAATGTTTGTCTTTGGATTATCTCACTAAGCCTAATGCTCTCAAGGTCCATCTGTGTTGTGCAATTTCCTTCTTTCTCATGGCTGAATAATATTTCACTATTTATAATAGAATATTAAATATATATGTACATATCATATCTTCTTTATCCATTCATCCACTGATGGGCATTTAGGTTGTTTCTGCATCTTGGCTACTGTGAATATAGTAAACATGGGAGTGCAGATATTTTTTTCTCATTCTGTTTCTATTTCCTGGGACTTTCTCAAGGCCTTGCATGTTTCTTCTTGTTCTCTTGAGTCTCTGCCACTATCTTTGCCTGGCTGGCCTGCTGGTCCTGGGAGGATGAGAGACATAGAGTGTAGCTACCTGTCTGACCCACAGACCTGCAGATAACAGCAGAGATGCTTATATTAAACCACAGACAATTTAGAGATGGGAGCAAAAATATATTATTGTTGTTTTATGCCACTGAGTATTGGGAATCGTCATGTGCCAATAACCTCCCAGGTAGTGCTAATGGTAGAGAATCTCCTACCAGTGCAGGAGATGCAAGAGATGTGAGTTTGACCCCTGGGTCAGGAAGAGAAGGTTACCTTGAGAAGGAAATGGTACCCCAGTCCAGTATTCTTGCCTGGAAAATTCCATGGGCAAAGGAGCCTCATAGGGCTATAGGCCATGGAGCTGCAGAGAGTCGGTCACGACTGAGTAAGCACACACATGTGGCAATAGCAGCATTTGTTTACCTTTCCAAATATGAATCTTTAGCCTTTGGTGTCTCTTCTTTTGTGCTCTAGACTTTTATATCCAACTGACTATTTGACATCTCCACTGTGTCTAGGAGGCATCTCAAATGAAAAAATCCAAAATAGACTCTTTATTTTCAACCCCAAATCTGCCTTTTACCATCTCAGTGGATACCACCATTCTTCCAGTCGTTCAAGCCAAAAGAACTAGGAGTCATTCTTGAGTCTCTTTTTCACTTTCCACATTTAATCCTTTAACAACCCTGTGGGGTTTCCTGCAGAGTCGTGCATGTAAATACAGCCACTTTTCTCATGTTCATCAACATACCAGCTGCTGCTGCTGCTGCTGCTAAGTCGCTTCAGTCGTGTCTGACTCTGTGAGACCCCATAGACGGCAGCCCACGAGGCTCCCCAGTTCCTGGGATTCTCCAGGCAAGAATACTGGAGTGGGTTGCCATTGCCTTCTCCAGTGCATGAAAGTGAAAAGTGAACGTGAAGCTGCTCAGTCGTGTCTGACTCTTAGCGACCCCATGGACTGCAGCCTACCAGGCTCCCCCGTCCATGGGATTTTCCAGGTAAGAGTACTGGAGTGGGGTGCCATTGCCTTCTCTACAACATACCAGCACTTGTTAGGAAAACTTCAATAACCTTTTAATTGGTCTTTCTTTCTTCACTTGTATTCTTTCTTTAATCTATTCCCAAAATACCAGCCAGAGGGGTCTTTTTAAAAAGTAAAACAGATTCTGCCTCTTTCCTCCAATTGCTCCTCATCATTATCTAGAATAAAATCCAAACTCTTCCAAGGTTCTCATGCTCCGGCCCCTGCCTGCCTCTTCAGATCTCATTTTATACCACTCTCCACCCGGACTGGCTGTTTGAACTTTGAACACTCCCAACTTGTTCTGTCCTGGGGGACACTGTTCTATTTCCTTTAATAAGAATGCTTTCTCCTCTCTACTTTATGGCTGCCACTTCCTCACTGTAGAGTTACCAGCTTAAACATTACCTCCTCAAAGAGGCCTTCCATGACCACATTTTCAGGCAGTGACCCGTCCCTTCCATCATGTCTTCTCGGTGGAATGCGTACTGGGTGCTATCCTGTCTCCCTTCAGTGGCAGCGGGCAGTCTTCAGCTGTCAGCCCCTTTAGGAACTTCTTCAGCTGCAGAGATCATGGTCATGCCCCTTCCTCAGGTAGCCCCCATCCAAAGAGGTATCTAAAAGCCTGTTTACCTCAGCCCCACTCAGGACAGCCCTGAAGGTTCACTCTGCTCCAGCTGCCCTTGTGGCGTGAACTGGGGCTATGGTTGGGCCTGCTTTGCTGTTCAGTTTCTCCTCTGATTACTTCTGTTTCCATCTCCTCCCTTCCACAGAGGTTGACCTCTCCTTAGTAAACATTCTAAATCCCACCTCCGTGCTCATTTTGCAGGTGGCACTAGTGATAAAGAACCTGCCCGCCAATGCAGGAGATGTAAGAGACACAGGTTCCACCCCTGCGTCTGGAAGATCCCCGGGAAGAGGGCATGGCAACTCACTCCAGTATTCTTGCCTGGAGAATCCCATGGAGAGAGGAGCCTGGCGGGCTACAGTCCATGGGATCGCACAGAGTTGGACACAAATGAAGCGACTTAGCACACACACACACTCATTTCTCAACACCAGGAAAGTGTCATTTCCTTCATAGTGTTTAAAACTATTTGAAATTGTTTCACTGACTGGTTTGTAAGTTTACTGTTTGTTTCTCCCACTAGAATGTAAGTTATATGTACACAGGGACCTATCTGACTTTTTCACTAATGTACCCCCGGTGCCCTGAAGCTTAGAACACCATCATCATCTTCATCATAGCAAACACCTACTGTTTATTATATGCCAGGTGCTGTTTTATTTATTTATTTATTGGCTGCATCACTTGACATGCAGGATCTTAGTTCCCTGGCCAGGGATTAAACCCATGAGCCCTGTATTGGGAACATAGATTCTTAACCACTGGACCCAAATCCCAGGTGCTGTTCTAAGCACTTTACCTATGTTAATTCACTTCTTCCTTACAACAATCCAAGGGTAGGTGGGTGCTGTTACTTGCCCCATTTTACAGATTGGGAATATAAAATACGGAAAGGTTAGTTGGTTAGCCCAGGTCCACATAGCTGATAAGCGACAGAACCAATATTTGAATCTAGGCAATCAGTTTACATTCTGTGTTCTTAAACACTCCATTAAGCCATTTCTTTTAGTAACTGCTGTTCAATTAATTTTGAGTAATTAAATATATAAAGAAAAGGGAACAGTTGAATATGTTTTGGGAGATACCACCTATTTATTCATTGACAAATATTTTCTGAATACCTGCTATATGCCAGGCACTCTGGTATGCATAGGGGATATAATGTGAAGAAAATAGATATAGTGAGTCCCTTACATATGAACCTTCAAGTTGTGAGCTTTCAAAGATGCGAACCCTGAAAGGAGTGAAGACTTCTTACAAAAGCCATAAGTAGTCATAGATGTGGATTTCCAAAGCTTAAGGAAAAACTACTCTGCAAAAATCAGATCACAATGTCTTAGTGCTCTGGAATAGCAACGCTTTATGTTAAAAATCTTCAAAGCTCTGAAATGTCATTGCCCAAAGCCAAAGGATAATTCACCAAATCCCAGATTGACCTCCCTATAAAATCAGCTTGTGGTTCATGATAAAAAACAGCAGGGAGAGAATCTATAGAGTTAATGACTAAACTTTGGTCTATTAAATGTACAAAGCATACGAGGATGGTGCTGAAACTTTGACGTAAGTGGAGGAATTTGAATTCTTTTGCAGCTGGAATGTGCTGGAACTTCCCAACAGCTTGAAAGAATGCCTAGTATTTCTTTTTCTATTATGATCACTGTTATTTCTCACAGGGGCAAGTGAATCTTCCCAAACTCTCATGACTGGAGTTGATGAGACCCCAGTAAGCTTGTGTGGGGAGCAAAGCCAGCCAGTACACCAAGGCTTGGGCACCTGGAATCCCTGTGTTTCTCATGCATGAGTGTCGCACAGAGCTGTTGTAAATCTTTGAAGCCAACAGGAAAATTAATGAGCACCACACAGAGCAGGACCTTGTCAGTTCCATAACGGGTGGTGGGAGGAAAAATTCTGCTGCTTCCCGCCTCCCCCCCACCCCACCCCAGGCATTTAGTGTAACTCAAAAATGCCTGCTTTGTGACCATTAGCCAATTTTAACAGCTTTCCATTCTGAAGAATGTAATCATTTATTGCTTTCAGTTCATCTGGGAGAAAATAGTGTTCAATGCAACCAAGATGACAGGGTTCATTGCATTAGATTTTCCCTTTAGTGATGAAAAGAGGATATTCCTCTTAAATCATTTAGGGCCAGGGAGCACTCCATAAATAATCCTTGCAGTGTGGATAAAGAGTAGGGCTTATTATATGTATCTTATGAAAGGCCTCTCCCAACACAGTGTAAGCTCCATGAGAGTAGGGATTTTATTTCATTGACCTCTGTATCCCCAGGACCCAGAACAATGCCCACTGCACAGGAAGGTCATTAGAAATACCTGTATTCAAGATGTTGTTCTGAGGATCAATTGAGATGAAAATTGTGATGAAGTTTGACACTCTGAAAATGCTGATTCTACCCCTGCCTCCCATAAATCATGTTGTTTCAGTCAGGAATTTACATAATGGATGACCTACTCAATGGGAGACTAAGCGAGTCAAGCATCTCTTTACTGCCTTAAAAATCGATATTAAAGAACTCTTCATGTTGCAGGGTACTTACTCTTCTTTTGTTTTTTTTTAATGTGTTATTTTCTTTTCTACTTGAAAATGGAAAGCACATTTTGTAAAGATACTGAATCAGAATCCTGAAAAATCAACCATGGCCTATACGAGGCTTTAAAACACCATTTCTCAAATAGCTTTTACCTAATCCAAGTTGGATAACATTTAGGGTCAAGCAAAAGCTTGGAGGGATCTTTCCTAAAGTTAGCTTTCTTTCCTGAGACTTGTAAAACTTGTAAAATTCTGGAGGATGCGAATTAAGTATACTTGTAAATACTGCATTAAAACAATGTATTCACTGTGTTTTTGCTTCAAACTACTTAGTACAACATTTATCAAAGGCAGAGAACACTGATAAAAATATCCAGTTGTGTATTCTCAATTATTATAAAAAGCTCTCAAGGTTGCTAAGGTCACTGCTGGCCAACTCTCTATGTGTAAGAGGTTGGAGCTTGTATGTGTATATAACAAGTATTACTGAAGTTAAGGAATTCTATTTTCTGTGATACAAGTTGTGTACATTTTCTCGATTTTTCTGCCCATGTGTATCAAGGAAAATGTTATCCTAGATTTTACTTCTCACTTACAGGAATGAGAAAGAAAAACGTGAAGTCTGTGCAGACTATTATTTGTGGCATGAATCCTTATTTCTGACAGAGGGTAAGTTAGATGGCTCTCAATGCTTTCCTTTCCCAATGTCACTGCTTTTTATATTTCTCCTTACTTCTTAAGCTTCTGAGTGGGTAGCTTACACTCACAATTGAGTGTATGAATAGGACTGGCGCTGCCTAAAGGGAAATTAGGAAGCTGCCTAAGCCGCCTGATTTATGAGGCATTGAAAAGCACAACTGACCAAAAATATCTCCTCCACTGGCCTGCCATCAGTGCCTGAAATTCCTATGATAAGAATCACCCATTAAAAGTTTTCTGCAGACACGCATGGTTTATTTGGGTCAATAAAACATTGTGTTCGGGAAAAAGAAGAAAGTGGGAAAATGGGAAGGTGTCTCATTATGATGGCTTATTTTACCTTATCAGTTTGTGAATCTCTTAGTAAAGAGCCGCATCTTGACAGGTAGGTACAGTATACAGTTAAGGCTGGAGGGAAAGTTGAGAGTCCAGAGTTTCATGTAGCATCTTCATGTAGACTCTCAGCAGTATGAAGGCAATAAGCGCTTGGGAGAAGATTGCCCAAAATGGACCAAGGAGCAAATTTAAATATTTCACAGTTCTGTTTCAGGCAAGGTTAAGAAGTAGGGTACATAATAGTTGGAGGAATCCCCTTTCAATTCCCTTTTCCACTGTCTTTGTTGTTGTTGTTGTTCAGTGCAACCCCATGAACTGCAGCACACCAGGCTTCCCTGTCCTTCACTATCTCCCTGAATTTGGGCAAACTCATGTCCATTGAGTCAGTGATGCCATCCAACCATTTCATCCTCTGTTGCCCCCTTCTCACTATTAGTTCTTGGGTAACCATAACAGGACTAATGATTTGGTTATTCATAAAATTAATATTCATGATGAAGGCCAAGTGGATTTATGATCAGAGGGAGATACATTTGTAGAAGCAGAACTAATGATCATTCTGACTTTGTTGAGACTATTCTGTAAAAGTGTCTAGGGCAGTTGTATCTGAATCACCACACAGATTTAATTGCCTCTCCCCGGTTCCCACCCAGAGTCTCTGAAACAGATGTTCTGAGATGGGGGTCTGGGACTCTGCATTTTAACAAATATGTCTGTTGATTCTTATGCACATTATTTGAGAATTATTGGTTTGGAGGTTTCAGTAGATTATAGAGGTTAAAAATATGGGTTCTAAAGGTAGGTAGGTCAGGGTTCATATCCCACCTCAGCTGCTTGCTTGTTTGGTGACCTTGGACAAGCAACCATCTAGCCCTCAGTTCCTGCCTAATAAGAATACCAACTTCACAAGATTTTTAAGTGAGGTCCAAGGAGCTAAGTTGTATGAAGTTTAGCACAGCATCTGGCACTTAATAAGGGCAAAAGTGATATCATTATTAAGATGAGTATATTTATTGGAAAAGACTCAGGCAGGACTAATATTAGATATTAAATATTTTGATGACCATGTACTTTATAAAAGATGATTTCAAAATTCTATTGCAATATATGGTAAAACCAACTGGTTTCCTAATTATTGTTCCCTAAGGTTTTTCTGTTGCTGTATCTTCTTTAGCTTTTCTGACTTCTCAAACATATCTAATAGCAAAAGAGTTGGATGGAATATTTTGTAATAAAAATTTGGAACAATCTCACCTAAATCATGGTATCTAGCAATGGAAGAATTGATTATGTTATACTTTGAAATATTTTGCATATTCTTACTAGAACAGACCACCTGGTTTCTTTCCCAGCTGTCACTTTCCTTTTCTTCTCTTATATCTTTACCCTTTGTTTCTTACCTTTTGCTCTCTCTCCTTGGTCAACATAGTGCCTACATTCTCTATTTTCTTCTGTTTCCTTGTCTCTCTGGTGTAATTCCTTCTCATTCATCTTGCAAGCAGAATTGCTCTACATAGCAAAATTTAAAGCTGAGAGAACCGATTGAAATTCTGTTAAATTGCATAGTAACTTATTCAGGGTCACTACTGATAAATGCGAAAGTGGACCTTTTACCTAAATAGATCTCAGAAAATCAAACCAAGAGGAAAAGAGCAAAGATAAAAATGGACTCATTGTTTCATCCTAGTGTAAACTATGGTAAACAGTTTTATGCTAATGGCAATGTAATAATAAGAAATAAAATTATGTAATCACAGAATAATGGGATACATTATAATTTGGAGGATAGAGAAGGAAAACTGGGATTCAACTGCAATCCAAAAGAAACAGCATGTGAAATCTAAAATATCACACAAATGAACTTATCTACAGAACAGAAACACTCACAGACATAGAAAACAGACTTGTGGTTGCCAAGGAGGAAGGTGGAGTTAGGAAGGGTTGGAGCTGAAGTCTGGGGACTAGCAGATGCAAACTATCATATATAGAATGGACAACAACAAAGTTCTATTGTATAGCCACAGGGGGCTATATTCAGCATCCTGTAATAAACCATAATGGAAAATAATATGAAAAAAATATATATATATATATAAATGAGTCACTTTGCTGTGATCAGAAACTAACACAACATTGTAAATCAACTATACTTCAATGAATAAATAAATAAAAGAAACAGCCAATGAAAAAAATGGTGCTGTTGGCATCATCTCACATGAATTCCCCTCTGAATACTAGGATCCCCTTTTAGTGGTTGAAATATGAACTCTGGCAGTTAGAATGCTTGGGTTCAAACACAGGCTCCACAATTATTGGCTGAGTGTCCTTGGACAATTTAGTCTCACTGTGCCTCAGTTTCCTTGTCTGGGAATGTAGATAATAACAGCATGTCCTTTAAGGGTGCTTAGGAGGATCAAATGAGAATAACATGTGTAAAGCACTGAGAGAAGTGCCTTCTTTGTGGCAAACTCTTAAGTACTGATTGCTATTGATGTATTATCTTTCTTATTTTTCATTCACCAAGTTTGAAATCCTCAGTGATGTCCTGAGTGAGGAGGAAGTATTCAGCGAGTTTCTGGACAGACCATTTTGCTCACATTGTGAAAATTTGCTGACAGTGGTTATTTTTCTTTCTGGGAAGCAAGTTTCCTTGCCTGGCTGCCATTCCCCTTTATTCAGATAAATGCACTATGATTTGATCACCCCCAATAAACCTTGGATAGTTTTAGATTTATAAATTAACTTGTTATTAATGATCACACTTTGGGATATAATCACCCATCTGTGACCACATATTAAAAAACTAGAGGTGTATTCAGTATTTACTAAAACTCTCTCTTAACAGAACATGCATCTTAATTCTGGAAATATCTATTTGACCCAGTGCATATATCTTTCTCGCTCGTAACTAATACTGCTTTTTTTGTCTTTCAGCATATATAAAGACTAATAATAAAGCTGAGAATTTGTCTTTTAAAATATTGTAGGTCTCAAACACAGTAATGTTAAAAAAGTAGAGAAATGTTCAAATCTCTTTGGCAGAAGTGTAGGAAAGCAGGAACAAGGGCATCATTTTTCAGAAAGTATTCTCAGACAAATCATTCTCTGAGAGATTAAAAAAAAAATCAGTCATGCAAGGCACACCCCTTTGCTTCTATTCCATTTTTATCATGGCAATCTCCCCTACAAAATTGAGGTTGTTCGTAAATATTTTCCTTCCAAACTGTGGGAAATAAATCATGAGTAACTTTGGATCTTTGATAAAGTTAGGTTAGGGGACTGCTTATCATTGAAACAATGAACACAAAGGCAATTCAGTCCTGGGGCCTCTGACAAAACTCTCAACAGCTGAGGCGGTACTCACGCTCCTTTTTCTCAAGCATTCCAGGGGAGTGGCAAAGGGACAGACAGCACAAGGAATTTTCAAGGTTCTTTTTCCCACCCTTCAGAGTTGATAAGTCTCTAATCATTTAGAAAGGGATTTGTTCTGCAAGAACCCAAAGTATCCCAAAGAACTATATTTACCCATAACAGGCCTTGCTCTCTGTTTAATCTAGCCAGATGGACACTGCTTTTTGGACTCACAATCATATCCCTACAGATTTGACCTCATTTAGCAGACACTATTAAAAGATTATCCTATGATTGAGAATTTCCATTGCATCAAATACTAAATATTAGTAACATTCCTCTATGGGGAAAGTGATGTAATAAAAGGGCATAGACTGAGTTGACCTCAGACAAATTATACAGAGAAGTATGTGAAGATTATGCAACTAATCTGCTGGCTAATAAAGCCCAGCGGTACAGGGAATAAAGCTCTGGGGGCAGACTTTCCCACTAGCTCTCGAAGGAAGTGTTCATGTTCATCTGCAGCCATAGATGGAAGCTGTATGTGATTCTGTTGCCTTGGTACCGTCATGGTTATTTTGAAAGATGCCAAGGGTGAGAAAGTATACAGAAGTGTGGCAGAATGATGGAATGGTGGGATGGGAGTGGGGTCAGGAGGCAGCTTCCTCACATTTCATTTTGTTATTTACTTTTACAAATGGGGAGCATGAGGTTTCTTTTCTTTTTTTTTTTTCCCTCTGGAAGCCAACAATGCTCACAGGAAATTAAAACTGCAGTGAAGGGGCTAAAAATGATATGAAAATCAAGGCATTAAGAAATGATCACAAGAGGGGCCTTTTTTTTAGAATATTGCCAGAAAAGGTGTTGAAAGAGTACCTAGTGAAGATTCGAATCATAAGGACTGGATTCTGATCAAAAGACATGTTTTTTAAGCTGCTTGTAAATGGAAAGCCATATAGGGGGCCCCAGCAATGTGGTAAACTAGCTAAATTAAATTTTTGCTATGATTTTGCTTGAACATACTTTAAAAACAATTGATTAACAGTTAATTATTTTAAAAATGTTACAAAACCAGTACATAATCAAGGAAAGAAAGTCAAGCAATGCCGACATATGTAAAATAAAAGGTGAACGCCTCCCTCCTTCTTTCCCCTGCAGGGGCAAATATTACTACTATATAATCTATCTGTCAGAACTTTTGAAATGCTGTATATTTTATAAATGTGTTTTAGGAGTGGGAGCTAATACTGTACATATTGTTCTGTCATTTTCTTTTACTGAATAATATATTATTAGCATCTTTGTACTCTTTTAAAAAATAGACATTATTTATATTCTTCTTTTTAAGGGGTTATTTTATGTAAAGTGAAATGGAAACGAAGGCAACCTGGCAATTCTGAAACTTAAGAAAGTCATATATTTGATATATTTTTATTTTTATTGATATGATGTACTTACCACTATGTTGTATAAGTTGTTTGTAAATTATGCCTGCTAGATAGCATTCCATCTACCAGGATAAGACAGGAATAGAGAAGAAACTGAGACCTATGCTACAGGTTATAAAAGCAGATTTCCTAATAGTATGTATAGTATAATTCCAGTTCTATAAAAGGTATGTATATGCATAGAAAGCAGTCTAGCAACATCTACACTGAAATGCTAATAGTTATTATCACAGGATTGTTGGAGTATAGCCATATTTTTCTCTCATTATGGTTTTCTGTATTTTCAACAATGAAATTTTATTGCTTTTAAAAAGTAAATGTAATATAAAAACGCAATGCATCTGATGAAAAAAGTTCACATCCAACAGCTACAGAAAGTAAACCCTTCTGAATTAGCTTCCACTCCATTCCCAAACCCCACGATATTTTATTTTCTTAATTTAAGGGATTAGAGTTGAGCTCCTACATTGAGAGAAAGCAATCTTTAATATCAGTGAAAGAGCTGATCAGAAAATGAGGCAAAAGTAAGGAGATCATATTTCTTTATTACATATATGAAGTATAAAAAACTTAACAGAGCAATATATATAAATTTTTTGCTAGTCCACAGGACCTCAGGAAAAACATATGTTCTGAATGTGAAGTTAATCTTATGGCACTGTGGTTCACGATTTATATATTCAAGTACAGAAGAAATGGTATATATAGTGGTTATGATGGATACAGAAGATGAATAATAATGAAAAACTGTAATTCGGTGAACTATCACATACATTGCATCCAAAAATGAGTGAACAGAATGACCATATACTGTTAATAAAGACAAGGAGGAAACTGTCTCAATATTCAGGTTTAAATACTAAACACAAAAAACAAATTCTGTGTCTACAATAATCTCTGAAGTGTATACAAGTGCATTGCAAATAAATGGGCTTTTTACAATTTAAAGTCCATTTCCTCTTTATCCAAGCATTTTCTATACTTAGGACTCCTTTCTCTTATTTTAGAATCTCTTCTTGTTTAGTTTTTTTTATTTTTCAAAGTTTGACCATTGCTGGTATCTGTGGAATCTAACCTCTAGCCCAAAGCTGAGACTTCATGCAAACATATTCTCCTTTCAGGTTGCATCTTCACATAGTTTCTCTAAGTGTTCAAGGTTAAAGAGTACAACTTTCTGTATGTGGTCATTTTTTTCCACACGTGGTGGCAGTGCTTCTGTTTCAGCAGGTTTTCATACACACCTTTTTCTCTTTTTTTCCTGTCAACAGCAGTCTCCAAACTTTCACAACACAAGTGGTAGGTAGTAAAGTGCTTTATACAATGAAATACTATATACATGTGGAGAGGATCCATTTAACACTCCACAGACCAAAGTTCACACACATCACGCAAGAGAAGGCTCTTTTTAAGAAACACCTTTTCTGATAGTAGGGTTGGGAATTCCTTAAAATCTCATTAATTACTTCAAGTAGCACAAATGTAAGTAACATGTCTGAAGATGGGAAGAGTCCTTGTTAGGTGCATTGGGCTTAATAGATTACTGCTAAATATCATATTGCTATTAAAATATCCTTAATAGTTATGAATTTCAGAATCAGTCTCATAGAAAATAGGTATCAGTATTAGGACTTTTCATTCTTCTTTATGAAACAAACTGCATTTAAACATGGGCCCAAAAGAGATACATTAAATAAGGTCCATGCATTGGAACATTTCTATATATTTTGGCACTTAAAAAAGTTTCCAGTTTCATTTTTGAGGTCTCCTTTCCATTAAGTTTGTCTTTTGTACATAGAGACGTGCCATTAAGTGCTATAAACCTTTACTGTTACTTGCACTCTCTTCTCAAAATATCCATGACTTTTCTTCCAAGAGATGGTTTCCAGTGCTGGACAAAACTTTTCATATTCACGACTAGTTTGCCTGTTCTTACATCCTCGTGTCCTGCTACGAGGTACTCCAAACCTAAAAGAGAACAATATTAGGGGCTATGCAGTATCATAATTTATGGAAGGGAAAGATATGATTTTAGCAGTTTTATATATACATGGTTCAAAGTTTTATCAATTCACAGTTGAAATAGGGAGTCACAGGCAATAATTTGGTAAATATTCGTTAAGTGCCAAATGCTTTAAATGGATTATCTTATTTAACCTTAAAAATAATCCTTTGAAGTAGGTATCACTTTTCTTCTTTCCTCATTTTACAAATAAGGACACTGAGGCTTGGCAAGATTAAGAAACAGTGTTTCCCAGTAAGCAGTAGCTCTTTGACTCAAGCTTAGCCCTGTCTGATGGTAGAAGTTTTACTCTTTGCTATATACCACTCTCCATGGTGAAGAAGTGAGGATTCTGTGGGTACTTAACATGCTGCTATAAACCAATAGTTCTTGGGGACTCACTATATATGGTAGTGTACATTAAGGAGGATTTTATAAAAGTGAAACAACCATTTGGGAAAACATATCGAAAGAAAGAGAAGCCCCGGTGGCTCAGCAGTAAAGAATCCACCTGTAACGCAAGAGATGCGTACAGATGTGTGTTCAGTCCCTTGGTTGGGAAGATTCCCTGGAGAAGGAAATGGCAACCCATTCCAGTATTCTTGCCCGGAAAATCTCATGGACAGAGAGGAGCCTGGTGGGGTACAGTCCATGGCATCACAGAGTCAGACACGACTGAGCAACTGAACAACAACAACACTGGAAGAGAAGTATGGATTATACAAAACAGTACATATCTCCTAGATAAAGTGTTTTTGGAATATAGAATGTTTGTTTGTCATACTTTTAAAAAATGATGAGACTTGACAAGACCTACTGCTGATTTTATAATAAAAGAATTTTATAAAATTCCTTTCAGGCTTCAAATAAAATTTTTTGGCTAACAAATAAAAAAACCGAAAGGACAATCTCATTATCTATACATTAATAAATAGAAATATGATAATCTCCCTCAGTAGATGTCTTTAGTAATATCAATATTGGTATTTTGAAACAGTTTTCTGTAATATTATAGGGTAAAACAAATAAGTAATTACATTTATAAAATAAAACTGTCCAATATAAGATAAAGAGACATACACTTTAAAACTCAAGGGAAAACATGAGACATTAAAATTCAGTTGAAAATATCAATTTAAAGTCTTGATTTTATATATATATATATAGTCTTGTTCATTCACTGGAGTGAAAGTAAAAGTGCTAGTCTCTCAGTCCTGTCTGGCTCTTAGCGACCCCATGGACTGTAACCCACAAGGCTCCTTTGTCCATGAATTCTCCAGACAAGAATACTATAGTGGGTTGCCATTTCCTTCTCCCAGGGATATTCCCAACCCAGGGATTGAACTCAGGTCTCCTGCATTGCAGGAAGATTCTTTACTGTCTGAGCCACCAGGGAAGCCCCATTTCATTTTCTGAAATGGTTTTAAAAAATGCCATTCTAATGGTAAGGATTACCTATTACAAATATAACGTGGTCTCTAATAACAGGTATCACCAAAAACAACACAAAACAAAGCTTCTTGAAGAAATGCTTTTTCTAGTTCCAAGGCAGAAAGATACAGGTACGCATGGGACTTATTATGCTAAAAAGGCTCATAGGAATCATTTTAAAAGGGCACAGTAAAGGAATCAGTAAAGGAGGGTTATAACTTGTCAAAGTTATGATAATTTGAGCACCAAGAGCATAGTAATTGTGTGCTAACATACTGAATCAACAAAAAATCCATAATTCCAAAGTGATACTCAAAAAGTACCAGAGAGAAATTAACTTGCCATCTTGAGACAGTTGTTAAAACCATTCCTTACTTTGGAAATTGCTGATTAAAGGAAACAATTTAGCCTTTATCCTGCTTTTATAATAGGAACTATATTTCATAGTAACCTAATAGCCCACCATGGGAGAGAAAGTCCTCTTACAGAATAATGTCATGTAATAAATGAAGGGAATTAGACAAAATTAGAAAAAAACGTTTCTCAAACTAATTAAATTATTCATCCAAGAAGGGATTGCCAGTTGGGTGACAAAATCACTAAGTGAATAGTTGATGGGAACTGGATGTTTGCATAGTGGCTAAATAACTCACACTCATTGTTTCCTAGTCTCAAAAGGGAAAACAAAACTCTCCAATGGAGAGATCAGACTGTTCAGTTTGAGCAACCCAGATGTTTAGATCCGCGATGGTGGGTCATCCAGGTACTGTATATCTTGTGATGTGATTTAACATGAAACAACACAACAATATCTATAATAAGTGCTAGCCAAAATGCTTATCTTGAGCCTATCAAGATAAACTGTAGAGATTACAAGAAAAATAGGAAGTAGAGAGACAAGCTAAATGACACTACAAAGAACCAACCAAATACAGAAGGCAGGATAATTTACAGAACACCTGGCCTATTTTTTTCAACAATAATTTCTAATGCACTAAAAAGAAACTCATCATAAATCTAAGATATTTGAGGGACTTAAAAACTAGATACAATTTGTGATTTTGGATTGAATAGTTGGATTCAATAGTTTGGATTGAATACTGTCAAGGACAAGCCCTAAAGAGCATTTTGGGATCAGTTGGGAAATTGGAATATGATCTCAGTATTAGAGTATATGAAAATAAACAAAAATTTAAGGTAAAGATCATTAACTGAATAAAGTAGGTTGCAGAATGAAGTGTATATTATGATTTCATTTTGGTTAAAAATATAATGTATACATATATAGAGAAATATCTGGAAGGATTCACACTAGGATGTTAACAGAAATGATCTTTGGAGGACACAAGTGTAAAATTTAAAAATTTCCCCTAAATTTCTATAATGTACATGTGTTGCTTCTATAATAATAAAAAAGGTTATTTAAATTATTAAAAGAAATCAAGATTATTAAAAGAAATTAAGTCTAGGACTTAAAAGCTTTAAGTCCTAAACTTAAAAATAGCTACGATGATATTTTCAACAAAAAAAGGAGAGAGACAAAAGAAAAAGGAAAATAATGACATAGGTTTTAAACACTGGAGAGCATAAATGTAAGGTGAATTATAAGCTATTTAAATTCTTTAAAGGGTAACCTTAGCTTCTCCATGAAAAAGAATCCCAGTATTTAATCAACAAATTAGTTGAAACATAATGGTTGTGATATTATTTGTATCATCCCTAAAATAATAAAACCCTCTTTAAAAATACAATGAATAATTTTTAGGAAACTTTCAGTGTTAAGTCTAGTATTTAGATGAATTTACCTTGAAAGTATAAATAAAACAAATATTATAAGAGTTTGCCATTATGTCAAAGTATAAATATAAATTAAACTAATGAAAATGATGCTGAATAAATCTGTAAATTATGGAACAGCATCATACCAAAAGTTAGCATGAAAAATAACTTTATCTGTTGTATCACTTATTAGCATTTACATTTAATTTTGATATCTCTTTGCTTTTGACATCTACTTTGCTGAAAGGTTGAGGGCACAAAGCTCACTTTTTATCCACAGAAAAAGAAAATACAATATTTTAGTGCTAGTCTTGACATTCTAAAATATTCAATAGATGAATGAGCAAATATATGCCTGAAAGTAAGAATGAATGAATTTTTAGGGATGCCAACTAGATTACTACTTTTCAAAAGTAGCAAAGGAAACAGGTTGGCGTGTAAGGTTTCAGTGTTTTCTTATCAGCTTTCTTTGGCCTTAGCTATTAAACTTGTAAAAATGGAAAACAAAGTGAAAGAGTGTCTGGTTTTGCTTTGGCAAAGTCTTTTTATCAAAGTGAATAAACATGTTTTCAAGAATTCTTTGAATAATTGTGCTTATGTTTTCAATTGTGATGAACTCAGTTGGTTCTTTTACTCTGTTTGGCAGAAACCTGATTAGGAAGTATAGTTCACTTCCTGGAGGGCGGTGCAGATGGTCAAAGCTTTTGTTTTTAATGTCTTACTAAAAAACTGAGTAGATTTCTTTTTTTTTTTTTTTCGTTTGCCAGTTTAGTCAAAAGTGCTTATAGAAAGAGCCCCTATGCAGAGATCACTGGGAAACAGAACTTAATGACTCAGTCTCCAGTATTCAAAACCCAAGATTCTGATTAGTTCGTTCTTTGGAAACATATTTTAAAATGTCTTTTAAATTTTCCTTATTAAAATTATACAGAGTGAAGTAAGCCAGAAAGAAAAACACCAATACAGTATACTAACGCATATATATGGAATTTAGAAAGATGGTAACAATAACCCTGTGTACGAGACAGCAAAAGAGACACTGATGTATAGAACAGTCTTTTGGACTCTGTGGGAGAGGGTGGGATGATTTGGGAGAATGGCATTGAAATACGTATAATATCATATATGAAATGAGTCGCCAGTCCAGGTTCGATGCACGATACTGGATGCTTAGGGCTGGTGCACTGGGACGACCCAGAGGAAGGGTATGGGGAGGGAGGAGGGAGGAGGGTTCAGGATGGGGAACACATGTATACCTGTGGTGGATTCATTTCAATATTTGGCAAAACCAATACAATATTGTGAAGTTTTAAAATAAAATAAAATTTTTAAAAAAGAAAGTGAAAAAATAAAATAAAAAATAAATAAATAAAATTTAGATTAAATAAAATATGAAGAGCTACAAAAAGGGTATGAGAGGTTAGTCAACAAAGTCAACAGTTATATCATTGTTTAGATTGTTTAGGTTGGGGGATATTTTATTGATAGCTTTTCTCTCTCTCTTACTCAGTTATCTGCTTCTCTCAAATTTATTAACCAAAGACCATAAATGACTTCTTAATGTAACTGTGCTTTCCTGGACTTAACTTTGAAAAGAATTAGATCCAGAACACAAATTATGCACCTGTTTCAGCAGTGTCATTAAGACACAAATGGCAACTTTGTAAACAGGGAAGTACAGAAGATTTAAAAAATATATTATTTGTTTTGCTAGAATTCATTATTTGTGTACTGCAGTACTATTATCTTGGAAATAATGGTAGATCCTGGAGACAGTATGGTCAAAAATCTAAATCCCATCCTCAAATTTAGTGAGAGAGAGAGAGAAATAAGCAGATTATGACACAATGTAAAGAGTGTGCTTATAAGGTAAACAGATCAGAATCCCATGCTTACTGGCCTGCCTCTGTGTCTGTCATATTATTTTAAGGTGTAAATTTCCCTCCATTCCAAGTTTCTCTAAGATTCTGTAGTTTTGCTGCTGTTTATTTTTACTGTTCTTGATTTGAAACCAGAATGATCATTTAATGAAAAAGAAGATGATGACAACTTGAGAGTTGTTTTCTATCCAGAAGAAACAGATGCTTCCCATGCAATAGAAAAAATGAATTCAATATTATTTGCACAGATGGAATTTTGCCTTTGAAATTCCTTTGGGAGCAAGTTCTAACCAGGGCATTGTAATAGGACCTAGCTTTCCAGTACAGTATTAGTGGCAGAGGAATTCATGAAAATGTTTTCCTTGCTACTGCCACTGGAACCAATCTGAGACTTCTCTTCAAGACAGAAAATATTAAATTGCTGGATTTTAAAATATTTTACTTTCATAGAGCATGTGAAGAATTCCGTTTGGACTTTCCCCAGAATTCAGGTGGTGAAAAGGAGAGATGCTCTTGCTGAGTTTATTTAGATTGTGATTCAGACAATGTAAGACAAGCAGCAAATCAGCAGAGACAAGGTAGGGATCAAGCTAGTAACATCTAATGCTCACCAGGATTGAGGATTGGACAAGTGCAGCCTCTGTTAGTCCATGATTCTGGATACAGTGTTCGCTTTCCTCGTAAAATTTTCAGTTTGGTGGATTTTAAGACTTTTTTAATCTTCACGTTGACCTCAGCATGAGATCCTTTATCATGAGCCGATAAGATCTTTATTTTTAGCACTGTAGGAACACAATTCCAAAAGTAAAAATGAATAGAATTTCATACTACTCTTTGAACTTTGAACAACTTAGATATGCATTTCAGAGTATAATGGAAAAGTGAACTAGTGATTATAATGTGGAAATATGCTTTAAAAATCATTAGGGATTAAGAGGTACACATTTCTATGTATAAAATAAACAAGTTACAAGGATGTATTTACAACACAGGGAATATAGCCAATATTTTATAATAACTGTAAATGGAATATAACCTTTAAAATTGTGAATCACTAGTTATACTCCTGAAACATATAATATTATATATTAACTATATATCTCAATAAAAGAAAATCATTAGGCTCATTGATTTTACACTAACTTCATCCAATCTATCTATATTAACTATCCTCTTCCTTCTTAGACATTTTCAAATGTTACTTCTTTCCATATCATTATGTTAAGAGAATATCAACCATTTGTCTACTGCAAATAAATCTTAAGCACATTCAGCTATCAAATCTAAAAAGAAAAAAGATGCACAGGAAGTAGAATTGTTATCCTGGCTTTTATTTAGATTCTGACTATATTATACTCTATGGCTGGCTTTGTGTAATGTTATGACAAGGAGCAAAACGTTATTGCCAGGACATATTTTACATAGTCTAAAGAGATTAAATATTATTGGTTACTTTTCTTCCCTGGTGTAAAATTCAAGCTGACTGGGATTAGGAAGCTGTCCTGTGTGATGGCAGAGCTCCAGTTTCATGATTCTATTATACTCTTCCATTTATGAAGTGGATGTGGATAGGAATTATGTATATTTTGGGCTGTATAAGTTATGGAATAATAAAAGACTCAGACACTAGTCAATGATATGGCAGCAAGATAAGGCATCTTTAATATATTGAAAGTGAAAGTGTTAGTTGCTCAATCATGTCCAATTCTTTGCAACCCCATGGACTGTAGGAACTGTAGCCCACCAGGCTCCTTTATGCATGGAATTCTCCAGGCAAGAATACTGGAGCAGGTTGCCTTTTCCTTCTCCAGGGGATCTTCCCAACCCCGAGATTGAACCAGGGTCTCTGGCATAGAGGGCCTATTCTTTACCATCTGAGCTACCTATACTTAAGAATAAAGCCATTTAGAATTTAAAAATAGTAACAGTCTTTACTTAGGGCAATGACATTTTCCTTTGTCCATACACTTTATCTTCTGGGTATTTGAAAGGTAGAGGAGTAGACAGAGATGGCAGGGAAGAGAGTCAGGCAGAGAGCTAGTCTCAATGCCTTTCCAGTATATTTCTCCTTCCCTCCTACTACTTACTGAGCATCTAGTATGTGCAAGGAAATGTGCTGTGTGGTTTTCAAAAATCTCATTTCATGGGGAAGATGGCATCATCCCTGTTTTACAGATGAAGAAGTTTGGAGATGTTAAGCTGCTGCTGCTGCTGCTGCTGCTAAGTCGCTTCAGTCGTGTCCAACTCTGTGCAACCCCATAGATGGCAGCCCACCAGGCTCCCCCGTCCCTGGGATTCTCCAGGCAAGATGTTAAGGTACCCACCCAATAAACCAGAAATAAAACACACATAAGGTCTGAATCCAAAGCCTGAGCTTTTAATCACTGTGAATACACTGCTTTAAACTGATTTCTACTTAGTAGTACTACTGGCCAAGGAGTCATTTAAATGGCTAGAGACTTTCCTTTTAGATTAATAAAATAAGAATCATTCATAGGAAAGGATTATATGTCAAGATTTTGTTGTTGTTGTTGTCTGCCTCTTTTCCACATACTAGGATAACCTTGCTTTTGCTCTAAAAGCCTCCTACTCTCACTAAGACATTCAAAACCATCTCTATTAGGAAAATCTAGGTCAAGACCAGAATACTGTATTTACTACTGTTACATAAGACTAATGCTTTGATTTACTGAGAATGTCATAAACCAGGCCACTCATTTCCTTCAAAACTCTTTGTACAGGTAGTTTGAATAGATCCTTGGAAGCACTCATGGACTTCAGACTCACCATATGAGTATTTCATTCCACAGAATGCCTTGGAGTTTCCTAACACCTGTTCCTTACATTCACATTTACCTAAAGAAAGTAAATGAACATGGTGTTAGTAATTTGGAAACAAAGTAAAAAAAAAAAAAATCAGCAAGTAAATCCAAGTGTCATAACCTTTTAAGACTTGAGTGATTTGTACAATATAATCCATAAGAAACCATGAAAAGTCACTTAAAAGAAAACTATTTTAATTGAATTAGTTATCATCCAACAAAGTATTGATGTAAGAAAAATATAGAAAAGTAGAAACAATGATATATTTTAATGCTTGTAACTGATGTAGGTAGATACAAAGATGTAGGAAACATTGACATATTGGTTCTAGCTAAAGTTTCTTGAGAAATCAGAGCACAAGATTTGCAAGTTGAAAATCATAATGGGATTAAATAATGGGAAAGATAAATCAAAAGTGCTTAAAATGAACTATTGTGATTTGTTCAATAATACTGCTTATCATCCAAACAAAGCAGAGGATTGCTCCTGCAGAAATTGTAGCAACCTGAGTGGATACCTCATGGCCTTTGATGATTCTACCAAAGCAGGAGAGTATGGTAACTACCATGTTAATTGAAATCCAAATGCTAAATGAGCTACAAAAGCCTAATTGAACTCCAAATGCTAAATGAACTCCAAAACCTATTTGAACTCCAAATCGCATATCTTTAAAAATTTATTTATTTATTTGGCTGTACTGGGTCTTTTTCACAGTTGGCTTAAATCTCAACATTCAGAAAACTAAGATCATGGCATCTGGTCCCATCACTTCATGGCAAATAGATGGGAAACAATGGAAACAGTGACCGACTATTTTGGGGGGCTCCAAAATCATTGCAGATGGTGACCACAGCCATGAAATTAAAAGACGCTTGCTCCTTGGAAGAAAAGCTATGACCAACCTAGACAGCATATTAAAAAGCAGAGACATTACTTTGCCAACTAAGGTCCATCTAGTCAAAGCTATGGTTTTTCCAGTAGTCATGTATGGGAGAGTTGGACTATAAAGAAAGCTGAGCGCCAAAGAATTGATGCTTTTGAACTGTGGCGTTAGAGAAGACTCTTGAAAATCCCTTGGACTGCAAGAAGATCCAACCAGTCCATCCTAAAGGAAATCTGTCCTGAATATTCATTGGAAAGACCGATGCTGAAGCTGAAACTCCAGTACTTTGGCCACCTGATGCAAAGAACTGACTCATTTGAAAAAACCCTGAGGCTGGGAAAGACTGAAGGCAGGAGGAGAAGCGAACGACAGAGGATGAGACGGTTGGATGGCATCACCAACTCAATGGACGTGAGTTTGAGTAAACTCTGGGAGTTGGTGATGGACAGGGAGGCCTGGCATACTACGGTCCATGGGGTCACAAAAAGTCGGACACAACTGAGCAACTGAACTGAACTGGGTTTAGTTGCAACACATAAGATCTTTGCTGGGGCATGTGGGATCTTTCAGTTACGGCATGTAGACTCTTAGTTGTGGCATGTGGGACCTGGTTCCCTGACCAGGGATCAAACCTGGGCCCACTGCATTGGGAGCACAGACCCTCAGCCACTGGACCACCAGGGAAGTGCCCTCCCCGCCACCAATGGCATATCTTATTCCTGAATGTAATGCTCTTCTCTTTAGTCCTTCAGCCTATAAGAACATGGGTAGGGAGGGACAACATAGTGGTAGGGGAGTGGGAGGTACAACCTATTGAGTGTTAGAGAGGCTCAAAGATGTATTGTACAACATGGGGAATATAGTGAATATTTTGTAATAATTGTGAATGGAAAGTAACCTTTAAAAATTGTATGAAAATAAAAAAGGGGAAAAAAGAAAAAAATTTTTTTAAAGAACAAGAATAGGTCTGTTATTTGAAAACCTTTTCTTGGCTGCTTTCCAGTACTCCCTTTTCATATGCTAAGAAATCAGACATTAAAATTTGAATAAATCTTTCTTGATTAGGCCTCAGCCCAGACGCGTTTTCTTAATAGAAATCTGGAAGAGGAGGAAAACCTATTTAGTTATACTGGGTTGTTAGAATATTTCATAAAAGAAGTATTATTTATAGTTCTGTTGTACTAGTTAAAGCCAGTTAAGTGAAATTTTCATCTGATGTTCTCCATCTCACAAGACGTGGTAGAAATTAAGAGTATCTTCATGTAATGCATTATATTCCTAGTTATGGAAACATGGCAGGTAAATAGGTAAACAAAGTTGGAGAATTTGAAAAACCATTAGAAAAATAGAAGAAATCTTTCAAAAGCAATTGTTCAAACATAGAATTCAGACTAAGTAGCATTAAGGCACAAAATTAATGGGAAAGATTTTTCCTTTTCAAATGCTAAAAAGATAGATACCACAACTTCATATTATCTAATCTTTCCTACCTTCTTGCCTGTTGTAAATTAAAGTAACACCAGTTAAGAAAATGATCTTAAGATTGTTAAGTGAAAAAAAATCATGATACAAAATTGCTGATATCGAGTGTTTCTCATATTTGAGTTCTTGATTCTTGAAAGGTCCATAATTCTCTAGGAGAATGCATTAAAACTGTGGTTTCTTAACTCTGCTCCAGCCACACTTGCCTCCTTGCTGTTTCTTAAATAAGCCAGGCCTAGCTTTCATGCGTTGGAGAAGGAAATGGCAACCCACTCCAGTGTTCTTGCCTGGAGAATCCCAGGGACAGGGGAGCCTGGTGGGCTGCCGTCTGTGGGGTCGCACAGAGTCGGACATGACTGAAGTGACTTAGCAGCAGCAGCAGCAGGCTTCCCAGGTGGCGCTAGTGGTAAAGAACCTACTTAGAAGTATGTCCCTCTCAAGTCCTTCTTTTCCTCCATCCCTGCTTTATTTCTCTATTATACTAAACATCATTAAATATTTAATTTATTTATTAGCTGTCTTCCTCTGCAGGAATGTAAGCTCCTAAGATACTGAGATTTTTGTCTGTTCAATTACTCTATTTGCAGCACTGGCACATAGCATAGGCTACTCAATAAGTATCTGCTAAAAGAATGAGTTTATAAAGAACACTTACAAATTAGTAAGAAAATTACAAATAGGAAATTCACAGAAAAAGAAACCTGAATGTCCCAGAAGTCATGAAAAATTACTAATCATGAAAATGAAATTAAAATGGCAAGCTCCCATTTCACACCCTTCAGATTGGCAAAAATTTAGGTTTGATAACATTAATTTTAGAAGTCCAATAAATATTAACTGAGTTAAACTGCCTGAATAAATGAGTTATGATAGTGCTTGGCCCTTTGTATATGCTACATAGATATTTGCAAAATACAAAGTATTAGTGAGGATGAACAACAGGATGTCATATTTTGCTGGTGGAATGCAAATGGATACAACCACTTGAGAGAGCTATTTGGCAGTAAATGATAAATTTGACAGTAAGCACTCTTGCGACCCAACAAAATTCCAGTTGAGCTATTTCAAATCCTAGAAGATGATGCTGTGAAAGTGCTACACTCAATATGCCAGCAAATCTGGAAAACTCAGCAGTGGCCACAGGACTGGAAAAGGTCAGTTTTCATTCCAATCCCAAAGAAAGGCAATGCCAAAGAATGCTCAAACTACTGCGCAATTGCACTCATCTCACACACTAGAAAAGTAATGCTCAAAATTCTCCAAGCCAGGCTTCAACAGTACCTGAACTGTGAAGTTCCAGATGTTCAAGCTGGTTTTAGAAAAGGCAGAGGAACCAGAGAGCAAATTCCCAACATCTGCTGGATCATGGAAAAAGCAAGACAGTTCCAGAAAAACATCTATTTCTGCTTTATTGACTACACCAACGCCTTTGACTGTTTGGATCACAACAAACTGTGGAAAATTCTTAAAGAAATGGGAATACCAGACCACCAGACCTGCCTCTTGAGAAATCTATATGCAGGTCAGGAAGCAACAGTTAGAACTGGAAATGGAACAACAGACTGGTTCCAAATAGGAAAAGGAGGACGTCAAGGCTGTATATTGTCACCCTGCTTTTTTAACTTACATGCAGAGTACATCAGAAGAAATGCTGGGCTGGATGAAGCACAAGCTGGAATCAAGACTGCCAGGAAAAATATCAATAACCTCAGATATGCAGATGACACCACCCTTATGGCAGAAAGTGAAGAACTAAAGAGCCTCTTGATGAAAGTGAAAGAGGAAAGTGAAAAAGTTGGCTTAAAACTCAACATTCAGAAAACTAAGATCTGGTCCACCACTTCATAGCAAATAGATAGGGAAAGAGTGGAAACAGTGAGAGATTTTATTTTGGGGGGCTCCAAAATCACTGCAGATGGTGAGTGCCGCCATGATATTAAAAGACACTTGCTCCTTGGAAGAAAACGCAGAGACGTTACTTTGCCAACAAAGGTCTGTCTAGTCAAAGCTATGGTTTTTCCTTTAGTCATGTATGGATGTGAGAGTTGGACCATAAAGAAGGCTGAGCATTGAAGAATTGATGCTTTTGAACTGTGGTGTTGGAGAAGACTCTTGAGAGTCCCTTGGACTTCAAGGAGATCCAACCAGTCCATCCTAAGGAAATCTGTCCTGAATATTCATTGGAAGGACTGATACTAAAGCTGAAATTCCAATACTTTGGCCACCTGATGCAAAGAACTGATTCATTTGAAAAGACCCTGATGCTGGGAAAGACTGAAGGCGGAGGAGAAGGGGATGACAGAGGGTGAGATGGTTGGATGGCATCATCGACTCAATGGACATGAGTTTGAGTGAACTATGGCAATTGGTGATGGACAGGGAGGCCTGGCAAGCTGCAGTCCATGGGGTTGCAAAGAGTCAGCCATAGCTGAGCGACTGAATTGAACACTTGAGACTCAACAAAATGAGGTTGTATCCTAGAACAGGGATCAGATAATAAACATTATAGACTTTGTGAGCCACAGGGAAAAATTAAGGATTTTATGTAGGTATTTATGTAACCACTTAAAGTGTAACTGTTTAAACCTTAGAGCAGTTAGCTTTCAGTTCAGTTCAGTCGCTCAGTTGTCTCTGACTCTTTTCGACCCCATGAATTGCAGCATGCCAGCCCTCCCTATCCATCACCAACTCCCGGAGTTCACTCAGACTCATGTCCATTGAGTCAGTGATGCCATCCAGCCATCTCATCCTCTGTTGTCTCCTTCTCCTCCTGCCCCCAATCCCTCCCAGCATCAGAGTCTTTTCCAATGAGTCAACTCTTCATATGAGGTGGCCAAAGTCCTGGAGTTTCAGCTTTAGCATCATTCCTTCCAAAGAACACCCAGGACTGATCTCCTTTAGAATGGACTGGTTGGATCTCCTTGCAGTCCAAGGGACTCTCAGTAGTCTTCTCCAACACCACAGTTCAAAAGCATCAATTCTTCGGTGCTCAGCTTTCTTCACAGTCTAACTTGCATATCCATACATGACCACAGGAAAAACCATAGCCTTGACTAGATGGACCTTTGTTGGCAAAGTAATGTCTCTGCTTTTGAATATGCTATCTAGGTTGGTCATAACTTTCCTTCCAAGGAGTAAGCATCTTTTAATTTCATGGCTGCAATCACCAAAAATAAAGTCTGAAAAAAAACTGTTTCCACTGTTTCCCCATCTATTTCCCATGAAGTGATGAAACTTTAGCCTGCAGAAAAGTATAAGGCAGGCCAGATTTGGCCTGAGGGCTGTAGTTTGCCTGATCTAGTGAAACTCCTTCTCAAGTACACAATATAACATATGTAGGAAAATATTCATGGTAGCACTGTATGTAATAGTGGAAAACTGGAAATTGGAGATAACCTAAATGGCAAACAATTGGAGAATAAAAATGGATAAATCTAAAAAAAAGTACACATTTAAGTAAAAATAATTTTAAGGGGTAGGTAAGTTATCATGTACATAAGATTTTTAAAATATTATATATTATACTAATTATATACTATTTACTATGAAAGTGAATAGGAAAAGGAGTTCATCAAGGCTGTATATTGTCACCCTGTTTATTTAACTTATATGCAGAGTACATCATGAGAAACGCTGGACTGGAAGAAACACAAGCTGGAATCAAGATCGCTGGGAGAAATATCAATAACCTCATATATGCAGATAACACCACCCTTATGGCAGAAAGTGAAGAGGAACTAAAAAGCCTCTTGATGACAGTGAAAGTGGAGAGTGAAAAAGTTGGCTTAAAGCTCAACATTCAGAAAACGAAGATCATGGCATCTGGTCCCACCACTTCATGGGAAATAGATGGGGAAACAGTGGAAACAGTGTCGGACTTTATTTTTCTGGGCTCCAAAATCACTGCAGATGGTGAATGCAGCCATGAAATTAAAAGACGCTTACTCCTTGGAAGGAAAGTTATGACCAACCTAGATAGCATATTCAAAAGCAGAGACATTACTTTGCCAACAAAGGTTCGTCTAGTCAAGACTATGGTTTTTCCTGTGGTCATGTATGGATGTGAGAGTTGGACTGTGAAGAAGGCTGAGCACCAAAGAATTGATGCTTTTGAACTGTGGTGTTGGAGAAGACTCTTGAGAGTCCCTTGGACTGCAAGGAGATCCAACCAGTCCATTCTGAAGGAGATCAGCCCTGGGATTTCTTTGGAAGGAATGATGCTAAAGCTGAAACTCCAGTACTTTGGCCACCTCATACGAAGAGTTGACTCATTGGAAAAGACTCTGATGCTGGGAGGGATTGGGGGCAGGAAGAGAAGGGGACGACAGAGGATGAGATGGCTGGATGGCATCACTGACTCAATGGACGTGAGTCTGAGTGAACTCTGGGAGTTGGTGATGGACAGGGAGGCCTGGCCTGCTGTGATTTATGGGGTTGCAAAGAGTCGGACATGACTGAGCGACTGATCTGATCTGATCTGATGAAAGTGAAAGTGAAAGTGAGGTCGCTCAGTTGTATCCGACTCTTTGCGACCCCATGGACTGTAGCCTAACAGGCTCCTCAGTCCATGGAATTTTCCAGGTAGGAGTACTGGAGTGGGTTGCCATTTCCTTCTCCACGGGATCTTCCCAACCCAGGGATCAAACTCGAGTCTCCTGCATTGCAGGCAGACGCTTTACCGTCTAAGCCACCAGGGAAGCTCACTATTTACTATATGTATAGTAAAATAGTAAAAATATGAAAGTGTATGGTGAACACCAAAATTCAGGTTAGTGGTTATTCTATGGCATAAGGAAGGCTAATTGAGTTTGTAGATTGGTACACCTAGGGCTTCAAATGTATCTGTAATATCTTATAATTTAAATGAAAATATGGCTTCCCAGGTGGCACTAGTGGTAAAGAACCCATTTGCCAATCCAGGAGACACAAGAGATGTGGGTTCAATCCCTAAATCAGGAAGATCCCCTGGAGGAGGACATGGCAGCCCACTCTAGTATTCTTGCCTGGAGAATCCCTGGTGGGCTAAGTCTATAGGGTCACAAAGAGTCGGACACAACTGAAGTGACTTAGCACATGAGATAATTATTGCAAAATTAAGATTTGATAGCATTACAAGGTGTTCATATGGGTGTTCATATCATAGTTTTGGTGTTTGTAATGTTTAATAATAAAAATATTTTAAAACTTATTTTAAGTTTTATTTGGATGATTTGGTGATCACTTTATAGCCAAATGCTGACAAGATTTTTTGTCCACATTTGTATTTTTGATAAGAGTAAGTCGGTGCTAAATAGAAACACTTGATTTTCTATGAGAAAAGAATACAGACAGGATAAACCCAGAAATTATGTATTCACACCAATATTACAGCATGCTCCTCAAATGACAGAGCAGATAAATATCACAGCAAAACTGAATCAGAAGAAATAGTATAGACTTGATAAGCTCAAAGAATCATCTTTATATAGTAAACAGTGTTTTGACTTCAGTAAAAATCATGTTTCATATTCAATTAATGTTGTTAACATGAATTTTATTAGTTTTATTTGGCTTATATTTAGTCTATAAAATTACTTTTAGAGTTGTAACAAAGCTATAAACATAAGGCGTTCACAGCTAGTTTTTGCTTTATGCTATAAACATAAGGCAGTCACAGCTAGTTTTTGCTTTGTACATACTGAGTTACACTCGGTCTATAAGAATATTTTTCTTTTAAATGGATCTGTACATTTCCATCAAAACAGTATATTTTAGAGAGAAGGAAACACAACAAAGTACCAAGAGTGGGATAGTGAGATTTGGGTATTTTTTTACTTGATATTTTCTGTTTTCCAATTTTTTACTCTAACTATATGTTACTCTACCAATAAGAAAATTTAAAAAGCTTGTTTTATATTTAATAGTTTTATACTTATGGGGTTCACTACCTGGTTAACCTCAGAACTAAAGCATTCCCCTTATAAGATTCAAAATCTGTTCTCTGGTTTGTCATGGATCACTGCTACTCGAGACCAGACCCAGAAATATCATCTCTAATTATACCTCTTGTCCCACCTGAATGTCGAAGTGCAGAAAATCCTTGCTCATCCTTCCAATCCCAGGTTGGCTCACTCTTATTGTGCATGGAATGGAAGTCAGGAACTTCATGATACCAGTCTATGTCTGTGCTGCTAATAAAATAGAAAACGATGAAGAACCTATTAAGGAATCTCTTAGAACTTAAATTAAATGAATGTATTTATAGGGATTTAAACCTTGTCAGCTATCTTCCTATCTTTTCACTTTTCAGAAATAAATAGTATCATAAAGGGCCTATTGTTAAAAAGAATAATTCACCTTGCAAAATGAACCAGACCATCTCTAGAATCTTGCAAGCACAATTTCCTTGATTCTGCAATTTGACAAAAACTCTTTAAAGAGATGTGAAACTACATCTTTGCTCCTCCAGTGGCATGTAAGGTTTTCCAGATCACCATCAGATCTTCAAAAGAATGTGAAAGACACAGATGAGAGCAAGAGCCCTGCCTGTTCACCTGCTGAGGCAGTCTCCTGTATGAGGGTCGCAGCTCCCCGCACAGTCACAAGGCCGGCAGCCGTAGTCTCCGAAGCCCCAGTACCCCACCATACACCTCTCACAATGTGGCCCTGCCACCCCAGGCTTGCACGGGCAGTCACCATTGCTGGGGTCACAGAAGGTCACCGAGCTGAAAGGAAGGACAGCTGATCCAACTGGATGACAGGAACACGCTACAACAGAGAAGACACAGAAGCACCAATGAGTCAACTGGTTATCTGCAAAGATTGGTCCCCAGCTGTTTCCTCTCACCACACAGCACATCTCTGAGGCTCCTCCTTTACCCACTTAATGTATGCTCAGCGAGTGAAAGCTAATTAAACTGCAGATAAGAAGACATCATCAGAAAAGCACATCTGCTGCTAAACCACCTAATTTATCATTAAATTAAAGGCATTAATATGAACGGCTTTTTGTCTGGGGTGATGAGGATGAATAAGCAAAGAAGACAAAGAAGAAGCAGTTAGTGAGAAAGAAAAAAAAATCATGAGTGCATGGTGTTCTGGAAGCCGAAGCTCCAAGGAGGTGGGCAACATCAACTGTGTTAAATGCTGTGAGTCCAAGCAGATGAGGGGCAGGAATGGATCAATGCACCTGACAGCATGAAGACCACTGGTGTCCATGACAGGAACAGTTTCAGTGTAATAGTGAGTAGTGAACCTCATTGAAGAAAACTCAGGAGAGAATAGGAGTAGAGGAATTTGAGCATGAAAACAGAGAGCGCTATTGAGAGCTTTTCTATAAGGGCACAGAAATGTAGTGGTAGCTTAAATTGGAGATAGGAACTGAAGTGAAGGTTTCAGTTTTTGTCCGTTGTGTTTGTTTTAAGCTGGGAGAAATTACAGCATGCTTGATGTTGGAAAAGATCCAGTAGAAAGGGGAAAACTGATGAGTAAAAGAGAGATGGGAGAATTTTAAAAGGGATATTTGGGCATACTTGGGTAAGGACAAAAGGATGGGATTTGGTGTAGAAGAGGAGGTGTTGGCCTTGGGTAAAAGCATAATTAGTTCATAGTAATAAGATGGAAGGCAGAGCATGTGGATACAAATGCAGGGAAGTGGATAAACGCCATGGTGGGAGCTGGGACTTTTCTTCTGACTGCTTGTTTTCTGGATGAAATAGAAAACTATGTCATCAGGTGAGAAAGATGACGAAGAATGGGAGTGGGAAAGTGACTGAGAGACTTAGGAAGTGAAGTATAATTGCCAGCAGCATAAAGGGCACCTTTTGAGATTAGTAGTCATGAATTCATAGTGACTTCAGACAAAATGGTTGTTTCTTCAGTTCTATACAACTAGGAGAGTTCAGATGTGGCACAGGAAGAAAGCTTGATTTGATTTGCTGAATGTTTGTGTCCTTCCCACTATATTTGCATGTTGGAGCCTAATCCCCACTGCGATGGTATTAAGAGGTGGGAAGCCTTTGGGAGGTTTGGATACAGTTTAGGGGAGATGATATTGGTACCCTTATAAGGGAAAAAGAGCGCAGAGCTCTCTTCCTTGAGAAGGATGTGAGGCAACAACAGAAGTTGGCAGTCTGCAACCCGGAAGAGAGCTCTCACCAGAACCGGGCCATTGCTGGCATCATATTGCAGACTTAAACCTTCAGAACTGTGAGAAATAAATGTTTATGTTTAAGCCACCTGCCTGCCTGTCTGCTAAGTTGCTTCAGTTGTATCCAACTCTTTGCAACCCTGCGGACTGTAGCCTGCCAGACTCCTCTCTCCCTGAGATTCTCCAGGCAAGAATACTGGAGTGTGTTGCCATTTCCTCCTCCAGGGGATCTTCCCAGGGACTGAACATGCATACCCTGTGGCTCCTGCTTTGGCAGACGGATTCTTTACCACTGAGCCATCTGGAAAGCCCTTAAGCCACCTAGTCTATGATATTTTGTTATAACAGCCTGCATAGGCTAAGACAGCTCCTCAGACTAGAATCTATAATCACCATTTCTGCAAGTTCTTTATATTAATCAAGAGTCCTTCTCCTCAGCCCTATGGACAGAGAAGCCTGGTGGGCGCAACTTAGTACATATGCAACAGCTGACTAACAATGCTGTGACAGTTTCAGCCTCCTTCATGCCTTCGAGATAGTTAACCACTCTTTCTTCTACACTGCTTCTGTTCTTTGTATGTATTTCTATTTTGTGTGTATCACAGTGCATCATTATTATTTGTTTATGTGCCTGTCTCCCTTATTACTAGACTCTGAACTCATTGACAGAAGCGTCTTTATCTTCTTATTTTGGCTTTCTATACTCCAGAACAGAGTCCGGAATATAGTAGATGCCCAAATAAGAATTTATGGAATTGACCTGAAGGTCATTCTAGGCTGTGCAAGTCGTATGTGAAAGGGCCTATTTGGGGAATGTAAGAAGTTTAGTGTGTGTAGAGTGTACATTTAGGGGAAAGCAGTTGGAACTGATACCATTGTTGTTGTTTAGTCACTAAGTCATGTCTCCATGGACTATAGCCCACCAGGCTTCTCTGTCCATGGGATTTTTCCAGGCAAGAATACTGGAGTGGGTTGTCATTTCCTTCTCCAGGGGATCTTCCCAACTGATGAGGCAGAAGAAAAAGTGTTGAGTTAGGTTTGGAGCCAGACCATGGCAGAACCTAACCTAAGAAGTTGAATTTTGTCTTATGGGTATAAAGAATCATAGGAAGCAAATTGTTTTTTTTTAAAAAAAAAAAAAGAGCAGAATTATGACATGGTTAGAATTTAATTTTGACAGTTACTTTGGTGACATCATAAAGAGACTACAGTAGGGAGAGGCTAATGTCAGGGAAACCAAACAAATGAGAGAAAACAAGGAATTGAACTAAGACAGCAGATGAAGGAACAGGAGAAAAGGTTGGATGTGAAAAACTTTTAAAATATTGAATTGATAGGATTCAGGGGCTGGATGATGAGGAAGAATGCACTGTTGAGGGACAATAGAAACTGAGGAAGATTTTAAGGTTTCTAGTTTATGAAAGTGAATAGAGCAGGTTGGGGTAGGTGAATCCATGTTGGGGTGGAGATAAGGAAGAGAAGGAGAAAAAGATGAGTTCAGGGTTAGACATATTGAGATGTCTGAAGAATACACTAAGTTATACTGTGTATGTATGTGCTTAGCTGCTCAGTCATGTCCAAATCTTTGCGATCCCGTGGACTATAGCCCACCAGGCTCCTCTGTTCATGGGTATTCTCTAGGCAAGAATACTGGAGTGAATTGCCATGGGCGATTCATGGCATCTTCCCAACTCAGTGATCAAACCCAGGTCTCCTGTATTGCAGGTGGAATCTTCACCATTTGAGCCACCAGGGAAGCCCAATAAGTTATACCAAGCAACTGGAAATAATAATCTGAAGTGTAATAGAAGGTTGGAGTAACAAATACAGTTTTGAGAATTGTCAGAAGATGAGAATTGAACCTAGGACTACTGGATGAGATTTCCCAGAGATAGTATACAAAGTAAGAAGATAACCAAAGTGGAACACTGGTGAACACCCACATAGTCCAGGCAGTGGAGGAGCAGTAACTTGTGAAGCAGATAAGGACCAGATAGAAAGGGAGAAGAATCAAGTAGGTGTTATGGAAACCAAAGGATGAGAAAGTTTCAAGTGATTAACAATGTCAAACAAAGCAGAATGTGTAAGTCACATAAGATATATAATAGGACAGTAATGTTGTCACATAGGAGGGCATTGGTGACTTGGAAGAGCAGGATCTGAAGAAATGGAGGTATTAATGGCATAGTATTCTGTTCAGCGGAGAAGGCAATGGCAACCCACTCCAGTACTCTTGCCTGGAAAATCCCACTGATGGAGGAGCCTTGTAGGCTGCAGTGCATGGGGTCGCTAAGAGTCCAACACGACTAAGCAACTTCACTTTCACTTTTCACTTTCATGCATTGGGGAAGGAAATAGCAACCCACTCCAGTGTTCTTGCCTGGAGATGTCCCAGGGACGGGGGAGCCTGGTGGGCTGCCGTCTATGGGGTCGCACAGAGTTGGACACAACTGAAGCGACTTAGCAGTAGCAGCAGCAGCATTCTGTTTAGATCTCCCTCATTTTGTTAAGCCTATAATCATTAGGGTAGTAGTTTTCAAACCAGCAGGAATGTGAGAAGTCTGCAAAAATTCTATACTTGTTGTATCTGTGAAACATACCCTTCCTTTCCTCTCTTATGCTCTCCTTGGTTGAGAACCACTAAAATAAGAACATGGAATATTGCCCTTTTTAAAAACAAAAGGTATAAATTATCTTCTTGGGACTATTCATTTACTTGCTCACTCAACCAACATGTGTTAGTTAATAATTCTAATGTGTATGAAGCATTTGTAGTTTACAAAACACAACTACTCCTTAGTCAAATATTTAATGTCCTTCATATTATGGCCCTAGCCCACTTTCCTACTTTAACTTCTCATTACTCTCTTGCGTACAGCCCTTATTCTAATTGAATGAAATGAATTCTTGCAGTTAGCCTTTATTCTAATTAAGTGGAACCCCAATCTTTCCTGCTCTTTATGAATCCCAATAGGGAAATCTTTTCTCCTACATCTATCTTTCAAAATTCTACACATCCTTTAAGATCTATTCAAGTGTCAACCCTAAAGGTTGTCTCTGGAAGGCCATGGTCAAAATGACTCAACGATTTGGAATAGTGGAAGTGCTCATGGTAGAAGCCCTGTTTGCATCTTTCTTATAAAGACAGAACCTCACAGTTGAAATTCAGTGATATTCAGAAAAGATGCAGCACCCTTCCCGCTGCAACCCCCTCCCACCCCACCAAGTATGAAGCCCAAAGCAGCCATTCCATTTATCCATCTAATGGGCAAGTTTACCTTAGAAATCATTCCCTATTTCAACATAGTTGAATATGATTTCATCCTTTATTTGAAACCTCTTGGTGCTTTAAAAATAGCATTTCTTGTTATAGCTCTGCTCACTTCTACTTTGCATTTCAGACAGTCAGGCGTCTACTTTTCTCTGACCAACCAGTATGTAAATTCCTTGAAGGTGAGCATGGGTTTCACTCACCTACCTCCGGAAGTCTTCAGTGGAGAGACTTGGGTTCAACTCCAAGCTAAATGTTTTTATCTTTATGAGCCTCATGTTTCTATTTTACCAGGTTGTATTAAGAATTAAATGAGTCATAGTGTATGTCCCTTGGAGAAGGAAATGGCAACCCACTCCAGTGTTCTTGCCTGGAGAATCCCAGGGATGGGGGAGCCTGGTAGGCTGCCGTCTATGGAGTCGCACAGAGTCAGACACGACTGAAGCGACTTAGCAGCAGCAGCAGCAGCAGTGTATGTCCCTAGGACTTAACAGGCAGCTAGCAAATAGCAGATTCCGGCTACTCAATAAAAGATGGTTTATTTGAATTAAAAGGCAGTGATGAAAAAGCTATTTACAAAGGGCAGCAGAGGAAAACACCATAATTGACATTGCTTGAAAAGATAAATGTGTGTGTTTGTTTAAGGCAGCATTTATTTATCTGTTCACTTATTCAATAGACATTTAATGAGCACTTACTGTGTGTTAAATACTGAACAGACTTCCAGGCACCGATTTGATATTTTTGGCTCTTAAAGATATCCAGAATTTAGAAGAATAATTATTAGAAGATTAAAAAAACTTATCTAATGCAAGGAGAAAAGTAAACATTCTGCCTCTAAAACACTGAGTTTTTCAGGAGACCAACTTTATTTCGGTTCATACAGTTATGGTGATTGCTGACATTAAATCCCCTGATTTTTTTTTCTTTTGGTTGGGTTTTGTTATGAAAACATTCAGCATTTCCTCTTGATAGCAAAGTATTTTTGATTTTTCATTTGTTTTTAATTAAATAATTTGGAGAGATTATACAGTATGTAACATGAATGTATCAAAATGCTAAATTAAGTCCCATAATCCAATAGAAACTTTTCATCATTTTGAGGTAACTAAACCAATAGTTACCGTATCACTCAGTTAAGTCAACTTAGTTCTTGACAGCAGACAGGGGACCAGAAGAAAGACAAGGTAGGACTCATCTATTGTATTATATGGTATTCCACCACTACCACCGCTGTCTTTTACTCTTATGGGAAAATCCAGTCCTTTCTACGATTTGACCTCTCTGTACTGCCATATATTTTAAAACCTACACACATTTCAGGAATGGCCAGAGAAGAATGTGATTCTATTACACATGCTAGTGGATTTCTGTCAATGTGACTTTTCACATAAATAAAAGATAAAAATACCATTAGGAAACTATGCAGAATTAGCTCCAGGCAAAAGCTCCTGACACCTTTCATGGCATACTTTTTCAGAATGCACACTGAGGCTCGCCTTGCATACCTATCTCCTGAAGTTTCTATGGCAAGCAATATCTATTACATACATAATCTACATTTCTTATTTTCTTCCAAAATGGAAGTATATTTTCTCCTTGTTTGGGAGGAGGAGGGAAGGTTCTTCTTAGATTCCAGTTCAGGTTATGATCTTCCAACATAAATAGTAAGTGCTTGGGTTGAATTTTAGAATCAATAATTTACTAATTGTGTAAATCAATAACTTACTAATTGTTGACTCTAAAATTCAACCCAAACACTTACATTTTATACATTCATTATGGTGAATATCAAATTAAAACCAAGGGGGCTTTCCTGGTGGTTCGGTGGTAAAGAATCCACCTGCCAATGCTGAAGACATGTGTTTGATCACTGGTCTGGGAAGACCCCACGTGCTGCAACTAGGAGTTCACATGCCACAACTAAAGACCCCGTAATGCCGCAGCTAAGATCTGGAGCAGCCAAATAAATACATTTAAAAAAAAATTAGAACCCAGAGTGACATAAACCCTTGACTTCAGTTTTGTCTTCTCCTTGTTAGACACAAAACCCAATAGCAGAGATTGAACTGACACCATATACTATTATTCTAAACTTAATTATTAGTTTCATTATCATTTGGGGGGGGTATTCAGCTGTGGTAAATTGTTCCCGACAGCCAAAATTGTTGGTAAATTGTTCCCGACAGTGCTTTGAGTAGTAACCAGATACACTGGGTTGGCCAAAAAGTTCGTTCAGGTTTTTCTGTAACATCTTATACAAAACCCTGAATGAACTTTTTGGCCAACCCAATATTTAGAGGCTATGTGGTCTATCTAGGAAGCAAATTATTACTGGAGTAATTATTAATACCACTACCTCCCAAAAGAAAGCTCACCCTAGGCTGCTCTCATACAACCATACTGACAAAGCAAAATTATTTTTTAAATGTCATTTTAATTCCTCATTATTGTCACAAGATTTCATTAATAATGAAACAACTTATTTTAAACAGTATGTTCTGTCTGGTATGTCCTGTTATAAGAACACATGACACAGTAACACAAAATTTCCAGAACAGATGAGATAGAGGAAACGAGTACTTCACAAAAGATTTCACAACAATTTTCCTTCAAATAATGAATTTAAATAATTGCTAAATGTTGTACAGATCTTATTTACAGATACGTATTAGTAGCACCACATCTATTTTGTGATGTATTGTCCCTCCACAGAGCATGTACAGACAAGAGTGAGGACAGAGGCGGTTTTTTCCTTAGAAAAGGTAACTACAAATAGAACAATAGATGAAGACTTTTAAAATAACCTTGTGTATATATAAGGCTCTGAAACTAATATCTGTTTCAATCACAAAGGCTGACGATAAATACAACTGTTTGGAAAGTACCTGTAATGTCTCAGGAAGACATAACCTACAATACAAAGACAATCTAATAGAGTTGGTAATGGCAAAAACTTAGAGAGTCAGACTAAGAGTTCAAATTCTGGTTATGTGGCTTACTCCTTATATAACTGTGAAATTAACCCCCTCAAGTCTCAATTTTCTCACTCATGAAAGAAGAGTAATAATACCTATGCTACAGAATTGTTTCTTTGAGGACTAAATGAGATAATGTATATATGTAGCAATGTTTCAGGCATTAGTAGCACCTTATGTAAGGGGACGCCAGAGGATGAGATGGCTGGATGGCATCACTGACTCGATGAACTTGAGTCTGAGTGAACTCCGGGAGTTGGTGATGGACGGGGAAGCCTGGCAGTGCTGCGATTCATGGGGTCGCAAAGAGTCGGACACTACTGAGCGACTGAACTGAACTGAACTATGCTTAGATAATCACTGTTATTGTTATCTGCATGAAACATACCAGCTTTAAATGTCCACCATTTATTCATTTATTCATCAAACCTTTACCAAAGAGTTATTGAGCTTTGGTGTTAACATGAACTATGCTAGGAGATGAAGATACAAAGACAAATAGAGAGTCATATCTCTTCGAGAGATATGTAAATAAATTGTTGTTGCTAAGTCGCTAAGTCGTGTCCAACTTTGAGACCCCATGGGCTGTAGCCCTCCAGGCTCCTCTGTCCGTGGGATTTCCAGAACAAGAATACTGGAGTGGGTTGCCAATTCCTTCTCCAGGGATCTTCCCATGTCTCCTGCACTACAGGTGGCTTCTTTACCACTGAGCCACCAGGGCAGTAAGTGTTAGAACAGAGGTAGACCAGGGTGCATGGAAGCACAGAGGAAAGAATAAAAACTGCCTCATTAAAGATATGAGTTTTTTTAAGGAAATTAATTATCTAACTGGCTTTCAAAACAGGCTGAAATTCCTTGCTTTGTACCTGGAAGGAATCGGTGGCAAATAGCTTTCTTGACTAATCTAAGTCCTCTAGGTTACTCGCCCTGTTACATGTTCCCTTCTCTGCTTAAAAGAAAATTAATCAGCTATCACTCTTATTTTGTGGGTCAAAGTATGTTGAGAAAAAGTAGGGTATTATCCATGGTCCTGCTGCTTATAGGGAGATACCCTGCAATGGAATGTAGGACAAGAGTCACAGCTGTCAATCTGCATGAACATAATAAGCATGTCAACATGGATACAGAATGGCCAGGAATATAATGGAAGAGCTATGGCTTCCTTTATTCTGATGGGATTGCTAAAGCCTTTGGTGGTAGAGACCATTGCTGCCTTTTCACCTTTATTCCCACCTTCACTGCAGCTCAATGAGTCTGCGTATCATTCACTCAAAGAGTGATCCAGGATGCCAAGTGTGGGAACCACCTTGGGAACCACAGAAACCACCTGCTGAGTTTAGCATCTCACTATTTTTTAAATTGTCAGGACTTCTTAGTATTACCTGATGGCTCTAGCTTTTGCCACTTTGTTAGTAGAAGCTATACTGGGAGCAAAATACCCTGGAAGTATTTGCTTCTGATTTAGCTTTTCTAAAAACAGAACTCCAAGGTCACGGCTCTCAGCTGGGAAAGAAGCTGCTCGTGAAGCTTTTTCCCCACTGCTCAGCAACCATGCCTTCAGCAGCACCTTCCAGCCTCCCAACATTGTTTTCTCCTGAAAAGGCCAAGGCCCTACAAAATTTCTGATGGGGAATTTCTAATACCAAAGCCATTTCAAAAGTTTCCCAGCTTCCTGCCAAGGTTCTTAGAAGGAACAGGAAATGACTTTCAGATGCAGCTCCAAACAGGAGACAGTATGAACTGTCATTACTATATTAAGTGTGAAGTTAAGCGTTAGATAAAATGAAGTTGTCTATTTTTTTGACATTATTTTCTCCTTTCCTTCTACTATCAACTATTTTTTTGCTAGTGGATGGATAGCTATAAAAAATAAACAAAAAATTTGTACATGAATTTTACTCAAATAAAATATGTTTTACCCCTTTATTCTCCTAAGGAGCATGTTTCTATTCACTTTTTAAGTGTTATACACATTGTATTCAAAGATAGCTAGTTCCACAATATTCAAGGTATATATTCCTTTAAAAAAACTACACTAGAATAAACTTAATAAGAAAATAATCTAAATTAAGATTGCCTATCAGTTACTAAAATGCAATGTCTCCTGAATTGTACATCCCACACAAAGATAGAGATTCATTTATGCCTGATATCTATCCATTCTTGCCTCTATTGAATAATTTTTAAAAATAAATGGAAGGTATTTAAGTATATTTCCTATCTGTCTTCTATAAGCTTTTAAATGAGTAATGCAAATAAATACAAAAGTCATGCCCTTTATTTATTTATTTTTGGAATTGAATTGTTTGGATATAATCCCACTGAATTCTTATTTTTTTATTTATGTATTTATTTTTGGCCATGCTGTGCAGTATTCAGGATCTTAGTTCCCCCACCAAGGGACAGTCCATACCCCTTGTAATGTCCCCTGCAGAATCTTAACCACTGGATTGCCAGAGAAGTCCCCAGGCTGTTTATTTTTAATGCTTTACTATATGACCACTGCTCAGACCCTCAGTTTGATCTCTATATCATTCCTTTCCTGTTTACTAGTTGTAACTGAGCCAGTTCCTATTTATTTCTGGGTATATGTAAGAGATCTTAGAGAACTAAATAGCTGATTTTTATATTCCTGGGTTGCTACTTTAGTTAAAATTGAAGGAAGTACTTTTGAGTGTATAGACAAATTTTACTATGGCAAAACTTTTTGGTACAGTTTTGGACACTGTATTTGGAGGATTTGGTTAGATTATACACCATTGTCTTTTTGTTAAAGACAGCCTTCTGTATTCCCAGTCCACTCAGGTACCATCCACTTAGTCATCTCTAACTCCTTTTTCCTTTGAAGAAAGAACCCCTATGGACTCCATTTATAGCCCCTGCTAGACTGTCATGGTACCCCTTCCTTCTTAATACTTAATGTAGTTTTTTTTTCCTTAATGCAGTTTTTAATTTACACATTTACTTGGGTAAATTTATTTATAGCTTGTTCACATGGAGTTAGGGACTCTTGCTGTTTGTATCATGAATAGGATAGACCAGTCACATGATAGGCACTGGGTAAATCTGTGTTGAGTTTTTTAAAACTGGGTTAATTACAGTCAGTTAATAAATGTTTCCTAATGATTGATGGTCTTCTGGCCTCCAGTGTAATTTCATTATGATTTTTCACCTCACTGCCATCTCTATAGGATATTGTGAAGGCCTAGAAGGTAGAGGCCTTGTCTTTTCATCTCTGTATTCCCCAAAACCTAGGACCATGACTGACCCATTTTTAGGACTTACTCAATCTCTATTGAGCAACAACCAGGAAATTATTTTATGTTTTCAAGAACCTCCTAAAAGGCTCATACTATTTCTTTTACAGGTTTTTAGTAACACTAAGATACTAGAAACAGAACAAGCAGAACAAATTCATAAAAAATGGAAATGGCCAAATAGAAGAGAATATTCTGAATCTTCCTAGAGCAAGGCTGTTCCCTGCATTAGTGCAAGACTGCTTCCTACATTTAATGAGCTACTCGGTCAAATAATATTATTTATTATTTGTAAAAAAAGTTCTTTATTCTAACTCTGTGGGAGACATTCCCCACCCATAAATCCTCTCACTGGCAGCAAAATATTTTTTTCACATTAATCAATCTGAAATTCCTTTCATCACTTTCAAACCAATTATATCTAATTATGACTCTTTGTTCTAGGAAATTCAGTTCTTTTTTTGCCACTCCATTTGTAAGCTAGTAAAGAGTCCACCTGTAATGTGGGAGACCTGGGTTTGATCCCTGGGCTTGGAAGATCCCCTGGAGAAGGGAAAGGCTACCCACTTTAGTATTCTGGCCTGGAGAATTCCATGGACTATATAGTCCATGGGGTCGCAAAGAGTCCGGACACAACTGAGCAACTTGCACTTATGTACCCTTATACCTTTCAAGTATATGTAAAAAGTTGTATTCTCCCTGAGCAGTTTCCTCATTGATCTGAGAATATTTATTCTCTTCCATGTTTATTTATTAGTATCTCTTTTCCTGATTCTTCTGTTGGTCTATTTGAAGCTCTCTCCATTTACCTTCACCTTTGTTATACTAAGTTTAAGATAAATGCAGTTCTTAAGGTCCAAGAATATAAGTATACATATATAATTTCTGATTCTATCTGCCTTTGTTTACTCCTTTTGTTTTCACCAACTAGGTCACAATGTGGTGTGGAATCAAATTCTTTGGATCTTAACAGGTCTTTGGATCAAAGTCTTTGGGAACAGATAAACCTGAGTTCAAATCTCTGTGCTGATCAGTTGTGTGAACTTGGACAAATTATATAGTCAATTTAAGCCTTGATATCCTCATTTATGAAATACAATAGATACCACCCAACTCATAAAAATTGCTAAATGGGAAAACTTATGTAAACTGCCCAGCACAGTGTCTGACCTATAGTAGCCACTCAACAAATGCTAGCTCTCTTCTTTATAGCCTGTCTAATTTTGTCTAGGTTTTCTGAGAGTTTAAATATTTTATCATTGTTTATTTGATTATTTAATGCTTCTTCTCATCAAGTGCAAAATAGCATATTATTTATTTATTCAGTGAATTGTCCTAGAGACATTTTAGAGAACAACGGACTGGTTCCAAAAGCAAAAGTTAGAACTGGACATGGAACAACAGACTGGTTTCAAATCGGGAAAGGAGCACATAAAGGCTGTATATTGTCACCCTGTTTATTTAACTTATACGCAGAGTACATCATGCAAAATGCTGGACTGGATGAAGCACAAGCTGGACTCAAGATTGCCAGGAGAAATATCAATAACCTTAGATATGTAGATGAAACCACCCTTATGACAGAAAGCGAAGAACTAAAGAGCCTCATGATGAAGGTGAAAGAGGAGAGTGAAAAAGCTGGCTTAAAACTCAACACTCAAAAAACTAAGATAATGGCATCTGGTCCCATCATTTCACAGCAAATAGATGAGGAAACAATGAAAACAGTGACAGACTTTATTTTCTTGGGCTCCAAAATCACTACAGATGGTGACTGTAGCCAGGAAATTAAAAGACACTTGCTCCTTGGAAGAAAAGCTATGGTAAACCTAGACAGCATATTAAAACACAGAGACATTACTTTGCCAACAAAGGTCCATCTAGTCAAAGCTATGGTTTTTCCATTAGTCATGGATGGATGTGAGAATTGGACCATAAAGAAGGCTAAGCATTGAAGAATTGATGCTTTTGAACTGTAGTGCTGGAGAAGATTCTTGAGAGTCCCTTGGACAGCAAGGAGATCAAACCAGTCCATCCTAAAGGAAATCAGTCCTGAATGTTCATTGGAAGGACTGATGCTGAAGCTGAAGCTCCAATACTTTGGCCACCTGATGCTAAGAGCTGACTCATTAGGAAAGACCCTGAGGCTGGGAAAGATTGAAGGCAGGAGGAGAAGAGGATGAGATGGTTGGATGGCATCACCAACTTGATGTACATGGGTTTGAGCAAGCTCTGGGTGATGGTGTGAAGAACAGCAAAGCTTGGTGTGCTGCAGTCCATGGGGTCGCAAAGAGTTGGACCTGACTAAGTGACTGAACAGCAACAAATGACCTCTCCCATTTCTCTGCCCAAATTTCAGTGACTTTTATATTTATCAGTTCATAAAATATCTCCTTTTGACAGTGAATTTTAATGTTATTTAATCTTTTAAAGGATAGTCCTAGTATGATTATTACAATATATATATATGCATTTTATCTATCTCTTTGACTACTTAACATTCTGGTTTTACATCCTAGATTTTTTTAAAACTGAGATTAAAGTTTCCCAACTCTTATTGCCAAGTCACTGTTCTATTTAAAGTTCCGTTTTCAAAAACAGTTACTTCATATTGATTCTATGCTAGAATCATTCACAGTTACTTCCAAAATAAAACAAAATGTCTGTGTTGTTTATACAACATAAGATAAACTCATGTGGCTTTGCTAAAACTACAGTTTCAAAGAAAAAACCCACTAAGCTACTCCTGGAAACCATGTCAATACCCTTGGGGAACAATTCTTTTCTGAGATGGACTGGAATACAGGTACAAGAATGAAAAATGGAAGGTAATACTGTGGTAAGGCAGTCTGGATTTGATTAACAATTTTACTTCAAAGACAATTTGAAGGTAAAGAATAACTATGCCAGGGGTAGAATGAAATACTTGTTAAATAGGAGTACGAGCAGAGAGTGATTCTTGTGAATCTTCTTGGGACCATGATGAGAAGGTGATGTCTGAATAGGACTGTGAAGGCTGGAAAGAGGGTCTGTGGCAAAATAGTTCCCATTCAAGGCACTTGTATTTCTATCAGCTGAACAGTTTTCATCTAAGCCAGAAAGAAGAAAGAAAAAAAAAAAAAAAAGGCAAGAAGACACAAAAGAGATTTGAATGGATGATAAAACTCATTCTTTACAAAGATAGTTGGCTACATAGGGTAATGGTAACCAAGTAACCAGACAGTATCTTGGTAAACATTTGGTTTGGGGTTTAGGGCAGAGGGACTAAGTTTGTTTTTATTCACTCTCTGCTAAAGGCAGTTGACTACATTTATTTTGTCCCACCAGGGAGGAAGGAAGGGCATGTCAGTTTTTCAAGCGGTTGTTTAGTTTGACAGAGAATGAGTTCTACTTTCTTTTCCATTCGCTGATTTTTCTTTAAAGGTGGAAAGAGAGTGTGCAATAGGTAAAAATATATCTTGACATAAAAGTCAATTCATTTATTGTAAAGTAACTGTTTCCCAAAAAGAGAACTAATGCTGTTCTACAAAGCATTTCTTCAAACATCTATTTTAAACCACAAGTCCCACTAAAGTAAGGGAAATTTTCTATAGAAAAATGTCAAGGACTAGCTGTCTATATTCCACATGCAATCAATTTCCCACCCATCGAACATTTAACACATCTTGTGGTGTTAAAAGAACAGAGAAGGGGGAAGGATGGGACTTCATGAAGTACTGGATTCAATAATCATTTAAATACCAACATAACGTAATAGTTTAATGCTACTTCTGGAATATGTAATATAGAAGTAAAGTAAATTGTCAATGTGGTGGTAAACTAATTTTATTATAAATTCCAGTCTCACTACAATAATTCACTTTAAAGTATGAGGTATTTATGGTAAATAAATCTGTATACTATGAATGGGGGTGTGTGTCTCTGAATGGAATTGCTAGGTATTTATTTTGAAATTGTTATATGAAAAACAGACATCTTAGAATTCTGCCAGAAATTTTGTTGCAGAAAGGCAGAGATTCTGAGTGAGACATTCTTAAGTGGGAGAAGATAACTGAACGAGTGCTTATCAACATTCACATCTATCATTGAGTTAGGAAAACATGTCTAGCCAGAGTTTTAGTAATCCTTTAGAATTTTCCACCAGAGATATGGCTAATTCAGTAAGTAGACTAAGTTATAGATGATAATTAGCTCAAAATCTTTGGTCCAAGAATGAAAGTGAACAGAGTTCATCCTGGAAATAGGAATAGCATGTGTAGTGCTATCATATGCTAACCTGGAGACCAGAAGGCTGAATAAGAATCACCAATGATGCTACAAATTTCTGTCGCCACTTCTGTTGGAGATTCTGATTCAATAGACCTAGGGCAGGACTCTGGGATTTCATATTTCAACAAGCCTTCCCAAATGATTCTTTTTTTTTAATTTTTTGATTAATTTTTGTTGGGGTATATAGTTGCTTTGGGAGAAGGCAATGGCACCCCACTCCAGTACTCTTGCCTGGAAAATCCCATGGGCGGAGGAGCCTGGTAGGCTGCAGTCCATGGGGTCGCTAAGAGTAGGACACGACTGAGCGACTTCACTTTCACTTTTCACTTTCATGCACTGGAGAAGGAAATGACAACCCACTCCAGTGTTCTTGCCTGGAGAATCCCAGGGACGGGGGAGCCTGGTGGGCTGCCGTCTATGGGGTCGCACAGAGTCAGACACGACTGAAGCGACTTAGCTTAGCTTAGCTATAGTTGCTTTACAATGCTGTGTTAGTTTCTACTGTACAGCAAAATGAATCAGCTCTAAAGTATACATGTATCTCCTTCCTCCCATACCTCCTGCCAAGTGATTCTGATCTGCATACAGGTTTGGGAACCAATGACTAGATAGCAACAGTGCTTGAGATAAAATAAGGGTACTGTGAAAGTGGAGGCAAGACTTTGTTCAAAGGAAAGAAACCATCCTACTTTTATTTAGAATCTGAGTTTCTGACTTTAAAAAAAAAGCCTGGTAGCTTGAAATTGGTCATGGTGGAAACATTTAAATAATAGAACTGACCAGTGCTGCAAATCAGGGCTTCCTCCCCACTAAAAAGCCAGCACACCACTGTCTAGTAGGGTTATTCTCATATTTTTAAAAGGCCTGCCATAGGAAAATCTATCGAGGTTACAGGCTACCAAAGGCACATAAGTGACTTTAAGGATTTCAAGTGAGTTACTCTAGAAGAAACTGCTGTTTTAGAACAAAGACAGAATTCCTTCACCATGGCTCAGGACACAGTAATAGATTTCTCCTGTACCTTAACAACTAGTTTGTGCCTCCATTTTGTTCTCAACCCTAAATTCAGCTGGAGAGATTCACAATGTCCCTTGTGTTTACAGACCTTAAATGCACTGTCCTTAAATAATTTTTTTTTCTAAGTTGTAGAAATAAATTCAGTTTCAATGATCCCTTCTAGTTTAAAAAAAAAACAAACAACATCTCTAAAATCCTCAAAAGTGATTTCTTGGCTATGAAAATATGTAGTTGATTATTTGGGTCCCACAGGTGACTCTAGTTAATGCTAAAATAAAGAGGAAGTGAGAATAGAGATGATTTAATTTCTCACAGGAATAAATCTATTGGCTAGTAGAGTTGACTCGGGGCCCTGTTTATTCAGGTTTGGTGAATTTATGGCCAGTAACTAAAAGTTTACACACAAGGACCATAGTATTAAGCATGGTGTTTGTTAGGAGGGGAAAAAACCCTAGAACATCCATGGGACCAATAAGTCCTTGGCTTATCTGGCAGAGAGATAGTTACCTAACTGTGAATAGAGTCCCAAGAGCAATGTTATTACTATTTGTTGAATGAACTAATGTGCCCAGGTAAATATTCTATTAAATGTACAGTAGATTCTGCAAGGAGGAATAACATCAATTCATTCCCTTTCCCAGATCACCTCATTAAAGGCAATGCAGGCAATCATTGATTAGAAAGTAGGACAAACTTTGTGTTTTGGCACTTTAAGAGGGAAAAATAAAAACAGTCACCAAAGAAATATTGAAGACATCTCTTCAAGGAAGTCTCCCCTTATGCCCTCACACCACCCTCAAACTCTCCTTAAGGCACTTCGTGTCTCACTTTCATTGCACTTTCTTCATATAATAGGGGACAATAATATTACCTACATGAAAGTGCTTTTGTGAAAGATAAGTGAGTTAATACCTATACAACCCTTTGAACAGTGAACAGAAAAGAGCAGGCACTCAATGAATGTCAGCCACTACTATTACACCATCACCACACCACAGTGTATTGAAATGATCTATTACAATAAATTTCTCCCCATCGAGGATATAAGATCCTTTAGGGAAGACCTCTTCATCTTTACAGATCCAGTACTTACCACAGTGCCTACTGTAGGGGAGACACTCAATGAGTGTTTCTTTGGCTAAACTGCACTTTGATTTTTACACTTCTAATAAACTTTGGACTGCTGTTTCAGGTTTTCCAATAGTTCCAACTCCTGAAAAGACATAAGCTAGGAAATAAAGGAGAGAAGGATTTTGATACATCATTGATGGCCATCCAATAGATTATAATTGCCCAGGCCTATTTAATATTAGAGAGCAATACTGTATAGGAACCTGGAATGTTAGGTCCATGAATCAAGGCAAACTGGACGTGGTCAAACAGGAGATGGCAAGAGTGACCATCAACATTTTAGGAATCAGCAAACTAAAATGGACTGGAATGGGTAAGTTTAACTCAGATGACCATTATATCTACTACCGTGGGCAAGAATTCCTTAGAAGAAATGGAGTAGCCATCATAGTCAACAAAAGAGTCCGAAATGCAGTACTTGGATGCAATCTCAAAAAGGACAGAATGATCTCTGTTCATTTCCAAGGCAAACCTTTCAATATCATAGTAATCCAAGTCTATGCCCCAACCAGTAATGCTGAAGAAGCAGAAGTTGAATACTTTTATGAAGACCTACAAGACCTTTTAGAACTAACACCCAAAAAAGATGTCCTTTTCATAATAGGGGACTGGAATGCAAAAATAGGAAATCAAGAGATATCTGGAGTAACAGGCAAATTTGGCCTTGGAGTACAGAATGAAGCAGGGCAAAGGCTAGTAGAGTTTTGCCAAGAGAATGCATTGGTCATAGCAAACACCCTCTCCCAACAACACAAGAGAAGACTCTACATATAGACATCACCAGATGGTCAATACAGAAATCAGATTGATTACATTCTTTGCAGCCAAATATGGAGAAGCCCTGTAGAGTCAGCAAAAACATGACTGGGAGCTGACTGTGGCACAAATCATGAACTGTTTATTGCCAAATTCAGACTTAAATTGACAAAAATAGGGAAAACCACTAGACCATTCAGGTATGACCTAAATCAAACCCCTTAAGATTACACAGTGGAAGTGACAAATAGATTCAAGAGATTAGATGTGATAGAGTGCCTGAAGAACTATGGACAGAGGTTCATGACATTGTAAGGAGGCAGTGATCAAGACCATCCTCAAGAAAAAGAAATGCAAAAAGGTGAAATGGTTGTCTGAGGAGGCCTTACAAATAGCTGAGAAAAGAAGAGAAGCTAAAAGCAAAGGAGAAAAGGAAAGATATACCCATTTGAATGGAGAGTTCCAAAGAATAGCAAGGAAAGATAAGAAAGCCTTGCTCAGTGATCAGTGCAAAGAAATAAAGGAAAACAACAGAATGAGAAAGACTAGAGATCCCTTCAAGAAAATTAGAGATGCCAAGGGAACATTTTATGCAAAGATGGGCTCAATAAAGGATAGAAATGGCAAGGACCTAACAGAAACAGAAGAGATTAAGAAGAGGTGGTAAGAATTCACAGAAGAACTATACAAAAAGGTCTTAATGACCCAGATAATCATGATGGTGTGATCACTCACCTAGAGAAAGACATCCTGGAATGTGAGGTCAAGTGGGCATTAGAAAGCATCACTATGAACAAAGCTAGTGGTGGTAATGGAATTCCAGTTGAGCTATTTCAAATCCTAAAAGATGATGCTGTGAAAGTGCTGCACTCAATATGCCAGCAAATCTGGAAAACTCAGCAGTGGCCACAGGACTGGAAAAGGTCAGTTTTCATTCCAATCCCAAAGAAAGGCAATGCCAAAGAATGCTCAAATTACCACACAATTGCACTCATCTCACACACTAGCAAAGTGATGCTCAAAATTCTCCAAGCCAGACTTCAACAGTACATGAACTGTGAACTTCCAGCTGTTCAACCTGGATTTAGAAAAGGCAGAGGAACCAGAGATCAAATTGCCAAAATCCATCAGATCATCGAAAAAGCAAGAGAGTTCCAGAAAAACATCTATTTCTGCTTTATTGACTACACCAAAGCCTTTGACTGTATGGATCACAACAAACTGTGGAAAATTCTTAAAGAAATGGGAATACCAGACCACCTGACCTGCCTCTTGAGAAATCTGTATGCAGGTCAGGAAGCAGCAGTTAGAACTGGACATGGAACAACGACTGGTTCCAAATCAGGAAAGGAGGACGTCAAGGCTGTATGTTGTCACCCTCTTATATAACTTATATGCAGAGTACATCATGAGAAATGCTGGACTGGATGAAGCACAAGCTGGAATCAAGATTGCCAGGAAAAATATCAATAACCTCAGATATGCAGATGATACCACACTTATGGCAGAAAGTGAAGAATAAAGAGCCTCTTGATGAAGTGAGAGAGGAGAGTGGAAAGGTTGGCTTAAAACTCAACATTCAGAAAACTAAGATCATGGCATCTGGTCCCATCACTTCATGGGAAATAGATGGGGAAACAGTGGAAACTGAGAGACTTTATTTTGGGGGGGCTCCAAAATCACTGCAGATGGTGGCTGCAGCCATAAAATTAAAAGATGCTTACTCCTTGCAAGAAAAGTTATGACCAACCTAGACAGCATATTAAAAAGCAGAGACATTACTTTGCCAACAAAGGTCCATCTAGAGTCAAGGCTATGGTTTTTCCAGTAGTCATGTATGGATATGAGAGTTGAACTATAAAGAAAGCTGACCGCCAAAGAATTGATGCTTTTGAACTGTGGTGTTGGAGAAGACTCTCGAGAGTCCCTTGGACTGCAAGGAGATCCAACAGTCCATCCTAAAGGAAATCAGTCCTAAATATTCACTGGAAGGACTGATGCTAAAGGGAGGAGGGTTCAGGATGGGGAACACGTGTATACCTGTAGTGGATTCATGTTGATATATGGCAAAACTATGCTCGCTTCGGCAGCACATATACTAAAATTGGAACGATACAGAGAAGATTAGCATGGCCCCTGCGCAAGGATGACACACAAATTCGTGAAGCGTTCCATATTTTTTTTTTTATCAATGGTGCTGTATAGAAGGAGAAGTTTTGAAACTACTGTAAAAATAAGACCAGTAACTGGAAGCAGGAGGCTTAAATCCAAACCCTGACTCCAGGGAACTCCTGACTCCAGGGAACATTAATTGACAGGAGCTCATCAAACGCCTCCACACCGATACTGAAACCAAGCACCACACAAGGACCAACAAGTTCCAGGGCAAGACATACCAAGCAAATTCTCCAGCAACAAAGGAACACAGCCCTGAGCTTCAAGATACAGGCTGCCCAAAGTCACCCCAAAACCATAGACATCTCATAACTCATTACTGGACACTTCATTGCACTCCAGAGAGAAGAAATACAGCTCCACCCACCAGAACACCAACACAAGCTTCCCTAACCAGGAAACCTTGACAAGCCACCTGTACAAACCCACACACAGCGAGGAAACTCCACAATAAAGAGAACTCCACAAACTGCCAGAATACAGAAAGGACACCCCAAAACCAGCAATTTAAACAAGATGAAGAAACAGAGGAATACCCAGCAGATAAAAGATATATGGCAAAACCAATACAATATTGTAAAGTTAAAAAATAAAATAAAATATTTTAAAAAAATAAAGCTGAAACTCCAGTACTTTGGCCACCTGATGCAAAGAATTGACTCATTTGAAAAGACCCTGATGCTGGGAAAGATTGAAGGTGGGAGGAGAAGGGGACAACAGAGGATGAGATGGTTGGATGGCATCATGGACTCAATGGACATGAGTTGGTGATGGACAGGAAGGCCTGGCGTTCTGCAGTCCATGGGGTCTCAAAGAGTCAGACACAACTGAGCAGCTGAACTGAACTGAACTGTGATCATTTCACTGCTAGAAATATAAAGTTTATTTTCTCCTTAATATACAGGTGTAGGCTCTGGCTGTAGCACTTGAAAATGAGGAACAAACATATAGAAGGAATCTTCTAGGATATGTCTTTGTAAGTGACTCTTCATATAGGTAAGGCCACTATACAATGCAATATTTCCAGTGTGTTCTATGGAACACTAGTCCTGAAAGAGACTCCATAAGAAAAGCATTCTCTGGTTAAATTTGGGAGTCATACTTCAAAACTATATAGGAGTTTTATCATGAACACTGTTATTTAAAAGCTCTGAGAAATCTTTAAGTAAAGAAACCTTTGACTAATTTATCATTTCCTGAATCTGAAGGCTGTAGAAAAACTCCCGTATATCTAATTTCTATTAATATCTTATGGAGTTAGTGTTCCATGAATCAAACTTTGGAAAACACCAAATCATAGAAACACATGTATCCAGATTTCCATCCTTTTCATCAGATTTCCATCCTTTTCATCTACGTAATTCATTAAAAATCTAAGTCTATATGCATACAAAGAGAGATGCAAGCTTTGGTTAATTTGAATGCTCAGGAATCGTAGGTTATTCTGTCTGGCTAACTAAAAAAAAAAAATTAACTGTAGAATAAGTGCTAAATGAATTTAACCCTTGATGAAAAGTATTCTGCCCACTCTCAAACTTTAAATATAATCACCTGAGAGTTTTGGTAAAGTGCATGTTGGCTTCAGCAGGTGTTGGGTGGGGATCAGAGGTTCATCAGTAACTGAATGATCTTAATGCAGCTGGTCTTTGGACCACACACTGAGCATCAGGTTACTTTTCTGCCTTGGAAAGCACAGTAGAATAAATACATTGTTATTTTGAATAACATTATACATGTTGATGAAGCCACACACTGAGATAGTTTAATTTTTTTTTTCAAATGTCCACTTGTTTTCTTGATATGACCTTCCTCATATAAAAGTAAAGTGGGACCCAATGGGCAGAAAAGTTGTAGCCATAACGATTCTCTATCAGCACTTAGCATGAAATATGGTGCACTGTGCTGTGTGTGCTAAGTCCCTTCAGTCGTGTCTGACTTTTTGTGACCCCATGGACTGTAGCCGTCCAGGCTCCTCTGTCCATAGGATTCTCCAGACAAGAATACTGGAGTGGGTTGTGCCCTCCTTCAGGGGATCTTCCCAACTCAGGGATCAAACTTGTGTCTCTTATGTCTCCTGCATTCACAGGCAGGTTCTTTACCACTAGAGCCACTTGGGAAGCTTGTGGTGCACTGTAGGTACTTGATAAATGTTAAGTACATTAACATATTTTTCATAAGCTTAATTCTCAGCCTTGGTAAATCTAAAGGTGATATAGAGACACATCTGCTAAAGAGGGAGTTAATAATATGAAATATTACTAAATAAAAATGAAAACATTGCCAAACATGTTGCCAACCAAACAGCATGTTATGGAAAATACTTGAAAGAGAGAAAAATAGGATGTGCTAATAAGTGGTGGAGTCTACTCCTGACTCAGAAAAGGGAAAGGAAGAACTAGAGTCATAACCTGGAATAAGGTGCAAGTTAAGAAAAGCCATGCTTGGGAAGTCACACAGGCATCTGTGTCCCAAACGTGCTGGAACTGTCATAACATGAATGGAGATATGCCTTTCTCAGGCAGTCTACCCAGAATCGAAGGCATGTCTGGAGAAGAAAAAAAGGAAATATAGATCTTCCATACTAATCCATTTACCTCCTACAAATTATACTAAAAGGACTAAATTGGTACCAGTTATTTTCATAATTCCCCTATTTGTTGCACCATACTTATAAGGTGTAAATATTTTGAATTAGGAGTGGTTCGCATTATGAATTATTGGTGGTAGTTTCTAGCTTCAAGTCATTCAGGATTCCAGATGTAAGGGAATACTATGATAATTTAAGGGGTTCAGAAACTAATCCAGAAAAGTGTGTTACAATTATCTTACAATGTTTTGTTTTGTTCTAGAATGTCATTACTGTGCTGTTCATGGACTTTTCATTGAAATAGCTTTGGTACCTTTAGTACCAGTTTGACATTGCCTATAAATATCTTTTGGTAGGGTCCAGTAATATTAAATGGTACTTATTGACTGACTATCACCCGCTTGTGGGATAGTTCAACCCACAGCATCTCACTGATGGAAGTATCCAAGATGAGGGCACCTCCAGCCAACCACCCATCTTCTCTACTTCTCTCACCCTCATACTCCTCTACCATGCTCCCCCCTTTTTTTCCCTCTGTAAGGTCTGTCTTGGAGAAGGCAATGGCACCCCACTCGAGTACTTTTGCCTAGAAAATCCCATGGACGGAGGAGCCTGGTAGGCTGCAGTCCGTGGAGTCGCTAGAGTCGGACACGACTGAGCGACTTGACTTTAACTTTTCACTTTCATGCATTGGAGAAGGAAATGGCAACCCACTCCAGTGTTCTTGCCTGGAAAATCCCAGGGATGGGGAAGCCTGGTAGGCTGCAGTCTATGGGGTCGAACAGAGTTGGACACAACTGAAGCGACTTAGCAGCAGCAAGGTCTGTCTAGTCAAGGCTATGGTTTTTCCAGTGGTCATGTATGGATGTGAGAGTTGGACTATAAAGAAAACTGAGTGCTGAAGAATTGACGCTTTTGAACTGTGGGGTTGGAGAAGACTCTTGAGAGTCCCTTGGACTGCAAGGAGATCCAACCAGTCCATCCTCAAGGAGATCAGTCCTGGGTGTTCATTGGAAGGACTGATGTTGAAGCTGAAACTCCAGTGAAGAACAGACTCATTGGAAAAGACCCTGATGCTGGGAAAGATTGAGGGCAGGAGAAGATGACGACAGAGGATGAGATGGCTGGATCGCATCACTGACTCAATGGACATGGGTTTGAGTAAACTCTGGGAGTTGGTGATGGACAGGGAGGCCTGGCATGCTGCGGTTCATGGGATCGCAAAGAGTTGGACACGACTGAGCGACTGAACTGAACTGAACTGAACTGTTCTAAAATTTTTCCAGTTCTTTGAATATGCTATAGTCTTTCTTCCTTCTGTTCCTTTTTAGCACTGGTTGTTCTCACTGCTGGGAATATCCTTTATCCATACCATGTTGATTCCTATTAAACTTCAGGTCTTAGATCTTAAGTCGAAAAATCAACTCTTGTTCATTGCCCCTCCTATGATCTCTCCTGTATACTCTAAATAGTACTGGTCATACTGGTGTGATTTAACACACACATATATATCACTAGTTGCCTATACACACACACACACACATACATATATATATTTATTCACACACATACATATATATATTTATTCACACACACATACATATATATATTTATTCACACATAAAAAGACTGTGTCTCAAAAAAAAAAAAAAGACTGTCTCTCTTGTTCACTGTTATAATTCCCAGAAATGAGCACACTTAGTACACAGTAAAATTCAATAAGAATTTGTTGAATGAAAGGGAAAGTTTTTAAAACGTTCTAATTTTGTTTCAACTCTATTGACCTTGGAAATCAAACAGTATATTATGGAAAATATTGTCTCTATAGACATTTTCATGGACTAAAAAATAATAAAAAGTTATGTGTTTTGTAGTTTTAGCTACATTCTCACATTTTGCTGATGTTTTTATAGAACTGTAATTTGGAGACCAAAACCTATAAAGCCTTTTCGGCAAAGGTCCCCAGAAGAGCTACATTAAGTAGTGGGATAACTTTTTAAATAATCTCCTCTTTCATGATCTTTTTATAAAACTCTGAAACCATGAGCCCTCTAGTATTTAAAGAGCTAGAGCTGACACAACCTTTTTACATTTTGTAAGAATATGAGCAGTAGCTTGAACACAGAACAGTAACAAAACAAAAGGTGTTTATTTTGGCTCCAAGTCAGCCAATAAACCTTTTATATTTCTCTTTTTATTGGTAAGACTTAGACATTAAAAAAAATTATCTCTGTTTCAATCTTTTATACATTTACTCATCTTGCAGTTTTGAAAAGCTGAAGAATTTAAATGTTGACTAGTAAAGTAAAATGCAATGAAAAATATGCAGTGCTTTCAAATTAATCTGAATATTATATTAGTAAAATATATTTGAAATATATGAAACTTTCCAGATTAATCACTGCAATGGCTCCCAGTACCCTAGAAAATTAATACCAAAAAATTTTAGGCTAGCATACAAGGCCCTCTAAAATCTAGTCCTAATCAATGTTTCAAAGTTTTCTTTCTCTCTTCTTACAGATCTTCTGCTTGTTACTCTAATGAAAGTGACCAGCCATTTGCTATACCAGAACATGTGCATGCATGCTCACTCGGTTGTGTCTGATTCTTTGTGACGCCATGGACTGTAGCCCACCAGGCTTCTATGTCCACGGAATTTTCCAGGCAAGAATACTGGAGTGGGTTGCCATCCCCTACTCCAGGAGAATCTTCCCAACCCAGGAATCAAACTCATGTCTCCTGTGTCTCTTGCATTGACAGATGGATTCTTAACCACTGCGCCACGTGGGAAGCCATATTAGAACAGTGAAAGTGAAAGTGAAGTCGCTCAGTCGTGTCTGACTCTTTGTGACCCCATGGACAGTAGCCTACCAGGCTCTGTGGTCCATGGGATTTTCCAGGCAAGACTACTGGAGTGGGCTGCCATTTCCTTCTCCAGGGGATCAGAGTAGATGCTTAAATGTTAGTTAGATATCAGAAACTAGGTTTGTTTTAATCAATGTAAGTAAAATTTGCAGAGTCTTAATCTAGACCAGTGTTTCTCAAACTGCTTGCATCAGAATCACCTGGCAGGCTTGTAAAATTCAGATTTCTGGGCTCCACCCCAAAATCTGGTGCAGCTGGTTTGGGTTGCAGTCTGAAAACTTGCATTTCTAACACATTCCCAGATGATGCTGATGGTCCAGGAACCAGACATTTTGAGAATCACTGGTTTGCTTGTTGACTGCAACTAAACTTGAATTGAGCTGCCTTTGTTCAACACAAGAATGAATCTTTGAAAAGTAAGTCAGATTATACCACTTTTCTGTTCAAATATCTATGCTGGTTCATCATTTCACTTCAGGTAAAATGTGCTGTGCTTTCAGTGGCTTACAGGCCCACATTATTTGCCTCATACCTCTGGTCTCATCACCTGTTCCCCCCAAATCCCATTCTGATGCAGCCACGCTGACCTCCTTGTTTTCATTTTGACACATTAAGCACCTTCATGTCTGAGGACATTCGCTCTGGGTGTTCCATCTGCTTAGATTTTCTTAAATATTTGGCCAACTTTTTTACTATCTTCGGTTCTTTGCTCAAGTCTCACCTTCTTAGTGATGAAGCCTATCCTCATTCAATACTGCATCTTGTCTATGTTCTCACTTATATCAGTGAGAAGCTAAAAAACCAAACTTACAGGAATAGAGAACAGATTGGTGGTTTCCAGAGGTGGGGAATGAGGGGTTGTTAGGGCAAAATAGGTGAAGATGGTAAAACAACAACAACAACAACAACAACAAACTTCCAGTTATAAGATAAATAAGTTTTGGAGATATAATGTACAGCATGATAAGTACAGTTAATACCATACTGTGTATGTGAAAGTTCCTAAGAGAGTAGATTATAAAAGTTTTCATCATAAGGAAAAAACTATAATTATGTGAGGTGATAGATGTTAACTAAACTTATTGTGATCATTTCACAATTATATATACATATACCAAATGATTATGCTGTACATCTTAAACTCATATAGTGCTATATGCCAATTATTAAATAACGAAAGTGAAAAATAATACTGCATCTTGTCACTCATCTTCTCATTCCAAACCCCTGGCACCTCGGATCCTTCTTAACTTGTTTGATTTATACTTCTTTGGTGATGTTATTAATAGCACTTACCATCTTCTAACATATTTACTATATACTTCATTTATTAATTTTATTTATTGGTTTTTATTAGTTTTTATTGGAGCATAGTTGCTTTCCAATGTTATGTTAGTTTCTGCTATACAGCAAAGTGAATCAGCTATACGTATACATAGCCCCTCTTTTTTTGGATTTCCTCCCCATTTAGGTCACCACAGAGCACTGAGTAGAGTTCCCTGTGCTATAAAATGTTCTCATTATTTGTGTATTTTATATATAGTATTACTAGTGTATATATGTCTGACCCAACCTCCCAGTTCATCCCACCCTCTTCCCTGTTCAGAATCCATGCATTCGTTCAAGGCTATGGTTTTTCCTGTGGTCATGTATGGATGTTAGAGTTGGACTGTGAAGAAGGCTGAGCACCGAAAAATTGATGCTTTTGAACTGTGTATTGGAGAAGACTCTTGAGAGTCCCTTGCACTGCGAGGAGATCCAACCAGTCCATTCTGAAGGAGATCAGCCCTGGGATTTCTTTGGAAGGAATGATGCTAAAGCTGAAACTCCAGTACTTTGGCCACCTCATACGAAGAGTTGACTCATTGGAAAAGACTGATGCTGGGAGGGATTGGAGGCAAGAGGAGAAGGGGACGACAGAGGATGAGAAGGCTGGATGGCATCACTGACTCGATGGACTTGAGTCTCAGTGAACTCCGGGAGTTGGTGATGGACAGGGAGGCCTGGTGTGCTGCGATTCATGGGGTCGCAAAGAGTCGGACACAACTGAGCGACTGATCTTATCTGATCTGATGTCTCTATTTCTGCTTTGCAAATAAGATCATCTATACCATTTTTCTAGATTCCACATATATGTGTTAATATACAGTATCTGCTTTTCTCTCACCGACTTACTTCACTCTATATGACACTCTCTAGGTCCATCCACATCTCTCCAAATGACCCAATTTCATTCCTTTTATGACTGAGCAACATTTCATTGTATATATGTACCACATCTCCTTTATCCATTCCTCTGTTGATAGATATTTGGGTTGTTTCCATGTCCTGGCTATTGTGAATAGTGCTGCAGTGAACTTGGGGGTGCCTGTGTCTTTTAGACTTATGGTTTTCTTTGGGTATATGACCAGGAGTAGAACTGCTGGGTCATATGGAAGTTCTATGTTTAGTTTTGTAAGGAACCTTCATAATGTTCTTCATAGTGACTGTATCAATTTACATTCCCACCAATAGTTCAAAAAGCTATACAAATGAGAAAATAAGTAAAAATGTCAGTGTTTGCAGATAACATGATACTATACATAGAAAATCCTAAAGTTACTACCAGAAAACTACTAGAGCTAATTAATGAATCTGGTAAAGCAGGATACAAAATTAATGCACAGAAATCTGTTGCATTCCTACATACTAACAGTAAAAGATCACAAAGAGAAATTAAGGAAATAATCTCATTTATCATTCCATCAAAAAGAATAAAATACCTAGGAATAACCATACCTAAAGAAGTAAAGGACCTGTACTCAGAAAACTATAAGACACTGGTGAAAGAAACCAAAGATGACACAGAAGGTGTTTTTGGATGGGAAGAATCAATATTGTGAAAATGACTGTACTACCGAAAGCAATCTACATATTCAATACAATCCCTATAACAGTATCTTTCTGAAAATGTTGCCCATTGCCATGCAAGGTAGTAAACTAATTTCCTGTTTTATCTGCTTGTTAGTGCATATATTCTTTCTTTTAGACATTTTTACTAGTGGTCTGAAGATGTGAAATACCCCCATACACATATATATTTAAATATATCCTGTACAAAATGGTGCTGGGGCTGAATATGTTTCAGGTTGAAAAATTTCATAAGCAGACCCTTCACTGAGCACACAGAGTTAAGGAAACTACATGTTAGTCCCTAAGGTACTATGGATTTTAAAGGAGAAATTATTTTTGTTATAAGGTATTTTTAATCAATAAAGAGTAGATCTTATAGGACAACAGTTTATACTAGTTTTTCATTTCTTTAGGACTTACTATACAAGAAACCTGCTAAACACTCCACATATTTTAGGTTATATAGTTCTCATTACAACCTTGTGAGTAGAAAGACATTGGTGTCCAAAGACCTTCAACAGTTGGCATTGGGTTACACAACTGTAAGGGGCAGGGTAAGTTTCTGTTCTAGATCTGTTTGAATTCTACTAAAATGAAAGTCTGATGGTTGGGGCATGTAGAAGGGAGGCTCAAGTATATGTGTATCAGTTCAGTTCAGTCGTTCAGTCATGTCCGACTCTTTGCGACCCCATGAATCACAGCACGCCAGGCCGCTCTGTTCATCACCAACTCCCAGAGTTCACCCAAACTCATGTCCATCAAGTTGGTGATACCATCCAGGCATCTCATTCTCTGTTGTCCCCTTCTCCTCCTGCCCCAATCCCTCCCAGCATCAGGGTCTTTGCCAATGGGTCAACTCTTCGCATGAGGTGGCCAAAGTACTGGAGTTTCAGATACAGCATCAGTCCTTCCAAAGAACACCCAGGACTGATCTCCTTTAGCATGGACTTGTTGGATCTCCTTGCAGTCCAAGGGACTCTCAAGAGTCTTCTCCAACACCACAGTTCAAAAGCATCAATTCTTCGGCTCTCAGCTTTCGTCACAGTCCAACTCTCACATCCATACATGACCACTGGAAAAACCATAGCCTTGACTAGATGGACCTTTGTTGGCAAAATAATATCTCTGCTTTTCAATATAATATCTAGGTTGGTCATAAATTTCTTTCCAAGGAGTAAGTGTCTTTTAATTTCATGGCTGTAATCAACATCTGCAGTGATTTTGGAGCCCCCAAAAATAAAGTCTGACACTGTTTCCACTGTTTCCCCATCTACTTCCCATGAAGTGATGGGACCAGATGCCATGATCTTCATTTTCTGAATGTTGAGCTTTAAGCCAACTTTTTCACTCTCCACTTTCACTTTCATCAAAGGGCTTTTTAGTTCCTCTTCACTTTCTGCCATAAGGGTGGTGTCATCTGCATATCTAAGGTGATTGATCTTTCTCCCAGCAATCTTGATTCCAGCTTGTACTTCTTCCAGCCCAGCATTTCTCATGATGTGCTCTGCATATAAGTTAAATAAGCAGGGTGACAATATACAGCCTTGACGAACTCCTTTTCTTATTTGGAACCAGTCTGTTGTTCCATGTCCAGTTCTAACTGTTGCTTCCTGACCTGCATATAGGTTTCTCAAGAGGCAGGTCAGGTGGTCTGGTATTCCCATCTCTTTCAGAATTTCTCACAGTTTCTTGTGATCCACACAGTCAAAGGCTTTGGCATAGTCAATAAAGCAGAAATAGATGTTTTGCTGGAACTCTGTTGCTTTTTCCATGATCCAGCGAATGTTGGCAATTTGATCTATGGTTCTTCTGCCTTTTCTAAAACCAGCTTGAATATCTGGAATTTCACGGTTCACGTATTGCTGAAGCCTGGCTTGGAGAATTTTGAGCATTACTTTACTAGCGTGTGAGATGAGTACAATTGTGTGGTAGTTTGAGCATTGTTTGGCTTTGCCTTTCTTTGGGATTGGAATGAAAACTGACCTTTTCCAGTCCTGTGGCCATTCTGAGTTTTCCAAATTTGCTGACATCTTGAGTGCAGCACTTTCACAGCATCATCTTTCAGGATTTGAAAGAGCTCAACTGGAATTCCATCACCTCCACTAGCTTTGTTTGTAGAGATGCTTTCAGGCCCACTTGACTTCACATTCCAGGATGTCTGGCTCTAGGTCAGTGATCACACCATAGTGATTATCTTGGTTGTAAAGATGTTTTTTGTACAGTTCTTCTGGGTATTCTTGCCACCTCTTCTTAATATCTTCTGCTTCTGTTAGGTCCATACCATTTCTGTCCTTTATCAAGCCCATCTTTGCATGAAATGTTCCCTTGGTATCTCTAATTTTCTTGAAGAGATCTCTAGTCTTTCCCATTCTGTTGTTTTCCTCTATTTCTTTGCATTGATCGCTGAGCAAGGCTTTCTTATCTCTCCTTGTTATTCTTTGGAACTCTGCATTCAGATACTTATATCTTTCCTTTTCTCCTCTGCTTTTCACTTCTCTTCTTTTCACAGCTATTTTTAAGGCCTCCTCAGGCAGCCATTTTGCTTTTTTGCATTTCTTTTCCATGGGGATGGTCTTGATCCCTGTCTCCTGTACAGCATTTCTTTTCCATGGGGATGGTCTGGATCCCTGTCTCCTATCAGACACTCTGTCCATCAGATCTAGTCCCTTAAATCTATTTCTCACTTCCACTGTATAATCATAAGGGATTTGATTTAGGTCATACCTGAATGGTCTAGTGGTTTTCCCCACTTTCTTCAATTTAAGTCTGAATTTGCTAATTCACAATGTTACAGCAGAAACAAACACAATGTTGTACAGCAATTATCCTCCAAATAAAATAAAAAAATTAAAGTCTGAATACAGAAATAGCATTTAGAATCAAATCGCATACTGGCCAGAGAAGCTCAGAGGGCTCAAACATACCTTGTACACACCAGGACTGGAGACCCCACAGAGACTGAGACAGAACTGTGTTTGGGTGTCTCCAGAGGAGGTACAGGTCAGAAATGGATTGCTTCAGGGGCAGGGGCTCTGGGTGCACTAGACCTGGGTATGACATAAGCCCTTTGGGAGGAGGCTGCCATTAACCCACCATAGAGTCGCTAGATCTTACACACGACTGGGGAAACAGACACTCAAAGGGCACAAACAGAATCTTGTATGTACCAGGACCCAGGAGAAAGGAGCAGTGACCCCACAAGAGACTAACCCAGACTTGCCCATAAGTGTCCAGGAGTCTCTGGTGGAGGCGTGGGTCGGCAGTGGCCTGCTGCAGGATTGGGGACACTGAGTATAGCAGTGCGTGCATGGGACCTTTTCATTACCTCCACCATAGTTTGGCCTCAGGTCAAATAATACCAACAAAGGTCCGTCTAGTCAAGGCTATGGTTTTTCCAGTTGTCATGTGTGGATGTGAGAGTTGGACTGTAAAGAAAGCTGAGCACTGATGTTTTTGAACTGTGGTGTTGGAAAAGACTCTTGAGAGTCCCTTGGACTGCAAGGAGATCCAACCAGTCCATCCTAAAGCAAATCAGTCCTGAATATTCACTGGAAGGACTGATGCTAAAGCTGAAACTCCAATACTTTGACCACCTGATGTGAAGAACTGACTCATTTGAAAAGACCCTGATGCTGGGAAAGATTGAAGGCGGGACGAGAAAGTGACAACAGAGGATGAGATGGTTGGATGGCATCACCGACTCAAGGAACATGAATTTCAGTAAATTCCAGGAGTTGGTGAGGGACAGGGAAGCCTGGCATGCTGCAGTCCATGGGGTCTCAAAGAGTCGGACATGACTGAGTGACTGAACTGAACTGAACTGAGTACAGAAAAAAAACAGGAGTAAAACAATTCTTGGAGAAATATTGTGACGTAAATCAAAATTTGGGGCTTAGTGTTGAAAGTGAGCTGTTCCACATTCTATCTTCAACAATATAAGAGAAAAAGCCTGTTAACAAGCCCACTCATATTTCATGTAAATACCTCCTGCCTTATGTCAAAACTGTTTTTTCAAGAGCAACAGAATTTTTCCTTTAAATTAAAAACAAACTCAAGATTTTAAATGATTGTTTCCCATTGTATTGTTCCTTTCCTGTCTCTGTTTTTTGACCTAGCGTAGAGTCCTTAGTGGGAAAAGGAAGGGCATGATCATTCATCTCCATTAACAGTCGTGAGTGGTTTCTGTGATCTAATCATCTGAGTCAAGAGACATGTAAATGCTCATGTAGTTAGAGGAACTATTCATCCACACTGGACTTTTACTTAAGCTCTGTCTACATCCTTCATAGTCATGTTTCAGAGAATGTCTCATTAACTGGGCAGATCTTTGAGAATTATACTCTTTCTTTGGAAAAAAACCTCTTATTGGATTTATGCCAACAAAAAGCAGAACCCATTCTTTAATAGTTTAGTATTTGGAGGGAATGTAAGGAATTACTGTTATGTTCTAAATTCATTTATGATACCATGGTACCTTACAGCAGAGTCAACCAGATTGCATTCACAGTGGAACCAAAATCTGTCATTTTTCAGATGTTCAAGTTCACTGCAGACATGAAAACAAGAATGACCCAAGTGCAGATAACCACTCTTTATTTCATCAGTTTGAGTCCATTATTGTCTGTGTCCTACTCATATATTTGGTCTTAAGAAAATTTGAGCACTGCAGAATTAATGCTTTTGAACTGTAGTGGTGGAGAAGCCTCTTGAGAGTCCCTTGGACTGCAAGGAGATCTAACTAGTCAATTCTAAAGACAATCAACCCTGAATATTCATTGGAAGGACTGATGCTGAAGCTGAAACTCCAATACTTTGGCCACCTAGTGAGAAGAGCTGACTCATTGGAAAAGACCCTGATGCTGGGAAAGATTGAAGGCAGGAGAAGGGGATGACAGAGGATGAGATAGTTGGATGGCATCACCAACTTGATGGACAGAAGTTTGAGCAAGCTCTGGGAGTTGGTGATGGACAGGGAAACCTGGCATGCGGCAGTTCATGGGGCTGCAAAGAGTTGGACATGACTGACAGACTGAACTGAGCTGAAGATAATCTTAAATATATCTTCCTTTTGATCATTCTTTTTTCCCTGTTATTAGTCATCTTGTTTTCCAAAATATGGTGCTATAGGAGACAATTTTATTTCATGGAGAGTGAGTAAGGAGATTGTTTTTATGACTATTGTACTGTGCCCACCTGACAATTTTTACCCCTTATCAATGAAGTTAACTGAAGTGTATGAGTGGATTGTCTGAGAATTTCATGACCTCTCTCCCTTGGGTGAGCAAATGAAGGATGCAGTGTCATCTCTTTTGTAAGAATCAAACTTTTCCCCCCATAACCATGAGTTCACTTACATTTGCAAGCATCTGGGGCAGAGAAAGGTCTTCGGAGGTCCCAGTAGAAGCCTGGCTTACATCGCTGGCAGTGTTGACCTTCTGTGTTGTGCTGACAGTCATTGCAGACGCCGCCACTACGATTCCCTGATGCCTCCCACACATTAATGTCAAAGTGACAGGCGTCAGCATGTCCATTGCACTTGCAGGCTGGGGGAAAGAAGAATCAGAGGAAAACAAAGAATTAAAAATAAAATGACAGTTTCTCTAGTATTCAGTTACAAGTAGGGCAAATTGACTGCTAAATTTTTTTTAAAATTAGTTTTTTCAGATTCATAAGTAGAAAACAGACTTGTGGTTGCCAAGAGGGTGCGAGGATGGGGAAAGAATAGAGTAGGAGTTTGGGGTTAGCAGATGCAAACTATTACATATAGAATGGATAAACAATGAGGTTCTACTGTAATAGCACAGGGAACTACATTCAATAAACTGTGATAAACCATAATAGAAAAGAATATGGAAAAAAGAATACATGTGTGGTGTGTGTGTGTGTGTGTGTGTGTGTGTGTGTGTGTGTGTGTGTGTGTGAAGTTGCTTCAGTCGTGTCCGACTCTTTCGTCCCTTAAAGACTGTAGCCCGCCAGGTTCCTCTGCCCATGGGATTCCCCAAGTAAGAATACCAGGATGGGTTGCCATTCCCTCCTCCAGGGGATCTAACTGACACAGGGATCAAACCTGTGTCTCTTATGCACTGGCAGGCGAGTTCTTTACCACTAATGCCACCTGGGAAGCCTTATGTATGTAAAATTGAATCACTCTGCAGAAATTAACACAACATTGTAAATCAATTGTACTTCATTTTTTTTTAATTTAGTTTTTTGAATAGTATACATTTTCACAATACAGGAGTCAAAACAGTGTAAGCAGGTTTATATATTAAGAACTCTAGTCTCCCCATCCCTATTCACCCTGTTTCCTCTGGCCCTCAGTAGTTTCTTTCCTTTCTTCCTTCCTTCTCTTTCATCCTTCTCTCCCTCCCACCTTCCTTCAAACCTAGAAGGAAACCTCTAGTGCACAGGGGTTAGTAACTTGGCAGATAGATTGATTTGCCTTTCATGAAGTACTGTTCTTCAGTTATTGTACTGGTGAGTATGAGGTGGTCTCCTAAAGAGGCCTTAATTTTCTTATGGGAGAGGCTTGCAAGTTTCTTATGTAACAGATTCTCAAAGTCATTTCTAAGATTATAGTAAGTAGCACCAAGTGACAAGTCTCTGTGTTCTATATGTATTTAGACATGCAGCTGGTTTCTGTGGAAAGGGTCATAATGGCACTCTAGGAATTCGGAAGAAATTCTTTAGATTGTCTTGATTGATTTAGAATAAGGATCTGAACTTTTTCCTGGAGGTCAGCTGTATTTGAAAATGTTTTTGCTATTGTTTTTCATTGTTTCCTTGATGTGTTATGATATTTTGACCAGATTCATAGTCTTTAAAAAGCATACTATAAGATAATTTAAGATTTATGCTTAGAGGAAATCCTGTACATTTCCGTGAAACTAAAATAAATCAGTTATGATTCCAAACTACCTATGGGAAGAGACTTCCCACAATTTTACCCACTGTATTTGCCTTTAAATCCTAGTAAAGTTGAAGTTTGTTAGTGTAAACATTGTTATGGGCACGTGCATTTCTCGGTGCCTGTATATTTCCATTTCATGTGTGCTTCATTTTTAATTGCAAAGAAAAAAATGGTTCACATTCCCATATTTTTTACTCTTCTATCTAATCTCAAACCTCAAACCCAAAGTCAGCCATGACAGTGTTAGTCTCATTCTTGATGAACTGGCATAGTTTCAAATCTAATTTGTTTTTAAAAGTATAAGTGAAGAGACAGGCATTATGGTATTCTAGAAAAAAGTATTTAATTTGGAGTCTGAAAACTAGGGATCAAGTCCTGACTCTATCATTTACTAACTTTGGCAAGATACTTAAAATTTTATTGGACCTCAGTTTACTGATCTCTAATATGGGATTAGGAGAAGGCGATGGCACCCCACTCCAGTACTCTTGCCTGGAAAATCCCATGGATGGAGGAGCCCTGTAGGCTGCAGTCCATGGGGTCGCTCAGAGTCGGACATGACTGAGTGACTTCACTTTCACTTTTCACCTTCATGCATTGGAGAAGGAAATGGCAACCCACTCCAGTATTCTTGCCTGGAGAATCCCAGGGACAGGGGAGCCTGGTGGGCTGCTGTCTATGGGGTCGCACAGAGTCAGACACGACTGAAGCGACTTAGCAGCAGCAGCAGCAATATGAGATTAACACCACCTACTTTATAGGATTGTTTTGAGAACTGAATTCAAGATACCTATTTTCATTATTATAATTCAGTATCTGTGAACTCTAAACCTCAGTTGCTCTGTGTCTGGCCATGTTTTTATTATGTCAAACTCTCAAGAAGGGTGCTCAGGTTCAACATAGAGTCCCAGCAAATAAGCAACACATTTTTGGCAAAATAGTCATACCAGCGACTTTGCAAGCAGTAATTGTTTCCTGAGCACTGAAGAATTGATGCTTTTGAACTGTGGTGTTGGAGAAGACTCTTGAGAGTCCCTTGGACTGCAAGGAGATCCAACCAGTCCATTCTGAAGGAGATCAGCCCTGGGATTTCTTTGGAAGGAATGATGCTGAAGCTGAAACTCCAGTACTTTGGCCACCTCATGTGAAGAGTTGACTCATTGGAAAAGACTCTGATGCTGGGAGGGATTGGGGGCAGGAGGAGAAGGGGACGACAGAGGATGAGATGGCTGGATGGTATCACTGACTCGATGGACATGAGTCTGAGTGAATTCTGGGAGTTGGTGATGGACAGGGAGGCCTGGCCTGCTGCGATTCATGGGGTCGCAAAGAGTCAGACACGACTGAGTGACTGAACTGAACTGAACTGAACTGAATTGTTTCCAATGGCTGAAGTCACAGTGGGCAGTGATATGGGCTATGTTTGTGTAGGTTAGCATCTGTAACCTACCACTTAATATTGTGTTTCTCAAGACAACAAACGAGAAGTCTACAGATGTTTACTTAACAAAGAAGACTTCTGAGTCTGTGGACTTGGTACTTACTTCTGCACTCATTTGGAGACCCTGTTTTTCCATCAGCTGCCTCCCAGGGGCGGTCGTTATATAAAGGTGCACAGTGTTGGCAGTGGGTGCCTGCTGTGTTGTGCTTACATATACACTTTCCATGGACCTGCAAAGAAAAGTAAGAGCTAAGAGCACAAACAACGCTAGGAAAGAACATTCTTCCCACAAGCTCATCTCGTTCATTGGCTTTAGCCATATGACATTCATTCACTTGAAGATATTAATCATCAAGATGAGAGATCCTTTCTTTGGTTTGTCTTTGCTGTTAATTCAAAAAACTACAAAATATATATTTTCTTGACAGCAGGATACATGACCCAAATAAGCAATTCTGAGATAATTGCTAGGCATTTACTTAAATTTTTAATACTTCAAATTTTTTTTTATTCTTTACACAAAAGTGATACGTCTTCAATACAGAAAATGTAGACCTTTCCATGTCATTAAATGTTTTTGTACAACACCCATTTAATGATTTCCTTGTACAATATACAGTTTATTTGACCAATCACCTATTTTTGGTTATTTAGGTTTTCATATATTTTTATACAGTATATTTTAATTCTATAATTAATATCCTTGTAGCTATTGTGTACATCTTCATTTATTTGGAATGTGTTTTCTAGAAGTAAAGTCAAACAGTCATCATCTGTATATTTTTAAGGCTTTGAAGACATTTTGTCATAATACTGGGCATTTTCTTTTAATCCCATAATTCAGAGTAGCTGAGGGTTTTAAAAATAGTATTTCTCACAAGGAAAAATATTTTAGTGGAATTGTTGCAGGAAGGGGGACCCCTTCCAGGGCCCGAAACTGGGCTCTTGTCTAACACTCGGAAAAGAATTGTCCAAGGAGACACATGTGCTGACAAAACAAGAGATTTTATTGAGAAAGGGCACTCGGGTGGAGAGCAGTAGGGTAAGGGAACCCAGGAGAACAGCTCTGCCACATGGCTTTTATGGTGATAGTTTATGGGGTTTTATGGGTTTTATGGGTTTTTATATGGTTTTATTGGGTTTTATGGTGATGGGATTAGTTTCCAGATTGTCTTTAGCCAATCATTCTGACTCAAGAGTCCTTCTTGGTGGTGCACGCCTTGTTCAGCCAAAATGGATGCCAGAGAGAAGGATTCTGGGAGGTGGTCGGACCTGTGGTGTCTCCTTTTGACCTTTCCCGAACTCTTCTGGTTGGTGGAGGCTTATTAGTTCTCTGTTCTTTACCAGGACCTCCTGTCGTAAAACAACTTATGCAAATGGTTACTATGGTGCCTGGCCAGGGTGGAAGGTTTCAATCAGTGTGCTGCCCCTAACAGAATTATTTGGGATCTGAGCATTTTATGAGAATTTTAATATTTTGTATTATCTCATCAATAACTTCTAAAAATTAGTATTTGGGATCATCTGGAATACTTCCTAATAACTAAGTTTGCCATGAATTCCAGTACCACAATGAATTTATTGACACATGATATCATGACTGTACAAACGAACGTTTTTTGAAGTAGCTCAGAGACAGAGTCCCAAACTTGGATCTATGAAGTATTGTTTGTTTTTTCTTGAGAAACAGTATAAAAAATAAATCAATGCAGAGGTAATAAGTTATATCAACCATTTATAATTATTTAATGAATACCTACTAGAGAAAGTTGCTATATTAGGCAATGTTTGATACACAAAGCGTTACAAAACATGATTTCTGTCTTTAAGCAAAGTACAATGTAGCTGGATAAAAAAGATTTACATAAAAAAATTATGCATAAACAAGACAATAAATAAATACCTAAGAAAGAAAATTATGTTGGAGTTCAAAAGATGCAGAAATCACAGTAGATTAACAGTGACTGAGGACTTTATGAGACAGACGGGCGTTGAAGTTGGGCAGTATTTCTGACAGGCAGAAGGGAAGAGACTTTCCAGGAAGAGGAAACAAAATTAACCAAGCTGTGGTTCTGGGAGGTTACAGAAAATCTATGAACAAAGTTTATTTCAATATATCTGAAATATTCTGACTGCGATGATAAAGGAACTACTAAAAATGAGACATACTTAGACTGGCCAGAAATAAAATTAATCTTAGGGTTCAACAAATGTGGAAATAGCTACAACCAATACATTGAGGTATTACTGCTTGACCTAACTTAACACTTGAGAAAGTTGCGTTGTCTACCCAAAGTCTCCTTTCTCTTTTCATTCTCTTGGAATATATTTCTTTGGTTCCACTGGTAGAGGCGCTCTGGGAATAGCATATGCATTATCCAAGTGTGTTATGTGACTACTGTGGACCTTTATGTACACATAAAATTCAAGTGCAGGAATTATTCAGGGCTTGGAGGTCCACAGGCTACTTGTGAATGAATCACATGATACCTAAGAGCCATCTTGCTAAATTTAGTTTCTATGTATTATAAACAAAGGTTTTTGTGCTTAATGAAAATGAACTATAGCTGTCCTTTTAGTTCTTAGGGATTAGCTAGGATATAGATTTTTTAAATGGTAGAATTGACTCAGAGTGCAATATGTTACAAAAATTTTTGTTGATTTTCTTTATAGAAACTCAGCTAATATTATAGATTCAATGTATTGGTTTTGTTCTTGGAATGCCCAAGCATGAGATGAATTATAGTTACCTTTTTTCTTGGGCTTTTCTTTGTGAAAAGACTTGTTTATACAACAAAGCTAGGACTTGTTTATACATAAAGTCCCATGGAGTTGTTAGGAGTTTACTATACATAACTATTCACACATCCAGCTAAGAGCTAAAGACAACTTTGCACTTAAATTTGGAGAGCTGCAGGAATTCAATGTTCACTACTCTATAAGAATGAGGTGTTTTCATCCTAGCTCCTGAATATCTAATTTTTCATATATTCTGTTGAAATGTTCTAGTCCAACTGCTTTTTATTAAATCTTTTAAATTCAACATTCTTATCATCATGAAAAAAAAATTCTATCAAATAACTCCTACAAGGTAAGATTCTTTTTCTTAATTGAAATATAGTTGATTTACAATGTTGTATTACTTTCAGCTATACAGCAAAGTAGTTCAGTTATGCATATTCATATTCTTTTCCATTATGATTTATCACAGGACCATGAATATAGTGCCCAGTGCTATAAAGTAGCTTGCTGTTTATCCACCCTGTATATAATAGCTCGTATCTGCTAGCCCCAAACTCTCACTCCTTCCCTCCCCCACACCCCCATGGCATCCCAAGTGTGTTCTCTCTATGAGTCTGTTTCTGTTTCATACATAAGTTCATTTACGTCATATTTTTTTAACTAAAAATTTTTTACTGGAGTATAGTTGATTTACAACATTGTGTTCCAGGTATACAGCAAAATGAATCAGTTATATATAGGTGTGTGTATATATATATATCCAGCATATATATATATATATATATACCTCCAGCACTGCAAGCGGATTCTGCTGCAAATTATTGCTATTTTTCTTTAGAGAAACTAAACTATCATTATAAGTCAGTTTATCAGGTTTGGTCTTGGAATGCCCAAGGGCTGTATGTAATTTCACCCAACTCTGGTTAGTCCTGGTCCACAAATTCCAGAACTCAGGAGACCAAAGACACTTAGGGAACCTCATCAAACATTCACGTGCATCACAAGATGATGTGGACCGGTCAGTTCCCTCTGGAGTAAGGATCTCAGAGCACTTCCTTGCACCCACATGCAAGGATTGGGATGAACCTCCCGGGGTCTGAAAGATGCCAGCCCAGCAAATATTTCTGCACACAGAAAAAGTCAAGGAACTGTCATTTTGAGAATTACTAAAAATAGTTGTAAATCATTACCTAGACCATTTGAAACAAGAAATCCTTTCTCAGCGATACAACTGTTACTGTTCAAGCTTGAAAGATCACCCACTATTTGATGCTTGTGAAAAATGTGCAAGTGAAACTAGGTCTTCACTGGGGAAAAAAAAAACAGAAAAAGGAAACTTTAGTAACAAGTTAAACAAAGCTCTTGTTTGGTATACAAACATAAACTAGATAAAGAGCAGGAAAATGGGATTATGTATTTAAGGCTTAGTTGAAAAAGAGAGGTGTCTGGCTGTGTAACTGGGAAATGAGAATTCATCTTTAACAACAAATCTACAACCCTAATTATACAAGAGTTATACCTTGGCATTTTTGATAGTCTATGAATTTCATAAACCCCTCCATTATACTGAGAGTACATTTCTCCATTGATGTCAAAAGTTTCTTACTATATCCCATACAGGGAGGGAATCATACAAACTTTGAATAAGAAATTTAAGGGATTACTAGAACAGCTTGCTCATGAATACCTGTCTACTTTGGTGACAAATATGATATATTAGAGGTAAATAGACACAGAAGAGAAAATACTGCTCCTTCATATGTAAGGCTCTAAGAATCTATGTGGGAACAAAATGAGGAAATTATTATCTTTCAAATTTGTCATTGTAAGATAACCCATCTTGCTTAGAAAAGCTCATTTTTAATTGTTCTTTGGGGGCAGAAGGCCCTCTAGTAGTCAGCAAACATAGACTTGAAGAAATTGTCCATGGCAGGAGGTTGTGAGAATCTGGCCATTGGCAATGTTAAGCATAAGGGTTGGACAATCGCTTATCAAGATAGTGTAGAATATTTAAACATTAAATGGAAGATTGGCTTTGACAACTTTTAAGGTCCTTTTAGTCTTAAGGTGATCAGTCCTGGGTGTTCTTTGGAAGGAATGATTCTAAAGCTGAAACTCCAGTACTTTGGCCACCGCATGCGAAGAGTTGACTCATTGGAAAAGACTCTGATGCTGGGAGGGGTTGGGGACAGGAGGAAAAGGGGATGACAGAGGATGAGATGGCTGGATGGCATCACCGACTCAATGGATGTAAGTTTGAGTGAACTCCGGGAGTTGGTGATGGACAGGGAGGCCTGGCATGCTGCAATTCATGGGGTCGCAAAGAGTCGGACACGACTGAGTGACTGAACTGAACTGAACTGAGTCTTGCTGCTGCTGCTGCTAAGTCGCTTCAGTCATTTCTGACTCTGTGTGACCCCATAGACAGCAGCCCATCAGGCTCTGCCGTCCCTGGGATTCTCCAGGCAAGAACACTGGAGTGGGTTGCCATTTCCTTCTCCAATGCATGAAAGTGAAAAGTCAAAGTGAAGTTGCTCATTCATGTCCAACTCTTAGCGACCCCATGGACTGCAGCCTACCAGGCTCCTCCATCCATGGGATTTTCTAGGCAAGAGTACTGGAGTGGCTTGAGGTTCTATGATTCTAAGGCCTGCCTCTGTGTATTGTGAATACTGCCTGGTTGAAGGCAACTACCCATAATCCTTTCTAAGCTACCAAATAAGCCTTAAATGTCATATGGCAGGTCCTATTACCATTTCACCAAGAGTGTTTCCAAATAATGTGAAAGTCAAATAAGGGAGAGTTAGGAGAATATCTCTCCTTTTTAGCAGGCACTACCTGATGTGGCAGAAATGAAAAAGTAAATGTTAATAGTCTCTGAAGATGGATTTGCATATGTCGATAATGACTATACCAAAACTAAAATAAGTTTCATTCTTTCTGATTTTTCTCTTACTGTTTTCCTCCTTCTGTACTGCATTTTCCCCATTGCTTATGAGAAAAGTAATCAGACTGTCATTCTAGCACCTGCCTTCCAAATAAAGGTATATTTTATCATCCACAGACATTCATTATAATGGAAATACCAAAGCAAATAATAAATATGGTTAAAGCTTTGGAAGACTCAAATTAACTGAATTCTTTTATCAATGTCTGATAAAATTTGCTTCCCAGCTGCTCTCCAAGAAAGAAAGAACCAACTATTGTTCAAGTCCTACTACAATTTATAATGAAAGTTAGTGGGAAAAAAAAGATTTTACAGCCAAGTATTCAGAAATTCTTCAATTTCTGAAGAATTGGGTACTTCAATTGGGTACTTTCCTTGGGCTCCTGTGCCATTATTGTTTTTATATACATGATTTTATTTTCTTTCTTTACCATTCAACTTTGAATTTCAATGGAAAATGAATATCCTTTCATACCATCATTGGAACTTTAAAAAATGTTTGTGAAAAGAGAACACAAACAGTGCCCATTCTATGATCCTAAGAAAATTGCCCACTTAAAGGCAGCTATGGCAATTCACAGACCTTCATTTAGCGCTGATAAATGATTTACAAAAGTGGAACAGTGCTTTGCAGCAACTTTAGAAAAGATGTAAAGGCAAAAAAACTGATTTAATTTCTAAAGAGATAGTATGTCCCTTTTAGAGAAAAGGATTAGCTTCCAAATGAATGAACTTCTTATGTATGAAAAGAGATAAATTCTAACAATGGGCTAGCCTGTTAGAACCTGCTCCTCTTAAGCAGGACAAAAACAGTCACCACAATGCTACAGCACAAACCCTTGACTAGAAAGCATTGTGAGGAAAACATGTCTTTTCATTAACAAATAAAATCTTTCTCTACCTCTATTAAAGGTATGCATATTTCAATTTAACAGAAGTGGGAGTTCTATGGTGAACATGTAGCACAATAATTGAGTTTGGTAAAAGGAGGCTTGAAACATAGTGTTAGAATGGAGTAAAATGAAGACTGAATATTTCAAACCCTTGCCCAATAATATATATATCGCAGGATTGTAAGCAGTGGAAAAGCTCTACAATCTATTCTTTGGTCTATACTTGAACACTAGAGAAAACAGGTCTTGTAAGAAAGCATGAGCAATAAAATAGGTATAGAGCAGAAACAATTATGATTAAAGAATGAAAATCAGCCACAGGAGACTTCTCTCTTCCCAGTCAGCCTGTTGCCTGAAATTCTTCCTATCAGAACTCATTCCTTTAGGCCCTGAATATCGTTTTAGGTTCAAGAGCTCCCTACAAAAAGGGACTTAAGCTCAGAAACCGAAAATCCTTAAATTATTAGCAGCAAACATATCAGCAGGGATTATAACCATCTGTTCTCAATTTTAGAACTGTACTCAGAGTTGCCTAAAGAAGGAAGTAGCTTTCTGGTGGAGGGAAAGGGAATGTCTAAAGAGAGGGAAGGAGCCAAAGATAAACTGTCCCTACTGCACTAAGGTGCCAAGTAACTGGCTGACAAACCTGGAAAAAATGCATGGGGCCAATGCAAATTTCATAACAAAACTGCATTTAAGTACACTGTATGGTAATCATGTGTTTATATACATCTCTCTGATAGATTGTAAGCTCTTGCAGGGAAGAAACTATGGCTTAAATTTCTTTGAATCCTTATTAACTGGCATATAATAGGTTTTCAATTGATATGTGTTAATTTTTTTCATTCAGCCAATATATATTCAATGGAACATGGAGAACCTTAGTTATTGAGTTTAAGTCCATTTTCAAAACTTCCCAAGAAGAAAGGGTGCTAATTATTCATTTGAAGTGGGAATGGGGTACTTTTGTTTGTCACCAAGCAGGATTTGGGACAGAACAGGGTTGAAAGATATTTAGCTTTGTCCAGAGCACTTTTGGACAAGTCACACTGGTAAATATGATGCTATGTAGAGAGTTACTGTAAGCCTAAGGCATAAGGTTAATCAGGGAGGGAAATGAGAATAAAGATGAAGATGATGATGATAAGTAATCAAAATAATAGTAGTAGTTAATATTGATTAGCACTTACTATGTACCAGGTGCTGTTCTAGGCACTGTATAAATATTAATTCATTGGATTTACACAAGAACCCATAGTATTTTAGTTGCTAAATCGTGTCCAACTCTTGCAAGCCCATGGACTATAGCCCTCCAGGATCCTCTGTCTGTGGGATTTCCCAGGCAAGAATACTGGAGTGGGTTGCCATTTCCTTCTCCAGGGGATCTTCCCAACCCAGAGACTGAACCCAGGTCTCCTATATTACAGGCAGCCTCCTGCATTGCATGTGGATTCTTTACCAACTGTGCCACCAGGGAAGCCCCATAAGAACCCTATAAGGTAGGTATAACTATTGCTGTCATTTTACAAATTAGAAAACTGAAGCTTAAGTAATTTACCCAAGAATTCTATAGCAGTCTGACTCCAGAGTCACCATCCTAACCCTTAAATGACCCTGGGGAGTAGGATTTTTGAGAGATCTACTTTGGCCAAATATCTTCAGTGTGTTACTTAAATAATATTGATGTTTCAAACCAATTTGTCTGTCCTTGAAGAGTTCCTCAGGATGAAGGTTGGTATGGACTCAAAGTGAGTCATTTCAAGGGTATTCTGTTCTTGAATGGATTATTTGTCCTCTTCCTCTGAGAAGCCTAGCAGTTTTGGCAATGGGTGAATATAGGAAGATTGGCCCCATTTCCCACGCCTGGCATCAATAAGTTCAGGGCATGTAGGAGTAGAGAATATTTTTAGATTCTTATTGGTGCAATGTAAAATCTATCTGTACCTTGGAAATTCTGATGCCTCCTAGGGGCATTTGTGGGCCACTGCAGGTGTTAACAAGTCTTAGAAGTAAAAGTCAATCAGTCCTGTCCAACTCTTTGTGACTCCATGGGCTATAGTCCATGGAATTCTCCAGGCCAGAATTCTGGAGTGGGTAGCCTTTCCCTTCTCCAGGAGATCTTCCCAACCCAGAGATTGAACCCAGGTCTCCCACATTGCAGGCGGATTCTTTACTAGCTGAGCTACAAGGGAAGCCCAAGAATACAGGAGTGGGTAGCCTATCCCTTCTCCAGGGGATATTCCCGACCCAGGAATCGAACCTAGGGTCTCCTGCATTACAGGCAGATTCTTTACTGCCTTAACTTAGAAACTCCCCTGAATAAATTTGCAAATGGAGATAACAGGAAAGTATGTAAATACATTCTAATTAAAGATTTGCTCTTTGTGAATAGCCTCCCTTTTGTTATCTGTTCTCCCTAATTGATATGATCTGGTAAGGATAGATAGTAATACTGTGTAATGTGATGGCTTTTACAGTTAGTTTTAATTTATAAGAATGGTAAGTCAAACATTGTACATAACCTAATGATTCAAGTCAAAGTTAAGATTCAGGCTGTTGGCTTATTTCCATTTTTTTAATGTACAAAACTTTGTATGCCCCAAAGCTTTGATTTGTATATCTAAATGGCAGTTTTTCTGTGCCATTGTGCATGCTATTTATCAGAAGAAATCAGTAGCTGAGGTACTATTCGGAAGCATGAATTCACATACACAGAATTTCCAAATGCTACTAGATCTATGTATTCCCAACTGTGGACATTAATTTTAAGATTTCTTAAAGATGTATTTCAGTAGACCTTTGTTTTGTAGTATGACAGCTAGAACTGAGAACTAACTAAAATCAAGTTCTGTGGTTTATCTTCCAACATACCACATGGCCCTTGCTGAGAAATTAGATGATTGGTCAAAACAAAGCAAAACATACAAAATCAAACCTTCCAAACCCAGTATCTGCAGAAAAAAAGGCAGAAACTTCTCCAGGACAGAGAAAAGCTTTTTGGACCTTCCAAATCAAGTTCAAAATACTTTTGAGTTAAAAAATGTTAATAAAGTAACCTATTTTAAAAGCCAAGTGAAATATTTTAAAATATTCCCATTGTTTTAAAATGTACTATTAGCTCAACTGTGTTTTGTTAAGTGAGCACTTTAGTTTAAATTTGGGGTTCTTCAGTAAATTTTAGGTACAATTTCCTCTTAGCTTTCAGAGTGATGATTTCCTAGAATAAAGAAAATCTCTCTTTGTGAGTCCAGGGATAAGGACTACTTTTATTTATAACCATGGGCAGGATCAATGCAGGATCTTTTGGAAAACCACGTTATCAGAATACTTTTCTTTGCATTTTTCTCTAATTAACAAATAATATTCTTTCTATTGGATAAAATTGTGATAAACTTTGAAATGCACCCACCCCCCATAAAGAGAGACTAAGTGTTCTGGCTAACATACTTTTCTAGATTATATCTGCTTTTTTTTCTTTTTAATTGAAGTATAGTTGCTTTACAATGTTGTATTCATTTCAGGTGTACACCAAAGTGATTCAATTATATATAAATATATATATATATATATTCTTTTTCAAATTATTTTCCATTATAGGTTATTACAAGATATTAGATATAGTTCCCTGTGCTATACAGGAGGTTCTTGTTGTTTATCTGTTTTATATATAGAATTTGTATCTGTTAGCCCAAAACTCCTAATCTATCCCTCCTCTACTTTTCCTTTGGTAACTATAACTCATATGTCTGTGAGTCTGTTTCTGTTTTGTAATAAGTTCTTTTGTATCTTTTTTTATATTCCACATATAAGCAATATTATATTGTATTTGTCTTTTTCTGACTTATTTCACTTAGTATGATAATCTCTAGGTCCATCCATGTTGCTGCAAATGGCATCATTTTATTCTTTTTTATGAGTAATCAGATCAGATCAGTCGCTCAGTCGTGTCTGACTCTTTGCCACCCCATGAATCGCAGCACGCCAGGCCTCCCTGTCCATCACCAACTCCCAGAGTTCACTCAGACTCACATCCATCAAGTCAGTGATGCCATCCAGCCATCTCATCCTCTGTCGTCCCCTTCTCTTCCTGCCCCCAATCCCTCCCAGCATCAGAGTTTTTTCCAATGAGTCAATGTTTCGCATGAAGTGGCCAAAGGACTGGAGTTTCAGCTTTAGCATCATTCCTTCCAAAGAAATCCCAGGGCTGATCTCCTTCAGAATGCACTGGCTGGATCTCCTTGCAGTCCAAGGGACTCTCAAGAGTCTTCTCCAACACCACAGTTCAAAAGCATCAATTCTTCGGCGCTCAGCCTTCTTCACAGTCCAACTCTCACATCCATACATGACCACAGGAAAATCCATAGCCTTGACTAGACGAACCTTTGTTGGCAAAGTAATGTCTCTGCTTTTGAATATGCTATCTAGGTTGGTCATAACTTTCCTTCCAAGGAGTAAGCGTCTTTTAGTTTCATGGCTGCAGTGACCATCTGCAGTGATTTTGGAGCCCAGAAAAATAAAGTCTGACACTGTTCCCACTGTTTCCCCATCTATTTCCCATGAAGTGATGGGACCAGATGCCATGATCTTCATTTTCTGAATGTTGAGCTTTAAGCCAACTTTTTCACTCTCCACTTTCACTCTCATCAAGAGGCTGTTTAGTTCCTCTTCACTTTCTGCCATAAGGGTGGTGTTATCTGCATATCTGAGGTTATTGATATTTCTCCCAGCAATCTTGATTCCAGCTTGTGTTTCTTCCAGTCCAGCATTTCTCATGATGTACTCTGCATATAAGTTAAATAAGCAGGGTGACAATATACAGCCTTGACGAACTCCTTTTCCTATTTGGAACCAGTCTGTTGTTCCATGTCCAGTTCTAATTGTTGCTTCCTGACCTGCATACAAATTTCTCAAGAGGCAGGTCAGGTGGTCTGGTATGCCCATCTTTTTCAGAATTTTCCACAGTTTATTGTGATCCACACAGTCAGAGGCTTTGGCATAGTCAATAAAGCAGAAATAGATGTTTTTCTGGAACTGTCTTGCTTTTTCCATGATCCAGCAGATGTTGGCAATTTGATCTCTGGTTCCTCTGCCTTTTCTAAAACCAGCTTGAACATCAGGAATTTCACGGTTCACATATTGCTGAAGCCTGGCTTGGAGAATTTTGAGCATTACTTTACCAGCATGTGAGATGAGTGCAATTGTGTGGTAGTTTGAGCATTCTTTGGCATTGACTGAGTAATATTCCATTGCATATGTATATTTATATATACATATACACACCACATCTTCTTTATCCATTCATCTGTTGATGGACATTTAGATTGCTTCCATCTCTTGACTGTTGTAAATACTGCAGCTATGAATACTGGGGTGCATGTATCTTTTTGAATTAGAGTTTTCATCTTTTTTGGATATATGCCCAGAAGTGGGATTACTGGTTCATATGGTAAGTATATCTTTAGTTTTTTAATGAACCTCCATACAGTTTTCTATAGTAGCTGCACCAATTTACATTCCCACCAACAGTGTAGGAGGGTTCCCATTTCTCCACATCCTCTCCAGCATTTATTGTAGACATTTTAATGATGGCCATTCTAACTGCTGTGAGGTAATACCTCATTGCGGTTTGATTTGCATTCTCTAATAATTACTGATGCTGAACATCTTTTCACGTGCCTGTTGGCCATCTGTATGTTTCTTTGGAGAAATGTCTACTTAGGTCTTCTGTCCATATCTGCATTTTATTATCACTGAACTATTTCACAACTCCATAAGCTGTAGAAAATTAACGATAATGCAAATAGTTCTTCTCCACAGAAATGCAAGTCAGTTGTGTCTGACAGTGCAGTTGAACAATTCTTATCATATTGACCTGTTTTGCACCTCTTTGTAAATCTATTTATTTGCCAATGTATGTGTGGTTTTTTAAATTTTTCTTTGAAGCAGTAGTAAGGTCTTACTGTCCCCTTATTAATTACTGAGTTAAATAAAATTGTTGACATGTTTTTATTTTATATCTGTGTGAATCATGACTTTACTCTTTAAAAGAATATCCTTAAATATTGCCATTTCTTATCCTCCACATGTTACCTAAAGTTCTTCCATGTAGACTACTTAAGAGTATACTTCTAAAAGTGGAATTTCAACATGCTATATGTAGTTAAATGGGTTTTGAATGTCTCATATCTTTACAAGATTAATTCTACTAGCTTTGTTTTTTTCCGTTTCATCAGGCACTTCATCTCTCCTGTGGAAACTGTAATAAATATTTCAGCCATAAAAGTGTAAATAGCATTAAACTAAAAACTATGATGCCTAGGAGGCTTATGAAGACTACATTTAGATAAAATCAAACTATTACCAATTTAGGTGATTTTTTTTCTATCCTTACTTCATTACATAGAACCATCTCTTATTTGCTTTTCGTTTTCAATGAGCTTTACGTATTATTTCTGACTACAGGATTTTAAAAATGATGTCTGTCCAAACAGACTTACTTATTTGGATAAATCCTACAAATGAATACTTAGGTTACATGCATAATCTGGTTTCAGATTTGCATGTGTACAATGGAAATAAAGCAAGGCACTCTGATTTTAAGACATTTATTTTGGTGTATCTATGGAATTACCTCAAAATGTCAAGTCAGCTCCTTTTCTACAGTTACAATTTCTTCAAGGTACAGAGCAAGAGAAGACTGACAAATACCATTAGATTCTTGCTGCCGTTCTTGTTTATAGGCAGACTTTGATTTTACTTAAAGACTATATATGAAACTACCTTAGTATACAGATTCGACATGTGAAATCTGTTTCAAGCCAGATTGCTACCTGGTTACTGTGTTGAGTTACTGAAACAGTTGCTACATAGCCATGTGATCCACTTCATCTCTGTTCTTCATTTGATCTCAGTTAAGTCTTGTTTTCATAAGTTAACTTTGCACTTATCTTTTTATATTTAAGCTTTTCCAGGGTCACAAGGCAAGCCAGTGGCAAAACAGGGAACAAAACTCCCAAGAGAATCCAAAAATATTAGAGGCTTCCATCTTGGAACAGTGATGTCATCAGGAAGATTTTTTTTTTTTCCTTCCCACAAACACCTAAAATAACTTCTTAGGATAAACTTTCTTGAGGGGTAAAAAGGATAATTTCAAATTTTTATCTAGTTAATTTGAATAATTTTAGAAAGAAAGAGCGAAAGTGGAGTTAACAGTATATAACTTCTATGCTGTTAAAACTATTAACACAACAATTGTCAGACAAGAACCTGAGAAATTAAGTGAAGGGAAATACTAGAACTCATTTTGTGAGCAACTTATCTGTCAAGCAGCATTTGACACAAGAATGAAGGAAGGTCTTGTGGGGTTTTGTTCAGTGTCTTTTAGGATTTAGATGGGTTTTTATAATTAGTAGAAGACCAGGTAAATTCTATTAGAAATGCTGTGGGGGATTATTAAGTACTTTTCACTTGCTCAATGTGTTCACATAGCTTCTGGTTATTTTAAAGAAAATTCCTTGTCGCAGACTATTTTGCATTCTCTTACAATTTTAATTCATTCTACTTCACATTTCTCACTGTTTTTCCTCTTTTCTTGACAGTTCTGTTTAACTGTCACTCAGTATTCTATACAGTGCAGAGGGTGTTACAAAAGTTGACTTGTTTAAGATAAATGAGCCCCTGATTGTCGTACAAGAAGCCAATTGCTAGGGCATGTTTTCTTCCATAGTTTTTTTTTTTTTTTTTTCGTTAAATTAATTCATTCAGATGCTTCTTTTCACATAGGAAAATTGCTTGTTTCTAGGTGAACCATGTAAAACATAGTCTTCATTACTGAATATGTTCATGTGAATGATCAAGGTGGAAATACTGATATATTAAAACTTATGCTTATTGGATAACTCTATCAGAATGTCATTACCAAATCTGTGGTCATTTGTACACATCCAGAAACAACAACTGCAGCTACTGAAAGAACTGGTTTGCCTCAATACCCATCCATCCAAAGCTAGTGCTTTTTAAAACAGTCCCAGCTAATGACTGGGACTTGAAAAGAAATATATTCATTTTGTAAAGTTCCTTTATAACCAGCCATAGGTTGGTTTGTTTTTCAGCTTTTGATTTTTTCCTACTGAGATTATATTCACACAGCATAAAATGTATCATTTTAACTATTTTAAAGTATACAATTCAGTAGTTTCTAGTATATCCAAAAAAAATTATGCAGTCATTGCCATTATCTCATTCCAAGGCATTCCCATTACTCCAAAAAGAAAATCTGTGTCCATTAAGCAGTTACTGCCCATTCCTCCCTAAGCTCCAACTCCTAGCAACCACTAACCTACTTTGTCTTTATGGATTTGTCTCTCCTGGACATTTCATATAAAAGGAATAATACAGTACGGGGCCTTTTGTGTCTGGCTTCTCTCACTCAGCTAATGTTTTCAAGGTTCATTCTTGTTGTAGCATGTATCAGTACTGCATTCCTTTTTATGGTTGGATAATACTCTGTTGTATGGATATACCACATTTTGTTTATTCATTCATCAGTTGATAAACACTGGGTTGTTTCCACCTTTTGGCAAGAATAAAGCAACTATGAATATTCAGGTACAAGGTTTTGTGTAGACATTTGTTTTCCATTCACTTGGGCAGATACTAAAGAGTAGAACTGCTGGGTCATAAAATAATTCTGTTAAACTATTTGAGGACCTGCCAGACAGCAGCAGCACCATTTTACATTCCTACCAGCAGGGTGTGAGGGTTCCAATTTCTCTGCATCCTCATCAAAACTTGTTATTATTTGTGTTTTTCATTATAGTCATTCTAATAGATGTGAAGAAGTATTTCATTGTAGTTTTGATTTGCATTTTCCTAATGACTAAGAATTTCAAACATCTTTTCATGGGCTTATTAGGCATTTTCATATCTTCTTTGGAAAAAATACCTGTTTAAACCTTTGCCCATTTTTAAATTGGGTTCTTTTCTTAGCATTATGTGGATAAATATGACATAAAGAGAATAAACTTTGGAATTAGATACATGGGGTTTCCAATCCCTGCTCTCAGTAACCTTGGATAAATTCCTTAATAACAAGCCACAGTGTCCTACCTATAAATAGTACTGGCTCCATGTATTTGAGAATTAAAAGAGAAAATGCGTGTAGATGTGTGACACAATCAATCAAGAGCAGTCATTATTATTGATTTTTAACATTATCTGAAATAAATCCCTTATTTTTAAAATTCTATTGATTAATTCATTCATATATTAACTGGTGATATTTTGAACCCACTATGTGTTTGATATTTTGATTATTCCATCATCTGCCTTTAAAGAATCAGAGAGTTTAGCAGATAGGAAAAGCTGAATATGTACGCAAATGATACAGTGAGGTAAATATTTTAATTGCGAGAGGTACAGGGAACTCTTGGAGGTCTGAGGAATGACTGGGGCTTTGTGTCTAGGCCACTAATAACCTATTTGTTTGAAAAAATAGGTTGTAATTCTTTACTTCACATGTTAGTGAAGTTAAGTGCCAAAACAGAACCCACAGAGTGAAATTCCCTTTTTATTAACTATGAGAACTGGCAAATGAGAATTAGCGGCTAAATATACTACAATTATGATCTTTAGCCCTTATTCAGAATAATGGAAATACTAGGATCCCATGTTTTCTTTAATCTTAATGCCTACTCAGGCCTTATGGGGGAAACAATGAAACCAATGCCCTTCAGGAATTCTGAGAGCTGACTGAGCCAGCTAAATTACATGCCTGGTACTAATGCCCTTAGAGATGCAAAAATAGAAGGCCAAGGACACTTGGTCATTGTTTACTTTTATAAATTTAATAACTGTATCTATAAAATATTTACTAGTGGAAAAATAATCATTTTTCCATTTCCACATATATTGTAGTTTTTGAAACTACAATATATTGTAGTTTTTGAAGCCATAATTTTCTCTGCTTTTTCTATCTAGATAGCTAGAGCAAAGAGTTTTAAAGATACCAAAATTTCATCTTATTAAGAATTAACTAATACTATACTGTTTCTATGGAGAAGGCAATGGCACCCCACTCCAGTACTCTTGTCTGGAAAATCCCATGGACGGAGGAGCCTGGAAGGCTGCAGTCCATGGAGTCGCTGAGGGTCGGATATGATTGAGCGACCTCACTTTCACTTTTCACTTTCATGCATTGGAGAAGGAAATGGCAACCCACTCCAGTGTTCTTGCCTGGAGAATCCCAGGGATGGGGGAGCCTGGTGGGCTGCCGTCTATGGGGTCACACAGAGTCGGACACAACTGAAGTGACTTAGCAGCATACTGTTTCTATACCCCCACATGTGTACTATTTCATTCCATTAAATATTTACATTGCTAAGATATAATATGACTGTAGTTCCAGTTATAGTATTAAGGTTTTGAATGCTAAGACTTAGACACTTTGCTGTTCTCACTATTTGAAATGACTCTGAAGTTTCTCCACCTTGTGGAATAATTATTATATATATTATATCATATATTGTATATATTCATATATTATATATTCATATATTATATATATGAATATATATATACATATACATACACACACGTGTGTATGTGTGTGTATTTTAACTTTGTATGTTTGGTCACTAAAATTCACCTCATAAGAGGGAACAGGACTTAAATTACAACTTATCTTCCACTGAATGTAATTGTTTTAAGACAAATTGAAGTACATTTCCAGCTCTTACAAAATTGGCAAGACACAAGTGAAATACCACAGAGATACGAGACCTGGGGTTGTGAACCAGAAGTCAGATATCTGTAACTTCAGCTTCTTTCCATGTAGCTTCACCCTCCACTCACTCCATTATACTAACAATTGAACAGGGAGACTAGGCTTTCCAGACACACAGATCTGATCTAGGCTTCCAACTATCTATGAGATGGACCTTCCAAATGCTACAGCACTGAAAAGGAATTAGTCTTAAGAAAATTTGCAAAGTGATATGTTAAACTCATTTTTGTACCTTTACAATACTCAAAATTTGACCTAAATATACATGTGATTCATTTTCTTCAAAGCATATTCATGAAAAGTTGAATGTACAAAATATAGTATTTGGAGAATCAACCTTATTTTCCTATTGGCTTGTATTTTATTTTCAGAGATGTCAGCTCTCACACTAACATCTTAGCTTTCCAGTATTTTTATCCTTTAACCTCTCTGTTAAGCAGTCCAAAGCCCATAAACAAATACTTAAATGTTCTGGGGAACCTTTGAAAGGAACTTCACAGGGAATTGCTTTCCTGAGTGCAAAAATTATTTTGTAACACTTCTAGTTCTTAAGTCTTCTGGTTTCCTAATCGTCAAATAAAAAGAGTAATCTTAGGCAACGTTTGCCATTAAAATAGAGTATGTCTTACTGTTTAGAGGGAAAATAAGGCTAGATTCATTTGCAGTCTTATGGTCAAAACACCAACAATTTCCAACCATGAACATATTTTCCTGACTTGTCCTGCTACTAGGAAACACAAGGTAGGAATGAAGTATAAAGAACATTCTGTACACCTTCTATTATTGTATCTGTAGTTACTCATTGCCAAGGGACTACTGGCAAAGCTATACCATACTAACATAGGAACACTGAAATAAGAACATTAAGATTTTGAAATGAGTTGAGAATAGTCTCACACTAACTGTGTCAAGTTGGCAGTTTCTATTTTGTTAATTTTAGGAACAACATTGTGTCCCCGTTGGTGATAGGATTACCCATTCCTCCATGTGACGCATCAAGGGTGTGAGGTTGCTGCTGCCTTTCATTAGCTGTGAAAATGATTTAGGGCTGGAGATGGAAGTAAAGAATGGTAGGTCCAGAAAGCCCTCTTTCTAGTAAAACCAAAGATACTCAACAAAGATGAGTCACACACTCCAAAAGATAGGTACTTCTAAATTATTTTCTTTGTAGATTTTCCAGACTTGTTTTTACTCTTTCTTGCCTTTGGACCATTTCACTAATGAATAGAAGAGAAGACAGAACCAATGATAATTTCAGATTCAACATTAAAATGCAGATGACTTGGATAGATTACCTATTCCTATGAAAAGAGTCTCTTTAGTGAAAGCTTTTTCCTTGGTAGCATATTGAGGGTAGAGGTGGGGTACAGTAAAAAGAACTCTGAATGTAGAAATTACTACCACTGTGACGATAAGCAGGTAAATTAATCTCTCTGTACCTCAGTTTCCCTTATCTGTGAAACAGTATTGACAATGCTCATCTTCCAGAATTGTAGTAAGGATCAAGGGGGAAAAAATGCATGGGAACGGGCTTTATAAAATGTAAAAATTAAGAGCTTTTGGTGGTGGAAATAGTCTTTGCTCTCTTATGTCATTACTCAGTTTATTTATTTATTTTTTATTTTTTAGCCATGCCACACTGACCTGCATCTTCTGCAATAAAAGCACAGAGTCCTAACCACTAGACCACCAGAGAATTCCCTTTGCTTGGTTTAGATTCCATGATCCATGATGATTATTAATTACTTGAGTCTACCTCCACCTCTCTTGCCCTCATGTCCTGTCTATGCTCTTTTTTACTCTGTTCTTGACATATTATCAACCCTGTATAGATTAAATTTTTACAGTACAAAAACAACAAAAAAGGATGGACGATGAATTTAACCTGAGCTCTACTCTTCATTAACCTTTGGGAAGTCAGTTAACATTCCCAAGCCTCAGTTCCTCATCTAAGAAACAAAGTGATGACGACACTCCACCCAGTTATTGTGAAGATTAAATTCAATAACACCTGTAACATGACAGCACGAAACCCGGCACACAGTAAGTGGTAACTGTTAGTAGTAGTGTTTATAATCCATGATAATTATTTTTTTCTCTGCTGAGAACTCAGACCTGACACTAATTTACAAATGTTCATTTCCAAATATACATGTATGTTTGCTATAAAAATATGTTAAAATTTTGAATATTCTTATTTAATAACCTTATTGTTTTTAAAACCTATGTTCTTTGCCTTAATATCTTGAAGAGCCAAGAGCTTTCAAATTAATACATATTCACAGTACGGCAAAGAATTTTTAAAAAGAATATAAAACTATGGCCTTAAATCTGTCCTGAATTTATAAAATATGACATATAAGAGATACAAATATAAATATGTGAATAAAAGTCTTCAGATTCAGAGGGAGAACAATGTTTGTAATGACGTTATATGAATGATTCTGCTACCTGACTTACATAGCTAGTAGCTAAGTAATATCTTTCTCAAACCTCACTCTATGGTTCCACAAGTTTTGATGTTTACCTTCAGATTTAGAACACATTAGTCAAAACTCTTATAAAAAAGAGTTTCTGGTTACAAAAGAAAAATCCGCCTTAACCTTAGTGTAACTCAAGGCATTTAAACAATTCTCCGCAGCATTCTAAGGCCTGTGTGTTATCCAGTGAATGGTATTTTAGTAAAACAATGAAACATTCCATGTTCCTTCTTATTACCATCCATCATCCCACAGCTGTAAAATCGCCAACTGCTAGGAAAAAGGGAACTAAATCAGTCCTCCCCAGCTGCACAGAGAAAAAGCTTAAGATCTCCCTGCCACATCATTTCTGGGATCCCAGCAGGCTGGAATCAAAGTACCATTTTCCGTGACATAACACCCCTGCTGCTGCTGCTGCTAAGTTGCATCAGCAGCAGTGTCCGACTCTGTGCGACCCCATAGACAGCAGCCCACCAGGCTCCCCCGCCCCTGGGATTCTCCAAGCAAGAACACTGGAATGGGTTGCCATTGCCTTCTCCAATGCATGAAAGTGAAAAGGAAGTCGCTCAGTTGTGTCCGACTCTTAGCGGCCCCATGGACTACAGCCTACCAGGCTCCTCCATCCATGGGATTTTCCAGGGAAGAGTACTGGAGTGGGGTGCCATTGCCTTCTCTGCAAAAAGCACCTACTCTATGATTTATTCTTGTTGTTATTGGGAAAGAAGTGTCTGTAAGAGAAGTGGTAGAAAAGACAATACAAGATAACAATAGTGATGTAAATAGTGGCTACCGAATGTCAGGCAGTGGCTACCCCGTTTTTAAGCCTCACAATAACTGTGTAAGGTAGACACTGATCTCATTTCCTTAAGGAAAATTTTCTTGCTGCAGTGGCAGCAGACTCGCTGTTTTTCATAGAACATGATTTCTATAATATGATCTATTAATAAAACCCCTCAGCTATAGGAGGACAAACAGGCTGACCATTAATGTCAGAACTAGGGCTTCTCACGAAGCCTCTAATACAGGCCACAAAGGAACCCCCAACACCATAGAGTGCTTCCTTTAAAGTTTCCAAAATATTACAGTGGAGTGATGGGCAGGTTTTGGGGGGCTCCGACTTTCTTACACATGTAAATTCTTAAGAGAAAAGCTGTAAATATAAAGATGGGGAAGAATTTAGTTTACAGCCACAAAGCCACCAATGTTTCTGCCCCATTTCACTATACGTTCTTTTTTGAGAAACACTGCTGAGTGTTAGCACTGTGGTTGAAAGAAATGATTCACTTACCACCATCCACCCTCCTTTATCCTCCTTGTGAATCTCATGAGCTCAGAGGCTGAAGACAAGGTTTTCTCTGTTTTCTCTCATCAGGGAACTCACTGAGTGACCTGGTGGCTGTCATGAGAGAGGCAGCCTAGTTGCCTGTGTCCCTTGCCACAGAGATGTGGCTGACTTTGTCATGTAGATGGAGAATTCCTTGGTTGGCCACTCCACCTACTTAGGTGGGTGTTAGACCTGTGAAATGAAACTTGCCAGTTTGGTCAGGGATGTGCCGCCCATTGTGTGAGAAGCCCTCTTTCTTGAGGCTGGAGGCAAGTTGAATCTGAGTGCTAATGACACAGTTGGCCATGCCTTTAATTTCTTGCAACCGTTGTTTTTTGCAAATCTGGGCTGGTCTCAGGGATTAAGGCAATCAGGACTCCACTGAGAATACACAGGGTGGATCAAGATCTTCAAGTGCAATTCCACCCTTTTGGCTCCATTGGCATCTTTGTCGAATCATAGTGAAGGCTCCCACATGCTCACGTATAAGCATAGGACTTACATAGGCATAGGACTATGTAACGTTCTTGGCATAGGACTGGCAGAGATAAACACGAATGCCCTCTTTCATGAAGTGCTGCACAGCCCAGACATCCTTGTTACCATCACCACTGGCAAAGCCCTTGATCATCTGGCTGAAGATTATATAGAATGGTTGTACTTTAAGACTTCTGCCATCAGCAGACCAGGTCAGAAAGGGGCACTGAGGTGGCTCTGCCTTGCTGCTGGTACCGATAACATCTTACTTCAAATCTGGATATTGAGGCCTGCAGTGGCTCTGGGGCAGCAGTGGCTGAGGCTGAAGCACTGGGAATTGATGATGTCCCTACCAGCTAGTGTATAAAGATGCTTGCTTTTATTGAGGGGCCACAGCTAGGCCTGGCTGTCCTTGCCCTCAGAAGCACAGAGGGATCCCTCTGGAGAGATAGTCACAGTGGTCAGGTAGTCTGGGGGGCTGATATGATTGGTCTTCAGTTTGCAGTTTACCAGGCTTCGTATCTTGACCAGCTTGTCCCAGGCACAGGAGACAGTGATGGGATTGCTGCTATTGAGTGAGAAGCATATGCAAGACACCCCTCTCAGTGGCTCTCAGTGGCTCTCACTCTAGACAGTGTACTTGCAAATACCCAGAATATATAATAAAAACTTCCGGGATTTTCTCTTCAGCCTTAGAAAATGTTGCTAGAATTGGCATAGGATTGGCAGAGATAATCTGCCAACTTGAAAGTTTATATTCAGAAGATTTACTTTAAAAAAAAAAGAAAGAAAGAAGCTATTGCTTTTAAACGCATACCCATGAATGCTTTATAAGGCTCTTGAGAACTCTAGTAATTTAGTTTGGTTGATCAGAGTCATTCAGGTGGTCTCATAGGTCATGAGACAAATCAAATGTGGCCTATTCTGTGCCACTCATGTTTTGGGGGCCTCTAAGCTTGTATCCGTCCTCAGGACTCTACCCTGAAATTATCCTGTAAGGCTCAGGTTACAAGAGACAGTTGAAACAAGAGGCCAGTGTCGTAGTCTGTTTGGGCTGCTAGAAGCAAGTACTATAGACTGGGTGGATTATAAAAGACAGAGATTTACTTCTCAGAGTTTTGAAGGCTGAACGTCTGAGACCCAGGTGTCAGCCTGGTCAGGTACTGGTGAAAGCTTTCTTCCAAGTTGCAGACTGTTCACTGTGTCCTCACAGGACAGAAGGAGAAGCTAGCAAGCTGTCTGGCTTCTTCTTCTCAGGGCACTAGTCCCATTCATGAGGGCTCCACTCTCATGACCTAATCACTTCTCAAAGGCTCCATCTCTACGTACCATCACACTAGAACTAAGGGCTCAACAGAATTTGGGGGTGGGGACACAAACACCCAATACATTGCAGCCTGCAGGCTCTCCTTTCACTAATGCACCTAAATATAATGGCAGAAAGTTACTAACATCTTACCTCATACAGACCTGTTTTCAGTCTGGTTGACACGTCTCCAGAATATCTAGGTTACTTTCTATTTGACTAATACCTGAACCCAATTAACTTAGGTATAAAAAATAATTTCATCATTTATTTGAAACAATATTGATTCAAAAACCCATTAATGAGTAGAAACTAGTACATGTTTGTTGAATGAATATTGTACTTTCTTCCACTTGGGAACCCTAGATTCACTTCGAAGTAATAGCATTATTTCTATTCTTGTTACTTCCTGGCTGCTGTCCTAATCATTTCAGTTACCCCAGTGCTACTCTGCACCCTGCCAACTCAGCCCAGCTAACAAGATAATCAGGCTGGCTAACTGGTTCATGGTCTCTGGTGGCCCTATCCTATATCAGGGCTGGTAGAAAGAAGACAAATGTGTATGTCAATGCTTTAGGTAACAAAGTAAGGATATTCTGAAGCCTTTTATTTTTGATTTGGTTTGATTAGAAGTATCAGAAGAAAATATAAAATTAAAGAATTAGAATGCTCTCCTATTTCCCTATTCTCCATTCATGCCTCCACATGAATCCCAAATGGTACTTGCTGTCTGAGACACTCTGTGTCTTTTTTGGAAGAAGATGAGGTGAGGACAAATGGTGACAGTAATTTACATCCTCTCCCTATTCCTATGGTGCTATCATTCAACCAAATACCTGCTGAACACCTTCTTCTGGCTCAGGTAACACAATAGATCCTGAGAATACAAAGATCACACAGTGCCTGTCCTCCTAGGAGAGGCAAACGAGTAAAAGTTCACAGGAAAGTGCAATGAGAAGTGTGAGCCTAGAGGAAAGAGCATTTAAGTCTGCCTTAGGGTGAGAGGCCACTCTTAAGAGAGGAAAGTTATTATTCATTCTACTGGCTGGCAAGCAGAAGATACCAGGAGTTAAACTAAGGTTCTTATTTTTTACACTCTAAAATCCATTTAACAATAGTACCCATTTACTGTCAAAGCTGGTTTCCATGTGATAATGCCACAAATATGATTATGTTAACCTCTCCTACTGCTCACCTTACACTTTATATCTGAAGGTCATAGTACTAAAATCTGGCATGAATGTTTTCCAAGGAATCTGGTTATCATGCTTGACTATTTATAATTCAAAAATGGAAGATTAAAAAAAAACAACAAAAAACCCAAGTTAATAGGCACATCCTGGGATGACCATGGAGTTGGAGGAGTGAATCATCAGAGGAAGAAAGAAGAAGCACTATGCAAGCATAGACTCACTGTAAGAGAATTTAGACTAAGGATTTTTTTCATAAGTGAGGACTTGTTTTACATACCACGTGGAATGCTCCAGGGGCCTTGACAGGTCTGAAGCCATCAATAGGTATGCACTGGTCAGCATGGCCGTTACAGAAGCAGCTGCCCTTAACAATGAAATCATAGATTGCATAGTGGGTAAAATGTTGAGGCTCTGCATTCAAGTGGTTTCTCTGACAGGGACAAGACTGTCGTTTTAGCAGCTGCACACGGAGGTTGGTGATCTTCAGCTGCTCCTGCACCTTGGCACCGTAAGGGTTCTCCATATCATTCGGTGGTGACAAAGCTCTGAAAATAACCTGTAAAGAAAAAGAAAACGCGGTGCATATACAGGACTGTGTGCAAACCCTGAACTCTCCCGCCCCGTGTAGTCCTGCTTTGCTTTATACCTTTCATCATCTACAAATGATAAGATAAGAGGGTTTCAGACCTTGATTCCATCTGGGGAAGAGCTGCCCTATTATTTCAAGGAACAGATGTGCTGCCTGTTTGGATGCAGAAGTATAAACTGAGTAACAGCAGAAACCTGACTCTTGGGATAAAGGCAGCCATACAAAGATCTTGAGAGAAGAGCCTTCCAGGCAGAAGGAACAGCCAGTTTAAAGACCTTTAAGTAGAATCAAGCTTGGCTTATTCAAGGAAGAACAACAAGATCAGTGTGACCAGAGTCCAGGGGACAAGGGGACAGTGTTCAGAGAGGAGGAGAGAGCTCTTGTATGACAGATTATGAATACAGCGCCCTTTAAAGGCCATGGTAGAGTCATTCTAACTGTAGTGGGAAGCCACTGGAAGGTAATAGGCAGAGAAGCGATGTGATCTGATTTGCATTTTTAAGAAAGGGAACTTACTTTTGTGAGGAGGGTGGATTACAAAGAGTAAAGAACAGAAGCAAGAAGACCAGTTAGGGAGAGACTGCAAAATAATAAAGATCCAGGTACTTATATTTGTAAATGAGGTATGACCTTTTCAAAGGCTCATCAGTTATTAACTGAGGCCACTTCCACTAGAAATATTTTTGGTCCTCCTTTTCTGGATCTGCCTGGCAAGCCTGTGGCATATATTTGGAATATTTTTGTGTGTTAGTCACTCAGTCATGTCCAACTCTGCAACCCCATGGACTGTAGCCCACCAAGCTTCTCTGTGCATGGAATTCTCCAGGCAAGAATATTGGAGTAAGTTGCCATTTCCTTTTCCAGGGAATCTTCCCAACCCAGGGATTGAACTCAGGTCTCCTGCATTGCAGGCAGATGCTTTACCATCTGAGCTACCAGGGAAGCCCAAAAGTGAAGTCACTCAGTTGTGTCTGACTCTCTATGATTTCATGGATTGTAGCCTTCCAGGCTCCTCTGTCCATGGGATTTTCCAAGCAAGAATACTGGAGTGGGTTGCCATTTCTTTCTCCAGGGAATCTTCCCAACCCAGGGATCAAACCCAGGTCTCCCCTCATTGCAGGCAGACTCTTTACCGTCTAAGCTACCAGGGAAGCCACAATATTTTTACTGGCAGTAAATATACAACCCTTTGAGAATGGATCTGATTTCTGAAGTTAGTCAAAAGTCATTTAAATACAGAGGAGGCAATGACAACCCATTCCAGTACTCTTGCCTGGAAAATCCCATGGAGAGAGGAGCCTGGTAGGCTACAGTCCTTGGGGTCGCTAGGAATTGGACACGACTGAGGAACTTCACTTTCACTTTGCACTTTCATGCATTGGAGAAGGAAATGGCAATGCGCTCCAGTATTCTTGCCTGGAGAATCCCAGGGACGGGGGAGCCTGGTGGGCTGCCGTCTATGGGGTCTCACAGAGTCGGACACAACTGAAGTGACTTAGCAGCAGCATTTAAATCCAATGCAGTAAGTAATAAACCTGATTGAGTTAGTTAACAGCACTTTTGGTGAAAAGCAAGGTATAATTAAGCAATGATTTTTTTTATTGTTTAGGTTATAGATAGGTTATAGATTCTATAGGCAATTTAAGGTGTTAGGAGGGAGGGAGGAAAACCAGAGGGAGGAAGGCTCAGAAGGGCATGCGAAGGAGTCTATACCTTATATAGGGGTAATAACATGGGCCTTGGGGTGGGGTGGTGTAAAATTCTCTAGTGGACCTGTTACTTTGGAGTAGAGACTGGTGGAGAAGGAAATCACTGCCTGTTGAAACTAGTGAATATAAATATAATGTAACATGAAGGATTATTAGAAGGAAGGCAACACTCATGCATGAGTTGCCTCAACACTCATGATGAATTACCCCTCATCATGCAGTTAAACAAAACAGACAAAACCTCAGTCAATCTCATTGATTTATATAGTAAGAAACACAAAGCTCCTCTGAAAAATTCTTAAACATCTCTTGGCTTTAAAAAAAAAATGTCAAAACCTTATTTACAAAAAAACAGAAATATTTTGATAACCACATACAGCCATCCCTTGGTATTCAGGAGGACTGGTTCCAGCACTGCCCCCGCCCCAATACCAAATTTTGCAAATGCTCAAATCCCTTAGTTGGTCCTCCAAATCCACAGATATGAATCCTGTGGATACAGAGAGCTGACTATACTATGAAATAAATTATTAAAAAGTAAACTTTGGATAAACTCCCATTTAGAAAGAATGTATGTAAAAGTGACTTTCCAGGGGAAAAAATTTTTTTCTTTAAGGAATACTTTGGATAGAAAAATTTCATTTTACAAATCAATTTTGCATGGAAAGTATGAAAAGACAAGACTCTACTGTGTAGGATCAGATTTCCAGATCTACTGGTACAGAACTGTCCTCAGTGAAATATAACTTAAGGCAAGGTGTTAATTCAATGGACACTAGACCTTCTCTAGCCAATTCTCCATCCAGCAGCCAGAGTGATTCTTCACTAACAGAAATTGGACCATGTCCCTTGCTTAAATCCACACCCACCCAAAGACCTCCCATTTCTCTCAGAATAAAATACAAAGTCCTTATAATGGCCCTGCTTTATTTTTTATCTTAGTGCTATTACTACCTGCACATTATAGTTGTAGTTGTTTAATGTTTTACTAGTAGTCTTTTCAATATAGAATATAAACTTGTTTTTTTTTTTTTTTTGGCTGCACCACAAGACATACAGAATTTTAGTTCCCTGACCAGGGATCAAACCCATGCCCCCTGCAGTGGCAGCGTGGAGTCTTAACCACTGGACTGCCAGGGAATTCCAGTTCCCTAGAATGTGAACTTCTTGAGGAGAGTCACTGATGTATCTCAGGACAGTGCCTGGCACAGAACAAGGCCTGGTATTCAATAAATTTTTGGTAAATAAATTGATTAATTATAACATTGTTCTCAGCATTCAAATAACAGATGAGAATTTCAAATAACTTCCTTCTATAGGGTCATAAACAAATTCACATACTGAATTCATGTCACAGCACCAGAAGGGAACAGGTAAGTTATATTAAAGCAATAGTTATAAATAATGAATTATTAACCAGTATGTAGCTAATTTTGAACTTGCAAAACTTAAGAAAGCTGTGTCTTAAACAATAGTCTGTCCCCTTCATTCACATGTAAGGTGGCAGAAAGCAACACATTATCAACTAAAGTTTTCCAACAAATAATATGTCACCTATTTGAAAGTCAATATAAAACTAATATCTTTTGAGACTTCCCTAGGGGTCTAGTGGGTAAGACGTGCTCCCAGTGAATGGGACCTGGGTTCCCTTCCTGATCAGGGAATAGGATCCCATGTGCCGCAACTAAGACCAGGCTCAGCCAAGTAAACAAATATTTTTTTAAAAGAATGAATGTCTTTTTCTTTGAACAACAGACTAAACATAACATGGTTTTATATTTCCAATCATTAAAAAAATTTTAAAAAACAGTGACTTCATTGTGAGATTTACATAGGGTTTATTTTCCATATGACTCTCAAACACTGGCATTATGTTAGACACTTGTGAAGAACTCTTGCTCTAAATAAGATCAGTGATGTGGCTACCTCCCAATTTATTAACCAGTGGTGCAAGGACATGGAAAAGGGTAACCAATGCTAAGTAAATGTGTTCCACTGAAAAGTCTTTGCATACTACACCGTCACCCACCCATCCTTTTCCTGAACATTGGTGGCAACTGTGTTTGCTCTCTCTGCTCCTGGCACATTTTCACCCTTGACATTTACCCTAGTTCCCTCTCTCTCCCTCCCCGTGAGAATTGTTCAGCACATGCAAGACTACAGGAAGATCTGTCAAGGTTTGTAGGAACTCAGAGGCTATTTTGCTTCCTGAACCCAGACTGTGGAAGCTGAATGGTGGCTCTGTGCTTGGTGTGCATGACACCACAGTTGGCACGCTGATATCAGCAGGGAACGGGCATTGTGACCCCCGAGGCTGCATGCTGGAAAGGAGACAGCAGAGTGCCACAGACACAAAAGTCAACGGGAATTTAAACCATGAAATCTTTTTTTCTAGAAAGGAGACGCCTTAATCTGATACCCTGGGAAATGGATCTACCCTGCACCAGGAAACAGAGAGTGTGCCAATCCAGATGCTTCAAACTTCTGGCAGGTCGCCTTTTGGGTCCCACCCAGTTTTTCTTAAAACATCCACAGAAGAAGCTTGTATGGCACTACTAAAATGAAGGAAGAAAAAGTGTAGAAGCTCTCCATATAACATCAGCCTCTTGTGTCTTTGTTCCCATCAGGAACTGGATGTATACACAGGGGCCATCGCTGTTCCTCTGTCTGTGATTGCTTCTGAAGATGCACTCCTAACAAGACATCGTTAAAAAGCCAGAGGGGGATGAGGATCCAGCCCAATTCAATGTTTCCAGCTTGTTGGTGCTATTGGCCAGGACTTCATGATCTTAGGCTTCCCAGGTGACTCAGATGGTAAAGAATCTGCCTGCAATGCAGGAAACCCTGGTTCAATCCCTGGGTTGGGAAGATCCCCTGGAGAAGGGAATGGCTACCACTCCAGTATTTTTTCCTGGAGAATTCCATGGACAAAGGAGCCTGGCCAGTTACAGTCCATGGGGTTACAAAGAGTTGACACAACTGAGCAACTATCACTCATGATCTTATCTTTTTAACTAAGAAATTTGATTATGTTTTAGTGATTATACTATGCTCATTACAGGAAAATCTGTCACTCAAAGTGTAGAAAACATTAAAAACCTACAATCTGATCCACGTGGAAGACAACCAGGGATGCCAGCTTGATAATATTTTTCCATCTGAACTTCTATATGTATACATACAGAGTATAATGTAAAAACTTTGGTTCAAATTTGCAAAACCTTGTGAATATTCTTCCAAATCATTAAAAATAACTCTACATCAGTTGTTCTCAAAGTGTGGCCTCCTAGACCACTATCATCAGTAACAACCTGGGAACTTGTTCAAAATGCAAATTCTTGGGCCCTACACCAGATTGACAAATCAAAAACTCTGGAGATGGAGCCCAGCAATCTGTGTTTCAACAAGCCTTCCAGGTGGTTTTGAAGCACAATAACATTTGAGAATCACTGCCACATAATTTTAAAAACTGCTTAGCGTTCCATTGTGTGACTATGACACAATTTATTCAGCCAGGCTGGTATCATTGTTTCCAGCTTTTCAGTATAACTCATTACAAAGTACAATGTTATAGCTAGAATATGGGAGTTTATAATAATATCTTGACACATTTCCAAATGTGAAAATCAAGAGTTATAGTTTCAAAACCTATCAGAGCTTCTTGAATGAATCATGTACCCTTTCTTACCTAATCTTTGGAATCTTGACATTTCTCAGTCTTGCCTCACTTCTCTAAGCCTGGAATGCCTCAAACTTTGCCTAAGGATCTGGATTCTTGGCTTAGGCTCTGCCATTTCTCATGCTCTACTAAAACAAAGAGATCTTCTAAACAGGGTAGAATCACCTACATGTTCTTTCTTTTCTAGAATACTTACAAAAAACTCTAAATAATACTGAGAATTAGTTTAAAAATGGCATTCTATACATTTACATAGCATTCTATTTATACTCAGAAATTTCAACAGAGTACCAACACAGTGTGGACAAAATAAGTAGTAGAGTAATATTAGGTATATAATAGTCAAGGAATTCTTTCCATTCTGAACTCATAATTTACATACTGTTTTATACCTAAAACTGTATTGCCTGTGTAGAATAATACTTCAAGAAACTTAGTTATCACATTAAAAAAAAAAAAAAAACTTTTTAGCTGCTAGTTTGAGGAATATTTCAGGTCCAAGCTGATTACCCATTCCATGGACTCCTCTGGCACTTGTTCTTCCCATGATGGCATTTTTACACTAGTACATTGTTATTGCTTATTTACTTGTCTGTATCCCACATTAGACTCTGCTCAGTGGGCAAGGATCCTGTTTGTCTGGTTAACAGCTGTGTCCCCCAGCATGTCCCACAGTCTTTGGCAAATTGTAGCATTTCATAATTAAGTTGAATGAATAAATGAATGACTGATTTCTCCAAATAGCATTTTTTAAAAAGGAGAAGCCAAATAGGGAATAGGGTTTAGAAAAATAAAGAAAGCAAGATGGTCTTACCACAAGTTCTGCACTCCTGATGAGGAGTATGTGAACACACATATTTGTATAAATACCTATGTAAAAATATAGGTAGTACATTTCAAGTGGTTTCATAGATTCTTTCCCTTCAGTAGCACACAAGATCTTTCATGTTCTTCAGAAAACAAATCAGGCAGGCATGAGCAAGGACCCAAACACATACAAATACTAGATATTTCCCATGGTTTCTGGTCTAGTTTTTTTTATTTACCAAAAATAGAAGCTTCAGGATCATAACTGCAATTGTTATTTAATGGTTTTTGAAAACCTAGATAGCTTCATGTTCTCAAAAGAGCTTTTGGTTTCAATGATTTTCTTTATTTCTGTATTTCGCTTTTGCTTTTTAAAAACAAAAAAATTTTTTTTTAATTTATTTTTGGCTGTGCTGGGGCTTCATTGCTGCTCGGGCTTTTCTCTAGTTGTGGCGAGCGGGCGCTACTCTTTAGTTGCTGTGGCTTCTCTTGCTGTGAAGCATGGGCTCTAGGTTGGGCAGGTTTCAGGAGTTGCAGCACATGGGCTTTGTAGTTGTGGCTCCCAGGCTCTAGAACACAGACAGGCTCAATAGTTGTGGTGCTTGGGCTTAGTTGCTCCAAGGCATGTGGGATCTTCCCAGATCAGGGATCCAACCCATACCTTCTGCACTGACAGGTGGATCAGATCAGATCAGATCAGTTGCTCAGTCGTGTCCAACTCTTTGCGACCCCATGAATCGCAGGACACCAGGCCTCCCTGTCTATCACCAACTCCCGGAGTTCACCCAAACTCATGTCCGTTGAGTCGGTGATGAAATCCAACCATCTCATCCTCTGTCGTCCCCTTCTCCTCCTGCCCCCAATCCCTCCCAGCATCAGAGTCTTTTCCAATGAGTCAACTCTTCGCATGAGGTGGCCAAAGGACTGGAGTTTCAGCTTTAGCATCATTCCTTCCAAGGACATCCCAGGGCTGATCTCCTTCAGAATGGACTGGTTGGATCTCCTTGTAGTCCAAGGGACTCTCAAGAGTCTTCTCCAACACCACAGTTCAAAAGCATCAATTCTTCGGTGCTCAGCCTTCTTCAAGTCCAACTCTCACATCCATACATGACAACAGGAAAAACCATAGCCTTGACTAGACGGACCTTTGTTGACAAAGTAATGTCTCTGCTTTTGAATATGCTGTCTAGGTTGGTCATAACTTTCCTTCCAAGGAGCAAGCGTCTTTTAATTTCATGGCTGCAGTCACCATCTGCAGTGATTTTGGAGCCCCCCAAAATAAAGTCTGACACTGTTTCCACTGTTTCCCCATATATTTCCCATGAAGTGATGTGACAGGTGGATACTTTACCACTAAACCACCAGGGAATCCCCTTAGTTTTGCTTTTACCTTTATTACTTTTTTCTGCTTCCTTTGGGTTTCATTTTCTTTTACTAGTTTCTTGACAGAACTGTAGATCATTGTTTTGAGACCTTTTCCCCTAAGTGCTTCATTAGTTGCAGCTCATAAATTTTTCTATGCTGTATTTCCATTTATAATTCAGCAGAAATGCTTTATAATTTTCCTTTCTATGTCTTCTTTGACCCATGGGTTATTCAAAAATGTGTAATTTCCAAATATTTGGGGATTTCCAAGATACCTTCCTATAATTGATTTCTAAGTAATTCCTTTGTGATCAGAGAATAAACTTTGTATGATTTAAATATTTTTATATTTCTTGGCACCTGTCTTATGACCCAGTATATGACTTATCTTGATAAATGCCCTTGAAAAGATTTATATTCTACTGTTGTTGGTGAAGTGTTACATAAATGTTAATTACATCAAGTTGGTTGATAATGTAATTCAAATCATCTATATTCTTTTCCCTACTTGTTATATCATGATTTTCTCTACTTATTATATCAATTTCAGTGAGAAAGTTGTAGAAGTCTCCAACTATAACGATCAGTTTATCTATTCCTTCTTGCAATGTTTGCCACACTCATTTGAAGCCTTTTTATTAGGTGCATAAACATTTAGGGTTGTTATGTTCTCTTGATGAACTGGCTCCTTAATCAGTATGAGAAGTCCCTCTTTATCCCTGGCAATATTCTTTGATCTGAAATTTACTTTGTCTGATAATAATATAGCCACTATCAGAAGCTTTTGATTAGTCTCAGCACTTATCTTTTTCCACTCTTCTCCCTTTAAATTATTTACATCTTAATATTTAAAATGGATTTCATATAAGCAGCATGATTATGTCTTTTGAAAATCTATATTCAATTTCATAATCTCTGCCTTTAATTGGAGTGTTTAAGCCTTTTAAATGTAATATGATACACATTGTGTTTAATCTACCATCTTGGTTTTTGCTTTATATTCTGTCCCCCTTCTTTTTATATTTTCCATTAGATTGAACATTTTAGGGTCCTTTTATAATTTCCATTTTTATTAGTTATAACTCTTTTTAAAAAAATAGTAATTGCCTTAGGATTTATAGTATACATCTTTAACTTAGCACAGTCTATCTTTAAGTAATATTTACTACCTCACAAACAGTATAAGAAATATAATAGTGTACTCCCTTTCCTCCCTTCAACCTGTGTCACTGTGGTCATGCATCTGACTTCTATATATATTATAATCTCCACCACATATTGGTAATACTTTTCCTCTAAAAAGTCAATTATCTTTTAAAGAGATTTTAAAAATAAGAAAAAAGTATTTTACATGTAGCCACCTATTTTCCCTTTTTGATGACCTTCATTCTTTACTATTCCTTTATCTAGATATCCTTCTGCCTGAAGGATTTCTTTTTAAAATTTCCTGTAATGCAGGTCTGCTGGTTGCCTTTTCATGCCTGAAAAAGTCTATTTCTTCTTCATTTTTGAAAGATATTTTTGCCAGGCATAGAAGTTTAGGTTAACTTTTTTTTTTTTTTCCTGTCAATACTTTCAGGATTCTGCTTAACTATCTTTTGGCTTGTATTGTTTCTGTACAAAAGCTGCCATTCTTGTATTCGTTCTTTTGTACATAAATGTGTTATTTTTTTGTCCCCCTCTGGCTGCTTTTAAGTTTTTCTCTTTGCTATTCATCGTTAAACTACTTGATTATGATGTGCCCTGGGGCAGTTTTCTTCCATTTCATGTGTCTAAGGTTTGTTATACTTGTTTGTTTAAGGTTTGTTGGATCTATGGATTTATAGTACAATCAAATTTAGAAAAACTTCATCCATTATTCCTTAAATTGTTTTCTGTTCCTCTCCTCTCCTTCATGGATACCAACTTATTCATGTACTACAGCTCCCTGATTTATTTATTTTTTTAAATTGCTGAGTTATTTATTTTTCTGCTTTTTGAAGTTGTTCCACAGCTCACTGATTTATTTATTTAAACTGATGATTTATTTATTTATCTGCGTTTTTTCTCCCTGTGTTTCATACTGGACCATTGCTACTGCCATGTATTGAACTTCACAAATCTACTTATCTGTAGGTCTAACCTACTAATCCCATTCCATGTATTTTTCATCTGAGACATTGTGTTTTTCAACAGTGGATGTTGAACTGGGATTTCTGCCATATTTTCCATGCTCCACTTAACATGGTCAGTCTTTCCTCTACATTCTTAAACATAAGGAATACAGTTATAATCGTATTAATGTCCATGACTACTACCCCTATCATTTATTTGTGTCACTTCTGGATCTGTTTCTGTTTACTTTTCTACTCATCATAGGTTGTATTTTCCTGCTTTTTTGCATGGCTTCATTGGCTGCCAGACATTGTGAGTTTTACCTTATTGATGGCTGGATTTTTTTTTTTTCTTTTTAATTCTTGAGCTCTTTTCTGGGATGCAATTACTTGGAAATAGCTTGAAGTTTAAATAGCTTTTAAGTTTTGTTAGGTGGGACCACTGCATTTTTTAGTATCAGGCTAGTTCTGTCCTTTCATTCAGGCAATACCCTTCTAATTATTCTACTGATGCATTACAAGGTTGAATTATAAAGTTTTCCACTGTGGCTGACTAATCCTGGTCCTGTGTGATCTCTAAGGATTTGTTCCCTCTGTCCTTTAAGGTGGTTCCTTGTCTGCCCTCAAGTAGGTTTCTTAAACACATGTGTTGATTGGTACTCTGCTGAAGACTTGAGGGGGACCGTTTGTAGATCCCTGGAAGTCTCCCCCAGTGCAGCCGTTTTTGTTGTTGTTGTTGTTTCTGGTGCTCCACTCTGCAAACTCTGCCTCCTTGGTCTTCTCAAACTCTCAGCTCTTTAATTCAGGAAATCTATTAGGCTTCTCCTCAGTTCCTCTTTCCTGTGCCCCAGCCTGGAAACTCTAGGCAATAAGCTAGGGCAATCATAGAGTTCACCTCATTTGCTACTGCTCTCTTCAGGGACCACTGGGATGTCCAATACCATCAGGGACCTGCTGCTTGATGTCCAATACCTGAAAACATTTGTGTCATATATTTTGTCCATTTTTTTAGTTGTTTCAGGCAGCAGGATTAGTCTGATTCTTGTCATTGCATCTTAGCTGTGAGCTGAAGTCTAAAGAACCAAGAGAGTTTAATTGTATAAAATATAATTTAAAAAATGATAATTGAACTAAGTCCTTAGTTTTGTATAAAGCTATCATGGAAATTATACATTGAAATTTTAGAAGTGCGGGAACCATACTTGGAACATTTAGTAGATAAAAAGGCTTGAAAACTTGTTTTTTTATGGGGCATATCAAACTAAGAAATACAAAGAATTGAAAACATAAGCATCTGAACTTTGTAAGTTTATTCAGTAAATCTGTTTTGGTAATTTGTATATTTTAAAAGACAGGAAAATCCTCATTATAACATTCTTTACAGTTTATGTGACTTATTATAATCTTCTACTTTATATTTTTAAGTTTATATCATGCTTTGATGCATCTTTGTATTCCCATCTAATACTGTCTGACAGATTAATAATACTACTGAAAGAGTGTGTTAATTAGGATCATGTTAAAACAGGCTTAAATTTTCTGATTTAAGAATAATAATATAAATATAAAAATTTTATTTATATAATGTGAATTTTATTCATAAAAGAACATACTAAGCACATAGTACTTCACAAGAAAGTTTATCATCTTAAAAATACCTTAGTTGTTTGTTAGTCTTACACTACCTAAAATTTTTACCTTATTAAAAAAAGGATTCACTATAATCAATATTAAAATACTTTCTGAGTGCCAAATTTGAATAATGTATTTTCAGTAATAAATTTACATCAACTGCAAGAATGACAACACATTTAGAAAGGGAATCCCTGGTACTTTTGCCTAACATAATTTAATAAAAAGATAAAACACCTCTACCATAAAAACTAACTGTATATATATATTAGAAAAATAATCACACTTCTTCCCAGCTCTACAGAATGACATCTATGTGGAGAGATATTTCCAACTGCATTATAAAGCATTTGTTTCGTGTGTTTCAGGTCATTTTTTTTCATGTGTTTGCTTCAAGTTGTTTGTTTCATGTTTACCAGTTCTTTAGAAATTGCATCTGTTTAATTCATTTGAATCTCATTACTACACATTGACAACTGTTCTGTTTATTGTTAGGTTGATGACACACCTTAAGATCTAAACATAGAAACTAATATATCTGTCTTCATTTTTACTGTTCCTCAAGCGAGACTGCAAACTCTCCTACTTAAAAAGTTCCTAAAATTTAGTGGGATTCACACACTCTAGTTTTGTATTGTCACCACACAAACAAGGAAGGCTTTATGTCACCTGGCTTCTGAAACTAGTTGCTGGCACCGTGTAAGCTGACATTTTAGGAATCTGAGATGGAAAGCTGAAAGATTCTTTGAGTACCTGTACCCTAATATATTTTTGAAACCAGCTCTCTGTTGTCCTGGGTAGGTAATCTTTGGGAAAGTATGTGAAGTTTCAGGCCTCTTAAGGGTTGCAGTGAGTGGAGTTCTGGTTTCAAGGGGAAAGAAGGCTGGACAAGGAGCAGACAGCATAATTAACAGGTGGGTGTCTGTGGCACAGCAGCTGGTTGGGTTAATTTTAGAACATTTGTCCTTGACTGTGCCACTTTAAGTGGAGCACCTACTTGTGTTAGAGAAGTGTGTCTGTCTTTGGGCAGTGCCAAAATCCTTTTGCTTACACTCTGGAGCATTAAGCACCCTGTTTCATCAGATAGCCCACCTTTTAAAGTGGGAGAGTTTTATCTACTCAACTAGTTCTTCTAAGATAGGACAATATAACCTAATAAACCTCTCAGTGGAGCAAGCTGAGGAATGCAGTGCACTCAAGTGACTTACTTGTACGATAATAACCTCGATTTGTAAGTACACAAAAGGCTCTTTGCATGTTTCAAGGACATATTTACAGTTTTAAAATGATGAAAAGGCAGCTTCTTAAATATCTTCAGGGGGAAGGGAAATGACAGAACTGCAAGGAGAAACAAGAAACAAGACAGAAGATCAAAATAAAAATAAAGACTGGGGCTAAAAATAAATTTTAAAACATTCTCCAATACATTTGGAATGCTAGCTTTTCCTTTGCCCTCAGTAGTTGGAGTCTTGGGATCTGAGTGTCAGAAGAGTCCTTAGCAACAGATGATCTAGTCTGACGAGAGGAAATCGAGGTGCAGACTGCTTAAAGTGATTTACCAAAGGTCAGTAAACAGGTTTATGACCAAGCTAAAACTAGCACCCAGTTTCCTGATTCTAATCTCATGAGTTTTCCAATATATCCCACTTTATACTTGTTTGGCAGCCAGCCATTCCTGAATTAAAGTTAAATTTTAAATTCAAGATTAAGGAGAATTTTATATATGATTTATCCCACTTGTCATCCTCATAATGGATGGGACTAACTGTGCCACCTTTTTTTTAATGGATATGACTAACTATAACCTTCATAAAAGTAACAATACTTACTCTTGATTGGCTCACAGGGATGCAGGGAAGATGTTTTAAAAGATATCAGATATAGAAACATTTTGAAAAATCACTGCTCTTTATAAATAAAATTGATTGGTGAATAGCTTTTTATTAGGGACCTGCCTTGTTTTTGTCAATCTACCTTCTTTGGGACTGAGCAGCCCAGTGGCTAGGATTCATGATAGGCCCTTCAGATGAGGGCTGTATGTCAACCTGAGTAACTTCCCAGTCTTTCCCTTCTGTTTCCTGGCAACACAGTCAGTCTACAGTCTGGAATACCCTCTGCCTCATCTCGGGTCATCAATGCCTTCTGTTTGCCTCATCTATGCTGGAAATTGCATACGTGACCTCTCTGCTTTCACTGCCTGTCCCTTCCAACTCTTGCTCCCTCTTTGTACTCAGTTTTGTATACGCCAATCATATTGAACTCCTTTCTGTTCCTAGAGAGCCCCATGGTCTCTCTCCCTTCCCCTTCCCAGACTTGGCCCATAATATTTCACTGCCTGGAATCCTTTTTACTTTTTTTTTTTTTTTTTTTGGCCACTGTCACCCACTGCTTGACTCCCCTTCCTTCCTTGGCCAACTGGTTACCTATCTTTTAGGTATCATCTTCCGCATCTTTCTTCACCATTCCTCTCCACTGTAAGTTTAGATGAGATGTTCTCATATGCTACTTCAAGCACCTGTTATTTCTTGCAGACTTCACACTACTGTGTCTATTTTAATTGCTTATATTCCTCTCTAGACTGTGAGCCCCATGAGTGCAGAGGGCCGTGTTTGCTTCTCCACCAGTACATAGCCGATGCTTGCCACATATAAGTCGCTTAGTCATGTCCGACTCTTTGTGACCCCATGGACTGTAGCCTGCCAGGCACTGCTTCCCATGGAATTTTCCAGGCAAGAATACTGGAGTGGATAACCATTTCCTTCTCCAGGGGACCTTCCCAACCCAGGGATCAAACCTGGATCTCTCACATTGTAGGCATTTTATTTACCTTTTAAGCTACCAGAGTCCAAAGAGTTAACACATATTTTTAGAAAGATGATACTCATACTTAATAATAATTCACATGTCACACACTGCTTTCACCTTTATTTACCTCACTTCATCCTTGCAGTAAACCTATGGTTGGTATTATTCATTGCCATTTTTCAGACATAGAAATTCACCTAGCTAGAAGTGGCAGAGCCAGTATTTGAACCCAGGTTGTTGGATTCCAAGTTCAATGTTATTACTATTACAACAAACTTTGTTTGGTTATAGAATAATTAAAAGTCTTAAGTAGGTGACCAAGGGAGAGACATAATTGGAGCTTCTCTACTGCTGCTGCTGCTGCTGCTAAGTCGCTTCAGTCGTGTCCGACTCTGTGCGACCCCATAGACGGCAGCCCACCAGGCTCCCCCGTCCCTGGGATTCTCCAGGCAAGAATACTGGAGTGGGTTGCCATTTCCTTCTCCAATGCATGAAAGTGAAAAGTGAAAGTGAAGTCCCTCAGTCGTGTCCTACTCCTAGCGACCCCATGGACTGCAACCTACCAGGATCCTTCATCCATGGGATTTTCCAGGCAAGAGTACTGGAGTGGGTTGCCATTGCCCTCTCCAGAACTTCTCTACAGAAGAATAAATCTGGCAAAGAAAAGCGTCTGAACCATAGTGGAGGCAGTGAGGAAAGGGTAGGGCAGACAACCCATAGATAAAAGGCAAAAAAAAAAAAAAAAGATTAGAACAAAAACTAAGAACTAAAGGCTAAGCTTTAGGAGCCACTTTTAGTTAAAGGCAGAAGAAAGGAGATGAGCCAGAAATAATACAAAAGAAGGGTCAGTGAGCAATGTAGGAAAATATTAAAAATTCATTTTCCTAGAAGCCAAAGGAAGTGAGAATGAAAATAAAGAAAATTAGCTATTAGTGGTGAGCTGAATACAGGAGGCAAGAAAGAAGACTGAGGAAAAAAAAGGGGTGGGGGGGGGTGGCTGACTGACAGAAGACTTTTGAGAGCCTAGATGGAATAAGGGATGGTTTATAAAAATTTCAAGAAAGAATAAGGGACAAAGAAGTGGAAGCAAAAAAGAAGTGACTGCAGAATTTTGGCAGTTTGTTTATTCATTAATTAGTTGATAGACATTTGGGTTGTTTACAGATTTTGGCTATTATGAATAAAAGTGCTATGACATTCACACAAAAGTAATTGTGAGAGTCACAATAAACTGTGGAAAATTCTGAAAGAGATGGGAATACCAGACAACCTGATCTGCCTCTTGAGAAATTTGTATGCAGGTCAGGAAGCAACAGTTAGAACTGGACATGGAACAACAGACTGGTTCCAAATAGGAAACGGAGTTCGTCAAGGCTGTATATTGTCACCCTGCTTATTTAACTTATATGCAGAGTACATCATGAGAAACACTGGACTGGAAGAAACACAAGCTGGAATCAAGACTGCCGGGAGAAATATCAATAACCTCAGATATGCAGATGACACCACCCTTATGGCACAAAGTGAAGAGGAACTCAAAAGCCTCTTGATGAAAGTGAAAGTGGAGAGTGAAAAAGTTGGCTTAAAGCTCAACAGTCAGAAAACGGAGATCATGGCATCCGGTCCCATCACTTCATGGGAAATAGATGGGGAAACAGTGGAAACAGTGTCAGACTTTATTTTTCTGGGCTCCAAAATCACTGCAGATGGTCACTGCAGCCATGAAATTAAAAGATGCTTACTCCTTGGAAGGAAAGTTATGACCAACCTAGACAGCATATTCAAAAGCAGAGACATTACTTTGCCAACAAAGGTCTGTCTAGTCAAGGCTATGGTTTTTCCTGTGGTCATGTATGGATGTGAGAGTTGGACTGTGAAGAAGGCTGAGTGCCGAAGAATTGATGCTTTTGAACTGTGGTGTTGGAGAAGACTCTTGAGAGTCCCTTGGACTGCAAGGAGATCCAACCAGTCCCTTCTGAAGGAGATCAGCCCTGGGATTTCTTTGGAAGGAATGATGCTAAAGCTGAAACTCCAGTCCTTTGGCCACCTCATGCGAAGAGTTGACTCATTGGAAAAGACTCTGATGCTGGGAGGGATTGGGGGCAGGAGGAGAAGGGGATGACAGAGGATGAGGTGGCTGGATGGCATCACTGACTCGATGGACGTGAGTCTGAGTGAACTCCGGGAGTTGGTGATGGACAGGGAGGCCTGGCATGCTGCGATTCATGGGGTCTCAAAGAGTAGGACACGACTGAGCGACTGATCTGATCTGATCTGAACTCATTTTTCCTGGGTATTTAGAAGAGGAATTCTTAGGTGGTGTGATAAGAGTGTGTTTAATTTTATTGGGAACTAAGGGTCTGTTTTCTAAGGTAATTATACTATTTTCCATTTCTCCTAGCAATATATGATGAAACTTTTAGTAGCTACACATTCTCACCAACACATGGTATTGTCAGTCTTCTTAACTTTAGCTTTGATAGTGAATATGAATAGTCTCTCACTGTGGTTTTAATGTACATTTCCCTGATGACTAATGGTGTTGGGCATCATTTCATGTGTTTATTTGCTATACATCGTCTTTGGTGAAGTAGCTTTTCAAATCTGTTGCCCATTTTTATTCTTGTTGTTTTCCTTCTTGTAGACTTGAGTTCTTTATAAATTCTGATATATAATATATATGTGGTAAAGAATCCGCCTGCCAGTGCAGGATATGCGATTCAATCCTTGGGTGGGGAAGATCCCCTTGAGAAGGAAATGGCAACCCACTCCAGTATTCTTGCCTGGGAAATCCCATGGACAAAATAGACTGGCGGGCTACAGTCCAAGGGGTCACAAAGAGTCAGACACAACTGAGCATGCATGCATGCATATTCAGATATATTACTGGCACGTATTTTTTTCCAGTCTGTGGTTTGTCTCTTCATTTTCTTAATAGTATCTTAAAAGCAAAAATTTTTAATTTTATGAAATTGAACTATGGTGTTGGAGAAGACTCTTGAGAGTCCCTTGGACTGCAAGGAGATCCAACCAGTCCAACCTAAAGGAGATCAGTCCTGGGTGTTCATTGGAAGGTCTGATGTTGAACCTGAAACTCCAATACTTTGGCCACCTGATGCAAAGAACTGACTCATTTGAAAAGACCCTGATGCTGGGAAAGATGGAAGGCGGGAGGAGGAGGGGATGACAGAGGATGAGATGGTTGGAAGGCATCACCGACTCAGTGGACATGAATTTGAGTAAACTCCGGGAGTTGGCGATGGACGGGGAGGCCTGGTGTGCTGCAGTCCATGGGATCGCAAAGAGTCGGACACAACTGAGCGACTGAACTGAACTGAACTGAACTGAATGAAATTGAATTATCAATATTTTCATTTTATGATTTGTGTTTTTTTTGTCCCACCTAAGAAATTTTTGAGTAACTCAAGCTTATAAATATTTTCTCCTATGTTTTCTTCTAGAAGTTTTATAGTTTTAGCTGTTACATTTAGGTATACAGTCCATTTCAGGTTAATTTTCTCTATGGTGTGAACTCTGTGTTAAGAACTAAGTTTTTGTTTCTTTCTTCTCCTTCTCCTTCTTTTTTGCATGTGGATATCCAATTACTCCAGCACTGCTTGTTGAAAACACTACCTTTTCTTTATTGCATCACCTTGATAACTTTGGTATATAGTTTTCTTTATGTTTCTTTTGCTTGAAGTTTACTGATATTATTAGAGCTGTGGATTTATAGTTCCCATCAAGTTAGAAAAGATTTGCCTGTTATTCCTTAAAAATATATATTTTTTGGTCCTCTGCTTCTCCTGTTTAAAAAATATTATCTATTCGTTAAATTTTTTAGTCATACCACACAGCATGCAGGATAGATCCCCAATCAGGGATTGAACCCATGCCCCATGCAGTGGAAGCACAGGCTTAACCACTGGACCGCCATGGAAGTCCCTGCTTCTCCTTTTAGACACCAGCTATATGAATGTCAGAGAAGGCAATGGCACCCCACTCCAGTACTCTTGCCTGGAAAATCCCATGGATGGAGGAGCCTGGTGGGCTGCAGTCCATGGGGTCTCAAAGAGTCAGACACGACTGAGCGACTTCACTTTCACTTTTCTCTTTCATGCATTGGAGAAGGAAATGGCAACCCACTCCAGTATTCTTTTTTTTTTTTTTCTTTTTTTATATTTTTAACTTTACAATATTGTATTAGTTTTGCCAAATATCGAAATGAATCCGCCACAGGTATACCTGTGTTCCCTATCCTGAACCCTCCTCCCTCCTCCCTCCCCATACCCTCCCTCTGGGTCATCCCAGTGCATCAGCCCCAAGCATCCAGTATCGTGCATCGAACCTGGACTGGCGACTCGTTTCATACATGATATTATACATGTTTCAATGCCATTCTCCAAAATCTCCCCACCCTCTCCCTCTCTCAGAGAGTCCATAAGACTGATCTATACATCAGTGTCTCTTTTGCTGTCTCGTACAGGGTTATTGTTACCATCTTTCTAAATTCCATATATATGCGTTAGTATACTGTATTGGTGTTTTTCTTTCTGGCTTACTTCACTCTGTATAATAGGTTCCAGTTTCATCCATCTCATTAGAACTGATTCAAATGTATTCTTTTTAATGGCTGAGTAATACTCCATTGTGTATATGTACCACAGCTGTGATCCATAAGTCTACAAGCAATAAATGCTGGAGAGGGTGTGGAGAAAAGGGAACTCTCTTACACTGTTGGTGGGAATGCAAACTAGTACAGCCACTATGGAGAACAGTGTGGAGATTCCTTAAAAAACTGGAAATAGAACTGCCTTATGATCCAGCAATCCCACTGCTGGGCATACACACTGAGGAAACCACTCCAGTATTCTTGCCTGGAGAATCCCAGGGACGGGGGAGCCTGGTGGGCTGCCATCTATGGGGTCGCACAGAGTCGGACACGACTAAAGCGACTTAGCATATGAATGTAGATCACCTCAGTATTGTCACACAGTTCACTGACATTCTTCTCATTCAATTCTCTTTTTTCTCTATGCTTCATTAATTTATAGTTTTCACTGCTATGCTCTCGGGTTCACCAGTCTTTTCTTCTGCACTATCTACTCTACTGTTAATCCTTTACAGTATATTTCCATTTCATATATTGCATTTTTCATCTTTAGAAGTTCCATTTGGATCTTCTTTATATCTTCTATCTCTGTATTCAATGTGTTTTCTGTATTCAATGTCTCAAACATACAGAGTATACTTATAATAGCTGCTTTAATGCCTTTGTCTGCTCATTCTATCAGCTGTGTCATTTCTGGGTGTGTTTCTATTAACTGATTTTTCTTCTAGTCAGGAGTTATTTTCTCACGATTGTTAAATTTTTTTATTTTTTAAAAACTTTCTATTGGAGTAGAGTTTATTTACAATGTTGTGTTACTTTCTGCTGTACAGCAAAGTGAATCAGCTATACATATACATATACTCTTTACTCTTTTTTTTGGGGGGTGGGGGTGCTTCCCTGGTGGCTCAGATGGTAAAACGTCTGCCTTGCAATGCGGGAAACCCAGGTTCAATCCCTGGATTGGGAAGATCCCCTGAAGAAGGAAATGGCAACCCACTCCAGTACTCTTGCCTGGAAAATTCCATGGACAGAGGAGCCTGGTAGGCTGCAGTCCATGGGGTTGCAAAGAGTCAGACATAACTGATCGACTTCACTTATACTGTTTTTTAGATTCTTTTCCCATGTGGGTCATTACAGAGTATTGAGAAGAGTTCCCTGTGTTACACAGTAGGTCCTTATTAGTTATCTATTTTATATATAGTAGTGTGTCATGTTTGTTAATTTTATCTATTTTTGGCTGTGCTGTGTCTTCATTGCTGCACAGGCTTTTCTCTACTTGCAGTGAGCAGGGCCTACTCTCTAGTCGGGTGCAGGCTTCTAATTGCAGAGGCTTCTCTTGTTGCAGAGCATGGACTCTAGGGCATGAGGGCTTCAGCAGTTGCAGCACGTGGGTTCAGTCGTTGTGGCACAGGGGCTTAGTTGGTCTGCAGCATGTCGGATCTTCCTAGATCAGGAAGTGAGCCCATGTCTCCTGCACTGGCAGGAGGATTCTTTACCAATGAGCCACCTGGGAAGCCCAAGTTTGTTCATTTTGATTGAACATTAACATTGTAAACATTATGCTGCTGGTTGCTGGATTTTGACGTACCTTTCTAAGAATGGTTAGACTTTGTTCTGCAGTCAATATACTTGAAGTCAATTTAATCTTTTTAAAAATGAAAAGTGTTAGTTGCTCGGTCATGTCTGACTCTTTGCGACCCTGTGGACTGTAGCCCGCCAGGCTCCTCTCTCCATGGAATTCTCCAGGCAAGGATACTAGAATGGGTAGTCTTTCCCTTTTTCAGGGTATCTTCCCAAGCCAGGGATCAAACCTGGGTTTCCTGAATTGCATGCAGATTATTTACTCTCTAAGCCACCAGGGAAGCCCAATCTTTTTGAGGTTTATTTTAATTTTTGTTAGGGTGAATCCAGTCTAGTCTTTATTCTCAAGCTAATTTAGCCCCACTATTAAGGCCATCTGAGAACCCTTCCAGGTACCTGTGAGTTATGAGGTCTTTCCACTTCGGATGGTAGGACCATAAACCATTCTCAGCCTTGTGTGAATACTAGGGATTGTGCAGCTAGCCTCTACATTCTACTGGTTCTTTCTCTACTCTCATAGAGTTTAGTTCACACATAAGCAGCTCAGTATTCAGCCAAAGATTTGGGGGGACCTTTGGACAGATCTCTGGACTTCTCCATGCAGCTTCCTCTTCTTCAGGGTTCTTCCTCACAAACTGTAGCTGTCTTGGCCTCCTTGAGCACTGATCTCCTGAAGTCAGTAAGATAACTGGACTTCAGGTTCCCCTTCACCATGCCTTAGAAATGCCCCATCAGTAACCTGGACAGTCACAGGGCTTGTCATGTTTTGTTTTCCCTCTCAGATCAGTTTTATGCTACCTGTTGGCCAATGTCTGAAATAATTGTACCACATATTTTTTCCTGGTTTTCTAGTTTTTTAATGTAGGAAGGTAATTCCTACAGCAGCTAATTCTTCACAAACAGAAATTCCATTTCAAATTGCTAATTTTTAAGATGCTATAGGGCTTCCCAGGTGGTACTCGTGGTAAAGAACCTACCTGCTAATGCAGGAGATGCAAGAGATGCAGGTTTGATCCCTGGGTCAGGAAGATCCCCTGGAGGAGGGCATGGCAACCCTCTCCAGTATTACTGCCTGGAGAATTCCATGGACAGAGGAGCCTGATGGGTTACAGTCCATAGGGTCACAAAGAGTCGGACACAACTGAAGTGACTTAGCACATACACACACACAAGATGTAACTTCTGGAGTGTCAGAAGACAAAAGGGAAAGCCTATATGATTTAATACTTAAATGTAATTATTCTTTCTTTCTTATTTCTTCCCTACCCATATCCCTTTCCCTCCCTAAAAGATAGAGGATTCTACTTGAGATTTTTCCCTTGAACAAATGAAACTTGCAAATGAAGTTGCTTTCTATAATTTGTTGTATTTGGAGGTATACTCAGTATTTAAGAAGCAGAAACCATAGCGTTGCAGATACTTTCTTTTTCAAAGTAGATGGTATTACAATAGCTCTGGGTTGCTATTTCACTTACTGAATTAACAGTTCCTAGGATTTCACTTTGGCCCTGCTATCATTCAGCATGATCAGAACAAAGCTATTTACAGCCTTCTATGCCTCCTCAGTCACTTAATTGTAATGCTGCTGCTGCTGCTAAGTCGCTTCAGTCGTGTCCGATTCTGTGCGACCCCATAGATGGCAGCCCACCAGGCTCCCCCGTCCCTGGGATTCTCCAAGCAAGAACACTGGAGTGGGTCGACATTGCCTTCTCCAATGCATGAAAGTGAAAAGTGAAAGTGAAGTCGCTCAGTCGTGTCTGACTTTTAGCGACCCCATGGACTGTAGCCCACCAGGCTCCTCCATCCATGGGATTTTCCAGGCAAGAGTACTGGAGTGGGGTGCCATTGCCTTCTCTGCTTAATTGTAATATCAAGTACTTTAACACAGAATGTAAATTGTGCACATGGCAAAAGTGAATTTTCCTGCATCACAGTAATTGAGATATCCCTTTAAATGAAGTGACCTAAGAGGCATCCTTGGATCTCCAGTGTACTTGAAAAACAGCCACATTTAAAAAAGATAAACCATGAACACTCAGTTATTAACATCCAGAAGAATTCTCTAAGTCTACAATACCTGCTGCTGCTGCTGCTAAGTCGCTTCAGTCGTGTCCGACTCTGTGCGACCCCATAGACGGCAGCCCACCAGGCTCCCCCGTCCCTGGGATTCTCCAGGCAAGAACACTGGAGTGAGTTGCCATTTCCTTCCCCAATGCATGAAATTGAAAAGTGAAAGTGAAGTCGTTCAGTCGTGTCTGACTCTCCTCAGCCCCATGGACTGCAGCCTACCAGGTTCCGTCCATGGATTTTCTAGGCAAGAGTACTGGAGTGGGTTGCCATTGCCTTCTCCGATACTAAACCTACATTTCTATAAATACATCCTCCTCTTTAAGAGTAAGACAACTCTTAAACACTAACAGGACCAAATGCCAGTAAAATTGTCCACTGTAGCAAAATTTTCAGCCATTTTTTCATGTTAAAGGCTTTAAAAATTTTATTCCTCTTTGTGCCCTCAATTAATCTTCCTTATAAAAATGCATATATATATATATATAAGTTAAAAATAAACACTTTCCCTAACTGGCTACCATAGAAAACCACAGTTAGCAATTAGTTTGACTTTAAAACTAGCTTTCTTGTTGAACATCTGTGTGCCTATTGGAGGTTTTCCATAATGCAAACCTTTGCTAGAATGTGCTTTCAACTTTTCATTCAAGAGACTTAATCAGGAGCAACCAAAATATCCTGCTTAGGGTTTAAAACATATATCAAACTTTAAACACTGTTACTCTGGTGGGGAGATCCTGGCTACCAAACAAATAGACTTCAAAGGGACTCCCTGGGTTTCCCGAAGCCACAGACAAATATTTGCTATTATATTACTGTGGTAATAGATAGCATATGGCCACTTTGTCCTTCACCTGCCGGAGATCTTGAAGATAGCTGTTGATCACCACAATGAAGTTTTCCCAGTAGAGATGAATCTCATATACCTTCTCCCATTAAGTTCTAGTCTGACATACAATGACTAGTTGCAAGAGCTTAATTAAGGAAGAGAGCTGAGAACTTAAATAGAAGGATAAATTTGCAGAAATAAACGCCCCACTCCGGTGTTCTTGCCTGGAGAATCCCAGGGACGGGGGAGCCTGGTGGGCTGCCGTCTATCAGGTCGCACAGAGTTGGACATGTCTGAAGCGACTTAGCAGCAGCAGCAGCAGCAGCAACCTGGCTTAAAGATAAAAAAGATACTATTTCTCTACTTCGACCTACATATAGTGAAGTACAAGCAGTTCAACTGAAAGACTGGTATCCCTCATTTATATGATTTGTAAAGACAGAAAACAATAAACACTATAAAATTAGTGTAAATTTGCTTCTGCTCCAGAGTAGAGATTTACAGAGAAGAACTAGAAGTATACAATTTTCAGAATGTTTAAGCCATTGAGCTTATACAACAGGAAAGCCCATAGAAGAAATTCTGACCTCCAAAGAGAAGTAAGTTAAATCTCATTTCCTGGTGTCTCAGACAGTAAAGAATCTGCCTGCCAATGCAGGAGACTCAGGTTTGATCCTTGGGTCAGGAAGATACCCTGGAGAAGGGACTAGCTACCCATTCCAGTATTCTTGCCTTGAAAATTGCATGGACAAAGAAACCTGGCGGGTTATAGTCCACGGGGTTGCAAAGAGTTGGACATGACTGAGCGACTAACACTTTCACTTTCAGTTTCTAAAAATGTTTCTCTCATACTTTAGGTAAGAAAAAGACATTTCCAACCTGGATATATTTCAAGCTTGGCTAATATAAATCCCAATTGTGACTCTTATCAGCAGTGTCATTTCTGAGTGATGACAGAGCTGTGATTAAATAAGATAAAATCCCAGGTCTATGTGACATTAAGCCTTTTTATAGAAGAAGCATTTACTTATTCATTCAATCATTATTTATTGAGGAGTACTTTGTATCAGGCACTGTGCCAGGTACTCTGGATACAGAATTGAATAAGAAAAATCAATCATACATAGGATTTCAGTTATTCCATAATTCTTGAAAATTGAGTGAACTCTGTCAAAAGTGATTTATATGACCTAGAGGGGTGGGATGGGGGGAAGGGGAGGGAGGCTCAACAGGGAGGAGATATACATATAATTATGACTGATTCACGTTGTTGTACGGCAGAAACAACATTGTAAAGCAATTTTCCATCAACTAAAAAATAATTCTTTTTTTTAAAATGGTGTTAGAAAACAGCTCAAAACATACATATTTTTTTAAATCAGAAGGGCACATAAGGCCATTTAATCGAATTTCTCAATGCTGGAAGTTCCTCTAGAATGGCTAATACTCTATTAGAGTATTAGCTACTCTAATAGAGTATTAGCTCCATTCTCTACTAGATCCCACAACCTCATCAGGCAGCATGCTTCATTTTTAATGATTCTAATTATCAAAAAGTTCCCTTATGTTAAGCTAGGATCTGTCCTCTGTAACTTCTAATACTGATCTTGGAGCTACACAAAATAAGTCTATTTTATCTTCAACAGGAAGTCCTTCAGATACTTAAGGGCAGCCACCAACTTCACTTGCATTCTCTAGGTAAAATATTGACAGTGTCTCATATCACATAGTTTTAAGATCATTTTCTACCACTCTGGCTAGGGAGCAAAAGACGTCTGTTTTATTTACATATGTAAGCTACCAATGACACTCTTTTCCTCACATTTTCCCCTCTAAGATTTCAAAAAAAATTCTAATCTCTACTGGTGGACATTTTTTTTCCCAATTCTTTTTCAGTCCAAATGCATTTCAAAGGTTTTTCTGTAACCTAAGGAATATACATAGGTTTTTTTTTTCTTTTTGTATTATTGTATTTTTGTTTTTGTAGGAGAAGGAAAGAACAGCTTTATTACAGGCAAAGGGGGAAGACAGTAGGCTAGTGCCTCAAGAACTGTGCCTGCCCCCGCCCAGAAATATTCAGATTTGTTTAAAAGACCTATAGTATTCAATACAGCTATTTGGGAAGAAATGGAGTTGATGACTGGAGACAGTGGTATTAAAGTGAATTCATGATGAGAATATTGTTTATGTGGCCTCCTGAGCACTCACCTACAATCATGGTCAAATAGGGAGGCAAGACTGCAGTAACGTCATTATTTTGGGAGGTGGGGAAGGGAAGGAAAGTCACTCCTGTATATGAATAGAATGTTGTGATATTATCTGCATATTTCCATAGCATTCCAATGATATATCTGTCATTGTATTATTTAGTTCTTGAGAAAATAATATTTCTGGTTATATGCCAATGAAACCGATAGGAAAGCTGGCAGGTAAAGCTAAAGTAACAAAGGTGGGTTGGGAGAGGTGGCAGCAGTCTAAATATTCAGTAACTACATATGAACAAATTGGTTCCCCCTGTCTCCAGAAGTAGCTGAAGTGATGAAGGTGACTGGTTGGAAACTGACCAGGAGATTAAAATGGCCTTTGAGGATGAAAGTACCAGGGGCCAGCTCCACAAGTAAACATCCTTCTGGTTATACTTACAGCACCTGCTGGGTCACCCAGAAGCAGCTAAATGCTTCCTCAAGTGGGCTTTTTTTAAAAAAGGAGAACTAAAAAGGAGCAGAAATAAATACATCACTGAACTCCTGGCCCATGAAGCTGGTACATATTTCATAAAGTTCTTGGAAAACAGGCATTTTCCACCTGTTCTGGTGACAGTATTTCAAATTGATAATCTTTTGAACATAACTCCCTAACTTGAAAAGGACTTCAAGAAAGACTTTTTCAAGCATATTGTTTTAAAAGACCATTAATTTTAGCTACAAACCAACAAAGTCATGAAGAGTATCTAATCTTAACCAAAGCATTAAGGCAAGTCCAAATACAGAATCCAGGCCAGGGCCAGGAACTGAACTTTGCTCACTCACTCTGAGTTCACTACAGAGCAACCTCTTACTAGAATCACTTGAAAATTCCTCCTTGAGTCTGAAATATCAACAAGGTGTAGGCAGATACTTTTCAGTTTTGATAAGAACTTTTACTTTAAGCTCATACTTGTGTCTTAACATAACTTTGCCATCTAAAAATATCTTTAAAAACGTAGTTCCTTATCTTGTACTTGACATTCATAATATACTTTTAAAAGAATTTGTAGCATCACAATAGATATGTAGAACTAAATATGGAATGACGAGACATGAAATGTTCTTTGTACGTGTGATGTGTTCATTTTTCTCTCACTCTAACTCCTTCTACTCTATTTTGCCTGTTTGTGAAGATGACTGGGCTAGTACTTTAATAAAAAGTATATAATTCTTTATATTCACTTTATTTTCTATAAAATGACTAAGACACATGTGTTCTCTAAACTAAATACCTGTCCAAATTAAGAAAGAAATGTACACCCTTGATGCTCTTGAAAAACTTTGACAGTTAACCAATGTTAGTACAGAATGTCCTGAATTTGCAAGTGACTTGTGTTCTAAAAATTTATTTGTAAGGTCAGTTACTTGGGCTTTATTTTTGTTTACTACTGTATCCCTAGAGCCTGGGATAGGGCTAGACACACAATGGGCATCCAAATATTTGCTGATTGACTGAATGAACTGGCCTAGAGTGGATTTCACTAATGATACAGTTGAATTATATTATAATAATAGTTAGCATTTATATAGTACTTAGAATTTATAGAACACATTTATATGAGCCATATTTTACCCTTTCTCACATTGATTCAATTTACAAATGTAGCATCTAAGCTGCACAATGCAAAGAAATAGAGGAAAACAACAGAATGGGAAAGACTAGGGATCTCTTCAAGAAAATTAGAGATACCAAGGGAACATTTCATGCAAAGATGGGCTCGATAAAGGACAGAAAAGTTATGGACCTAACAGAAGCAGAAGATATTAAGAAGAGATGGCAAGAATACACAGAAAAACTGTACAAAAAAATCTTCATGACCCAGATAATCACGATGCTGTGATGACTGACCTAGAGCCAGACATCCTGGAATGTGAAGTCACGTGGGCCTTAGAAAGCATTACTACGAACAAAGCTAGTGGAGGTGATGAAATTCCAGTTGAGCTATTTCAAATGCTGAAGGATGATGCTGTGAAAGTGCTGCACTCAATATGCCAGCAAATTTGGAAAACTCAGCAGTGGCCACAGGACTGGAAAAGGTCAGTTTTCATTACGATCCCAAAGAAAGGCAATGCCAAAGAATGCTCAAACTACCGCACAATTGCACTCATCTCACAGGCTAGTAAAAGTAATGCTCAAAATTCTCCAAGCCAGGCTTCAGCAATATGTGAACCATGAACTTCCAGATGTTCAAGCTGGTTTTAGAAAAGGCAGAGGAACCAGAGATCAAATTGCCAACATCCGCTGGATCATGGAAAAAGCAAGAGAGTTCCAGAAATATCTATTTCTGCTTTATTGACTATACCAAAGCCTTTGACTGTGTGGATCACAAGAAACTGTGGGAAATTCTGAAAGAGATGGGAATACCAGACCACCTGACCTGCCTCTTCAGAAATCTGTATGCAGGTCAGGAAGCAACACTTAGAACTGGACATGGAACAACAGACTGGTTCCAAATCGGGAAAGGAGGACGTCAAGGCTGTATATTGTCACCCTGTTTATTTAACTTATATGCAGAGTACATCATGAGAAACACTGGACTGGAAGAAACACAAGCTGGAATCAAGATTGCCGGGAGAAATATCAATAACCTCAGATATGCAGATGACACCACCCTTATGGCACAAAGTGAAGAGGAACTAAAAAGCCTCTTGATGAAAGTGAAAGAGGAGAGTGAAAAAGTTGGCTTAAAGCTCAACATTCAGACAACGAAGATCATGGCATCCGGTCCCATCACTTCATGGGAAATAGATGGGGAAATAGTGGAAACAGTGTCAGACTTTATTTATTTGGGCTCCAAAACCACTGCAGATGGTGACTGCAGCCATGAAATTAAAAGACGCTTACTCCTTGGAAGGAAAGTTATGTCCAACCTAGATAGCATATTCAAAAGCAGAGACATTACTTTGCCAACAAAGGTTCGTCTAGTCAAGGCTATGGATTTTCCTGTGGTCATGTATGGATGTGAGAGTTGGACTGGGAAGAAGGCTGAGTGCCGAAGAATTGATGTTTTGAACTGTGGTGTTGGAGAAGACTCTTGAGTGTCTTGGACTGCAAGGAGATCCAACCAGTCCCTTCTGAAGGAGATCAGCCCTGGGATTTCTTTGAAAGAAATGATGCTAAAGCTGAAACTCCAGTACTTTGGCCACCTCATGTGAAGAGTTGACTCATTGGAAAAGACTCTGATGCTGGGAGGGATTGGGGGCAGGAGGAGAAGGGGATGACAGAGGATGAGATGGCTGGATGGCATCACTGACTCGATGGATGTGAGTCTGAGTGAACTCCGGGAGTTAGTGATGGACAGGGAGGCCTGGAGTGCTGCGATTCATAGGGTTTCAAAGAGTAGGACACGACTGAGCGACTGAACTGAACTGAATTGAAGCCCTGCAAATTTTTTTTAACTTCTCATTTAGGATTTATTGTTAAAGTTGACTTGGATTATCATAAGTATTACAATGGTTTGAGCTAAGTGGTATCCAACTCTTTGCAACCCCATGGGCTGAAGCATACCAAGCTCTTCTGTCCGCCACTATCTCCTGGAGTTTGCTCAAGTTCATGTCCATTGAGTCAGTGACACTATCTAACCATCTTATCCTCTGGTACCTCCTTCTCCTTTGGCCTTCAATCTTTCCCAGCATGAGGGTCTTTTCCAGTGAGTTGGCTCTTCCCACTAGGTGGCCAAAGTACTGGAGCTTCAACTTCACCATCAGTCCTTTAGTGAATATTCAGGGTTGATTTCCTTTAGGATTGACTGATTTGATCTCCTTGCAGTCCAAGAGACTCTCAAGAGTCTTCTCTAGCACCATAATTTGAAAACATCAGCACTCAGCCTTATTTATGGTCCACCTCTCATATCCATACTTGACTACTAGAAGAACCATAGCTTTGACTATAGGGACCTTTGTTGGCAAAGTGATGGCTCTGCTTTTTAATATGCTATCTAGGTTTGTCATAGCTTTCTTTCCAAGGAGCAAGCATCTTTTAATTTCAGGGCTGCAGGCACCATCCACAGTGATTTTGGAGCCCATGACAATAAAATCTGTCACTGCTTCCACTCTTCCCCCTTCTATTTGCCATAAAGTGATGTGATCAGATGCCATGGTCTTAGTTTTTTGAATGCTGAGTTTTAAGTCAGCTTTTTCAGTCTTTTCTTTCACTCTCATCTAGAGGCTCCTTAGTTCCTCTTAACTTTCTGCCATTAGAGTGGTATCATCTGCATATCTGAGGTTGCTGATATTTCTCCCAGCAATCTTAATTCCAGTTTGTGATTCATTCTGCCTGGCATTTTGCATGATGAGCTCTGCATGTAAGTTAAATAAGCAGGGTGACGATATACAGCCTTGTTGTACTCCTTTCCCTTTGGAACCCAGTCAGTGTTCCATATCCGGTTCTAACTGTTGCTTCTTGACCCACATGCAGGTTTATTAGGAAACAGGTAAGATGGTATGGTACTCCCGTCTCTTGAAGAATTTTCAACAGTTTGTTGTGATCCACATAGTCAAAGGCTTTTACATAGTCAATGGAGTACAAGTAGATGTTTTTCTGGAACTCTCTTGTTTTCTCTATGATCCAATGAATGTTATCAATTTGATCTCTGGTTCCTCTGCCTCTTCAAAATCCAGCTTATACATCTGGAAGATTTCAGTTCACATATTGCTGAAGCCTAGCTCAATAAAGTGTTGTCAAGAAACTGTAGGCATGATAGCCACACTCAACATAACCCAAGGCTGCTCATAAGACCCCTAAATTAAAGAGAGAGCCATTTAAGTTACTTGAGAGGATTGGGTGTGAGATGAGGGAGCTTGAATCAACATGGTGACAGTGGAGGTGAGAACCAACTTAGAGACAGAAACACCAGAGCCTGGTGATGGACCTCATATAGGCTCCAACTCCTACACGTATGGTACCACATTGCATCTAATAGTGTAAGCTGTAGATAAAATATCATCTCTTCATACAAAATAGAGACTCGGAGAATAGAGACTCATTTCTTTTTCCCCTGTCACCCTTTTCTTTAGCAGTTAAGTGAGATCTTTATGTTCAGTGATTGAGAAGGACCCTCTCACTTCGAAAGAAAAGAGATATCCCCAAAAAGATTAGAACAAAATTGAAGGCTCCTGTCTAGCTAGCAGGAAGACTGATGTGATTAGCTAAGCAGTCTGAACCTAAGACCCCTGCTATTGGAGTAGTTTGAATGTAAAGAATTTACTCACTCTATGGTATAACCCTTGTATTCAGAGGTGGGTGAGACATTAAGGGGTCCTGAGACAAATCTTCAAATCTGCACACAAATCCTCTCCATAACATCTCTCACAGAGGCTCATTCAGGTCTTGCTGAAACACTTCATGGGATGAGAAACTCAAGGGGCCTCACTTTGTCTTTTGGATACATCCAGTTTTTAAGAAAATCTTTCTTTGGTCAAACTCTTGCTTTCTGAAAAGCATCAGAGTCCATTTAATCCCTCTTCAAATATCTGAAGAATGCTAGCAATTCCTGAACATCCATAAATCCTCTCTCATAGGCAAAATATCCCAAGTTAATTGTTCATTATATAATGAGGTTTCTAATTGATCTCACAAGTTCTGCTCAGCCTTCTCTAAATAGGAATATCTTGACCTGAACATAATATTCGAGCTATGCTTTGACTAGAGAACACAACAGAAGGACTATTCTCTTTTGTTTGGAGCATTATTCTCCTATTAATGCAGCCTAAGATTGCATTAGCTTTTTTGGCAGTCATGACGTACTGTTGACTCACACTGAGATTACACTCAACTGAAACCCTCAGGTCTTTTTCACATGAATGGCTGATAAGTCACACCTCTTTGGTAGTAGTACAGCTGAGTTTTTAAAAGAGGAATTTACCACAATTAAGTTTAATGTCATAAATTTTACTCAAGACTCTTTCACACTGTTCCCTGAGCTGTTTTTCTTAAACAGCTCTGATAATGTTATCCTTACTCAGAACTGTTGATTGATCTCTGCTACCTATAGGATCAAATCCAAAATACTTTGCATACTGCTGCTGCTGCTGCTAAGTCACTTCAGCAGTGTCCGACTCTGTGCAACCCCATAGACAGCAGCCCATCAGGCTCTGCCATCCCTGGGATTCTCCAGGCAAGAACACTGGAGTGGGTTGCCATTTCCTTCTCCATTGCGTGAAAGTGAAAAGTGAAAGTGAAGTCACTCAGTCGAGTCCAACTGGTAGCGACCCCGTGGACTGCAGCCTACCAGGCTCCTCCATGGGATTTTCTAGGCAAGAGTACTAGAGTGGCTTGCCATTGCCTTCTCCAACTTTGCATACTAGACCCTGTATAATCCAACCTGAGCCTTCAGGGTCAGCCTCATCTCCCCTCAGCTCTCTCTCCTCTCCACCCATACCATACCAGACTCTCCAGTCATTCTAAGGGTTGACTTTCTTCATACATGTGCACTTTTCCATGCAATTCCCTTCTCCGCCTTGTAATTATTACTTCTACTTTTAAGAGACAATTTAAAAGTCCCAATTAGGATGTGAACTTCCTGAAGGCAGGAATATACTACATGAAAGTTCAGGTAATAGAAAATAGGAGCTTCCCAGGTGGCGCTAGAGGTAAAGAACCCACCTGCCAATGCAGGAGACACAGGTTTGATCACTGGATCAGGGAGATCCTCTGAGGAGGGCATAGCAACCCACTCCAGCATTCTTGCCTGGAGAATACCCGTGGACAGAGGAGCCTGGTGGACTACAGTCCATGGATTACTAAGAGTTGAATACAACTGAAGCAGCTTAATTTAAAAGTTTTATATTTTTACTTTTTTTTTTAAGAAAATAATATTTAAACCTCTTTTTCCTTGTAAACTAAGCTGCTTCAGTTGTCTTCAACTCTAGAAATCCAGGTGAGAGGCATTTAGCTTACTTGAAACAGTAATTCTTAGGGAGAGGAAGTAACAAGCTTGGCAGTTTACCCGAGTGAACCACATAGCTGCACAGGTTTGTCAAGAGGCAGTGTATTATTGTGATTATTTTCCAGAATCACACACACACAAAAAAACCACCCTTGCACCCAGTACAACACTGTGAAAAGAAATCCAGTTGGAAGCACTGCAGAAGCAATCATTTCCAGTGATATTGATGAAAAACTAAACAAAATCTCCCTGTTAACCTTTTCCTACCCCTTCCATTGTGTTCCAAGAGATGTTGATGGATTTGTATCTTTCAGTCTAAACTGCTTTGTGTCAGGACTTTGCAGATTAGAAATAGAGCCTGTTGTTTGGGTTTGTAAAGGGATAGAGGCTAAGACATTGTTCTTGTTCAGAAATTGTACTAGTCAACTATCTGCCTTAGAATCTGTCATCCTAAATGGCTAATTTAACAGATATTTAGCAAGTCATCTCTCAAACAGACTGTTTAGTGTACCTGCACACCAGGTGAAAGTGAAAGTGTAATCATTCAGTCATGTTTGACTCTTTGTCTGCCATAAAGATGCTTTAAACAACTAAAGGTAATAAATAGTCATTACCAATAATACTGGGCTTCCCAGGTGGCACTAGTGGTAAAGAATTGCCTGCCAATGCAGGAGACCTAAGAAACACAGGTTCGATTCTTGGGTCAGAAAGATCCCCTGTGGGAGGACATGGAAACCCACTCTAGTATTCTTGTCTGAGAAACCCCACAGACAGAGGAGCCTGGCAGGCCACAGTCCATAGAGTCACAAAGAGTTGGACACTACTGAAGCAACTAAGCATGCCCACATGCATGCACCAATAATATTAACAATGATAATGCCTCAGAACCAGAGATCAAATTGCAAACATCTGTTGGATCATCAAAAAAGCAAGAGAGTTCCAGAAAAACATCTACTTCTGCTTTATTGACTAGACCAAAGCCTTTGACTATTTGGATCACAACAAACTGTGGAAAATTATTAAAGAGATGGGAATACCAGACAACCTGATCTGCCTCCTGAGAAATCTATATGCAGGTCAAGAAGCAACAGTTAGAACTGGACATGAAACAACAGACTGGCTCCAAATAGGGAAAGGAGTACATCAAGGTTGTATATTGTCATCCTGCTTATTTAACTTATATGCAGAGTACATCATGCAAAATGCTGGACTGGATGAAGCACAAGCTGGAATCAAGATTGCCGGGAAAAATATCAATAACCACAGATATGCAGATGACACCACACTTATGGCAGAAAGCGAAGAAGAACTAAAGAGCTTCTTGATGAAAGTGAAAGAGAAGAGTGAAAAAGTTGGCTGAAAACTCAACATTTAGAAAACTAAGATCATGGCATCTGCTCCCATCACTTCATGGCAAATAGATGGGGAAACAGTAGAAACAGTGAGAGACTTTATTTTGGGGGGCTCCAAAATCACTGTAGATGGTGACTGCAGCCACAAAATTAAAAGACCCTTGCTCCTTGGAAGAAAAGTTATAACTAACCTAGACAGCATTTTAAAAAGTAGAGACATTACTTTGCCAACAAAGGTCTGTCTAGTCAAGGCTATGGTTTTTCCAGTAGTCATGTATGGATGTGAGAGTTGGACTATAAAGAAAGCTGAGAGGCAAAGAATTGATGCTTTTGAACTGTAGTGTTGGAGAAGACTCTTGAGAGTCCCTTGTACAGCTAGGAGATCCAACCAGTCCATCCTAAAGGAAATCAGTCCTGAATAACATTCACTGGAAGGACTGATGCTGAAGCTGAAACTCCAATATTTTGGCCACCTGATGCAAAGAACTGACTCATTTGACAAGACCCTGATGCTGGGAAAGATTGAAGGCGGGAGGAGAAGGGGGCAACGAGGATAAGATGGTTGGATGACATCACCAACTCAATGGACATGAGTTTGAGTAAACTCTGGGAGTTGCTGATAGACAGGGAGGCCTGGCATGCTACGGTCCAAGGGGTCGCAAAGAGTCGGACATGACTGAGCGACTAAACTGAATGCCTCAGAATCCATGTATTTGATAAACAACTATTTATCAGGCAACATGTTAGAGGCAAGGGTAGTGTTTCTCATACTGTGGTCTGGACTATCTTAAGGAACTCACAAAACAATGTGATGAAAGCCATAACAGAGGTGAATGTGTACCAAGAGTGCACATGTGTGATGCACATACATCATGCACCTAACCCACAATTTGGGAAAGAGGTGAAGATTAAGCCAAGTCCTTAAGGATGAGTAGGAATTATCTATTCTTTTATCTATCTGTCTCCCCAAAATATATGAGTGACAACTTAGCTAAATGGATAGAGGTAGGACTCAAGAAGAGGAGCATCTCAGGAACTGGAAGCATGTGTGCAAGGGTCAGGGGATGAGAAAGAGCATGGCACCTTGGGGTAAAACAAGCAGTTCCACATGTAGAGCTGGAGGCTGGGGAGTAAGAGGCAGTGAGGAGGCTGAGGCAGCAGACATTCAGAAAGGGCATGGCATTAAACAGTGTGGACAATGTGTGAGGAAACTGGAGAGTCAGTGAAGGGTTTTAAGCAGAGAAGTGACATTTTGGATTTCACAAAGATCCTTCAGAGTACGATATAGAGAATAGATTGGGGAGCAAGCAAGACCCAACAGAGTGAACTCTCAGGTAGAGGGGACGTTCCTATAAGGCATAGAAATGGTCTGCACCACCACTGGTAGCTTAGGGATGGAGAGAAGCATATGGACTCAAAAGAGACTCCAGTAGCAGAATGGGACAGGCCCTGGTGAATGTCTAAGGCTAGTGAAGGAGAGAAAGGATGGAATATGGGTCTCAGTTTTTGTCTTGATGGGCCTTTCTGAGTTAGACAGTAATACCATTAATTTCAGTTTTTATTTTCTCAGTGAGACAAGAGGCAAGCTCTGTGGCTGAGAGCAAGCAATGAGTGTGAGGAGGGGTCTTAGGGACAGGAGAAGACACTTTGAAAGAATCACTACAGGAATGGAGAAGAGTTAAGGGAAAAAAAGGATTTCCAGGGTAATTTAAGGGCCACATTCAGAGTGGGAAAAAAAATTTGTAGAGGCATCTCTAAGCACAATTGTGTTATTATTTTACCATTAGAGTTCAGCTCTTTAGCTGAAGGAAGAAGGTGAACAGTAGAATTGATTAGCACTGGGCTGAGATGGACAGACAAGAGGGCAATGGAGTTGAGCAGACTCATAGAAGATTCAAGAGAAAATCATGGGAACAAGCTAGGTATCATGCCCACTTTTGCAGACAAATAGCTATGTGGGGGCCAGAGAGGAGAGAAAATAAGTGGTCTAATGTGGCATAACTAGATTATTAAAAAGAAGAAATAAAAATTAGAAAAATGGCCAAAAGTAACAAATAGGAATTGATAAGGAAAGGAAGGGAGCTAGGGATTTGCAGAGGAGGAGTTGACAATTACCTGTTTGTTCTTACGAACTACACTTCTTCACTACACCCTCTGTTCTAGGAAGGATCCCCTAGTGGACCTCAGTTCTTCTGAACTTTGATAATCATCAGAGAGGGAGCTATTGTTCCAACAGGGTGACTGCAGTGTCCTACCCCTTTAGATGTGCTGGGAGGGGAAACATGGGTTGTTGGAGATGAGGTGCCTAGTTCTCCTGGAAGAGCCAGAGCACTGGTCCACGTGACCTCCATTTATCTTTGCTTCTTATCTGGAGGTAGGGGTGGAGTCAGAGGGCTATGCACTGGGATACAGGATATGAGAAAACTATAGGAATCAATTACAAAAGGAACTGATGGAAAACCTCAGAAACCTCAGAAAGGTCAGGTTGACTGCCATAAAAAGAAACATAAATTCTTAATGGAGATTAAATAGTATAAGAGAGTGATTAAATTTTCTCTTTTCAATTTAATTTTAAAACACCCAAACCTTTCTAGTAGCTGCTGAAAGATAGTGTTAGCACAGATGATGTCACCCAGAAAGCATCTGAATGTTTTTCATAATTTTTTTTGTTTTGTTTTAGGAACTATGTGATTATGAAGTGTAAAGTAACGTCTGCAAACATAGCAGAGGCCTTGAAAGACTTCTGCTTCTCTCTGTTACAGACAGGAAAGTTAGGAAGAGAAGTGAAATATGACACAGAAAGAGGATTAGTGTTTTCTTTTTGTTTGTTAATAAGACAAACCATCCAGGAAAAGAGCTTGTTTCTTAAAGTGAGATGTATACAAAATGCCCAACAGAGAAACTGGCACATTTTACTGTGATCTCTAAATGATACTTTTCTCTTCTCCTCCTCAAGAGAACAATTAAACATTCATTAAAACAGTAACATTTTCTGAGATTGTGAAAATGTAAATACTTTTACATAAATGGGATTAATTGCATAGCACCCTTGCCTTAAGTAGATGTTCTCCATCACATTCTGCAAATTAAATTTCATAACTCGTTAAGCAGAAAAAATGTGTACAATGCTCTATTTTAATTTCATTTCCAATGCTGTGACAGCTCATGGATATTAAAAATGACTTCTAAAAAATCATCCTGCCAAATTTCTCCTATAGCTGGAATTTAGGGTCAAAAAAGGATTAAAAGTTGAATAAGTCAAGATAAAATGGAACGTGAGGCCCTTAAAATCTGAAAGCCCCTAAAATCAGCATTTCTCTTTCAGCATGTTTTCAAAGATGTCTTTCTCCTTCAATACTGTTCCCTCTCCCTTTTCTATCATCATTATCTGACCAGTCTTTCCTGTCTCCCTATTTATTTTAGTTCATCTTTTGAAAATCTAAAGTGGCAAATTTCACGCCTTCCCTCTCACTTTTCATTTTAGAATTTGTACCGACTGTATTGACAGTGGCAAGTCAATGTTATTCAAATTCATGATGTTGCTTAATTAAACAGCCATTGAATCTGCAGGTTGGTAAGACTGGTCCTTGTATATGCCTGGGCAGTTGCAAGTGTTTTTGGTAATGGCAGAGTCAGTGGAATAACTTTGATCCTCCCCTGGACTCCATTCTTGGACATTCCTCTTTTCTGTCCACACCCACTCCCTTGATGATCTCATCCAGTTTCATGGCATTAAATATCATCTCTGTGCAAATGACTCCCAAATGTATATATTTAGTTCAGATCTCCCCTTTGAACTTTAAACTCCCAGAACCAACTGCCTACTCAGTATTTCCACTTGGATGTGTCACAGGCAACTTATACCTAATGTGTCCACATATGAGTTCCTGACATTCCTTTCCAAATCTACTCCTTCTAGAGTCTTCTCCACCTCAGTAACTGGCTGTCCCATTCTTCAGGTACTCAGGCTAGAAACATCCTTATCTGTTTCTTTCTCTCATACCTGCACCCAACCTGCCAACAAATGCTGTTGACTTTATCCATAACATTGATCCAGAACTCAACTACTTTTCATCATTTCCACTGCAACCTTCTGTTTCTGCGCCATCAGATCTAGCCTGAAATTAACGGCAATAGCATTCTAGCTGGTCTCCCTGCTTCCCTCTTTGGTCTTTCCTTACCCATAAACCAGAGAAATCATATTAACAATAAATTGATCATATTATCCCTCTGCTTAAAGCTCCAATGGCTTCAAGTATCATTCAGAGTAAAACTCAATGACTTTATAAAAATTTATTGTCCAGATTGGGACCTCTTTGAGAGTGAAAGGGAATGCTATTAATAGTTTAAGTGATCTCGGTGTAAATTTGGGCCATCCTAGACACCCGCTTATAAGAATCTGCATAATTTCCCACACCTTGCCATTATCTCTCTGGCCTCTGGTATAGTGTAACATACCTCAACCCTTCTGCCTCAGCACCAGCCTCTTCACTGTCCTGACGGCAGGAGGCAGACTTCCTCAGGACCTTTGCCCTTCCCCTAGACATATCCATAACTCATTTCTGCTTCCCTTCAGGTCCTTATTCAAAAATCCCATTAAGGTGTTCCCTGGAAGCTGTCTAAATATTTAAAACCCCCTTTCTACTACCTAGTCCCCTTCCTTGCTTCTTTATTTTTTTTATAAAATTTACACTTATTACTATCAAACATCCCATATATTTTATTTACTTAACTTGTTTAGCACCTTACACTTAGAATGCAATCTCAAGGGCAGGAATTTTTGACTTTTTGTTCTGTACCCCCCATTCCTAAAATAGTTGGAACATAGGAGACAGTATGTAAATATTTGTAAGAAGAATGAATGAATTATGATTAGTTTGAAAGGATACACAGGAGTTGTGTAACATCCGACACATTTAATAAATAGTATTATCATTTCACAGTTATTTTCATAGAATTCAATTCAGCACCAGCCTCCTTGCTGTCCTGAAGTACTGTCTGAATGTATTTGGACATTTATGGCTTCTGGGGATATATGATAGATGCAGAAGTTGGGGGTCTAGGAGCCACAGAGCGAATACAATGAGAAAAGAGGCAAAGTTCTTCAAGAAGTGAACACTGTAGGAGTAGAAGAGATAAAGGACATGATATTATAGTTGCATGTGAGTGACACAGAGTGCATGGGTGTGCAGAAGAGACGCAGTTTATATTCAATGACTTTTCAGACACTTCTGATTACTGATCAGAAGCAATAACTTCCATATTCTCTGGAATGACTCATTTTCCTCATCTTCCAAGGTGCCCAACCCCTGCTGCTGCTGAAGAATCCCCATTCTGGTTTGCGTTCTCCATCCCTTAGTAGGAAGCTACCTTGTATGCCCTACCTGACCTTCAGCTGTCTGTTCCTCATTGTCTTAATTTTTCAACATGAATCATCGGTTACTAACTCGGCATTTTGCAATCTGATCTCTCAAAGTTTCCACAATATTACAATGAAATACTGGCAAATATGAAGCAAACAGATGCTAAACAGATTTTTTTAATAGCCACAAAGAAAGTATTTGCAGAGGAAAAATCCACCCATTGAAACCAATCAATCAAAGTTTATTGATTTAATCTCTGGGTTTGTTCTAATTTTTAATGTAGTTTCTTTGAATAATTTTAATTGATAACCATCCTGTGGGTTTTCCTTAAACTAAAGGCAATTTTTTAAAATGTGCTTTTATAAGTCTCCTGCCCCACCCCTACAGGAAGGGAGTAGCCTAGCCCCAGGGTGTGGATAATCAAAGCACTCTAAACAAACAGATAAAACATTTATTTTCCAAAAAATTCAACAAAATTATAGCTGAGAACATGCTTCAAAGTATAACATTAATAACTTAGAAAAATTACTTAAAGCAGTTACCAACTAGATAAAAAGTATTTCCTTCACCCCCCCCAACAAACAAACCAATCAATAAAAAGTATGCTAAATGGCACTGAAGAACTGTTAATACTCATTACCATATGGTTTATGCTAAACGATCTTGTGTTAGTCGCTTAGTCATGTCAGACTCTTTGTGATCCCGTGGATGATAGCCCGCCACGCACCTCTGTCCATGAAATTCTCCAGGTAAGAATACTGGAGTAGATTGTTATTCCCTTCTCCAGGGGATCCTCCCGACCCAGGACTCAAACCCAGGTCTTCCACATGGCAGGCAGATTCTTTACCATCATCTTGGGTAACATTAAATGCAAAGAGTCTTTGCCTATTATTTTTCTATCTAATGTAAAAAAAAATTAACTTTATTATACAAAATTTTCATGCATGCATGCTAAGTTGCTTCAGTCGTGTCCGACTCTTTGCAACCCCATGGACCATAGCCCACCAGGTTCCTCTGTCCATGGGATTCTCCAGCTGAGAATTCCATGGTGGGTTGCCATGCTTTCCTCCAACCAGGAATTGTCTCTTATGCCTACCTGCAATGGCAGGCTGGTTCTTTACCACTAGTGCCACTTTGGAAGCCCAAAGTTCACATAGCCATATTACAAATGATCAATTAAACTGTAAGTTTTATAGTTTAATAATTACCAGAGCAATTTAATTTTGTTTTTAATTTTTGAGTTATAATAAAACCTAATCATATAAATAATTTTAAGGCAATCTAGTCATCCCAGCTCCAGCATTGATTACTTCCTCTGACAAAGTTACCCTGACTCACTAAGTCTCAAGGACTTTATCTGTAAAATAGGGTTGATACTGAAACCCAACTAACAACATTCTTTTGAAAATAAGGGATGTAGAGAACTCTACAGAATGCCTGGGATATGGGAAAGCTTCAGTATATAAGAGCTGCCACCATGACTCTCATGACTGATACTGCTGCAAAAACAGGCACAAGCATATTTCAATGACTGAAGAAAACAAGTAGCTAACCAGAGTAGTGTCTCCAAAGTATTCCTACTTGTGTATTACTTTATCTTTACAGTTTAAAAATCCTAAATATTGCTGAGCACCTTATACATGTAAATACCTATAAAACCCTGATTAATGTATCATTTTCTGCACATTTGTGCCACACTGACTTTATCACAATGTACTGAAATGTAATCCTCTTCAATAGCCTAAAGAGACAAACACTCAAATCTTAAAAAGCATAGGACTTGCACAGCATACTGGGGGAATTAATCATGCACTGTCTCATATTATTTAATAAATCAGTCCATAAATGATATTTAATCTCTTACGCACTAGACTGTAAGGACTACAAAGGAAAAGCAATGTATGTAGTTTTTGCATCTTTCACACTACACAGCTTGACACAAAGGAATTTCAAATGATTGGGCTGCCCAAAAAGTTCGTTCATGTTTTTCCGTAAGATGTTACAGAAAAACCACAAACAAATTTTTTAGCCAAGCCAATAGTACAGTGGAGTTAGCACTAGCAGAGAAGTCAGGAAATACAAACTTCAGCTGAGTAATTGTAGACAAGACATTAATTCTCTTCAGGCTTCAGATTACTCATCAGTCATGTGCTTTTCCATCTATGACATTGAGGTTCCTTTTCAAATGCTCTCATTCTAAAAAACACTAGCAAGAGGGATTTTTACCAGTGTCTGTTATTTTAATACACTTCATTTTTCCATATCAAAAGATTGAAGGAAGCCTTAATTATAGATTTTGTTCACTCATGAAATCTTGCCAGGAACTCAGAGTTCTTATCACTGTCTGTTTCATCCAACACAAATCCTTCAATCTGTTATAAGAACAGCAACCCCTCCACTCCAGCATTCCCACTGTCTGTGTGTTAGTCACTCAGTCGAGTCCAATTCTTTGCAACCCCATAGACTATACAGCCTGCCAGGCTCTGCTGTCCTCTATCCATGGGATTCTCCAGGCAAGAATACCGGAGTGGGTAGCCATTCCCTTCTCCAGTGATCTTCCTGACCCAGGGATCGAACCCAGGTCTCCTGCATTGCGGGTAGATCATCTGAGCCACCAGGGGAGCCTCCCCACATCCTCTATTCTGTTTTATTTTCGCCTTAGAAGTCATCACACTCTGGCATACTGTATAACTTAGCTAATTTGTTTTGTCTTCCCCACCCCACTCTCACTACTGTGCCAAGCACCAGGCCCATCTGTGCCTTTAAAAAAAAAAATGGAGGTATATTTGGAAATTAAGAATTATATGTATTTAAGGTTTACAATTTGATGATTTGTTACACATAAATATTGTCAAATAATCACCACATTTAAGCTAATTAACATTTCTGTCACTTCAGATAGTCACCACTTTTCAGCACACGTGGTGAGAATACTTAAGATACAGCCTCCTGGCAAATTTCAAGTACACAATAAAGTGTTGTTAACTGTAGTCATGAATGCATGCATGCTTAGTCACTCAGTCATGTCCGACTCTTTGCGACCCCATGGACTATAGTCTTCCAGGCTCTTCTGTCCATGGGATTCTCCAGGCAAGAATACTGGAGTGGGTTGCCATGCCCTCTCCAACTATAGTCATACTATTGTACATTAGTTCTCCAGAACTTGTTTATCTTTCATAACTGAAACTTTGTGCCCCATGAACAATATCTCCTCCTGTTTGCGTCTTTCACCAGGATTTTGGGAGCACTTAATACCTCACCCCAGCATTTCCCAAATTATGCTCTGAGGATCTCTAGAGTTCTAAAAGATAGGAATTGGAGTTCTGCAAAGACAGGATTGCATGGGCTAATAAGTTTGGGAATGTCCCATCCTATACCTCCCATTTGAAGATACAGGACACATAATGAGAATATTTATGTGTTTATAAATGTCTCATTTTGTTAAACCCAATCAGTGTCTCCCAACCTAGTTTGGCTATGGAAACTTTTATTCCCAGAACACCATCGACATCTCAGAGGACACTTCTGCTTAGGAGAAAACTGTTTGGCAAATTCTTTTTTACCTTCATGTCACATCCAAATGAACAGCAAATGTGAGAGAGTGAGCAAGGGTAAAGGCAGACATCTCTTTGCTATCAACTCTTAGAGGTCAGTAATGGTGAGAGAACATGGTTTTATGAAACAAATACTATACTTAAAGTCTTTGTGATTTAGTCCAAGCTCTGTCACATAACTAACTGTATGAAAGTGTTAGTCGCTCAATCCTGTCAGACTCTTTGCAATCCCATGGCCTATAGCCCTCCAGGCTCCTCATCCATGGGATTCTCCAGGCAAGAATACTGGAGTGGGTACCCATTCCCTTCTCTAGGGTATCTTCCTGACCCAGGGATTGAACCCAGGTCTCCTGCATTGTAGGCAGATTCTTTACCATCTGAGCCACCAGGGAAGTCCAACTAATTGTAAGCTGAGCAAATCACCTTATCTCTGAGCCTCAATCTCCTCTCCTATAATGAGACACATTGTAAGATAATCATATCCTGTTCTTTGAAACTGCTGACCAGCTTAGAACGTTTTGTGTAAACTTAAACTTATATTTAAAAAGTATTCTTCTGTGTGGATTTTTGAGGCCTGTATTTTTTAAAGTCCTCTTTCAGATGACTGGTGCCTTCCACTCTGAAGATGGACATATCTGATTTCTTAGACATGAAACGACAGGATTCTCTAAAGCCCTAAAAAGCCCAAAGAAGTATTTCAGAGTCGACAATGGAAACAAATTTAAAGACTGGGATATATTTACGTTAGCCTACGTAGTAGGATAATACCTAGAGAAGGCCTGAGAAATCTTATGTAGAATGGAGGAACATATAGGTCTACAGTATTATAAATAAGGAATAAATGAAATCTGAGCCTGCTTATTTGATGCTAGATTAATTGGATTATTTTTCTGCTCAGTTTTCAAAAGTAGTGACTGATGCTACAGAGTTGTACTGAAAAATTAATTTGTAGCTCAGCACTAATTTATATTCCAAAGCAACAAAGGAGCGGTAGATAATGATCGCTTCCAAGGAGGCTTCCTCTGGTCCTTATCTTTGAGGAAGATTCTCTTCTAACTCAGGAGGGAAAGATTCATTCCCAAACCTGTCTCTAAGGGAAAGAAATTCTATGATGGTTTAACATATACTTGCAAGTAATGCTCTAGAGAGAACTAGATGGCATTTAATGTTTTTCTTGCCATTGAAATATGTCTGCTGAAATAACTACAATAAAAAAATTTTTAACTAGATATAAAAGGTGACTGCACACTGAAAGATCGATCTACCATAAGTTTTAGTCTCTACCTGCTTGAAATTTGACATAAGCACTGATGACAATAAGTAGTTTGGCTTTAAAGAAAACAAGATTTTTGCTCTGCAGTGGAGAAGGCAATGGCAACCCACTCCAGTACTCTTGCCTGGAAAATCCCATGGGCGGAGGAGCCTGGTAGGCTGCAGTCCATGGGGACGCTAAGAGTCGGGCACGACTGAGCAACTTCACTTTCACTTTTCACTTTCATGCATTGGAGAAGGAAATGGCAACCCACTCCAGTATCCTTGCCTGGAGAATCCCAGGGACGGAGAAGCCTGGTGGGCTGCCGTCTATGGGGTCGCATAGAGTTGGACACGACTGAAGCGACTTAGCAGCAGCAGCAGAGTAAATAAATGTTTAGTCATTACTTTAGTCATCTCTAAGTAATTTCTGGGCCATTGAAATACATTTAATATGATATTTGCTAAGCAAGCATGCCTACCATCTGGTTACTGAAACTCTTATTTTTGCTACTTCATAGATAACATGACCCAGTAGCACTGAGATGGAGGGAACTGATATGAGCCTGTGGATCAATTCCAAAGCAATCTGAGAGTTCAAGCCATTCATTTGTTTGCAACACAAAGTGTTCTCCACAGAAGAAAACAAAGAGTCTAACTTATCTGTCTCTTTCCTGTCCTGGTATCTGGAAAAATGTCCATCGTGACAGGGTGCACACAGGTTTACAATACTAAGCCAACTTAAGGAAGAATGGAACGAAGAATAAGAATGGAACACCATCTGCGTGCTGCTTGGGCTGTATCCTCCTTGGTTCTGGTGCCAGCAACACTGTTCCAGGTCTGCAGAGCACACACAGAAACAGCAGCAGCTGGATAACATGGCAAAAGTCCACACGTCTATGGGAGTAGGGCAGAGAAGTACCCAAACCAATCTTTCCATCAGTCCCTGGCAAGTACCCCTGTGCACCAAACCAAAGACAGAATTTGTAGCACTGCCTGACACATAGTAGGGACTCAAATATTTACTAAATATAATCATCTGGGAAGTCTATGAATAGTAATATAAACACTGCTGGAAGAATGATTAACTTAATGTCTGGATGTATGCTTAACACTTGGTCCAGACGTTCACAACTTTGACACTATTAACATTTTGAGCAAATAATTCTTTTCTGGGAACCAGAATGGGAGGAGTGTTATCTTGCGCACTGTAGAAGGCTGAGCGACCTCCCCAGTCTCCATCTACTAGACACCAACCGTGTCACCCCCGCCCTCAGCAAAAGTGTCTCCAGACACTGCCAAATAGCCCCTGAAGGGTGATGTTAACAAAATCACCTCTAGTTGGGAACCACTTATCTACTCTCTGTGTCACGTGCTAGAACTAGAAATACTATATTCTCTTCTCTTTTTTTTTCTATGTTGATATTTCTTGATCTATATATTGAAGGTACTTTATTCTCTAAATCTGCTTTCACCCAATTGTCCCTAAACTCCATGTTTTCATACATCTCAGTGGGGGGAGGGCTTTCTAGGTACATCCATACAAATTAAAAGAAAAAAAAAAGTCTCCCCCTTGAGCATTGGGAAATATGAAGCAAAGAGTAAACATTCTGTATAGAAATGGTACTAGTAGATAAGGGGCTGTTTTGCAGAGTGATATTGAGAAGCTCTTGCACCCAGGATAGACCCAGGAGCCTGAGCTGCAACTGATGTGTGTGTGTGTGTGTGCCCAGAAAGAATTCCTGCGTCTAAAAAGAAACTAGCTTCATTTGTTTGCTATGCAGTCTCTTAATCTTAACAATAAAACTCCTCTGTTATACAAAAGTATCCTTCTGACAAACATAGTATTTTCCTCCCTTGGCTTTGTTTTTATTTACTTCCTATTTATGTTAAGGTTGCAGAAAGATAGGCATGGGCTCCAGGAACAGGCAGTCTCAGTAAGGCTTGCCCCTGCAGAGGCACAGTAAGCAGTCCTGCTGTCTGAAGACACCAGTAGTCTTTTAAACCTCTAAGGTAAACTGATAATGTTGCCTATCTACTCTTCCTTTAAATGAAAAAAAAATTAAAATCTTAGAATTCTGATTTAAACCTAGCCAGTGGGCAACCCGCTTGAAAATGATTCCACATGCATGTCTCAGGGTGAGAAATAATTTATGACAAATAAAGCTCATGAAAAATTCTAATTTCATTCATGTTGCTACAAGTATACCTTCATGCTTTAAAAAAAAATGTGGGCTGGTAACATTTTTCTACCTTACTTACAGTGTAGAGTTAAACCTGTGCCCTTACCTCTCCTCCAGTGCAGGGAAAAGGATTGGAGTATCTAGAAGTGCAAATAGCTCCCTTCTTGACAACATCGTCTTCCAGGCCAAATGTAGCTGAGCAGTTAGTTGCAAAGTACTTGTAAGGCTTCCATGTTTTTCCAAAGTCCTGGGACCGGTCCAGCACCATGGCTGCCGGCCGGGGAGACTTGAACACCATAATTAGATGAGTGAAGTAGAATTCAGCTTCCAGGTCTAGCTGGATCTTTTCTCTGTGTACATCCTCAGCAGACTGCCACCACGTGCGAGGATACCTGAAGGAGGAGTCTGCCATGGCAGCTGGTAGGTGAGCCAGGTGAGGCTGGGCAGCATTGCATTTGTCACATTTGGGCTGCTGACAAGTCAGATCAGTGTTCTCACTGTAGAAGCAGTACAGTTCAGTGGCGTTCTGACCACAGGTGGTGTCTGTCCAGAGTTTTCTCCCTAAAGCCAAATTTCCCATCCGAGGGTTACAGGCTTTTTCACAGCGGGAACTCACTCCAGCCACTCCACTCAGTCCTAGAGATGGGAAAGCATATGTTATTCAAGACAAACCCATCTGGAAAGCTCTTCTGTCCACCCAGTCCATCTTCAGCAGTCCCCATGTTGCCCTGAGACTTTCAGTAAAGAGGAAATTCTACCAAATGCAAATATGGAAGTGTGTGAATGTGCATGAGTGTATGAGGGTGTGCCTGCATGCGTGTTTCATGTTCAGATGTACAATTCACATAAAAGAAAATAAAATCACTTTAGGTAAAGGGTGAGAGGAAGGAAAGTGTTAACACTGGGAAAAGATAATGGGCCTAAACCTTTTCAAATATTTTTAAACAGTCTCTATTTTTGAAACACACTCATTTGCTTTTGAAGCCATGACATAAATAATACTAAAAACCAACAACGTTTTTAAGATCACTCAGTTTAGTCTTTCAAATATAATTTGAGTCCTTGGCATTATCTAATATGTGTATGAGAATGCACTACAGAGGGAATATAGAATTCTACCATATTTTTAAGACAAAAATATGAAGGGACAAATTCTCTAGGAAAATCAATATGAGATACTGGTGTACCATGGGATCTCATTTAGGGAACTAAGATGTGCAATATCTGTTTTTAGTACTGCATAAATGTAACTAAGAAAAAACCCTCTAAACTACCAGATGACAGAAAAGCTTATTTGATGTGCTCTCTCCCTCTTGAGTGCTTCTCCCTATGACAGGTTATATAGTAGTCACCTGTTTGCCTAACAGGAGAATGGTTACAGTCTGGCAGCCACTAACAGCACCTTTAAACATAATCTGTGAACTAAAACACCTTCTTAAAGAAACATGTGCTTCCACCCAAACAAAGGCCCAGCAGACTTTAATGTTTCAAAATTACTTAAAATGATAAACATTATCCACCCATTAACATTCTGACTACATAATACAATCCTTTAATTTGGGCTTGTCATTTTAATTATGAATACCTTAAACAAAATTATCTATTTTAAAAGTTAAAACAGAGAGGGAAAGAAGGAAAAGGAAGCCAAACCCCAAATTCTAGCTAATTGAACTTTTCTGCTTCTTAAGAGGGTGCACCTCTGAATTGTTATCACTATAAGCCAAATGACAACTTAGACCAAAAGAGAGACATTTCACACACTGACTACCACGAGCCTCACATAGTCTTTGCAACCTTAAGAAAGGGCTTCCTTAGGCATAGTTTTTAAATGTCAGATTCAAGTGTGCCTTATGTCTGGACTCTGCTTGCCACTTTTCTGATTAGCTGGGGCATCAGCTGCTTGTGGCCAACATCACACGAACACACAATGTGCTATGACTCACCTGTAAAGCATTTCAGGGAAAATCATATACTGCCCGTACAAGTATTTTTATTTACAACCTTTTGATTGCTTGCATGTTTTTGCCATAACATGGTTTGAAAGGTTTATTAAAGTTCACTTTGCGGTTGGGGGAGCATACATAAGTGCACACAGGGATGCTTAAGTAGCAGGAATTAAAATAAAAGCTTAGACCCTTTAACAGTTCCTTGGGAAACGTTCTGAGTAATTTTAGAGCTCCCCCTGCCCCCCGCCAAAAAAAAAACTAAGAAGCAATCCAGAGAAGACTGGAGTTAGATAAATAATCGATGGACACAGTACTTAGAGATCCCTAAAGAAGTGACCATCCAAATATAGCAAGGATGCCCCTAACAGTTCGACTGGGGTTTGGGATGCAGATTCTAAAGCCTGGCTTTTCTTCATGCTGGCATCTCTGGGGGCAGAGTAGATGAAACCGAAGGGACGGGAGAAGTGTGCCAATGCTCCCTCTCCACCCGTCAGTCCCTCCAGCCCACACTCTCCTTTCTGGAGCAAGTGAGATGCTTTGAAAGACCAAGAGGCCAAATAGTTACTCACTGTCTTTCCCCCTTACACCCTGAACTGCACTTGAGCCTAACTGGAAACCAGGTGACCTACAAGAGGAGAGAGAGGAACAGAAGGGGCTCCCAAATTTAGAAAGAGCAAGCTAGGACTGGTGGCCAAGGGCAGCCCAAGGCAGCCCAGGTGGGAGTGCAAGGGCGAGCGCATCTGACGACGCCGCTGCCCGGCGTCCAGTTACCCAGACAGGAAGCAGACCCGCCTCCGACCTCCCGCGGAGCCTCCGCCAGGGTACCAATTCCCCAGGGCGGCAAACCAGCTCCTTGCAACCTAGGGTGATCACCACCTACCTTCCCAGGCCGGGGTCTGAGTTCTAGCCACTGTCCCGGTGAGAGAGCCCTCACCCCGCCCCAGGTGTCCCTACCTGGCTCCCAAGTACCCAGCAAGAGTTCGGGGACGACGGCGATCGCTCTCAACAAGAGAGCGGCCCCGGCCCACGCGCGCCCAGGGTCGCTGGGCCACCCCTCCCCGTCATTCCTCAGGCCATGTAGTGCCGGGGGATGGCGAGCCTGGTCCTTTGTTCCCTCACAAAGTGGAAAGGCAGTTTTTTACTAGTCCAAACCGAGGAAAAAACCAAGGTCGCACTATCTCAGGCAGGGCGCACCCAGGATATCGGGTTATCCAAGGGCATGTGTATCGCAGATGCAAAAAAAAAAAAAAAAATCAATAATATTTTAAACTGCGGAGACCCGGGGAAAAGGAGGCGGAACATGGCCACTCATTTCATCCTTGGGCGCTGAGCTCGGCGCTCTCAGCCTGCGCACCCCTGTATCCCCGAGTCCCGAGATGGGGAACACAAGAGCGAAGGAAGGGGGGTGGGGGCCCGGCAGCGTCACCACCCACCTGCGGCCACCGCGGAGCAGCCCCAGAGCAGTAGCAGCCGCGCGCAGCTCCCCATGGCCGGGAGAAGCCGGGAGGACCCGGGCCGGGCGCGCGGGAGGGAGTCGAGCCCTCGCGGCTGTGGGATGAAGCGCCAACAAGTCCTCGGGAGGAACCAGGGCTCTTTTATTTCTTCGTCCTCCTGGGGTGCCTGGTTCGGTCAGTGGGCGGGGGCGCCGGGAAGCCGCGGGCTGGGGCCGCGCTGGGAGGTGGGGTGACCCTCGCGCACCGGCCTGGAGGGGCCCGGGCACCTCGGGGGCGGCAGAAGCCCCGGTACCATAACCTGCCCGGCCGCGCTGCCCAGCGGAGCAGTCCGCGGGCTCCTCCGCGGCTAGTCCGGGGCTCGGCGCCCGCAGCAGCCGCTGAACTTTGCGAGACCTTTCACTTCCCGGCCGCCGCCGCCGCCTCCTGGGCGTCCTCCTCCGCTTTTACCACCTCCTCTGGCTGCGGCGTCTCCGTCCTCTGCTTCTCCATGGGCAGTTCCATGGGATGCATTTTTATTGCACCGACACAGCGGCGCTCCGGTGCCAGCCCTCCTCCCCTCGCACCTCCACCCCTTCCTCCCTCCCGCCCCCCGCGCTCGCTTTGACAGCCGGGGCGCTGTAGCCTGTGAGGGCGAATTGCCGCCGCAGCTCGGGGAGGGACGCCCCCCACCCCACCCCCCACAGCCAGACCAGCCGCCCCGATGCCTCGCTGCCAGCTTGACCCGCCCGCCTCCGCCCCTCCGCGCGCCTTTCACCTCGGGCCCCCAGCTTCGACCGTGCCCCTCCCGGCTCTCGCCCTGCATGTCCCTGCGTGACCCCCCTGGTGCCCTCCAGCACCCACAGGCCTCCTTTAGAAGCAGTCTCCCACCTTCTCCCGGAACATTCCACAGAGCAGTTGACTCCTTCTTGATCAGGTCAGGGCATGCCAAGGGGCTTAAAAAACCGCGAAATAGGCTAGCGCCTACTTCCAACATCCCCCCAGCAAAAACAAACCCTCCCTCTTCTCCCGCCACCCCTTCTCCCAGAGTTTCACGACCCAGGGATAGAACCCCACACACACACGCCCACCCAATCGGGGTCATGGGCAAGAGAGAGCTCATTAACTGCATTCGCCGCTTCTCTGCTGACCCTCAGGGGAGTGGAGGAGGAAATCTTGGCTAAACAATCAATGCTTACTTTATCCGAGGTGTATCCTTTTTGATATAAAAAGTATTCCCTAACTCAAACTCAGGGTGCTAAAAGAAAAGGGGCACAGGATTAGCCAGTGCCCAGTTTAAGAACATCCTTGCTAGAGGCAGGGGCACGACAAAGAGAACCTCTTTGGTCCTTCCAAGCACTGTCCTTCCAGTTGTGCTGCGAAACAGTGAAGTTGTGAAATAACCTAAGGGAGAAGATTTAGTAGCAGCCAAAAGCAGCTAATTGTCCATAGCATTGTGCCGGGCTGCTGATTATGGAAGCCGGTTATGGAGCACTTGAATCTGGGGCTTTCTCAAGTTCTGTGAAAATCAAGTTCTATGTACACATCCAGGGAAACTGGCAAAGTTAAGTAGAAAGTAGTTTTTGATTGCAATGTTCATTTTGTGCCTTTAAATATTTTCCTGAAAAGTAACTGTTTTACAGATACAATTCAGTTGTGTGTGTTGCTGATGATGACAATTTAGATGCCTCGGAGCACAAGTAGGTATTATTTATGACTCAGCTGAGGCTATAGAAGAAGTTTATATCTCACAGGAGGGACTGGGACGTGGTCAGCATCATCCATTTGGGGACATTAAAATTATTCTGGCCAGCACTGGAAAGTGGCAAAAGATGTGGAATAGCAATTTATATAACATTTCAGAAAATAAACCCTTTAAATTTTCAAATATTGGCAATTTGGGGGCTTTCTTCATATCTTATAGACATGCTTCCAACTGAGTCAATTGAACATCTCTCCATATTATTCTTACCAAATAAATGACAGGAAATAATAACAATCCAAGGGCTCTTAACACCAATATTTAACCTAATTATCAAAGCAAACTTTTAAAAAAGAAAAAAAAATGCACATTTATTATTAACTTCTGATTCTACCCTATTGAGGCAGAACTACTCCATTTCCCATTACAAATATTAAGGGCATTACTATCTGCACCAATCCTGCCTTGATAATGTACTTCTTTGATTGCTCTGTAACTGGTTTCTACTTCCTTTAAGGAGACAGTGAGTTCCTTAATGGTCAAGCAGTCTGTTATACTTAGTCTGAACAAAACATTATTATCATTTTCTTTTATTCTTAACTGAAAACACCTGCTAGATATAAAACAAATTTTCATTAAACATTTTTGACTGGGTTATGTTAAAAAGCGATTGCAGTATACCAAAGACCAGGGATTAAGAAGAAAACCAGTGAAATCAGAATGATTCCCCATATTCTAAAGAAATCTGTATGTTTATACCAATATTTTATATATGAAGCAGCTCAGAAGAGAATAGTAATTAGCTTTCTAATCAATTTCATTTGGTTGCATAGTCTAATTTAGTTATAAATTCTGTTTTCATCATTGAAAATTTTTTTGTTACTTTTTTTTCTATTTTCATTTTGAAGATGCTATACAAGGAAAGTTTGCCTACCTAAGGAAAATCTTGCTCAGTGATAATCAAGGGCATACACTGCCTGTGATTAAGTGTTTTTGAAAATTTCAATAATGAATTTAGAATTTTTTTTAAATTTATGTTAGTAGGAAGCTTAGCAAACCTATGGAATTTTGATAACAAGTTTCCAGACACCACATAATTGACAGATCTAGAATACTCCTGAGAATTTGAAAGAAAGCTAAAAAATGCCTTCAAGAACTAAAATTGATGGCAAAAAGTCCATATACCAAAGACCTTATTTACAGGTGAGGTCTTTAGGTCTTCACTTAAATTATCCATGCAGTGTTAATAAGTTTGGTTATGCTGTTATCCTAGACGACAGCATATTTAGAAGCAAGAAAGTAGAATGAAGCAGGAGGTTGTTAAAACAAGGAATGAGTTGAGGCAACCTGGTAATAAAGAGGATGCATGTTGTGCATGCTAAGTCGCTTCAGTAGTGACCGACTCTGTAAACCTGTAGCCTGTAGCCTGCCAGGCTCCTCTGTCCATGGGATTCTTCAGGCAAGAATACTGGAGTGGGTTGCCATTTCCTCCTCCAGGGAATCTTCCTGACCGAGGGATCGAACCCCCCGTCTCTTCTGTCTCCTGCATTGGCAGGTGGGTTCTTTACCAATAGCGCCACCTGGGAAGCATAAAGGGGATGGTAGAACTATGAAAAGCAGCATAAGGACCAAAAACCCCATAGCAATCTGAGGCCTTTAATTCAGAGGCAAAGCATCAAAAAGCTGCAAAGGTGTCACCCTATTATAACTTAGTACAGTAAGTGATGTTTCTATTGGATCATGGAGTTATTTAGCATCAAAAGGGACCTTGGGGTCCTTGAGGGCAACTTCTTACCTCATCAGATCCTCTCCCCAGAATCTCTGTCCAAAGGTCACCCAGATTCTGTTCTAGAAATCTCAGTAAACAAAAGCCTCAAAAGCAGCCCTTTTCATTTTGGGTACTATTGTAATCTTTCTCCTTAAAATTCTACCTGTGTTTATAGTTTAATTGTCTGAACAATATAGAATAGGTCCAATCTTTTTCCGATAGGTAATTGAAGGTCTGAAGTAAAGTTTTATTGCTCCTCCTATTTTCTTCTCCAAGTGTTTAATTGCCCGTATAGCATGATTTCCAAACCTTTAACCATCTTATTCACCCCTTTTCAGATATACTACAGTTTTGTCAACATTGCTTTTATACTGTGTACCTAGAACTCAACTCTAGGTTTGTCTGAATTGGTGTAGAATAAAACTGAACTAATAGTTCACTTCACTTAGGTCTAGGGCTTATATTTCATTACCCTAAAAGTGTATTAAAAGTTTTATGATGTCAACTGATATTATGCTTGAAGAAAATTAAAATCCCCTTTTTTATGCTGATGTCTTAAGGACTCCTTAATAAAAGGTAAACGTATTTTGTTTAACCAGAAGGAAAGAGTTCCACTAAAATACATTGCAGATAGAAAGCATTTGATAAATATTAAGGAAAAAATCCACAAATGCAAATTGTTAATTTTTGAAAATGATTAAATTTTTAAAGGAAACTATTAGTTCTGAATGGGGTAAGTATTTTCTGAAAAAATAATCACTTTTATGGAAAATTTGATTCTTTAACAACACTGTATTCTGCTGCTGCTGCTGCTAAGTCGCTTCAGTTGTGTCCAATTCTGTGAGACCCCATGGACGGCAGTCCACCAGGCTTCTCTGTCCCTGGGATTCTCCAGGCAAGAATACTGGAGTAGGTTGCCAGTTCCTTCTCCTTAACAACACTGTATACATTGATATTATTATACATTTCCAAGAAAATGAGGAACTTTGAAATAGTGATTTTAGTACACTTAGTATCTTCCCTCCACAGAACTGTAAACACTATCTCAGTTATCCCGGAAGCATCAACATGTGGGAAGGAACAGGAAAAGTTTTTCACATTTTCTGAGAGAGAAAGTGATATGAAAGACATAATGCCAAAGTTAGATCATCCAATAAATATATACTAGAGATAGGACATGGATTTCCAGATTTGTTTGTGTTTTAACCATTGCTTATCCATCAGTTTTCCATGAGTACAATCTTCTCTTTTTGAACTAGAAAACCATTAGGATAAAATGAAATGGAGAATTGTTTCCATTCAAATAATCCTATATTTTGTTGTCTACCTGGTCTATTCCCTTTGAATGCCATTTAAAAACACCATCTTGGGAATTTCCTTATGCTTTCATCTAAGCCTCTTACCACTGGCACTGTATTTCTTATTTCATCTGCTTCCTGGCTATAACTGTTCATTCCTAGGAAGGGAGCAGGAACCTTTGAAAATATATTTGCTCTTCCAGGAAGGTAAGCAGTACGTTTCTTTAAAAAAAAAAAAAAAAGCATGCTCTCTCATGTTCAGATTAATTATATGGAATCTAGAAAGTTCAAACAAACAAGAACAGTTCTGTTGTTACAGAGATAGCTCCTCTGGACAGCACTATACTGACACAAATTTTAAACAATTTCTCTTCAGAATACTTGTTAGCTAAAACTTTCTATACATATTGCTATTTCTGACACTAATGAAAAGATGCTGAGACAAACAACTATTTTTTTAATGTAGGAAAATAGATAAAGAAATAGCTACCAAAGGCCTCATAAGGATGAAAGAATAGTGAGCAATGTGAGTAATTTCTCTTATTTATTTATGTCTTTTATATAGAAGTATAGTAATTAGGGGAGGAGGAAATGGCAACCCACTCCAGTATTCTTGCCTGGAGAATCCTATGGACAGAGAAGTATAGTGGGCTACAGTCCATGGGGTTGCAAAGAGTCAGATACGACTGAAGCATTTTAGCACACACACATGCATAGTAATTAGGAGCATGGACTATGGGATCTGTTTCCACAGATTTGAAGCCTGGCTCTGCCATCTGCTAGCTGTGTGACTATGGGCAAGTTACTTAACCTATTGATTCAATCATTTCCTTATTTGCTGTATGGGAATAATAACAGTATCTAATTAGTAAGGTTATTATGCACATGAAATGAGTTAATATTTATGAAAGGTTAGAAAAGAGCAAGATACATTGGAAGCACTTTGTTTTGTTGTGAAAGTTGCTTAGTCATGTCCAACTCTTTGCAACCCCATGGACTATACAGTCCATGGAATTCTCCAGGCCAAAATACTGGAGTGGGCAGCCTTTTCCTTCTCCAGGGGATCTTACCAACCCAGGGATCGAACCCAGGTCTTCTGCATTGCAGGCGATTCTTTTGTTAAATACCTAAAATAGTAATAGAAAAATCCATCAATTACATACAATCTCCTTTGACCTGCCCTAGAATTCCATCTTCAAGTTATTGGTTGACGAAAAAGTTCTTTTGGGGTTATCTGCAAAATGTTGTGGAAATATATATGGGTATTTAAAAGGCAGAAATAAAAGAGTTGCCCTGACTTAATTTTACATGCAGTTTTAGCTGTATTAAAAGTTGCTACACAGGAGATGAAAGTATGAAGCAACAAATCTTTTCTAACTAGAGGGAGAAGAGAATGGCACTGATGGAGCAACTATAATTTACCAGGCACAATATTGAATAGTTTATAATACTCATAACAACTCTAAAGCTAGGTTGTTGACCGCTTGTTGAAAAAACTGAAGCTCAGAGAAGTTAAATATCTGAGCCAAGTTCACACAGCTAAGTAAACTGACAAGGCAGGATTTGAACTGCGGCATGTCTGACTTTAAGCACAGTATTCTTTCCATTCCTCTTTCAAGAGAAATGACATAGGAAGGCAATTAAAGAAAGGGTTCAAGACTAGATTGCCAACTTTCTCATTGGCAAAGACACCCATAGAATAGTTTCTACTTTGACAATGTCAGTTTAACCCATTGAGCTGTGGATTTATCCACCACCCTACTTTGTTTATTCCCAAATGTCACTCATGAGCTTCAAGGTCATCAATGGACAGCTCCACTTAGACATCTTTAATTCAACACATTTAAATCTAAACTCACTATCTTTCTCTTCTATCATGTTACTCCTCCTATAGTAGAATGTCATAACTAAATCCATCTACTGGATCAACACAAGTAGTATTTTCCAAACTTCCACAGAATACTCGTGCTCAGTGAGCTATACGAAGTGTTCTGAGGAAAAACAGCTCTGTAGTCAGATGACATCAATATTAGATTAAACAAGGTTAAATAGGACTTCTCAAAATCTTTCATATGTTAAGTCATTGCAAATCATTAAGAAGTGGACATAATATTAGATAGGATTGTATTCAATTGCATGGACTCAACTCAGTAGCTTAACCAAATCAAGACTGATTTTCTTCCCATGGCAAAGAGGCAGGAGGTAGACAGTCCAGAACAAGAAAGTCATTAGGACCTATGTGGTTTTCTTTCTCATGGTTGCAAGATGGCTGTGCCACCTCTAGGACTTGTATCCCCCTTCTAGGCAAGAGAAATGGAAAAGAGAGAAGGGGAAAAGATATATGCCAGCTGAGTCTTTAAAAGCTTCCCCAGCAGCCCCACACATCTGCTTATATCTAACTGGCCTGAACTGGATTATGTGGCCTCTTCAGACCATGAGGATGTCTGAGGAGGTGAATATTTTAACTGGGCACATTGCCACCCTTAAAAAATGAAACCTTTTCTATTAGAAAGAAGAGTAGGTTGAGTGTAAGTAGACATACTGTGTATGTCATCAAATGTTAATAATTTCACCAGTGTATCTGGCCCAAGCACCCAGTAACATATTTCATGGCTCCCCGTCATTGACAGATGGAATTCATGCTGCTTGGCTTGGCACCCAGACCCGCCATGTACCAGTTCCTGCCACAGGGTCTTTGGCTCCACCCACAGTGAATTTCCTGCAGTCTCTGAGCTAACAATGGGCTTCAAGCTCCTTGTTTCTGCACACTCTCTCCCTCTGTCTCCTCTTCTCTTCTGCTTCTGGCTAGCTCTGGCAGATACTTGGAAATTCAATTCAGACATAACTGCTGTGACATCTTTCTTACTCTCTACTCTTCCAATAGTGTTATTTGCCCCTCTGTCATCCCATAGATCACTTCATTATCCTCAATTACAGTTTTTTTCTTATATATTGAGTGGGGGCAAAACATGAAGCAAAATTGTATCTATACCTTAGTTATCTATACCTATGGAAAACATACATATTAAAAAGGCATACAATATATTAAAATACTAGAGATGACCGTTTCTCTAGCTTTGAAATTTTCAGCAATACCATATAATTGTTATGATCACATTTTTATTGTGAAATTGTAACAACTTAAGGCTGAATATGATAAAAACAGTATCTGATTAATGACATATTGGTAGGTGATGAGTAGCAGGTGGAACACTGTGGGCTCAGAAGATTAGAAGAGCTATCCAGAGGATGTGGACATATCTGACCCCTAACATTTGAATTGGTTTAGATGGATTGGTGGCCAATGTGGGTCAGCCTTGCTTGTAATGAACAGGAGTGAATATACAAGGTGCCTCCCAGGAGAGCGAGTGGTATCTAATAGGAGAGGGGTCAGCATGAGATGGGGAAAAAGTAGACTAGGGACAAATAGTTAATGCTTTGGTGAGTCCAGCTGATCTGTGTTGAAAAGCTACATGATTACAGCTGTTATTATCTAGATGTGACCCATAGTAGGGCTTCCCCAGTGGCTCAGTGGTAAAGAATCCACCTGCAATTCAGGAGCCACAGGAGATGTGGGTCTGATTCCTGGGTTAGGAAGATCCCCTGGAAGAAGGCATGGCAATCCACTCCAGTGTTCTTGCCTGGAGAATCACATGGACAGAGGAGCCTGTCAGGCTACAGTCCACAGGGTCGCAAAGAGTTGGACATGATTGAAGTGACTTAGCACACACACAAGACCTATAATAAATTAGAAAAAAGAAGACCTAGAAGGAGAGTTGAGAGCTACTTTATGAGGAGACTTGGATATAAACCAAGGTGATGTTAGAGAAGATGGAGAGAGAGGAATTGAAGGAAAAACAGGGGGTTGACAGGACTTTGTAAATGATCATGGTATTGACAAAGAAAGAAGTTAGAATGTTAGAAGAAAGTTAGAAGTTAGAACCTGGTGGCTCTGAATCTGGTTAGTTGAAAAAAAATGATAGCTTATTTTATCAAAATAGAAGAGTCAGAAAATTCAGTTGCTTTAGGAGGTGGGGCTATAGGAGATGGCCTTGAACAGGTTGAACTAAAGAGAATAGCTGAGCAGTCAAGTGTCCAGACACAGGTTTAGGAATCATTTACATAAAAATACAGTTGAAGGACTTTCCTGGCAGTTCAGTGGTTAGGACTCAGTGCTTTCACTGCCATGGCCCAGGATCAATCCCTGGTTGGGAAACTAAGATCTCACAAGCTGTAGGATATAGCCGCCCCCAAAAAAGATACAGTTGAAATAATAAGCAATAAACAATAAGTTTAAATCCCCCTGAAAAGTGGGTAATTTTAAGAACATTTGCCATCTGTACTGTAACTATCTATTTTGTAATTTTCACAATATAATATTGGCATAGGAAAAGACTTTGGAAATTATTAGGCCAACCGCTTTTTATGGCATGAGAAAACTGAAGTCTGCTGAGACTATACATTTAAAACCTTTTATTCCATGAGCCCCAGTCTACTCAGGGTTATATAGCTAGTTAGGACAAGTGACTAAGTTGGGGTTGAGCCTTCTCTGTGCCCAGTACTCCTAAATCGTCAATTTGGAGCACAAAGGAGACTCCTGAGAGTCCCTTGGACTGCAAGGAGATCCAACCAGTCCATCCTAAAGGAGATCAGTCCTGGATATTCATTGGAAGGACTTATGTTGAAGCTGAAACTCCAATACTTTGGCCACTTGATGCGAAGAGCTGACTCATTTGAAAAGACCCTGATGCTGGGAAAGATTGAAGGCCAAGAAGAAGGGGACGACAGAGGATGAAATGGTTGGATGGCATCACCGACTCAATGGAGATGAGTTTGAGTAAACCCCGGGAGTTGGTGATGGACAGGGAGGCCTGGCGTGCTGTGGTCCACGGGGTCAGAAGAGTCAGACACGACTGAGCGACTGAACTGAACTGAACTGAGAGCACAAAGGTTCTACTCAGTTTTTCTAGCTCTTCAGCTTAAAATCAAATAAACTATCCCCCAGTACACACAGCTTAGAAACCCAACTCTAAAATGCCCATAGTCTCCTAAAGCAGCAATTTTTAAAAATTTTATTCACGTTTAGTTGATTTACAATGGTGTGTAAATTTCTGCTTACAGAAAAATGTATTCTTTTCCATTTTGGTTTATCACGGTTTATTGAATATAGTTCCCTGTGCTATACAGTAGGACTTTGTTACTTATCCATTTGATATATAATAGTTTGCTTCCTAAAGCAACAATTTGATATTAAAAAAAAACTTTGCAAGTGGGATTTCAAGATAAATAATATAGGACAATATATTCAAGCTGCTAATTAAGCTAGGTGTGCTCCTAGTTTGGTTTTACCTACAGATCATAATTTCACTGGATAATTTTTAATCCTAAACTTGGGCTGTGATTTCAGACACAAGCGCTTTTCTCAATGTTTTCATTTCAGGTCTCACAAGATTACAATGCAATTTAGCAGGTAAATCTGTGACATAATTTGCTCTAACCCTAAATTGAGTATAATAGACCTCATTGTAGAACACAGATTCAGTTACCAGGAACATCAGAGAACCTCATTAAATAATGTCAAACCATACACCATCTTCAGAGATCAGGATAACAGCTTCAGAGTATTAATACATTTTGAAAGTCTATCAGCTGAGTGGTAAAGAAAATGGAAGGCCTTAGCCACCCAAGGTTACAATAATAATAATTTCATTTATGTTCCTGCAAAATTCAAAATGGCCCCTCCCATGTTCTACCTTAAACTTTCTGTACTTATAAATGCTATTTACTCACAGAAATATTGCCTACTAAACTTGAGGAATAAGGGCCTTAAATCCAAAGTTAATACAAAATTATTATGAAAATAGTCCTAACTCTGATGAAGTCTAAGCACTTTTTCATGAATGCAGTTAGTTTCTCTAACATAACTATAGAAGATTCCTTCATCATAAAGGAATAATATAGCATTTTCCCACTTTCTTCCTTCCTTCAGGAATGTTTGAATGAAGGCAAGTTTTATTACAAACAGAAAAGAAGGAATCCTTTTTAAAATGATTGATTATTGTTAGAATACATAATATCCTTATTATGGGGAGAACTCTTTTTGGGAATGAAAGCATATATTACTTTTAAAGCAGTATTAGAATTTATATTAGAAAAAATTCCAAATAAGTAGGAGATTTCTCAGTCTACTAATGATGCTTTAGGGCACTTTAGGGGAAAGTCCCTGTAGCTCAAATGGTAAAGAATCTGCCTGCGAGGCAGGAAACCAGGGTTCAATCCCTAGGTTGGGAAGTTCCTCTGGCGAAGGTAATGGCAATCCAATCCACTCCAGTATTCTTGCCTGTAGAATTCCGTGGACAGAGAAGCTTGGTGGGCTACAGTCCATGGGATTGCAAAGAGTTGGGCACTACTGAGCGACTAACACACACACGCACACTAATGACCGTGTAGGAAGTTTGCTCTGTAAAACTATCATTTTCTCTGGCTTCCTACCCATCCAACAGGGAGAAAGAAGGAGGCTCAGATTACTGTCTCTTACTCTGGGAAAAAAAAAAAGGTCAAACCTGCAGACTTGAAGTAATAAGTAGCTAAATTCACTAGCTTTGAATTCTTTTCAGTCTCACTGGTGTGGTCCTGGGTTATAATACTTTTAAATACACAAAGAGAGTCCAATACACTTGTAATTTTCTAGTATGTGTTCTTTTTTGTATACAAAAGTATTTTTAATCACCCCTCTATGGACTCAGAATATTCTGCACTTAGTAAACAAATATCTTGGATATGATGAAATCCAAAGGGATCAGTAAAAATAAAAACCCCCTTTGAAAATTTGGGATGAACCTCTTCCTAATGTGCTTACTCTCAATAGGACTTAAAAAAAAAAAAAAAACTACTGTAACCAGTAACAATAGCTACTGTTTATTAGAGACTTACAGTGTGGCAGACTCTGTGCTAAACCTGTGACAGATATCACCTTCAGTCCTCACAGCCACAGCAGAGAGAGACCTTCAGTCATCATCTCATTTGACAAATGGGAACTGAGACTCCCACAGCAGGGTGGAGACAGTAACCCAAACCCCTGTTCTCTAAAACCCATGATCAAAGCCTCTATGTCCATCATGGTCTTTGGGAAATATGGAAAAGCAGTAGAAAGAGCAAACCCACTGTAATGAAAGGGCAAATCAGCCAAGATGGCATGCTCAGGCTCTCTCGCCCCACGGCCTCTCACTCTTCCCCGCGTTTTGTAAATAATGATCACTAACAGCTGAGATCACTGATAGCACTGTGCGTGAGCATCACAAGGAACTCACTTGGTCACGGACTACTTTGTGAGGTACACCTGTATGAGCTTTACCATGAAAGCCCTGGCTGCTGCTGCATTGGGGCTACATTGGAGCGACTTCATGATTATGTTATATGAGGTTATGTTATGGCTCTGTTACGGTTGTGTTGTGGCTGCTGCCACAGCTGCTGCATCAGGCAGGAGAGAGGTTGTGTTCTGGCTGCCATGCCAGCCAGGAGAGAATAAATGTGTCTGCAGTTCCTATGGCTCCTCAAGACTCCTTCCAGCCTCTTAGTTTGCACCTTGCCCACCCTGGGTTCAGCGAACAGTGTGGACAGCATGAATAGCAAGACAATTGGCATCACGAACAGGATGAACAACAATACACCCATCATACCAAGAAAGCAGTTTACATTTTGGCATATACTTTTCTGATTGTATTTCTAGCCATACGATTTTGGTTTCATACTCTGACTTCTTATTATCGAGTTATTACAAATTATTTCAAAATAACATCACCATGGCCAACAACTATTCCAGTGACTGGATACTCCTTGTTCAACTTAATGCCACACTTGTTTGGACATTTGGGCCATTTTCAGGTTTTTGCTGTAAATAATACTTGCATAGATATTTATGGGAGTTAAATATTTTCTTAATCTGAGATTATTTACAATCATTAAAATGGAAATACATTTAAAAGCCACATTAATTACATTTAAGGTCACATTGCAAACTTCTTTTCAAAAAGGGTTATTTCAGTTTGTACAACTACTTCTAATATACTGACTATTTTACCTCACTCATACCAGGACTGGGTATTATACTTTAGAAATATAAATTTCCTAATTCAGTATGTGAAAAGTGATTCTTCTTAATTTGCATTTCTTTTCCTGGATTATATGTAAAATTGAACATTTATTGTAAAATTTTCTATGCTTGCTAATCAGTTTTTTTTTTTTTTTTTTAATTTTTCATTTATTTTGGCTGCGTTGGGTCTTTGTTGCTGTGAGCAGGCTTTCTCTAGCGGCGGCCAGCAGGGGCTTCTCTCTGCTCGCAGAACATGAGCTTCTCAGTGCAGTGGCTTCTCTCGTTGCGGAGAACAGACTGTAGCTCACCAGCTCAGTAGTCCTGACACACTGGCTTAGTAACGCTGCGGCCTGCAGTATCTTCCCAGACCAGGGATCAAACCCATGTCTCTGCATTAGCAGGCAGATTCTTAAGCCCTTGGGCCACCAGGGAAGCCCGCTAATTGGTTTTATTTCACCCTTTTTATTAGATTCCCAAGGTGGAAGCTTATTGACTTTAGTTCTTTTCTAACATATGCATTTAATTCTATAAACTTTCCTCTAAGCAAATTGATTTTGCTGCATCCCACAAATTTTAACAAGTTGTACTTTTATTTTTCTTTAATTCAAAAAATCTTTAAATTCCTCTTGAGATTACTTCTTTGGCTTGAGTTATTTAGAGGTATGTTGTTTAATTTCCAGATATTTTGGGATTTTCCAATTATCTTTCTGTTATTTGCTTCTACTTAATTCACTGTGGTCTGAGAACATACCATGCTTGATTTCTATTCTTTCAAGTTTATTAACATGTGTTTTATGGCCCAGTATATGGTCTACCTTGGTATATATTTCTTGTGTGTCTACCGTTGTTGTATAGAGTATTCTATAAATGTCAACTTGATCAAATTGACTGATCTGTTCAGGTCATCTATACCCTTACTGTTTTCACCTTTTTCAAATTATGCTCATTTTTTACAACTAGTGAACAAAACAACAGAAAAGTAAATAAAAAACTTAATTACACTTAAAGTTTATAATGCAGGAAACAGATTTCCATGCATGCTTTTCATGAAGTTTTTCACTTTTGCCTGTTACCTCATTCTAACAATGAAAAGGATGTATGAAAGGAAAAGGTGGGTGAGAGGGTAAGCCAGAAACACAGAAGAAAGTGTTGAAAGGAAACACCAGTTACGTCACTAGCCTGAGATTTTTCCATATTCTAAATGATGCTTTCACACCTATTTTTTTAAAAAAGCTTATTTTCTCTTTGTCTTCTTGAGAATTTGTAATTTTTAATTAAAAAGTGATATTATAACTCTTAAAAAGAACATCTATAATCTTGTGATTTGAACTGACCTTGTTTTCACTGTAAAATATCACAAAATCACAGTTATAGAGTTGTAAAGGTAACTGTAATACGGAAAGTCTGGCTGATAACATAGTATTATAGTTTTAAGAGCTCCTTCAAAAGCAATCAGACTAGTTGGAAAACCGTTTTCATAATAAATGTCTTCTTCCTTTAAAATGTAATCACTGAGCCAATCTCAGAAGCAAACACTGACTGCATACTTGTAGCAAGCCGATTGTTGTATTTTAGTTAGAACAATCCAAAAACGTGAACCATAGGTTTACTTTTTAACTCCAACCCTGTTCAAAGATCACTTATTGGCCTCTGAAGGAACAGGTGGCATGTCTGTTATAGTTTAACAAATGGCCTTTGGGTGAGGTATAGTCACTCAGATACCTCTGGATGCTTTGGACGCTCTCATGTGTGGCAGGCTGCACTTGCTAAAACATTCTCCTTTCTAGAACTGGAAACCCAGAGTCTGTGTCTTAGGCATTAAGCTGGTATTCCAGACTTCCCTTCTGAGTCATAGATGAAAAATGCCATCTTGCAACTGAGGCAGCAATTCCTTTGCTAAGAAACCACATTCCTAATTTCCCAATGTTGACATTAATGTCCAATTCTTGGTATATAAGAGAACTGTTGTGTTTGCAGTATACATATATCTGAGCATTCATCTTTCTGATAGCAAACTTCTCAAGGATTTTTTTCTCCTATTAGAGGTAACTTTAATTATATTAGACTCCCCCCAAATTCCAGATTCACTTTAGGTACCAGCAACTCAATTATATTCCACTACTCATAGCTATTGAGTTGTGTTTAACTGGAATTGTATTATATATTCAAAGTTAATTTTAAGGTTATTTACTTTCTTCAGAAATTGAGTTCACATTTTTATGAATATGGTATAACTCTTTATGTATTTAGGTCCTCTTTAAGATATTTCAATAGACTTTCATATTTTCTTCATAAAAATATTGTCAATCTTTAGATTTATTCCTAGACACTATCTTTCTAAGTGTCTTTTTAAAAATAGCATTTTAAAAATCATTGTTGTTGGCATATTGGGACATAATTGATTTTTTTGTGTATTGATCTTATATCTAGCAACCTTACTAAATTCTTAGTTCTGATCATTTTTAGTTTTTTGGACTTTTCTGTATAGACAGTCTTATCATATGTGTATACCTATGGTTTATTTCCAGTCCTTATAAGTTTTATTTGTTTTTCCTTGATAATTACACTGGCTAGAACACTTAGTACATTTTGAATAGTCACAATACTGGATGACTGATGAACTCATTTTGTGAGGTAAGCAAAATGTGCGTGTGTGTGTGTGTGTATGTGTGTGTGTGTGCATGTATATGTGTGTGTTTTGGCCAGCTCCAGCTTGTAGGATCTTAGTCCTCTGACCAGGGATCAGACCAGGGCCCCCTGCCATGAAAGGGAGGAGTCCTAACCAATGGATTGCCAGAGAATTCTAAACAAAGTGTTTTAAAGTTTTGTTTTGTTTTGTTTTTTTAACCCAGCACTAGGTGTTTTGTACTGAGAGAAATCAAATTGTCTAATCTGCCCTATTGCTAGAGTCATAGCCTACCTTTAATCATTTCCCATACTTTTACCTAACCTTTTCTACTAGGTAAATTGCTCTTTATACATTTTCTGAGTCCATGTTTCAAATTCACTTTTCTCATTTCCAATGGTGTATTTTTGTGAAATTGAATATTGATTGTGAAATCAAAACCCTAGTGAGAAACTGTCTTTCTCTTTACATTCCAGTTATTCATACTTCTTAATATTCATGGCTTCTAGGAAAAACTTAATTAAAAATGAATGTACTTTCAAAGACAATGAGATGACTATGGGTCTACCTAGCACATCAGTGTTCTCTGTATCTTCCTACAGTTTTTCTAGTGCTTCCAACATGCAGCTTGCTTTGTTGCACAACATCAGAGGCACCATTTACATTACTGTCTCTGTGAATGGCACTCCCTGAAATTCTGCAGCACACAACCTGCAAGGCTGCTGTGGTGGCCTTGCCTGTCTATTTCACTTTTCTGTCTAATTAGGACTCTGGGGTCTCTCTCAAGCAAGTAGTGATAATCTGTAAATGTCTGACTCCAGAAATAACCCTAAATGTGTTTCAAAAAGATTCTTTGGCTACAAGTAGAAAAATGCTGTCTAGGAGACATGTTGTCATTATAATGTAGCTATAGTAGAGTAGCCTCCTTCTTCCACTCCAAATCAGTGTTGATTCAATGTTCTTTAACTTTAGTATTATGTAATTAAGTAAATTGTCACTCCTGTTTGTATAAACATATGATTAAGATGAGGTGAAAAAAAGGAAAGAATTAAATGTATTGCTTGGGGGAAAGAGTCAATGTAAAACTATTAAATTACAAATCTCACCAGTAGTAATAATAATATCTGTGATTAAATAATGGTAAGGTGCTAATGATAATAATGAGTCCTAGTTGTTTGGTTTAGTTTCATTTTTTTAACTCTTTTTTCTTAACTGATTTACAGTGTGGTGCCAAATGTCTGCTATACAGCAAAATGACTCAGTTATACACAAATAGACACTTTTTAATCTTTTTTCCATTATGGTTTATTACAGAATATAAAATATAGCTTCCTGTTCTGCACAGTAGGACCTTGTTGTCTATCCTTCCTATATATAATGATTTACATCTGCTAATCCCAAATTCCCAGTCCTTCCCTCTCTTACCCTCCCTCTCCTTGGCAACAAGTCTGTTTTCTATGTCTATGAGTCTGTTTCTGTTTTGTAGATAGATTCATTTGTGCCATATTTTAGATTCCACTTATAAGTGGTATCATATGATTTTGATATCACTTTGATATCTCTTTCTAATTTACTTTACTTAGCATGATAATCTCTAGTTGTATCCATGTTGCTGCAAATGACATTATTTTGTTCTTTTTAATGGCTGAGCAGTATTTCATTGTATATATGTACCACACCTTTATCCATTCATCTGTCAATGGACATGTAGATTGTTTTGGCTATTGTGAATAGTGCTGCTATGAACATAAGGGTGCATGTATCTTTTTGAATGATAATTTTGCCCAGGTATATGTCTAGGAGTGGGATTGTTGGATTGTATGGTAATTCAGTTTTTTAACTTTCTGAGGAACCTCCATACTGTTTTCCATAGCAGCTGTACAACTTACATTCTCATCAACAGTGGAGGAGGGCTCCCTTTTCTCCATACTCTCTCCAGCATTTGTTACTTGTAGACTTGGCTTAGTTGCAAATTCAAATTGCTTTGGGGCTTCAGTTCAGTTCAGTTCAGTTCAGTCACTCAGTCGTATCCGACTCTTTGCGACCCCATGAATTGCAGCACACCAGGCCTCCCTGTCCATCACCAACTCCCGGAGTTCACCCAGACTCATGTCCATCGAGTCAGTGATGCTTAGTTTCTGCCATAAAAAATTCTTAAGACAGAGGATTATATACCATAGTTGCTACCTTCTCACTAAGAAATGTCAGTGTTAATGACATATGCCAGACATACAATGACACCAGATTTCCAATTTTTTGAACTCTCATCTTGTGCCCAAGCAATGTCAAAGTTAATTTTATCTGACTGAACCCATAAAGTTATCTTTAGAAAGACAGATCTTCAGTTTTAGACTAAAAGGGGGCAAAACTTATAGCCAATTCATCTTTGTACCTGTACATCCGTAGCTTTGAGTTACATATATTTCATTGATTCATTCACTATTGTGTAGCAGTTTTAGACCTCACAGAAGATAATACCACAAAGGAAATAATATGTGCTGAGTACAAAGTTGTTGCTGTTCAATAGCTAAGTTGTGTCTGACTCTTTACGACCCCATGGACTACAGCTCACCAGGTTTCTCTGTCCTTCATTGTCTCCCAGAGTTTGCTCAAACTCATGCCAATTGAATTGGTGATGCTATCTAACCATCTTATCTTCTGCTGCCCCCTTCTCCTTCTGCCCTCAATCTTTCCCAGTATCAAGGTCTTTTCCAATGAGTCTGCTCTTTGCATCAGGGCCAAAGTATTGGAGCTTTAGCTTCAGCATCAGTCCTCTCAGTGAATATTCAGGGTTGATTTCCTTCAGGATTGACTGGTTTGATCTCCTTGCTATTCAAGGGACTCTCAAGAGTCTCCAGCAGCATAATTCGAAAGCATCAGTTCTTCAGTGCTCAGCCTTCTTTATGGTCTAATTCTCACATCTGTACATAACTACTGGAAAATCCATAGCTTTGACTATATGGACCTTTATCAGCAAAGTGACGTCTCTGCTTTTTAAAATACTGTCTTGGTTTGTCATAGTTTTTCTTCCAAAGAGCGTCTTTTAATTTCGTAGCTGCAGTCACTGTCTACAGTGATTCTGGAGCCCAAGAAAATAAAACGTGTCACTGCTTCCACATTTTCCCCTTTTATTTGCCATGAAGTGATGGGAATGGATGCCATATTAGTTTTTTGAATGTTGAGTTTTAAGCCAACTTTTTCACTCTCCTCTTTCACTCTCATCAAAAGGCTCTTTACTTCCTCTTTACCTTCTGCCATTAGAATGGTATCATCTGCATATTTGAGGTTGATTATTTCTCCCGGTAGTCTTTATTCCAGCTTGTGATTTATCTAGCCTGGCATTTCACATGAAGTACTCTGCATATAAGCTAAATAAGCAAGGTGACAATATACAGCCTTGTCATATTCCTTTGTCAATTTTGAACCAGTCTGTTGCTTCATGTCTGATTCTAACTGTTGCTTCTTGACCTGCATACAGGTCGCAGTAAGGGTTTGCAACCAATTTGCACTGTCAGAAGAAAAGCACTGGATGGAGCCGAAAGAGGAGTGTAGGTCAGTCGTGACCTCGATATAAAAGGACAAAATTTGGATGCTTGGACGTATTTGCTAATAATGATGCTAGCAGAGGAACTAAACAGAAGGCAAAAAGAGAGACCACAGGTTATATAAAAAAGTTACGATTAGTCAAGAGTTGGAAAACAAGTTAAAAAAAAATAAAAGCAGTCTGCCCTGCCAATGTATAAAGTATAGTAGGCTTGTCACTACTATAACAAAGGTCAGCATAGTCAAAGCCATGGTTTTCCTAGCAGTCAAGTACGGATGTGAGAATTGGACCATAAAAAAGGCTGAGCACTAAAAAATTGTTGCTTTTGAATTGCAGTGCTGGAGACTCTTGAGAGTCCCTTGGACAGCAAGGAAATCAAACCCTAAAGGATATCAATCCTGAATGTTTATTGGAAGGACTGATGCTGAAGCTCCAAAACTCTGACCACCTGATGAGAAGAGCTGACTCATTAGAAAAGACCCTGATGCCAGGAAAGATTGAGGGCAAAAGGAGAAGGCAGCGGGAGAGGATACGATGGTTAGATAGTATCACCAACTCAATAGACATGAGTTTAAACAAACTCTGGGAGATGGTTAAGGACAGAGAGCCTGGCATGCTGCAATCCATGGGGTCTCAAAGAGTCAGACACCACTGAGTGACTGAACAACACTACTCTGAGGTGGCCAGGGACAGTAACTGTATTACTTCATCCTTATATCCCCAATCCTGGGCACAGAATAAGCTCTCAATAAATACATGTTGAAAACTGAAGAAGGATGATCAATTAGATAGATATGTGATTTAATTTAAAATATCCCAACTCACAAATGTCACATGTTATTAAAGGAAATCTGTTTCTGATTTGTTTTGTGGGTGTGGTTCACCCAGCATTGGTGACACATCGGGAAAGATAACAAACAGACTGAGAACAAGCTGCAAAAAGTGATCTCACTGTAAACAGCATGGGTGGGCCCGGTAGGTCAGTTCTCATACAAGCACAGTCATCATAGAAAGCTGTCATATGACTAAGAACTGCGAACAGAAATCAAAGAGATTTCATCATTAAACAAATAGGAAACATCAAATAGGTAATGGAAAATGCTGAATGAGGATAGGAAGAAACATTTTTAGTTATTTTTATAACTTTCTGCCCTTTCAATCCTTTTCACATATTGACCTCTCTCTCTTCCTATTCCCCTTGCCCTCTTCCATCCCTACCTTACAAGGCAGGGATGTTTCCCTCTGATCCATTCAAGAGCACCATCTCTGGAGGTTAAGTAACTTGCCCAAGATCACCTAAGAAGAGACAGAGCCAAGATTTGAAAAATTGGACACCAGAGCTGGTGGCTATTACCATTCTACTAAACTAGATGATGCAGTAGTTACATGGCAGGATAAAAGCAAATGCCTTGAAGTTGCCATGGGTTTTTCCGCTATTCTGTCACTAAGCAGCATTATCCTTCAACTAAAAGATTCCAAGATGTCAACCTTCCTCACCAGAAAAAGCCCCCTAAATGTTTCCAAAATATTCAAAGAAATTTGAAACAAGAAAACACCAAAGATCCAGGAATCTCCAGGAATAAAGAATAGAGGTGGGAGGGGAGAGGGTGAGCATTTTACCCACCCACTTAACCTCATTCATAAAATGGGAATAATAATGATGTGTATTTTGTAGGTTTCCATAGAATTGAATAAGTTCATTAAAACACTTAGAATAATGTTTGGCACACTATAAGCATTTAATAACAAGTTAACTATCATTTATCTTTTTTCTATCAGGGATAGTGGATTGTTTTCTTTTCTGATATTTTTTCTAAAAAATATTTCAATACAGCTACATGTTTTCAATTCCTGTCACCCAAAAATGTGATTTCTAGCATGTACTTACATTTTTTAAAACTCTATAGAACTTATTTGGATATTCCATGTTGTAAAACAACACAGCTCACCTCACTCTTTTAACTAGGAATTTATATTGCTTTAACAAAAATGAATTAAAAGATTATCGATCTTGTTGCAAAGGCAGAATAGTGAGATGCTTAAAAGCTCAGACTCTGGCATTCTAACTCTAGAAGAATCCCAGTTCTTCCACTCACTAGCAGAGTGACTTTGGGCAAATTATCTACCCTCTGTATACCTCAGTTTTCTCACCTATAAATTAGGATACTAAAAATAGTATCTACTTCATAGACTTCTTATGAGGACTAAAAAGTCATTTCAAGTAAAGTTCTAGGAATATACCTTGTACATAGCATGCACTTATATGAGTTTTTATTTCTCCTATATTTTGTCCATATAGTTGGAAAATGTATTTTGCCAATTGATTTTTTAACATTTAGCAGCAAAATGTCCATAGGGAAACATTCAAATTCCCCTACTCTAAATGCCTAAAATATATTTAACAGGTGGTTGAAATTCAGACCTTTCTAACTATCTGCCTAATTTTAGTATATTATAATTATTGCTTTAATTCTATTTTAATCCTCAGATACTTTGTTCAGGGTAGTTGCCGTTTACTGTCTCAGCCTGTTACTTTTCCTAAAACTCATGCTCAAGTTTAAATTTGTTTATATAATTTTATATTAAGCCCCTTTCTATCAAAGCAAACTCTTAAGGTATAGTAAATGGTAATAAATGCTTAGAATATTTTATCTGTTTGTACAGACTCTGCTAAACATCATAAGGCTTAGAGCTCAAAAATTAAAATACATGTATATATTTTTAAATTTTATGCTTAACCACTGTTTATGAGTGTTGAAGTTAGCAACAGTCTCAAATCAAGCAGAGAAATATGCTTGTGACTCATCACATTTTCATGCTGCTTAATTTTTAGGCTTCCTGTGTGAATTAGCTAAGAGATACAGCAATTTAAATAATAATGACTAAAACCTTTTCTATTTCCTGTTTAATTTCTTTCTGAAGGAAAGTATTGGTGTTTGAATAGTTCTCAGATGTTCTCTATATAAAGAAAACCAGGGAATTAGAATTCTCTTAACAAGCATATTTTCTAGACCTAAGAATTTTAGATGAAGGAAAAAAGTTAATAGAAAAAAAAATTTTTATTTATTTAGAAATAATAGGTCTATGTAGCTCTAGAGTTTAAAAAGTTCAATCAAATATTGTCAGTTTCATTTTGATAGAATGTTATTTTGTGAATTCTCCAGTCTTGTCCCAATGTCTGACTTCATTCACACACCTGCACACCAGGTACTGGTGGCAGTAAGACAGCACAGTGATCACCTCCCCTTGGAAGAAAGATGAATAAAGAATATTTGCCATTTGGTTCACTCCTTGGAAAATATTAGAAGCATAATAGGAAAAACAATTAAAACTATAAAGAAATTTTTAAAAAATTATTAAGAAGTCAGAGTGATCAGTTTTCTTATTTATAAGGATGGAAAACATTTTATTCACATTACTAAGGGTGTAGATAAGGCTTTCTTTAACTACACCATGTCCTCTCATAGAACTGAATATTTAAAAATATAATGTACAAAATTTAAAAACTCTCCTGGTCCAAAATCAGTTGACTATTCAAAAACCTGTGTCTTCCTCTGCTTCCATTTCATGATTTATAAAGAATTAGCTTCAGCACTCTTTTTAGAGCATAGGTTGAAAAGGCATTTTAATTTCCATCTCAGGGTAATTTTAAAACCACATCAATTATTTTTCATGTGCAGCTGTTTTTATCCACAAATTATTGCTCTAGGCATTTTTACTTTACCACACATTTCAGAAGAGAAGGAATGAAGGGAAACCAGCTAATCTACAAATATTTCACCAACAGTAGATCAGACCACATAAAAGTGAAGGGGGAGTTATAAACCAACATTTCTTTAGGAATAAAAACTACTCATTAATAGTCTGAACCTGGATATATAATCCACTTTGGTGGTGCTGGTGTAGTCACTTCAGTTGTGTCCAACTCTGCGACCCTATGGACTATAGCCTGCCAGGCCCCTCTGTCCATGGAATTTTCCAGGCAAGAATACTGGAGTGGGTTGCCATGCCCTCCTAGGGGATCCCCCCAATCCATGGATCAAACACGTGTCTCTTAGGTCTGCTGCATTGGCAGGTGAGTTATTTACCATTAGCACCACGTAGGAAGCCCATAATCCCTTTTACTTGCATTTAATTTTCACTAAATAGATGAGGAAGCAGTGGAAACAGTGTTAGACTTTATTTTGGGGGGCTCCAAAATCACTGCAGATGGTGACTGCAGCCATGAAATTAAAAGACGCTTACTCCTTAGAAGGAAAGTTATGACCAACCTAGATAGCATATTCAAAAGCAGAGACATTACTTTGCCAACAAAGGTCCTTCTAGTCAAGGCTATGGTTTTTCCAGTGGTCATGTATGGATGTGAGAGTTGGACTGTGAAGAAGGCTGAGTGCTGAAGAATTGATGCTTTTGAACTGTGGTGTTGGAGAAGACTCTTGAGAGTCCCTTGGACTGCAAGGAGATCCAACCAGTCCATTCTTAAGGAGATCAGCCCTGGGATTTCTTTGGAAGGAATGATGCTAAAGCTGAAACTCCAGTACTTTGGCCACCTCATGTGAAGAGTTGACTCATTGGAAAAGACTCTGATGCTGGGAGGGATTGGGGGCAGGATGAGAAGGGGATGACAGAGGATGAGATGGCTGGATGGCATCACTGACTCGATGCGTGTGGGTCTGAGTGAACTCCGGGAGTTGGTGATGGACAGGGAGGCCTGGAGTGCTGCGACTCATGGGGTCTCAAAGAGTTGGACACGACTGAGCAACGGAACTGAACTGAACTGAAAGAGTTGATTCCTGATTTACTTTCCCCCTACCATTTACTCATTTAATAAATATTTATCTATGTGCTTGGAAACATAAGTAAACCCTAAGAATGTTCTCAACCAGCTTACAATCTGATTAGGAATATAAATGCCACTGCTGCTAAGTCACTTCAGTCGTGTCCGACTCTGTGTGACCCCATAGATGGCAGCCCACCAGGCTCCCCCGTCCCTGGGATTCTCCAGGGAAGAACACTGGAGTGGGTTGCCATTTCCTTCTCCAATGCATGAAAGTGAAAAGTGAAAGTGAAGTTGCTCAATCATATCTGACCCTCAGCGACCCCATGGACTGCAGCTTTCCAGGCTCCTCCGTCCATGGGATTTTCCAGGCAAGAGTACTGGAGTGGGGTGCCATTGCCTTCTCCGAGGAATACAAATAATTGTACACAAAACAAATAGAGAATACTACAATCCAATAAAACACACTAGAGACCGGGATGCCCAGAAGAGGAAGGAGAAGAAGAAGAAAAGAGGAAAAGCAGCAGCAGCTGATGGAGATGATAAGCTAAAGAAAGGCAGGAAAGACATTCTGCAAAGGCACGAGTGAAGGCTTAAAGTGAATAGGGAACGCTTGGATACACTGGGTAGGCAAGTCGTAGGAGCAAGGTTCACAAAGGCCAGTGGAATAATAGAATTTAGCTCTGGAATGGAGCTTAGATGCCATCTTTCTGAAGGTGCAAAAAAACCTCTTTTATAGCATCTCTGGATGATAGCCATTTAACACCTACTGTTATGTGTTTCTTGTTTGTTTAGCAAAACACTAATTATGCTCCAGGTTCTACTCTGAAGACTTCACCATTAACTCGAGTGGTCTCATAACAGTCTTGTGATAGAAGTATAATTGTTATCCCTACTATACAGATGAGGAAGTGAGGCAAGGAGAAGATAGGTCATTGGCCTCAGGTCACGTTGCTGAAAGTGACTGATCCAGGATCCTTATGCAGAGTCCACACTCTGACCAGGTGTTTACCCCTTTCGAGGGTAGAGATGACCCTTCCACTTTTGGCCAGATTAGGTAATTAGACATGAGGTCGGAAAACTTCTAAAATTTTTCCTATATTTCAGCATTATTTGTGATGTAGATTTGCCTCATAATAATGCAGATTTCAAGCAAAGTATACTGTAGAACTCTAAAAATTTGAGTGAAAATCTTCCCTGACTTACAGTGGTTACACTCTAGTAACCGCACTGTAAACCGAAGGCATCATAAATCAAAAATGCCCTTAACCTACCAAACATCACAGTTTAGCCCAGCCTACCTTAAACGTGCTCAGAACACTTACATTAGCCTACAGTTGGGCAAAATCATCTAAAACACAAAGTCTGTTTATAATAAAGTGTTGAGTGTTTCATGTAATTTACTGAATACTGTGCTGAAAGTGAACAACAGAATAGTTGTATCAGTGGTTTACCCACATTCTTGTGTGCCTGACTGGAGCTGCAGCTCACTGCCACTGCCCAGCATCATGAGAAACTGTATCACTAGCTCAGGAAAAGTGCAGAGTTCAGAATTCACAGTACAGGCTCAGCTGTATGTGAATCACTTTGGCATCATCAATATAAACTGAACCAGAAAGAAAGTACTTTTCCAAGGAGCATGAGAAAGTGGAGCTCCCTTTGAGGAACACCTGGGTCAGATGCTACCTCCCAGCAGCTTTTAACTCCTCCCCAGGCTGAGAAATTCTAAATTTTAAAACATCCTAATAATTTTTAAAGTATCGATAATGATGGTAAAATAAACACTCAAATTTAGTATGTGGTATTATCATATAAAACAAAGTATTTTATCATAGAACCAGAAACTGACACAAGGCTCAAATATTATTACAAGATTTTGGCTATAGAACCAGAAATACCAGTATTTAAGCCATGACTCATATAGGATGATTTTCTCCAAGGACAAGGTTGATCATTCAATTAAGCACTTAGTATAATAGTGTTTATGAAGAAAAGTTCAGATGTTTCTAAATTCTAAGGCCAGAGAGAAAAAGTTAAATCAGTGACTGAAAATTTACAGATTTTATTGAATAAATGATAAAATACTTGGTTGTGAAAATATGTTTTTCTCCCTAGAGTTACAAAATTTATATCATTCTTTAAGAAAACATCCTAGGAACATCATCAATTATAAAGAAGGATCAGAATTCAGGCTTTTTGCTTTAAGGAAAAGGAACTCTGAATATTTCTTTAATTGCCTGAATAAAACAGCTGTAACACAGCCTTTTATACCTCTGATACAAGCCATATGCTCTTTGATCTATTCAAGTTGTGAAAGTTTTTGGTGGACAAATAATTAGAACCCAAGATAGATTCTGTTCTCTTATAGCAGGTTCCATTTTCTACATGTAAGTTCACAATGGATGCTATAACCCACTAGGTCTATACACAGTCATTGCACCAAATTAGGACTTGAAAATATTCTTAGTTTACTTTACCAAGGCTTTGCACATGTATCAGGGTTGCATGTGTGCGTGTGTTAATCACTCATTCACGTCCGACTCTTTGACCCCATGGACTGTAGCCAGCCAGGCTTCTCTGTCCATGGAATTCTCCAGGCAAGAATACTGGAGTGGGTTGCCATTTCCTTCTCCAGGGGATCTTCCTGACCTAGGGATCAAACCTGGGTCTCCCGCATTGCAGGCAGATTCTTTACCATCTGAGCCACCAATAGGATTGCATAATAAGAGAAAAATAAACCCTGGTACAATTTTCATAGCATTGACATGATCTCTGTTGAGTAAAACCACAATTAAAAAAACAAAAAACCAAAACGGCCCAGTATACTATCGTAACTATGGCCTTAAGTTGTTTAAATAAAAAGAATTGTCATGTTAAAGAAAAATTCTGTTTGTTATTCAACACCTGATATTGGTAGATTGAGACTGTGACCAACAGAACTGAGAGTTCCTGAAAAGAGGAGGCCTTTTAAATAAGGAAAGAATCTGAAACAAAGACAATAAACAGATTTCAAATTTACTTGGTTTTAAGCGTCTTTACACAATGTAGTGAAATTTCATTGATTTGCATTCATAACATCAACTAATGTCACCTAGATAGTGCCAAAGGTTACTTTTGAAGTATTTATTATGCAAGAAAATCAATAATAAAAATTTAAAATAGTTCTTTCCATTTAGAATGCATAAAATGAAAATATTTGGACAAGGTGGCTCAAGGAAATATTTTTAATTTGTAGAGCAATTCCTGGGATTTAGTTTGCTCTGCAGGGAAGAACAAGCTTCCAATAAATATTTTTCCAAATAAATATGTTATTACATTTTTTTCTTAAGTAGTCTAATAGGAAAAATATATATGTAAATACTTTGATTGGTATATATAAATCAAATATTTCCAAAGTAGATATTGCCCACATTTGCCTATACCTGAATTTACAGGGTTTGTCTCTATTTTCATTCACATGATCAAATCATTAAGCCACCATCATGGATGCAGGCATCAGCCATACATTCTAGTTATTGCCGGAGTGAAAGTGGAAGTCAAGAGGTTTAGGAAAAGCGACTAGGTAAGTGCTTTTGCCTGTCTCAAGAAGGGGATTCCAATCTGGGACCCATGAATGAGCTTTAATGAGGTCTGCAAATCTGCAGAAACTGCATGAAAATTTTTGTTTATATGAACATTTTCAGAGAGTCCATAGTTTTCATGATCATCAAAGGTCCTTGCTGCTGCTACTGCTAAATCGCTTCAGTCGTGTCCGACTCTGTGCGGCCCCACAGACGGCAGCTCACCAGGCTCCGCCGTCCCTGGGATTCTCCAGGCAAGAACACTGGAGTGGGTTGCCATTTCCTTCTCCAATGCATGAAGGTGAAAAGTGAAAGTGAAGTCACTCAGTAAGTGCCGACTCTTCGTGACCCCATGGACTAGAGCCTACCAGGCTCCTCCATCCATGGGATTTTCCAGGCAAGAGTACTGGAGTGGGTTGCCATTGCCTTCTCCTCAAAGGTCCTTATCCCCCTAAAAAGTTAACAATTGTTGATTTAAGGAGTCTTTGTTCATGGAAAATCCAGTGTGCCAATAAAATGCAATACGACTTTGAATTAAAAGATTTGGGAGAATGGCATTGAAACATGTAAAATATCATGTATGAAACGAGATGCCAGTCCAGGTTCAATGCACGATACTGGATGCTTGGGCCTAGTGCACTAGGATGACCCAGAGGGATGGTATGGGGAGGGAGGTGGGAGGAGGGTTCAGGATGGGGAACACATGTATACCTGTGGCGGATTCATTTTGATATTTGGCAAAACTAATACAATTATGTAAAGTTTAAAAATAAAATAAAATTAAAAAAAAAAAAAAGATCTGAAATGGGAATTCGATGGCAGTCTAGTGGTTAGGACTCAGTGCTTTGACTGCTGGGGCCTGGGTTCAATCCTGGGAAGTAAGATCACCTAAGCCTTGTGCAGTGTGGCAAAAAAAAAAAGATCTGAAATGATGTCCCATCCCCACTGACCATAAACTGAGCTTTGAGATTAGAGTCACAAGTTTCTCCTGAAAAACACTTCAAATACCTAGCTGCCATTTGAAAGAAAAACTATTCTAAATGTAATGTTATACACTTTGGTAATATTAAACAGTTTTCTGTTAAAGTCTCTTGTATCCCTTCAGTTAACAATATTTTGGCAACAGTATTACATGCAGTAGATGTTGAGAATAAAAACCAGGAACCAAAACAGATATGCCCCTCACCTTACAGAATGTATATATAGCAGAAAACATTCTCAGTTTTCCTCCTTCTTTACATCAACTGGAGAGGGAAACAAATGTCTAAGACATATTCAAGTTCATCTAATCTCAACTCAAAGCACTCACATTTAACTGAATTAATGAAGTAAAGTGACATCTAGTGTTGGTTAAGCGGCAGTGAACCATGTATAAGTACACTGAGGCTTTAGCTTATTCTCTGGAAATAATGTTAAACTTGACCAATTCTTGAAAGCATAGTTTTGTTTTCATTTTTAAAGATATTCTGGAGTATTTTGAAATAATCTAAATTTAAATGTTGATATTGTTTTTACTTTCATAAAAAAAACTCAAAGTGCAGAAAGAAGTATCATATAGACACTCAAGTATCTATCACCCAATTTTGGCATTTTACTGTATTTTCATCAGATAGCTTAAAAGTAAAACACAGGAGACACATATGTGCCCTTTGAACTCTCTCCTGGCTTCATTTGCATCTTTTTCTCCTCAGAAGTAACCACTATCTGGCTTACTATTTCTGTGCCTGTTTTTATATTTTTATTACATATTTGTGTGCCTATAAAATTTATAATACTTTTTATGCTTGATTTATTGATAAATAATACCACACTGAATAAATCCTCTGCAGCTTGCTCTTTCTATCTCAATACTATACTTGTCAGATTTATTCATATAGATCTTTAGTCATTTATTTTAACTGCTGTATGGTAGTAATCCATTGACTGAATTATAGCACGATTTATTTATGAACATTTAGATTGTTTCCAGGATCTTGTTCTTTTAAACCATGCTACAGTGAACATGGAAACTGGAAAAGGTCAGTTTTCATTCCAATCCCAAAGAAAGGCATTGTCAAAGAATGCTCAAACTACCACACAATTGCACTCATCTCACACGCTAGTAAAGTAATGCTCAAAATTCTCCAAGCCAGACTTCAGCAGTACATGAACCGTGAACCTCCAGATGTTCAAGCTGGTTTTAGAAAAGGCAGAGGAACCAGAGATCAAATTGCCAACATCCGCTGGATCATGGAAAAAGCAAGAGAGTTCCAGAAAAACATTTATTTCTGCTTTATTGACTATGCCAAAGCCTTTGACTGTGTGGATCACAATAAACTGTGGAAAATTCTGAAAAAGATGGGCATACCAGACCACCTGACCTGCCTCTTGAGAAACCTATATGCAGGTCAGGAAGCAACAGTTAAAACTGGACATGGAACAACAGACTGGTTCCAAATAGGAAAAGGAGTACATCAAGGCTGTATGTTGTCACCCTGCTTATTTAACTTATATGCAGAGTACATCATGAGAAACTCTGGACTGGAAGAAGCACAAGCTGGAATGAAGATTGCTGGGAGAAATATCAATAACCTCAGATAAGCAGATGACACCACCCTTATGGCAGAAAGTGAAGAGGAACTCAAAAGCCTCTCGATGAAAGTGAAAGAGGAGAGTGAAAAAGTTGACTTAAAACTCAACATTCAGAAAAATAAGATCATGGCATCTGGTCCCATCACTTCATGGGAAATAGATGGGGAAACAGTGCAAACAGTGTCAGACTTTATTTTGGGGGGGCTCCAAACTCACTGCAGATGGTAACTGCAGCCATGAAATTCAAAGACGCTTACTCCTTGGAAGGAAAGTTATGACCAACCTGGATAGCACATTGAAAAGAAGAGACAATACTTTGTCAACAAAGGTCCGTCTAGTCAAGGCTATGGTTTTTCCTGTGGTCATGTACGGATGCGAGAGTTGGACTGTGAAGAAAGCTAAGCACCGAAGAATTGATGCTTTTGAACTGTGGTGTTGGAGAAGACTCTTGAGAGTCCCTTGGACTGCAAGGAGATCCAACTAGTCCATTCTGAAGGAGATCAGCCCTGGGTGTTCTTTGGAAGGAATGATGCTAAAGTTGAAACTCCAGTCCTTTGGCCACCTCATGCGAAAAGTTGACTCATTGGAAAAGACTCTGATGCTGGGAGGGAATGGGGGCAGGAAGAGAAGGGGACAATAGAGGATGAAATGGCTGGATGGTATCACTGACTTGATGGACATGAGTTTGAGTGAACTCCGGGAGTTGGTGATGGACAGGGAGGCCTGGCGTGCTGCGATTCATGGGGTCGCAGAGTCGGACACGACTGAGCGACTGAACTGAACTGAACTGAACAGTGAACATTCTTGTATGTGACACCTGTGCACACCTTTGAGAATTTCTCTAGGCTGTATGCCAAAAAGTAGTACTCAGGTATATACTTAAAAAAAAAAAAACTATAGATATTGAGAAATCGCTTTCCACAGTGATTGGACCAATTTACACCCTCATCAGCAATGAACAACAATGGTGTAAGAAAATTTCTATTTCCTCACTATCTCACCAACACTTGACATTGTCAGGTGTTTAAATTTCTAACTATCTGCTTGGTACAGAATATTATTTCATTGTTATTCAATAAGTGTTTCCCTGATTAGCAGTAAAACGGAGTTTCTTTAAAAAATGTTTTTACCATCCAAGGGTCTACTGTGAATCGCCTATACCTCTCCTGTGTCTATTGGATTACTGGCTATTATCCTTACTGAATTGTTGGAGTTCTTTACATACTCTTTACATACTCTTGATATAAGTACTGTGTAGGTTCAACATTGCAAATATTTTATTGTTCCCCAGTTTACAGTTTGGCTCTTCACTATGTTAATAGAATCTTTAATTTTTGATTGAACCAACTTTAGCTATCTTGCCCTTTCTCCCTTTATGGTGCTAAGTTGCTTCAGTTGTGTCCAACTCTTAGCAACCCTGGACTGTAGCTGACCAGGCTCCTCTGTCCATGGGATTCTCCAGGCTAGAATACTGGAGTGGGTTTCCACGCCCTTCTCCAGGGGATCATCCCAACCCGGGGATCAAACTCACGTCTCTTACATCTCCTGCCTTGGCCGGCAGGTTCTTTACCACTAGTGCCACCTGGAAAGCTCCATTCCCTCTTTATAGCTCAAGAAATTCTTTCATGAGCTTTTCTCCTAGAACGTTTGAAGTCTTGATTTTCATATTTAGTTTTCTATATTGCTAACTTATGTGTATTATGTGAGGTAGGAAATTCGTTTTCTTTTTTCCTATGAATAGTAATTGTTCCAGCATTATTCACTGAAGAAACTATCTCTTCCTTACTGTTCACAGTAAAAGCTGTGCCAAATTTCTCTTGTGTAGCACTACTTGAATAGGACCTTTAGTTTCCCTCTACTGAATCAAGCGTATCTCCTGACACAATGCATCTGTGGGCTTTTCCGTACTCACTGAAATGCTGGACCTGGTTTGCCATCTGCCCGAGAAACACTGGGCAATCTCAGGACCATTCTTTCTAATGTTCTGAGACAGTGTCTGTGTTCTCACCAGTTCTTGCAATCCATATCCTTGTTTGTGTTCCTATTCTGGGTTCTGAGTTAAGGTGACAAGCCATCCAGGTTTGCCCAGGAGAGAAGTCTCCCAAAAGCAGGACTTGAAGTGCAAAAAATGGGACAGTCCCCAGCAGATTGGAGTGGGCCAGGTGGTTACCTTAGTTCTTTCACCTCCAGTTTTAGCTTCCTCCCATGTTGAGTCCTTTACTGTTTAAAGTTGGTGCTATCTCCGTGTTCATCAATCATCTTTATATTGAACTCATGTTTGTTGAGCACCTACTTTATCAGAGGCTGTGTGAAGCATTTTCACATAGGGTATCTCACTAAATAGTTGCAACAGAGTTACGTGTCTTCTTTTTATACATGAGAACTGTATTAATAATTGGCAAGAATCACAAAATTACTGACATAAAAGACAAAATATTTTATTTCTACTAAACTTTCTATCATCCCATCTGTAGCAAAACACTGATGTAATTTCATATATGGGATCCACCCTTATATGAACTTAAGTACTAACTGAACTTCTGGGTGGAATTCCGTTATGTCTAGCTTCTTGCGGTCCATACAATTTTGGTCAAATGTTATTCCTGGTACATTTGACAGTACATAAAGTCAACTTTATTTATTATAAAGCAAAAATCACAATTCCATTTGTTATGCAACAGTACAAACATCTCAATGACTCATTAGGATAAAAAACAAGAAGAAAAACACGAATGTTATAGAATGGCTCATCACACTGCCATGTCAGACTGTATTCCTCCAGTCAAAATGTTACTGCATGGATGTGAGATCCTTTCATCTTACTTCATCCACTTTATCAATCTTTTCCTTTTTATAGCTTATTTAAGAAATCTTTCATTGTGGTCTCTACTTTCTCCAAATCCCAAATCTTATGTATAAATTGTTAATACAAAAGCCATTTGTATAATATTAGTTCCCCAAATATTAACAGGACTTAGATGGGAAAAAGAGAATTCAATTAGTTTGGAAAACAAATTTCCTTGTTCCAGAACTTTTCAATCTTTATTTTGTCAGTTTCCTTTGTTACTTCCCTACATAGAGATAGCGTAGCATCTTTTGAATGATTTGACCTTGGAACATTTTTGTTTGTTTTCTTTTCATAACTTATCCAGTGCTTTGGAATATACAAAGAGAAATTCTGCTTTCATCCATCACAGCAGAATATCCTCCAGAGGGCAGCAGATTCCCTTGGCATATGGCCAATTACCTGTTCATTGAATAGGTTGACAAGGGTCCTGGAACATATTCTATGATTATTCAGTTCATAGATGGAAAATTTTAGTTCCTATAGCAGGAATAGGCATTGAAATCTAGCTGGAAATAAATGTGTGGCAGAAAATAAATGTTCAGTACTAAGATATAATACTGAAAAATAAACCAATGGAGTCTCTCATTAAACACAAGTACATCGTTGGATTATATAGTTCAGATAACAGATCACATCTTTTCCTTCTTCATTCTTCAAACTACAAATATGAACCAAATGTTCTATACAGAATAAAATGAAGTATTAGAATCAAGATTGGGAAATAATTTAGATAAGGCAGCATGTTAGCTCAGTGACTTTCATTCCTGGATGTGATTTAGAATCACAATAATAATGCCCAAGTCCCACCTCAGAACAATTAAATTTGAACCTCTGTATTTTAGTGTCAGGCACGGCATTAAAAAAATACTCTCAGATGATTTAATGAGCTGCCAGGGTTGAAAACCACTATATTATGATAATCAAATAATGCTTTGGGGAAGCAGTTTCTGACCCTTTCAAAGAAAAGCAGAAATTTAGGCTTTTCCCCCACAGGAAATGTTTTAAAAGTGTGTGCATGCACACTCAGTTGCTCAGTCATGTCCAAGTCTTTGTGACCCCATGGACTGTCGCACACCAGGTTCCCCGGTCTGTAGAATTTTTCAGGCAAGAATACTGGAGTGAGTTGCCATTTCCTATTCCAGGTGTTTTAAATGTGGAAGAATACAGAAAGGAAAAGTCATTCTTACAGCTTCTATCTATAGTTAACCTATGTCAACATCTTTATTCTTTCTTTTGGTCATCATCAGAATTGCATACAACAAAATCAAACAATAACTCCACATTTTATAGTTCCTAATGGCATCCAGTCCCATCAATTCATGGCAAATAGAGGGGGAAACATCTATTTTATTTTTTTGACTGACTTTACTTGGCTGACTTTATTTTTTGGGCTCCAAAATCACTGCAGATGGTGACTGCAGCCATGAATTAAAAGATGCTTACTCCTTGGAAGGAAAGTTATGACCAACCTAGACAGCATATTCAAAAGCAAAGACATTACTTTGTCAACAAAGGTCTGTCTAGTCAAGGCTATGGTTTTTCCAGTAGTCATGTATGGATGTGAGAGTTGGACTGTGAAGAAGGCTGAGCACCAAAGAATTGATGCTTTTGAACTGTGGTGTTGGAGAAGACTCTTGAGAGTCCCTTGGACTGCAAGGAGATCCAACCAGTCCATTCTGAAGGAGATCAGCCCTGGGATTTCTTTGGAAGGAATGATGCTAAAGCTGAAACTCCAGTACTTTGGCCACCTCATGTGAAGAGTTGACTCACTGGAAAGGACTCTGATGCTGGGAGGGATTGGGGGCAAGAGGAGAAGGGGACGAAAGAGGATGAGATGGTTGGATGGCATCACTGACTCAATGGACATGAGTATGGGTAAACTCCAGGAGTTGGTGATGGACAGGGAGGCCTGGCGTGTTAAATTCATGGGGTCGCAAAGAGTCATGACTAAGCGACTGAACTGAAACTTCTCAGGAAACATTTCCTAGACTTAGAGCAAAAGACATCATTTTTTGCCTCCAAAACTTCATTATCACTCATCTTAACAAGTAGCCTATCTCATTACAAGTTGATCCACCGGACCCATAAGGGCCTCATCTGACAAAAATGAATTCTGTTCACTTGTCACCTGAATAGAGCTAAGAGGATTATTTGTGCAAAAACTAACCTGTGAGACAGAGGAGGATGGAGAAAAAGATCAAGAAAATATGAATGAATATACATCTTCCCTGGATGGCTAGAATGAGAACTGTAGGCTATAGTTACGGATCGGAGGTTTTCTTCATGCAAAATTAACAGATTTACAGTGGGAAGTGAATGCATGGAAATGTGTCTCATTAACATCATATTCTTACCTTGAGCTCAGTTAGTGTCAATAACCTGATAGGATGGCCATTTTTAGGGCATCATAAAACTGGAGCCCTCCTGAAGACAATGATAAGTCTTTGAACTAAAAGATGGTATTTGAAAATAAAATTCAGGCAGAAATACGAATGCAGGTCCTCTGACAGCTGATAGAGATTTTAAGCAAGGAAACAAATCAATCTTTTGTAAAAGACTTTAGAAATCAAACTAAAAATGCCTAGCTAGGTCTAATAAAGTGTACTTCGAGTGATCCAAAGGAATATATTATTATTATCCATATTTTATGGATGAATTGGAGAAATTAAATAATTTCCCCATGACTGCAAGCAAATAAGAAACAGACAGGCTTCAAAGTCTGCATGCTTGACTACTACACTGTATTGCCTCAGAACTTGCAGAAAATTTCACGTTGCAATACAGAACACACATATTCGCGCATATCACATGTATTTCCTGTTGTAAGACACTTAATTTAACATCTCTAAAACTGGGATATTACCAAAAATCAATGAGGTCTACAATCATAATTACCTATACTGATACATAAGTGATACCTATAACTATAACAGATACATAACTGATAATATAAAACAATGCTGTGTCTTTGAAATATAGTAAAATAAATCTCATAGGCACTTATAGTTTTTCCTTCCTATAGAAAGATGTTCGTAAAATCAGAAATCTTTTTTTTTTTTTTAAGAAAAGTGATTAAATAAATACAAATTTCTGCAAATGAAAGTTCACTTACTCTTTTAGCCACCAACCATTCATTGAGTTTGGTGATCAAAGTAGCAAAAACTCTGAAATCAGACAGACTTAATGTTAAATACTAGTCAAACCATTTTCAAGCTGTGTGACCTTGAACAAGTTACCTAATCTCTCCAAACCTCAGTCAGATGAAGATGTTAATAGTAACTCCTAAAGTTATCATGAGGATTCAATGTAATAATTCATTTAAGGGACCAGCACAATGTTTAGCACACTGATAAGTGTTATCCACTATCATCACTATTAATTTTAAAATCTTTTACATACCTCTGTTGTGCTACACAGTGTCCTAAGGTTAGGTAATACCCCAGTGTTCATCACAGCACTGTTTATAATAGCCAAGACATGGAAGCAACCTAGATGTCCATCAGCAGATGAATGGACAAGAAAACTGTGGTACATATACACAATGGAATATTACTCACCCATTAAAAAGAAAACATTTGAATCAGTTCTAATGAGGTGGATGAAACTGGAACTTATTATACAGAGTGAAGTAAGCCAGAAAGAAAAACACCAAAACAGTATATTAATACATATATTTGGAATTTAGAAAGAAGGTAATGATAACCCTGTATGCGAGACAGCAAAAGAGACACAGATGTATTGAACAGTCTTTTGGACTCTGTGGGAGAGGGAGAGGGTGGGATGATTTGGGAGAATGACACTGAAACATGTAAAATATCATATGTGAAATGAATCACCAGTCCAGGTTTGATGCATGATACAGGGTGCTCGGGGCTGGTACACTGGGATGAGTCAGAGGGATGGGATGGGGAAGGAGGTGGGAGGGGGGTTCAGGATGGGGAACACATGTACACCCATGGCAGATTCAAGTCAATGTATGGCAAAACCAATACAATATTGTAAAGTAAAATTAATTAATTAAAATAATAATTAAAAATTAAATAAAAATTTAAAAATAAGGTTAGATAGCATATTAAAAAGCAGAGACATTACTTTGCCAACAAAGGTCCGTCTAGTCAAGGCTACGGTTTTTCCAGTGGTCACGTATGGATGTGAGTTGGACTATGAAGAAAGCTGAGCACCGAAGAATTGATGCTTTTTGAACCGTGGTGTTGGAGAAGACTCTTGAGAGTCCCTTGGACTGCAAGGAAATCCAACCTGTCCATTCTAAAGGAGATCAGTCCTGGGTGTTCTTTGGAAGGACTGATGCTAAAGCTGAAACTCCAGTACTTTGGCCACCTCATGCGAAGAATTGACATTAGAAAAGACTCTGATGCTGGGAGGAATTGGGGGCAGGAGGAGAAGGGGACAACAGAGGATGAGATTGCTGGATGGCATCACTGGCTCGATGGACATGAGTTTGAGTGAACTCCGGGAGTTGGTGATGGACAGGGAGGCCTGGCGTGCTGCAATTCATGAGGTCACAAAAATTCGGACACGACTGAGCAACTGAACTGAACTGAACCGAATGACTTTAAAACAATGAAATAACGAAAAGATTTAGTTGTCATAAAGCTTATATATATCCTAGTAGAAAGGGACAAAATTATTAATATATATACTTTGTGGTCAGCACCAGGCAAATCACTTAGGGTTTAAGATGTGAGTTACATATAGTAATAACAAAGTAATGCTCAAAATCCTCCAAGCCAGACTTCAACAATATGTGAACCATGAAATTCCAGATGTTCAAGCTGGTTTTAGAAAAGGCAGAGGAACCAAAGATCAAATTGCTAACATCCACTAGATCATCGAAAAAGCTAGAGAGTTTCAGAAAAACATCTATTTCTGCTTTATTGACTATGCCAAAGTCTTTGACAGTGTGGATCACAACAAACTGTGGAAAATTCTGAAAGAGATGGGAATACCAGACCACCTGACCTGCCTCTTGAGAAATTTGTATGCAGGTCAGGAAGCAACAGTTAGAACTAGACATGCAACAACAGACTGGTTCCAAATAGGAAAAGGAGTACATCAAGGCTGTATACTGTCACCCTGCTTTTTTAACTTATATGCAGAGTACATTATGAGAAACGCTGGGCTGGAAGAAGCACAAGCTGGAATCAAGATTGCTGGGAGAAATATCAATAACCTCAGATAAGCAGATGACACCACCCTTATGGCAGAAAGTGAAGAAGAACTAAAGAGCTTCTTGATGAAAGCAAAAGAAGAGAGTGAAAAAGCTGGCTTAAAGCTCAACATTCAGAAAACAAAGATTATGGCACCTGGTCCCATCACTTCATGGCAAATAGATGGGGAAACAATGGAAACAGTGTCAGACTTTATTTTTGGGGTTCCCAACTCACTGCATATGGTGACTGCAGCCATGAAATTAAAAGACGCTTACTCCTTGGAAGAAAAGCCATGACCAACCTAGACCAACCTAGCATATTAAAAAGCAAAGACATTACTTTGTCAACAAAGATCCATCTAGTCATGGCTATGGTTTTTCCAGTGGTCATGTATGGATGTGAGAGTTGGACTATAAAGAAAGCTGAGCACAGAAGAATTGATGCTTTTGAACTGTGGTGTTGGAGAAGACTCTTAGAGAGTCACTTGGACTGCAAGGAGATTCAACCAGTCCATCCTAAAGGACATCAGTCCTGAATGTTCATTGGAAGGACTGATGTTGAAGCTGAAACTCCAATACTTTGGCCACCTAATGTGAAAAGCTGACTCATTTGAAGACCCTGATGCTGGGCAAGATTGAGGGTAGGAGAAGGGGACGACAGAGGATGAGATGGTTGGATGGCATCACCAACTTAGTGGATGTGAGTATGGGTAAACTCCAGGAGTTGGTGATGGACAGGGAGGCCTGGCGTGCTGCAGTCCATGGGGTCGCAAAGAGTCGGACATGACTGAGCGACTAAACTGAACTGAACATATAGTAACCTAGTAAGCTAATTGTTGGGCTTCCCTGGTGGCTCAGTGGTAAAGAACCTGCCTGTCAATGCAGTAGACACGTATTCGATCCCTGGTCAAGGAAGATCCCCTAGAAAATGAGATGGAACCCACTCCAGTATTCTCACCTAGGAAATCCCATTGACAGAGGAGCCTGGCAGGCTACAGTCCATGCGGTCACAAAAGAGTCAGACATGACTCAGTGACTAAACAACAACAAACTAATCATTAACACCTAATTGTAGAAAGTCCCTTTGAAAGTAGTTATGTCCTTAACAAGGACAATCAAGACATTTCTACTTATGGCCTAGTAAGAGATTCAAACTAGTTAATCCAAAAATATTTGTTGAATCAAATTAGGCTGCCTATCTCTTCATTCTAGTTTGCTGTGAGCCAGGAAACTAGAAGGGGCCTTCTTCCAGATAGTTTTTTTAAAAACCAGTTTCCCTCTAAAAATGCTACTATAGAATCACAGGAAATTTTAAAATGTTGAATATTTTCAATTACACATTTTAATTACAATTACACAGGTAATTAATTACAGTTACTTCCAGTTACACATTCAGATACTTCCAATTATACATTCAGATGTTTCACGCATTGCTATGTGTCATTCTGACATATTAACTAAGTTGTCCTTCATCACTAGGGTGATTATTTTTTATCATCAATGATATGCTGAGTCACCAAAAATTCAATCCACCACATAAGATGAGTTCGGCCCCAATGACTAATTCTTCATGATCTTTTACATGACTCCAACCATCTTTACCTTTATATAAGATGATAACTATAGCAGGTGAGATGGTTTAGTGGCTAATTTTCTTTGTATCAGATGAGAACTAGAGAAATCACACTGGTTTCATGACTCTTACCTCAAGGCTCAGGAAAAAGCATCTGAGCCAGTACAGTTTCCCGGTTCCAGTCTAAGAATGTTCCATATAATATTCCTGGTCTCAATTTAGGAACTGAAAGAGATTTTCTTAAGTATTTTTTTGTGAATATGAAAGTAACATACATACTGGTTTCTGAATATTTGGTAAAAAGAGACGTATATAAATGTAACACAATCTTATCACCCAGAGAGAGCCAAATATTAACATTTTTACATATTTCTCTCTAGAAAAAGGAAAACAGTAAAAGAGGTGAGTACATATATATACAGATTCAGTTCAGTTCAGTTCAGTCGCTCAGTCGTGTCCGACTCTTTGCGACCCCATGAATCGCAGCACACCAGGCCTCCCTGTCCATCACCAACTCCCGGAGTTCACTCAGACTCACGTCCATCGAGTCAGTGATGCCATCCAGTCATCTCATCCTCTGTCGTCCCCTTCTCCTCAGGACATAAACAAATGTATAGGTGAAATCAACAAGTAGAGTACTTTATGAAAATAAATAAAAAGATGTGAGTGATTCTTAGAAAACTATAAATTACATTAATTGACTCAAGAATAAGAAGTTTTTGTTGTTTAGTCACTAAGGTATGTCTGACTCTTTTGTAATCCCGCCAACTACAGCCTGCCAGGCTTCTCTGTCCATAGGATTTCCCAGACCAGCATACTGGCGTGAGTTGTCATTTCTTTCTCCAGGGGATATTCCTAGACCAGGGATCAAATCTACGTATCCTTCATTGGCAGGAGGATTATTTATCACTGAGCCACCAGGAAAGTCCCCAAGAATAAACAGTAGAAAACCTAAACAGATCTTCAACTATGAATGAAACAGAAAAAATTTGCAGAAATATACCTCCATGAGGTAGACACCATTATAACCCCCATTTTACAAAATGAAGAAGTTACACGTCAAAGAACTAGCAGAACTGGGACTTGTCAGTGGTTTCCATGATTGTAATCACCATACTCTATGTAGGTCTGGACCCCAATGAGGAAAGATTCTTCCTATGGTAGACAAGCTATTTAACAATCAGTAACCCAGCACCTTTTCTGTGCTAAGCATTGCTATGGATGCCGGGGACACAAAGATGAATAAGTACACCACGGTCTCTGTGTTCAAGAAGCTTCAAGTTGAGTCAAGACCAACAAATAATTATACAGACTATATTGCAACATATCAGTTGTATTGCCAGAGCCTAGAGGAAGGAGTGATGCCATGGGAGATAGGGAAGGGATCATATTGAAAATACCATCTGGGCTGTCTCTGGAAAAGTTTGGCAGAGAAGGGAGAGGCAGGCATTCCATGCAGAGGGAACAGCACGCGCCAAGGCAGAACACTATAGATAATCTACAAGTTGATGTGTCATTAAATCTCTCTTTAAAACAGTGCAAAGAGACATTATGCTGCTTTTGACAGAAGGCAGCAGTTCTCAGCAGCTTCTTCTTCCATCATGACAAAAACTGCTCTCAGTTCACTTTAAGGGGGTAGTGATATTTGGCAGAAATCTACTGTATTTCTTCCTTAATGAGTTGTCAGAGATTCTGCCATGCCATTTGTCTTCTAGGCAAGTTATTATGAAGGCTGTCAGTAAAGAGTAAAAATGAGGATAAGCAATATATTCACCAGTCAGCAGGGGGCTGAGAATCTGTTCATTCAGAAGCAGCAGGGGGCTGTGGGAAAATGTCTATCCTTTAAGCAAGCCTATGAAGGACAACCATTCAAAAGAGAGGGCAGATTTGTAAGAAGCTAAGAATGTCTTTCTCTAATTTAAACTCCCAGGAGCTTTCTTTGGTTCCTATATCTGCTTACAGACAGAGAATAGAATAAAGAATAGCAGACATTCTGATATAAGAGTGATCTTAATTTTGACCACACATCAAAACCTAATTTGGAGACTGACGGACGAGTCTGATACTATACGGAAGGTTATGTGTATGGGTAATTAAGTGGACAATCACATATGTCAAAATAAATCACATTCAGTCTGCAGTACAGAAATTTCACTAACTTAGGCTATTAACTGTATGTAGAATTAAGATAGATTGTGTTTGTTTGTTTTCCCTGGGCTTCATACAGTTTGCATTAGAAGTGCTAAGGAGCAAAGTTGGAGAAAGATCCTGGCTCTGAGGTTTAATCCTTGTGGGATTTTCTGCAAGTTACTTAGCAACTCTAGCTAATAATAGCTGCCTCACAGAGTTGCTGTAAGGATTAAATGAGATGATATATGTAAAGTGTTGACACATAAGTGCTCAATAAATGGCAGTCATAATGATGCTGCTGTTGACTTAAATATTATTATTATTATACAGATCTGAAAACAGTCTAGACTTTCCCCCAAGCATAGCAAGTTCCTATAAGGAGAAGAAAACTTTTATTGTCTAAATAATTATGGATAAATAAATTACATTATGAATAAAAATAGTCTGCTGAATAAATTTAATCTTGTGTCAGTTATAAAAATCTAATTTGTCATCTATAATTGGATAGAAGCAGAATCAGCTTTAGTTTCCCTTCTAAATTATTACATTTCTAATTGCTCTATTAGACTATGGGAATCAAGATACAGATGTTTAACAGCATCATTGCAAAATCTCATTTTACAGTGTATGGTTTTAAAAGAATCATATTTTCTTGCCTAACACTCTGAACATACATGGAAAACTGAAAGGCTTAATCTGTAAGAAACACTGTTACTCAAACTGAAAATCTATTCTGTCTTTTATTTGGGAGTATGAAGGATTAGTCTCATATAATTGAGACCATGGTTACAATTCAAGTTACAACAATAGTTACAACTATATCAAAATAGGTATTTCCTATTTTAATCTTCAATTTATTCCAGTTATTAATTTAAACTATCAGAGAAAATGATTTATTTCAATCCCTTAATTTGACTAATGCAAAACTAAGGCCTAGAGAGGTCAACGGACTTCACCAAATATCTATGGGATCAAGTGTAGAACTAAAAAACTTCTTTGTTTTCAGAATCGCAGCAACCATAAATAAAATAAGTTGATAACTGCTAGAAATAAATAGAACTAGTTTGGTATGGAATAAACCTGACTTTTAAAATCTTAACTGGTTCTCACACCTAAGGATAAATATCAACTATTTGGAACAATGTAAATAACATTAAGTGCCTCATTTCTACAGTTCTTTACACAATAGCCCACTATATTTCTACAACACATGGACAGGTTCTTCAGTGCTTTAAAAGTCAAAATGCTACTCAAATTCCATCATTTTAGACATTGGCTAGCAATAGATGTAGCATCATGTTTGGCTTTGGGAAATTTCACTTTCTTGGTGTATAACTAATACATTCCTCAAATATTTGTCTATATTGTATTATTCACTGTAATTACTGTATATATTGGCCAAAAAGATCAAATAATTTTTTAACAAAAGATACTCTCTGTGTTTGAGAATAACAGAGAATGGCTATTTTTTTACAAGCTAGTTGATGTTACTCTATAAAATATACAGTAATTATGATTAAAAAAAACTAAATAGACTTCTTAACCTTATACGTCAACAATTTTTCACTCATTCACATTCAGTCATGCATGCAAAGCTGTCATTTCCAATCTAGACTATTTCTGGTTAGTCTCTGCTGTTCTGAAGCAATGCCAATCAGAGTGATTATGTTATCACTGTTGTGGCAATTAAATGCTCTATTTTTTTTACTACTGAAAGCATGACTGATCTGATACATAGTCAAATCATAAATAGTTCTGTGTCTGATATTAATGAATGCCCATAATGCATTTTTCCAAAGTTATTTCTTCACAGTTAAAATAACTCTATTTACAATGAAAATCCTTCCTATTTTAATCAGTGGTTCTCAGCCAGGGGCAACTTTGTCTCCCAGGGACATTTGGTAATATCTAGGGAAATTTTTTCACAACAAACTATGGAAAATTCTGAATTAGATGGGAATACCAAACCACTTGATCTGCCTCTTGAGAAATCTGTATGCAGGTCAGGAAGCAGCAGTTAGAGCTGGACATGGAACAACAGACTGGTTCCAAATAGGAAAAGGAGCATGTCAAGGCTGTATGTTGTCACCCTGCTTATTTAACTTATATGCAAAGTACATCATAAGAAATGCTGGGCTGGAGGAAGCACAAGCTGGAATCAAGATTGCCGGGAGAAATATCAATAACCTCTAATACACAGATAAAACCACCCTTATAGCAGAAAATGAAGAAGAACTAAAGAGCCTCTTGATGAAAGTGAAAGAGGAGAGTGAAAAAGTTGGCTTAAAGCTCAACATTCAGAAAACTAAGATCTTGGCATCCGGTCCCATCACTTCATGGCAAATAGATGGAGAAACAGTGGAAACAGTGGCAGACTTTATTTTGGGGGGTTCCAAACTCACTGCAGATGGTGACTGCAGCCATGAAATTAAAAGACACTTACTCCTTGGAAGGAAAGTTATGACCAAACTAGACAGCATATTAAAAAGCAGAGACATTACTTTGTCAACAAAGGTCCGTCTAGTCGTGGCTATGGTTTTTCCAGTAGTCATGTATGGATGTGAGAGTTAGACTATAAAGAAAGCTGAGTGCAGAAGAATTGATGCTTTTGAACTATGGTGTTGGAGAAGACTCTTGAGAGTCCCTTGGACTGCAAGGAGATCCAACCAGTCCATCCTAAAGGAAATCAGTCCTGAATGTTCATTGGAAGGACTGATGTTGAAGCTGAAACTTCAATACTTTGGTCACCTGATGCGAAGAGCTGACTCATTTGAAAAGACCCTGATGCTGGGCAAGACTGAAGGCGAGAGGAGAAGGGGATGACAGAGGATGATATGGTTGGATGGCATCACTGACTCAGTGGACATGAGTTTGAGTAAACTCCAGGAGTTGGTGATGGGCAGGGAGACCTGGCATGCTGCAGTCCATGGGGTCGCACGACTGAGCGACTGAAATGAACTGACTGAGGGACATTTTTGATTGTCGTGACTGACGAGAGGAGGGATGCCACTGACATCTAATGGGTAAAGTCCAGGGATGATGCTAAACATCCTCCTATATATAGGACAGGCACCCTGCTTCAGCCCCAACAAAGAATTATTTGATCCAGAATGTCTGCAGTGAAAAAGTTCTGGAGATTGATGGTGGTGATGGTTGTACAATAATGAGTGTACTTAATGCCAATAAACTATATGTTTAAAAATAGTTTACATGGAAAATTTTATGTTATGTATATTTTACTACAACAAAAACATCAATAAATCAATAGTTCTGAGACAGAGAGCTTTAAATCACTTAGCGTCCTTTTATAAGGAAAGTATTTCAGTACTTCTAGGAAGGCCGAAAGACTCTGCACCTGGTAAAGTGACATTAATAAAGCAAACAACTTTACTTCCTTCTATCAAATCATATTTTGTTCTCTCTTGACTTACTTCCAAATTTCTTTCATCCACTAGTGAATGACTAAAAACAACAGTTTCCTCACCAACATGCACACTGTTGAAACAAAAATGAAAACAGAAACTATAATCAGATTGTTTTTTTTCCCTTAGGCTAGTTTCAGTTACATGCAACCAAAATCTTGACAAACATAGGACACAACAGAGGAACTTGGACAAAGACCAAATGTAAGAAAAAACATGTGGGCTGTATGGAAAAGAAAGAAGAAAAAAGCAATAAGCAAAAGATATAAAACATATGTTCAGTTCTCTAGTAGTCATGGAAATACAAATTAATATGAAGTATTAGTTCACACTAAACAAGTTGACAAAATTACAAGAGTTGGTAACACTGTGAACTCTCAAAAGGTGTTGGTAGAAGTGTAAATTGATACAACCTGTAATGGTTAATTTGATGTGTCATCTTGACTAGGTTATATTACCTGGTTGCTTGGTCAAACACCAGTCCAGATGTTGCTATGAAAGCAACAATGTATTTTTCGATGTGATTGACACTTAAATCAGTAGACCTTGAGTAAAGCAGGTTACCCTGTGGAATGCAGGTGGGCTTTACCCTATCAGCTGAAGGAATTAAAAGACTGAGGTTTCTCAAAAAAGTGATTCTGCCCCAAGACTGCCCTGACTATATTTTCAGTTACTGAACTGTTCTGCAGATTTCAGGCTCAAACCAGTAATATCAACTCCCACCTGAATCTGTAGTCTGCTAGTTTGCCCCACAAATTTTGGGCTTGGCCCACAACCTTGTGAGCCAATTTCATGAAATCTCTGTCTCTCACTCCATATTATATGTATGTGTGTGTGTATAATCTCTGTATGTTTGTGTGTTTATATGCCTGTGTGTATACACACAGAACCTCTTGGTTCTGTTTCTCTGAAGAACCCTAATACACATCCACTTTGAAGAACAGTGTGGCAATTTCTGGGAAAACTGAAGATGAAAAGGTCTAGAAAAGCTGAAGATGGGCATAGCCATTTTCAGATCTAGGTATGCAGCCTGCAGTTCCTCTCAAAGGGGAACTACTGGAATTGTGGTGGGGAAGTGTAAAATAAGATGAAGGAATGGAACTTCTATGTCTTAAAGAGTGTGGGGTGGGGTGGGAAAAAATATGGCAAATGTTAGAATGTGCTAAAAACAGAGATGAAGTATATTTCATGTTGCCATATTGTTTTCTGCCTTTCTTCTGTATTTTGTAATATTCTGACACTTCAATAAAAGCAGTTTTATAGCAACTTTTGTTAAGCCTGATGGCAATGGAAGTGGCCCTGACTGACAGGCCAAATGCACTTAAGCTCAAAGGGGAAAAGACAGTCTCAGCAGAGAACAAGGATGGGTGAGGAGAGGTTAAAGGAGAAAGTGAGTAACACTTGAGAACCCCAACACTTTCAGAATTCCCTTTGTGCACAGAACTTCCTTTGACTTCAAAATGGCTCATTTATCATTAACTGGCAAAGTAGAGAATACACATTTGTCAGATTAACATGATGCCCATGGATATCAGTGATCATCTTGACCTTTATTACTTTGTTAAGGCAGTGTTTGCCAGATTTCTGTACTATAAAGTTACTGTTTTCTCTTTTTATAGAAGTTTTTGAGTCTCATCTTGGAAAATGTTATAAATGGTTAATTTGCTATAATATCAAGTACAACCCTTTGATGATTGTCGCAAATGAGTTTTATGAGAAGTCGAAAGAAGACAGATCACAGCAAGGAAAAACTATAAAAAGCCTAGAATAGGACAAAGGTAGGAAAAAAATGAGATGTTGCTTAATCCCTAGTACTTTGCTATTTTTCTCTGCCTTCCTTTGTCCTAGAAGTTTTTTTTCTTCTTTCTTTCACTAACTGGGTCCAACTAGGTCCAAGCACGCAGGAACCCAGCCTCTATTTGTTAACCCTTGGATCTCCAGAGCCTGTAATAGAGTCAGTGATAAATAGATACTTATTGAAGAAAAGGGAAGAGAAAAGATAGGAGAAAAAGAGGAAATAACTGACCATACAGATTATCAATATATTTCTTAATATTTATTTTCTGTTACATAATCTTAAACTGAGCTTCATTGATTTATATCTTCTCTCTTAAAATATTTTCAAAAGTAGATTTTTTAACTCGATATCACTCTAAAGTCGTATTTTTTTTATTGGTTACCTGCCCTAAATAAAAATTTTACCATGCTTGCTTTAACCCATAGGAATTAATTTCAAATGCTAAAACTTCTAATTCCCTAGGAGATAAACAGGCAAAACTCCTAGCTACACTAAAAATATGTACTACATTAGACTATAGTATTCTTCTTACTCCTTATTTGCAGGAAATATACACTAAAGTATTTGGTGTAATAGAGCATCATGTTGGCAACTTACTAGCAAATGATTCAGGAAAAATAAAGTTAATGTGCCGTGCTTGCAATATTTCAATAAATTTGAAGTTATTTCAAAATAAAAATAATAATTTCCTTTCCATGAATGTGATTAACTACTTGATGTCCTAAGGGCTGGAAACAAGCTTACATAACTAATCCATTAGTTTATATTTGCTGCTGCTGCTGCTTAGTTATATCCAACTCTCTGCGACCCCATGGACTCCAGGCTCCTCTGTCCATGGAATTTTCCAGAGAAGAATACTGGAGAGGGTTGCCATTTCCTACTCCAAGGGATCCTCCCAACCCAGGGATTGAACCTGAGTCTCCTGCATTACAGATTCTTTAGCAGTAGTGCCACCTGCAAAGCCCTAATTTATTATAGGTGGAACTGAAAAAAAAAGGCCACAAACCTGGTCACCATTGCAAGGTTTCCCTTCTCTGAAAGCATCAACCTAAATCAAGACTAGAAAGAGTAGCCATACCTTTTGCTTAACAAAAGTAGCATCTGCAGTGGAACTCGCAATTGGGAAGAAGAGAATAAGCATTAAGACTACAGTTTCAAGGTTCTATTCCCTTCCTCACGTATAATTCTAATCTACGGCATGTCTGTGAGATAATCTAGATCACAGCGAGTCCGGTTATCATTTTCTTCCACGTGTTTTATTCATTCAGTCAATACTGGCAAAGTGAAGCTCTACCTTGGGTGTCATCTGATTGAGTGATGGACTAGGGCCAAACAGTGAAGGAAGGAATCTGCAGGCAGAAGGGTCAGTGACCTGACTGGCATTCCATGGACCAGTATTTGTGGGCTTGATATGGCCAAACACTTCAAGAATTGTGCTCCAGAAGAGCAAACTTGCCTGCCCCCTCGTCAGAAGAGCCTTGCATGTAGAGGAAAGTGGTCTTTGAGCTTGGTTGTCAGCTGCTCAGGGCTGTTCCCTACAAGTGCTGGAACACTTAGCACTTGGAACCTTTGTAGAGAGAGAGAGAGCCAGGAGCCACCAAGCCCAGCAAGCTTATTACCAAGCAACCCAGAAAGAGCCACAGGATGGTCCAACAGACACGCTTGTTTGACTCACTACACTCTGTTAACATTTATCAGAAACACTGAATTTTTGTTTACCTGGAACCAAAGGAATTTGAAGTGAAGTGCTTGTTGCTCAGTCATGTCCGTTTCTTTGCAACCCCATGAACTATAGCCCCTCAGACTCCTCTGTCCATGGTATTCTCCATGCAAGAATACTGGAGTGGGTAGCCATTTCCCTCTCCACGGTATCTTCCTGACCCAGGGATCAAACCCAGTCTCCTGCACTCTAGGCAGATTCTTTACCGCCTGAGCCACCTTGGAATCCAACAGGGTGGGTAACAGATGAAAAGTAAAATAACAAACGTATTTTTTTTTAATTTAGGGACTTCCCTGGTAGTCCAGTAAAGACTCTGCACTTCAAATGCAAGGGGAAGGGTTCAATCCCTGGGCCCCAATTGGGGATGCTGCCCAAAAAAAAAAAAAAAAAAATTTAGAAGTTTGATTCACTGGAAACTCTGGAGGAATAAGAGAGGGAGGGAGATTGTACAGCACAGGCGACTGTGGGAGAAGTTCCACGTGGTTTTGTTTTGTTTGTGTTTTGAGAACAGTGAAGTCCCTTTTTGTACAGATAAACTTCCAAGTGTCTGTATGATTAGAAATTTTACTCAAAATTCACCACCGGCACCCTGTGGAAGTACAGCAAGGAATCAAACTGTGTTTAAAGTTGATATTTGAAGCTGTCATCTGGTTGAGGGGTTCCTAGTCTTTTTACCTCTATATACATGCTCAGTTGCTCAGTCATATCCTACTCTTTGTGATCCCATGGACTGTAACCCGCTAGGCTCTTCTGTCCATGGTATTTTCCAGGCAAGAATACTGGAGTGGGTTGCCATTGCCTTCTCCAAGCAATCTTCCCAACCCAGGGGTTGAACCCATGTCTTCTGCATCTCCTACATTGGCAGACTGATTCCTTACAACTGCACCACCTCTAAAGGGTTTTACTCTCTACTTTTCCCCCAAATTGAATCTATAATTTGTGAAACTAAAAAACATCATTTATTGACAATTTGCTTGTCCATTTTTATAAACCAGATACATCTAATAATGCCCGTAGAGCTTCTGATCCATGATTATCAACTAGTATTTATATTTTTAGTTGATTTCATTCTAATAAAAAGCAAAGGAGCATAAAGTTTTCATCAGTCTTATACAGTCTCTATTAAAGGTACTGACCTTTTCCAGTCCTGTGGCAAAAAAAAGGTCAGCACATTTAATAGAGACTATATAAGACCTCAGATATGCAAATGACATCATCCTCTAACATCCGTTGAATCATTGAAAAAGCAAGAGAGTTCCAGAAAAAATATCTACTTCTGCTTTATTGACTACGCCAAAGCCTTTGACTATGTGCATCACAACAAACTGTGGAAAATTCTGAAAGAGATGGGAATACCAGACCATCTGACCTGCCTCCTGAGAAAGCTGTATGCAGGTCAGAAAGCAACAGCTAGAACTTGACATGGAACAACAGACTAGTTCCAAATCGGAAAAGGAATACGTCAAGGCTGTATATTGTCACCCTGCTTATTTAACTTATATGCAGAATACATCACGCGAAATGCCAGGCTGGATGAAGCACAAGCTGGTATCAAGATAGCTGGGAGAAATATCAATAACCTCAGATATGCAGATGACACCACCCTTGTGCCAGAAAGTGACGAACTAAAAAGCCTCTTAATGAAAGTGAAAGAGGAGAGTGAAAAAGTTGGCTTAAAACTCAACATTTAGAAAACTAAGATCATGGCATCTGGTCCCATCGCTTCACGGCAAAAAGATGGGTAAACAGTGGCAGACTTTATTTTGGGGGGCTCCAAACTCACTGCAGATGGTGACTGCAGCCATGAAATTAAGACGCTTGCTCCTTGGAAGAAAACCTATGACCAACCCAGACAGCATATTAAAAAGCAGACATTACTTTGTCAACAAAGGTCCATCTAGTCAAGGCCATGGTTTTTCCAGTAACTACGTATGGATGTGAGAGTTGGACTATAAAGAAAGCTGAGCGCCAAAGAATTGATGCTTTTGAACTGTGGTGTTGGAGAAGACTCTTGAGAGTCCCTTGGACTGCAAGGAGATCCAACCAGTCCATCCTAAAGGAAATCAGTCCTGAACATTCATTGGAAGGACTGATGTTGAAGCTGAAACCCCAATACTCTGGCCACCTGATGTGAAGAACTGACTCATTTGAAAAGACCCTGATGCTCGGCAAGATTGAAGGAGGGAGGAGAAGGAGATGACAGAGGACAAGATGGTTGGATGGCATCACTATCTCAACAGATAAGAGTTTGAGTAAGCTCCAGGAGTTGGTGATGGATAGGGAAGCCTTGTGCGCTGCAGACCATGGGGTCACAAAGAGTCAGACACAATTAAGCAACTGAACTGACTGAATTTTTAAATGTACTATTTGTTAGTTGTTTTATTTTTGAATAATAAAAAAGTTTGCAAAGCCTTAATACTACCTGCAAAGTGAGCCAAGTCTGTGGCCTGTGTTCGTAAACCATTGATCTAATCCAGAAGTTTTCAATGCGGAACAACTGTGCCATCCAGAGGATGCTGGGTAATATCTGGAGACATTTTTGGTTGTGACAACCTGGAGGGAACGGGTTGCAACTGGCATCTAGTTGGCAGAGGCTGAGGATGCTGCTGCAATATATTCATTCTACAATAAAAGGGCAAACCCCACAGCAAGAATTGTTTGGCCAAAAATGTCACTAGTAGTGAGGTTGAAAACTGTGATCTAGTCCCAAACTGTATAAATGAAGAAAACAAGCCCCAGAATAATTAAGTGACTTTTCCTTGTATTTTAAAAAACTTAGTCTGATTTTAAATTAGACAATTCATTCAAGGATTCCAGAAATAGAACCTATAACTTGAACAGACATTTATCCAAAAATATACAAGTAGCCAATAAGCACATGAAAAGATGCTCAACATCATTAGTCATTCAGTTCAGTTCAGTTCAGTCGCTCAGTCGTGTCCGACTCTTTGCAACCCCATGAGTCACAGCATGCCAGGCCTCCCTGTCCATCACCAACTCCCGGAGTTCACTCAAACTCACGTCCATCGAGTCGGTGATGCCATCCAGCCATCTTATCCTCTGTCATCCCCTTTTCCTCCTGCCCCCAATACCTCCCAGCATCAGAGTCTTTTCCAATGAGTCAACTCTTCGCATGAGGCAGCCAAAGTACTGGAGTTTCAGCTTTAGCATCATTCCTTCCAAGGAACAACCAGGGCTGATCTCCTTCAGAATGGACTGGTTGGATCTCCTTGCAGTCCAAGGGTCTGCAAGTCAAGAGTCTTCTCCAACACCACAGTTCAAAAGCATCAATTATTCAGCGCTCAGCTTTCTTCACAGTCCAACTCTCACATCCATATATGACCACTGGAAAAACCACAGCCTTGACTAAACGGACCTTTGTTGGCAAAGTAATGTATCTGCTTTTCAATGTGCTATCTAGGTTGGTCATAACTTTTCTTCCAAGGAGTAAGTGTCTTTTAATTTCATGGCTGCAGTCACCATCTGCAGTGATTTTGGAGCCCAAAAAGATAAAGTCTGACACTGTTTCCACTGTTTTAGGGAAATGCAAATCAAAGCCACAAGGAGATGGTTTATTAGGATTAGGATTACTATGATAACTATTGGAGAAGGAAAACAGCAACCCACTCAAGTATTCTTGCCTGGAAAATCCCATGTACAAAAGAATCTAGGGCTACTGTCCTTGGGGTCGCAAGAGTTGGACACAACTGAAGTGACTTAGCACATGGGATAACTATGATTTTTTTTTTTTTTAACGGTAAGTGTTGGTGAGATAGTGGAGAAGTTAGAAATCTCATACATTGCTAGTGGGAACATAAAATGGTGCAGGCATTGTGGAAAGCAGTCCGGTACAAAAATTCAAGTACAGAATTACCATATGACACAATTCCATTGTACATTAAAAGGATTAATCCGCGATAGCATGAATATCCTCCACCTCAAATATAAATGCAGTATAAAGACCGTTGCGGACCTCTGTCCACAAGGCAGAAGAAAGAGATGGGCAGGAAGACCACCACGCCATATTCTAGACTTCATCTGAAATATATTCTGTACTTGATCTTCTGTGAGTTTCAGCTCCCTTAAGTCTATCCAGTCTTGCTTCTAACTCCAGAGACCCAAACTCGTTCTCCCAAGTGTACAAGGACTAAGGAAACCCCCAATAGCTAGAAGTAGAAAGTAGAACGTGAAGTCCCTCAGTCGTGTCAGACTCTTTGCGACCCCATGGACTGTAGCCCGCCAGGCTGCTCCGTCCATGGGATTTTCCAGGCAAGAATACTGGAGTGGGTTGCCATTTCCTTCTGCAGAGGATCTTCCCAAACCGGGGATGGAACCAGGATCTCCCGCACTGCAGGCAGGCTCTTTACCGTCTGAGCCACTAAGGAAACCCCCACTAGCCAAGCTGGCGAGAAATCACGATCCCTCTACAGGGTACGCAACAAACCCTTGAGGAAGACGAGCATCTCACTGCCTATGCTGCATCGCAGGTACTCATTCTTCCGGCAGAGCGAAGTAGCTCGTTTTCCAATGGCCGCGCGCTACCAGGAAGGTACGCACCCGTTGGCTCCTGTGGTTGCCCGGAGACAGGCCACCCACTTCCTCCAATCAGCATGCATCTCTTTGAGCCCAATCACAGAAGCCAGAAGAGCGGCAGTCTGAGGTGAAAGGTCATGCTGCTATTTGGCGGCCATTTCTCTTAAAGGCCTGTGTGGTTACTTCAGTCCCGAGGGTCGCACGAGAGTTGCGTCGGCGGCGAGTATCCTGCAGCATTTCCCCACTACCGCAGCAGCAGTCGCGATGGTAAGGAGAAAGAGAACGACCAGAGTTGCGCGTGAGAGAGAGGGAGACTTGCCGGGCCTGGTGGTGGTTTCGCGCGTTTCCCATTCATCCGCGTGAGGCGCCGCGGGCCCGGTGGCCGGCCCCTTTCTCCCCGCCCTGGTTGTCTGAGGCGCGCCCTCCTTCCGAAGCCCTGTCTTTCCCTCCCTAGGAGTGCTCCTGCCTCCTTCCTCTTCGTTTGAATCCGAGCCTGAGGTGTTCTTGCTGCCTGGGGCCCGGGGTTGGGGTAAAGATAAAGCGACTTTTCACGTTCCACTTTACACACTCCAAAATCCTGTTTCGTCTAGTGATGTTGAGAGGCCCGACAGCCCTTTGGAATACTGAGCCCAGCCTTTGAGTATTCTCAAGTAAATGTGTTCATTTAGCAAATGTTTACTGAGCGCCTGCTACCTGCCAGGGCCTGGGCCAGGTAAAGTTCTAGGTGCTTGGAATATAGGGTGAAAAGTATTGATGCGGACCATGCTCTAGGTTAACTCAGTCGGTATGGGAGAAAGACATTAATCAAATAACGATAAATGTGTACTTTCAAGTAATGTTAAGTGCTGAGAAGGGCGCAAACAGGGTGCTGTGAAGGCCTGCCATGGTACGTTAGAAGAGTGGTTACGGTGTGCATCTCTTGGAGGAGGGATTTAACCTGAAACCTAAGCGTTATGAGAATACAGCTCCTTAAAGAGCAGGAAGAAGTGTATGAAGGCCCAGCTCAGGGATCAGGAGCACAGGCCCTAAGGCCGAGAGGAAAACCTGACCAGTTGAAAGAATTGAGAGCAGACTGCAGCCGCTTGCAAGGATAGAGGTTCTGAGATAATAGGGTCGGGCAAGACTTCTTAGGCCTTATGAGGGATTCTGGATTCAACTCCCAAGTGCATTGGGAAGCCATTGAAGCATTTGAAGCAGAGATAAGATAAAAGTAATACTTGCCTTGTGGCTGGTAAGTTGGAGAAAGACAAGAGTGAAAATTGGAGACCCACCTGAGATCACTCCGGATATGTTTATTCTAGAGGAGTTCAGTAGCCAGGTTTCTTGGTTCTTTTCCTTCTTTGAGCTGATGAGTGAGCAGATGAGGAAAGGAAATAAAGTCTGAATTGACTGGGAATACTATTGGTTTGCTGAATAAACAAGTTTAGGGATTGCCTATAGGTAGGAGACCCTGCAAGTCAAAGAAGAGCCAATCCTATCTCCTGGAATTCTAAGTGAAAAGCTGTGGAGCATGATCTGCCCCCTGCCTCCTCCTGTGGCCTCACACAGAACTAACTCCTATGTCCCAGAGATCACCTTATTGATTCACTATTCCCTCCTTTTACATAGGTAGCCCAGCCTGCCTAGATCTGCCCTTTTCCCTCTGGAAATACCTCTCATCCTTTAAAACAAAGGCACTACTTATTTCAGGCAATCCTCCCTTTGCTTTTAACCTGAGATTGTTTGGTATCCTTGTACGCAGCATATATCCTCTTACTACATTGCAAAATAATTGTCTGTCTGTATGTTTTGACCCTCCCACTGTGGGCTTCATGAGAACAGGGACTATCAGCTGCTCTTTTTCCTTTTCCTTTTTTGCCTTTACCTTTGTTTTTTTGTGGCCTTGGGACAGTGAGTGATGTATATTAGGTATTCAGTGTTTTAAGTCGACAGTGAATACTTCTGTAAGTTTTAATGGGTTGAAGATGAAATTGGCTGACTAGGTATTTTAATTTCTCTGAAGCTCTTCAACAGAAGTGAAAATTATGTAATAAAATGAAAGGAAATCAAGAGTTTGCTTCATTTGGACACCAAATAGTATTGATGGTTTAATAAAGAAGAGAATTAATCAAATTGGGTTCTTTTTTTTGTTGTTCTTTATGCAGAGTTTGCCCCTCAACCCCAAACCTTTCCTCAACGGATTAACAGGAAAGCCAGTAATGGTGAAGCTTAAATGGGGAATGGAGTACAAGGGCTACCTGGTGTCTGTAGATGGCTATATGAACATGCAGGTGAGCTGAAGAGTTATAAAGATCATTAAGTTGTATTTATTTTTCTTCCCCTGACTCCTCAGAGGTTTAGTGTGACTTACAAAGATATAATTCGTATAACTGACAAACATAAAATTCAGGAATAAAGTCAAGGCCAGGAAGGATGCTGTAACTGTGATCACTACATGTGAGATTGGGCACAGATTTCACTCCTAGTGTTTACAAGTAAGAAGAGCTCAGACATTTGGTTCACAGTGCCATAAGACAAATACACTAGAGTGTACAGAAAAAGCACAAATTTTTGCAGCACTTAGCTCTGAGAGAAACTTTTCAAGTGAAGTCTTTTGATAAATGCTAAATGTATAACATCAAAGTAATTTGATAAAAGCAATTCTTGAGGGAGAAAACAGACCGTGATGAACTGACTATGTGTCTGTTAAATTGGCTACTGTAAATGTTTCGGCCAGGCTTTATACTTTGTGTTTAATTGTGATTTTAAAATGTATAATGTAAAATTTACCATTTTAATCATTTTGAAGTGTGCAACTCAGTGGCATTAACTACATTCACACTTTTGTGCATCCATCACCATTATCCATTTCAAGAGCTTTTTCATCATCCCAAAGTGAAACTCTATGCCCATCAAACAAGAACTCGCCATTCCCTCTGCCTCCTGGTAAACACTATTCTTTTTGTCTTTATTTGAGGTACCTCATATGAGTGGAATCTTAAAATATTTGTCCTTTCGTGTCGGGCTTATTTCATTCAGCATGGTGTTTCCAGGGTCCATCCATGTTGTAGCATGTATCAGAATTTCAGCCCTTTTTATGGTTGAAGTAATGTTCCGTTGTGTGTAGCAGTCCCTTAGTATCCTTGGGGCGTTGGTTCCAGGACCTGCCTGCTGTGCTGAACTCCACAGATGCTTGGAGTCCATAGTTGGTTCTCCATATCGTGGTTCTGCATCAACTTGTCCATGCAGTTCAAACCTGTATTGTTCAAGGGTTGACTGTATATACCTCATTTTACTCATTCTTCTGTTGTTGAATATTTGAATTGTTTCCACCTTTTGACTATTTGTGAATAATGCAGTGAACATAGGTGCACATGAATCAGTTAAGGGTCTCTACTTTCAGTCTTTTTGGGTCTTATATCCAGAAGTGGAATTGCTGGATGGTACAGTGATTCTTTAATTTTTTGAGGAACTGCCAGACTGTTTTCCATAGCAGCTGCACCATTTTACATTCCACCAGCAATGAATGAGGGATCCAATTTCTTAATATCACCAACACTTGTTTTCTGTTTTTATAATAATAGTCATCTAATAATGTGAAGTAGTATCTCATTGTTTTGATTTGCATCTCCTTAATGATTAGTGATGTTGAGACTTATTTATGTGCTTACTGGTTATTTACATATCTTGCGGAAAATGCCTATTCATGTCCTTTGGCCATTTTTAAATTTTTGTTGCTTAATTCTAGTAGTTTTCAGCCACTTTTTTGAAGAAAATATTTGAGGTTATATTTTCCTGAAGCACAGGTATTTGTGTGACTGATTAATGACTGATGAATGAATTTTAAAGGGAACCTAGATAGGTGGTCAATCATGACTCCGTGTATTCTATACTGGTTATGTTTTTAGGTGAATACTAATAGGCGCACTTATAGGCTCAAAGCTGAGATTTTCTTTACTTTAGAGTTTACCACCTGAACAGACCATGCTCAGGTGCCCAGAGTTCCTGGAAAATTATCTAAGCAGTAATCGTTTGCCAGGGCTATAGAAAAATTTGAAGACTATACCCATTGTGCTAAAAATGTTCTAGACATAGTGGTGATTAATTACACAAGTTTGTGAATATACTAAACATCACCAACTTGTACACTTGAAGCGAATTTTGTGGTATAAGAATGATATCTCATTAAAAGAAGGGAATAAAAAAATAACCCACCAAATATTTGGTTTTAGAAGTAATGTAGCTTTCTAATGAGCCAGCAAGAGTTAGTATCTCTGAGTAACTAACCACATTGGTGATGCTTTTTTGAGTTTGTTCACTGGCACGGAATATACCGGTGAACAAAAGTTGCTGTGCTCAAGAAGTTTATGCTTTAGTGATGGAAGATGGTTTTATAGTGTGATATCAGGTAATGGTAGATGGCTTTGAAGAAAAGGAAAGCAGAAATGGAATGGAGTGAAAGAGTGTACAGTATTAGAAGGGATAGCCAGGGAAAGCCTCTCTGAGAAAGTAAATTTAAGCAGAGACCAGAATTGACTGAGTGAGTGAAGAATATCTGGTGAAAGTGAAAATCACTCAGTCGTGTCCGACTCTTTGTGACCCCATGGACTATAGGCCATGGAATTCTCTTAGCCAAGATACTGGAATGGGTGGCCTTTCCCTTCTCCAAGGGATCTTCCCAACCCAGGGATCGAACCCAGGTTTACCCACATTGCAGATGGATTCTTTACCAGCTGAGCCACAAGGGAAGCTCAAGATACTGTAGTGGGTAGCCTATTCTTTTTCCAGCAGATCTTCCCGATCCAGGAATCGAACTGAGATCTCCTACATTGCAGGTGGATTCTTTCCCAACTGAGCTGTCAGGGAAGCCCTTTCTTGGGAAAGAGCATCCCAATTTGAGGGAACAGCAAATTGCAAAGGCTATGTAACAGAAACATGCTTTTTCTGTTCAAGGCTTGGCAAGAAGGCCAGGGCAGAGTTAATAAGGGAAGTATGATAGAGAAGTTGGAGTGGTAGTCATGGAACGCCTTTTAAGTGATAGTAAGACTTTTGGATTTAATTAAAATATGATAATATACAAACAGCTCATACAGCTCAATATAAAAAAAAAAATGGGCAGAAGACCTAGACATTTCTCCAGAGAAAACATACAGATGGCTAACAGGCACATGAAAAGATACTCAGCATCACTAATTATTAGAGAAATGCAAATCAGAACTACAATGAGGTATCACCTCACACCGGTCAGAAAGGCCATCATTTAAAAGTCTAACAAATGATAAGTGCTGGAGAGGGTGTAGAGAAAAGGGAAGCTTCCTACACTGTTGGTCAGTATGTAAATTGGTACATCTTCTATAGAGAATAGTATGGAGGGTCCTTAAAAAGCTAAAATATAGAGTTAACATATGATCCAGTATTCCCACTCCTGGGCATATATCCAGAGAAAACTAATTCAAAAAGATACATGCACCCCAGGGTTAAGTCTTAAAGAGGAAAATGTAGAATCTAAAAAAATGATACAAATGAACATGTTTACATAACAGACTCAGACATGGAAAACATCTTTGGTTACTAAAGGGAAGGATGGAGAGGGATAAATTGGGAATTTGGGATTAACAGATACACACTACTATATGTAAAATAGATAAACAAGGATTTCATGTATAGCACAGGGAACTAAAACTACCCTGTATCTTGTAACCTATAACGGAAAAGAATCTGAAAAACGTAACTGAATCATCTTGCTGTACACTCAAAACTAGCCCAGTAATGTAAATCAGCTGTAATTCAACTAAAAAAAAAAATGTCGTAGAAGGCCTTTGAAGCATCATTGTATAATTTAGAAACCAGTTAAATGTTGGTGAACAACTGCTGCAAATAATCACTTCAAAAAAAAAAAGCTGGTTGATCTTTTGCATACAAAACTAATTGTCGGCAGTAATTTCAGGCAAAACCATATCCTCTACGAGATTATTTTTGTTGTCTAGGAGAAGGAATAGTATCCAGTAGCATTATTAATTCATTAACATGTTTTAATTACTTTATCTAACATCCGTTCTAAGCCCTGTTTTTCTTTCCCTTTGCCCACTTACCTAGTTAGTGATGGAAATTTGCCTGTTTCCTTTCCTGTTCATTTCTTTTCTGAGTCCCAGTAGCACTGATTGTGATTTTAATTCACAAGTAAAGTTTATTAACTATATGTAGAAGGAAAGCTAAACATTTTGATGTAAAGTTAGAAATAATAGAGTTCTCTAAAGTAACCATAAGGGTCACTCTTAATTACTTAACCTCTTAAGAACTTTTTTTTTCCTGTTTGTTAGCACATTATTTTTTAAATATCCTTATTCATTTCTTTAGTTTGGTTGTTGAATAAGAGTATTTGGCATTTTAATCATAGCTTTTATACCCATTGGGATCCTCAGTATGATTGATACAATGTTGTTAGTCCAAGAAAAGTTACTGTCTAGTTCTTCAGAATTATTCAAGCTTATTCATAAATTGGAGACTTCCTAACATGTTAATGTTTAATAGAAAGAAATATACATTACTGAGAGATTTTAAAAATTGTGTTGAAACAAGCTTTATTATATTAGTTCCACATCCATCAATATTAACTTTACTTAATGTTTTACATGAAACCAAAAAGGACTACAGTAGTATTGGAAAGCTAATCTAATTATTGTGGATAAATGTACATCATTGGTACAGAAAGGTCTCGGTTAATAAGTTCTCTCACCAGTATTAGCTATATAATACTCTTTTCCTCTGGTATGATAATACATTTTCTTCTTATTTAAAGCTTGCAAACACAGAAGAATACATAGATGGAGCATTGTCTGGACATCTGGGTGAAGTTTTAATAAGGTAACAATGTCAGTAGTATATATAAGGAGTTGGTGATGAGCATTAGAAATACATGTTTAAATGAACTATTGGTGCCTCAATCTCAGACTTATGTTTTTTTCTAACTACTATTAATTTAGAATAATATGCTACAGCTAGACTTCGAGAGTCTTGAAATTGTTAAACTTGTCAAAGCAGATTTAAATACTTCGGAGCTGTTCATTCTTAAGGTTTTCCTAGTGTGGCTATTAAACTTTGTAGCTCTTAACTGTGCCTTTTTCAGTGGTTTTAGTTGCAAGAACTTGATTTTTGGGTGGGTCTGTCTGCTGTTAGGTATTTGTATTATACTTACTTTCTAGAACTAGCTTCACACCTCTAAATTCTAGTCATTTTTACAACCACATTGTATAAAAGTAATACCGTGTGCTCTATAACAACCAAAGGTAAATTTTTTTAAAAGAGAAATGATGTGTTGTAACTTTAGCATTAATATTTTTGTAATGAAAAAAATCTAGTAATAGTAATAATTCAGATCTTACATGGGCTCTTGTTGAAACAACAAAATGGTGTCTTTCTGTTTACAGGTGTAATAATGTCCTTTATATCAGGGGTGTTGAAGAAGAAGAAGAAGATGGGGAAATGAGAGAATAGCATCTTTGGGGGGGAATTTTTTATATATATTTGTATACAATAAAAATCTGTTTGGTTTTCAGTTTGACTGTGAGCGGCTATTCATATTCAGATACTTACTTGCATATTCAGATGAAACAGTTCAAAGATTATTCACAGAACTAATACTTTAAAAGCCACCCAACTTTATTCAAGTTTGTTTTCATGTAAACCCAGTGCTGTATTTTTTTTTCCTATGAGAGAAATGTATTTATATGCTTTATAAATGTTTGTGAAAGTGAATTTCAGCCCTTGAAATTGTATATTAACCGAGACCTTTTAAAGTTATTTTTGAGCCACTTTTGACATATATAAAGTTAAATATTTTCTTAGAATTCATATAGATTGTGTTATTTTACTCAGTAGTCAATAAATTACATGTTAACACTATATCAGCGTATGCTAAATGATACATACATTACAGCTAAAATTGAAACACCACCTGAAAATTAAAATAGTTTTGAGTATAGAACACAACAGAAATTGTGAAATCAAATGTAGGCTAAAGGCATATGGTTTGTTCACTTAAGAGAATTAAATTTTCTGAACAGAACACCTTAACGTGAATTAGAAATCAGTCTCAAGGTTGGTTATGTTCAGACCACATAATCTAGTGGTTTTAAGTTTTAAACTCCTCAAAATCAGTGTTTTAGAGCTGTACATTGTTAAAATGTATACCTCATGGTGATAAAACGTATATTATGAACTTTCCTGTGGATCAGTTGAAAAAAATTATTTAAAGTCTCAGGTTGTCAGAATGCCATTATTGCTCTTAAAAGGTCATTCGCCATAAAGTTACACTAACAAAGTAGCTGTGGATGTGTATCCCCAACTGGGACAACAGAAGGAATAAATGTTTAGCTGTATACAGTAATGGTTAGGATATGGATAATAAAAGTCTTCAACAAAATAATGTAACTCTCATTTCCAATCATAAGAGTCTTTTAGAATAAGGGCCTGTCTTCTGAAATTGGTTAGGCCTGTATGTGTGGCAGAATATTGCCATGACTGAAAAGCAAAATCTACAGAATATGCCTAAGGCATTCTGGTAATAAATGTCTTACTGCTCCTGTTCAAGTGAAAAAATACTCTTCCTCCAGGGATTTTGTTCTTGTATCCTTGACTAAAAGTAGTTCATGTTTGTTACCAGATGGAGGTTTTGAACGGTAGATAAGTTGTCTTCCCTGCTGAAACAAAAGAGAAAAATAATATTTTTCATAACCATTATCTATTGAAGTATAACCCAGAATACTAATTATTAACTTGATTTTCCCAAAGAATAATATAGTTTAAAATAATCCAGTTACAAAGAGATTGATGACTAATGGATGTCCAAACGCAGGCAGAGTTAAGTAGCAAATGGAGTACCATGGTATGCAGAAGACAGAGCAGTTAGGTGTTATGGGGAAATGGGAGGGTATAGATAAAGTCATGTGTTTCAGATATGGTAAGCCATGTTTGAGGCCAACACTTCATTTCTCAGTAACCACCAGTAGGAGGAGTAGCTAGTTTCTCTGGTTAGAAGTGATACTTTGCTCTGCTGAGCAACAGTTACTAGCATTTAAAATCCTGTTAAACAATAACTTGAGAAAACCGCCTATTATCTTCTTGAGCACTCACAATCCTGTTGGCTTTTGGAGGTGTTCCAACCAGGAGAGGCTTAGGGACACCCTGAATCATACCTGTTTATTCTCTCTGGGGCATACACTCAACTTATGTCATACTAATTTTTCTCTTTGAATCTTTTCTCTCCCTTTTGTTTATTTTTGTTTTGCCTTTATATCTGAATGTGTGTAAATTAAAAGGATAAAAAACTATTTTGTTGGACATGAAATTTGATGGGACATCTCCATTGTGTCTCAAAAGAGGCAGCAACCCTGTGTGTGACCATCCCTGCATTGCAGTATATTCGACGTTCCTGGCTCCAGGGAACTAAATAGCACTGGCAGTCCTCCCCTTCATTATAACAACAAAAATGTCCTTAGAGGACCAGAATCCTTGAATTCCTTTTCTAACGTCAGATTTCCCCCACCTCCCCACCCTGCACCAATCTCCTTTGATAACCTTTGTTATTAATTTCTGCCTGAGAAAATTGCCAGCAATGAAGTGTTCTGAGTAAAAACCTCTTTCAGAGGTCTTCATATATTGTTGACTTAGCAGCATTTTTTTTTTTTTTTTTCAGTTTTCTTCCAGATTCAGTTTGCATTCTCATTTTTAGTCTGTTAACTCAGTAAGCATTTATTGACTGTCCATTGTGTGCCAGGCATTGGGGATACAAAGGTCATAAAACTCATTATTGGTCACTTGGTGGGCTGAGTAAATAATAATTTATACATGTAGCAGGGTGTTAACTGGCTAATTATCTCTTGGAGGAAGAGGACAAGTCAGATCTTCATAGGCAGAGTTGAACTAGGTAAGTACAGATCCTTTTAAAAAATAAACACTAATTTATATAAAAATCATTACTTTTTTAACATAGTACATATTAACAGTTACCAGTTACCATACTTCACGACTTTTAAGTACTTCAGTGGCTGGTTGTGAGGTGCATAATATGCGTTAGCTATGACTATGGTTAGAATCAGTGTCCACATTAATTCTGCAGATAACTATGAAATTGCCTCCCTGCAATATGATTTCAGACTCAAACTCAGAGCAGGAAGAGAGGCATATAGAAACAAAAGGCCCTTCATACCCAGGGGGAGTAATAGACCACATGTACTTGGAGACTGCCCCATCCTGAACTTCTTATTGAACAGGTAATCTTGAAATATGAAGAACCTTGGCTTCTGCTTAGATTCTCCTGCTAAATCTGAAGTGACTCTGGGTAAATTATTTTAACTTCAGCTGTAAATCTCATTATTTTCACAATGTGAGGATTAAAAGACCCTTCCAATTATATATAATACACTATTATTTTTGTATTTCTGTAGTTTCATGTACCCAGAGCTAAAGAGGCAAGGGAGAAGTTTCTTTTACTAAAAAGTGAGTTTAATGGAAAACTGTAGACCCAATAGTTTAAATTATTCTAAAAATAACAAGGAACCAGAGAGATCAGTTGAACTGTCAGCGCACTTACTGAAGTTTAACCTGAATAAATGAGACGAGTTAGGTATTTTGTTTTTACATTACAGAAGCCCTCACACATTGATGTAGCTGGACCTATTAACAATAAAACACAGACCTTCTTTTTCTTTGGTTGTGCTACTGCTCTTTCCAGGGCGGCTTTTAGCCTTTCCTCCTGGTGTTTCTGTTTCTCTCTCATTTTCTCTTCACGCAACCTGTCAAAAGAGGAAGACATTGTTCTAGCTATAAATCCCAGTCAAAAAGATCTACATCAATACTATTTGATAAAGAATTACCTAAATATTGTTAAGTCTCCTTTAAGGCTAAATGAAAATAATACTTCATCTTCCCCCATAATTGTGGGTTTTGAATATTCAGGTGAAATTTCAACAACAAACCCTGTTTATGTTGAAATGGGAAGAAAGTGCATGTCACTGTTGTGGAAGAAGCAAAATCTACCCAGATCTTGGTCCAAAACAAGCACCTCAACAGAGCCCTCTCATCGTTTCATTTACAGTTCAGTACTTTATATTAGTCTATATGATGGCCACTTGAATTATTGATAGTTTCCAGTTATTTTCCCCTCTTTTTAAACCTTTTTATTGAAGTACAACATGCAGAAAACTACACAAGTCACAAGTGTATAGTTCAGTTGATAACCACAAAAATATATTTTCCAATAAATCTCTTTGAATGTTATCCTCAAATTAAGGCCAAGAAATACTATTTGTCTTTGTTCTCTTTAGAGTTGTTGTGAGGATAAAATTAAATGAGATATGCACACTGTCTAGTCCACTGCCTATTGCAGAATAACCACTTGCCAAGTGACTATTTTATGGATGTATATAATTATCAATGTAACATTCACTGAACATTTTTTATGCAAAATTAGGTATTATGTTAGGTGCCTCCGAACCATGGGAAAACATCCACTAAAATTTTTTTGATCAAAATGATAATTGGGATTAGATTCATATATTAATCTCACTGTTAGAAATAGAAATAGTAGTTACACTTTAGTCAGAATATATTTTCTACTGTAAAAAATGCAGATGTTCTTAGTGTAAGTGAAAGGTCATCTTGTAGAAGGAGTGATTTCTCATAATTTCTTTAAAATGTGCTTCATATTCAACAAAATCCCATCAGGATCACCTTAGTATATTCTAGTCTTTGTTTTTATATGGGTGGAACAATATCCCCAACACCCCAGTAAAGTGGTAAGCAATAACAAAGTATCTAATATGAACGTCTGCTATTAGAGTACTTACTGTACGCCAAGCATGCTTTAGTGCTTTTACATAGATTTTTCTTTTTAATTTTATTTTATTTTTAAACTTTACATAATTGTATTAGTTTTGCCAAATATCAAAATGAATCCGCCACAGGTATACATGTGCTCCCCACCCTGAACCCTCCTCCCTCCTCCCTCCCCATACCATCCCTCTGGGTTGTCCCAGTGCACCAGCCCCAAGCATCCAGTATCGTGCATCGAACCTGGACTGGCATCTCGTTTCATACATGATATTTTACTACATAGATTATTTAATTCAGTCCTCACAACAACCATATGAGATAAGTGTCATTATTGCCATTTTACAGGTAAGGAAACTTAGCTGTTGGCAGTTAGGAACCAAGGAAAAACCCTCATTATCTAGCTCTTTCAAACAGTTCCTTCACAGATTAAATCTCCCTGTAGTTTTCCAATTAAGGAAATTCTAGTCTTAAACCCTTTCACCACAAGTATTCTCCTTCCACATGATAATCCTTTGCATATTATAAGTAGGGAATATTCACTCTGAAAATTCACTTTTTTTCAGACTGGAGGGACCCCTTGCCCATCTGAAACTACGTCATTTGTCCCTGGTGAACAAACTCTTTGCTTCACAGTGCTCATTTTATCCTTGGTAATGACATTTATTTCCTAAGAATATTGATGAATATATCTCCATACTAAATAATAGCTCTATGAGGACAGCAGATCTGAGTTTGATTCTAGTGTCAATATGGCATATAATGAGACTTGCCATATAACAGACTTGCCTAATGTTTAAGTGTTTTATTATATGTATATCATAAGACAGTGACTGTACCTTTGCCGTCGTTCTTTCTGTTTCATCCTCTCAATTGCCTCCACATTTTCTTTAGGAATGGAGTCAATGAGATCACTCAATTCTACCAGGCGAGACTCTACTTTTACCAGCTTTTGAACTGGGTTGAGGCTTCCAACCTCAGCATCTCCAATGCAGACTTTGTATACTTGGTTAATTTTTTTACTAAGAGAGTCTATCAGTTTTTCCTGAGATTAAAAAGAAAAGGAGAGCAGAAAACATCTCATTACTGTTTGCTTGTTCATTCAATAAATGTAAAATTCCCTTTTACTATATTGTAATAGGCTTTTATTAATATGTTCTACTAAATACTTTTTTAAAAGAAAAACTTTAATACAACATTAGAACAGTGGAAAAAAATGCAGCAGTCAATTTATGTCATAATTTATAGTCAGAGCAGGCTTCCATGGTGGTTCAGGGAAAGAACTCGCCACAGTGTGGGAGACCTGGGTTCAATCCCTGGGTCTGGAAGATCCCCTGGAGGAGGGCGTGGCAGCCCTCTCTAGTATTCTTGCATGGAGAATCCCAGTGAACAGAGGAGCCTGGTGGGCTGCAATCCATGGGGTCGCAAAGAGTCAGTCACAACTGACCGACTAAGCACAGCACATAGAGCATTACTATAATAACATCCTGGATTATTTCTTTAAAAATATTTCAGTCTAGGTATAAAATAATTTAGTAGGACGCTTGAATGTTTTTGTATATCATTCCCATTCAAGTAGACACTACATAAACATTTAAATCCTTTTTTCTCCCCACTCCAGTGCATTTCCTAGCAGCAGTATGTGAACTCCCTTTTTTGTGCTTGCTACTCTAATTACTGGCTTCCCTGGTGGCTCAGAGGTTAAAGCGTCTGCCTGCAATGTGGGAGATATGGGTTCAATCCCTGGGTTGGGAAGATCCCCTGGAGAAGGAAATGGCAACCCACTCCAATATTCTTGCCTGGAGAATCCCATGGACAGAGGAGCCTGGTGGGCTACAGTCCAAGGGGTCGCAAAAAGTAACTACTAACACTATAATCCTGTCTGACAGTTATTTGCATACATGTCTTATTGTCCCTTATAGACTGTAAGCACCTGGAAGGCAGGAGCTATTTCTTATGTTTATACTTATATCTAAAGTAGCCCCTTGCATGTAACTATGCATTTAATAAATGTTTGCTGAATAAATGAATGCATTTTTTCATAGGGAAAAAAAAGTTACAAGCAAACAGCTTCCCAGGCTGGCCTACAAAACATTTTGAGTTTTCATTCTCTCCATCTGGAAGTCATTCCAGTATTCTACTCTAAGCGGAGGCTTAGGCCACGCCTTGCTGATCCCTGTACCTGGCCACTGTGCCATTTTAACTGTTGGTAGAGATGTTCGAACTTGTAGGTAACATTTTTCGAGACTGTAAGAAAGCTCTGTTTCTGTGTTTCCACTGTATACCCGGCATTCGCAGATAAAAGGATCTCAATAAACTTCTGGGCAAAGTAAATCGTTCTCCTGGTAGAATCCTGCCCCCATTCCTGCTTCTGCTCAAGAAGATGAGAATCACCATAAAGCCACGGACAAATAATACTCAAGATAGATGTGGCTCCAGGAGCCATGGGAAACCCCTCCTGAAACCACAGACTCATTACAGAGCTACCAACACTTAATTACAAATCAAGATCTGTTACCAGTAGCTTACTTCAAACAGCTTGTCTCTCCCACCTAGTTTAACAAGCTTTCTGATGGTCCTATTTACTATAAAGCCCCCTCTCTTTCCTCCTACAGTAACACTTACTGTAGTACCTATTTATATTTAAAATGATTTTAGGAAGTTTGGAGAAATACCTATAAAATAAAAGGAAAAAAGAAAAAAAAAAAGTCCTGTTTGACGTAAAGCTCCTTTTTGCTACCCCTGGGTCAGGAAGATCTCCTGGAGAAGGAAATGGCAACCCACTCCAGTATTCTTACATGGGAAAGAAAGTATGGACAAAGAAAGGATCCTGGCAGGCTACAGTCCATGGGATCGCAAAAGGAGTAGTGACTAAACAAGACAGACGCTGGTCGGAGAATAGGGAATTATTGTTTAATGGGTACAGAGTTTCTGTTTGGGATGATGGAAAAGTCCTATAAATAGTGGTGATGATTATGCAGCATTGCAAATATAATTAATGCCACTGAATTGTACATTTGAAATGGTTAAATGGTCAATTTTATGATATGTATATTTTTTACCACAATTTTTTTTTAAGGTGTAAAAAAGACAGCATTGAAGAGCTGAAAGGTAGCTTTCAGCTCTAGCAGTGCACAACCCCATCCCTCCCTTCCTTGGTGTTACACCACATAAGAAATGTGGATTGTGACTGGAGCCATAAACAGGTTTGTTTTTGTAACCCTGCCTGCTTATATGGGTAAGGGAGCACAGTGATCTTCTGATAAGAGTCCCTTTAAATCTACTGTTTGAAAGTCAAGTTCATAACTATAATTGTGATATTAGTTTCACATACGAGTTTGGAATTTTTATTTCATTCAAGATTTTACAAAGAAACCAATGCTAGCTGGAGTTTATTGTGGATCTTAAAACTAGCCTGATCATTCATTCAACAAACATTTATGGAGCACCTGCTTTATGAGGTTGCTAAACTGAGCTGAATAGAAGGGTAAGACAAGCCTTGCCCTAGGGTTTGCATCCAGCTGGGAGAGACCTGCATGCAAACAGATAAGCACACTAGTCTATGTCACAGGTGCTCTGGTGATAGAACTCTGCAGACCCCAAAGGGGCCACAACCTATTACAAGCTCAGTGTTGGGAAGATACTCCATTCAGTGCTGATTCAGTGCTTCCTGTCTTCATTATTTGCCCTTGAAATTAATACCAAAATGATCACAGCAATGAACTACTTCATATGTATAGTCATGTGTATACTGACTAAAACAAATGTATTTATAGGTGGGGAAATCTCAGCATCATACTTGATGCTTACATCATAAGAGAGTACCAATGATAATTGAATGTTTTCTATCCACTGTGTAAGTTGGCTATACATATTGACAAGGTAATTTCCAAGCAGGTTTTCAGCCTCTGTCATCAACCTGGGACTTGTGGTTTGCTTTAATCCTCTTATTCCAATGCTTAAGACACAGGGAATGCAGATTCTTATTACCATGAGCCAAAATAAAATTACTGCAGGCAAAGAATGATTACCTGAGCATCTGAGTTATATTGTCCAAAACTAAATAGCCTGGACCTTAATTCCAACTCTGCTGCTTTTTCTTCTTCTCTTACACAGTTGGCCTTGAGCAATGCCTTGTGTTCCAAAAGAAACTCTATGTTGGTATTTCTATTGCAAAGAAGAAAGAGACCCTTATCTGTAATTTATGATTCAGTGAAATAAACCATCAGTCAGGAGCTTCAGCACTCTAGATCATGTGTCAACATCCTATGTCTAGTAAGCCAAATAGAAGTTTATATTTTAAGATATTGACAAAATACCTGCAACTTTTCAGGTTAAAATAAGAAAAATAAATGCACAGATGCTTTTCAACGTCTATCGGGAAGTATTTTCTCACCCCTCTACTTCTGTGGCTCCCCTGAGTCCCCCAAATAGAAAAAGCAGTAGAATTGAGGTATTGGAAACCCAAGCTGGGTGACCTAGGATGTCACTGTTCTCAAACCTGACTGATAATCAGAATACCTGGGGAGCCACTGGGAAAAGTAGAGACTCCTGACTCCTTACTTAGAGCTTCAGATGTAAATACCCTTTTCCTGCCCAACCATACACACCCCATCCCCTCATATCATAGTGTCATGGTGGGGGCACCATATACTGAGGACTAGAAGTGAGGAGACAAGGATTAAAAGGCGACAGTAGTTTACTGGGTGGCTATAAGATTATGGTTTTAAGTTCTTCTAATATGTCCCAAAGTTCAATGCAGTTTGACAACTATTTAAAAAGATTGACATCTTCTGGTGCAAATGAGTCTTCCAAAAAAGGTTCTGCACATTTTTACAACAAGTATTAGAGTAGAAAGGAATTTTTTGAGTCATCAAATCCAGCCCCCTTCCCAACAGAAGTCCCTTTTATAATAGCCCTGATATTGATAATGTACATTATAAAATGATACAATATTTAAGTCATGAAAAAACTTTTGCTGAGAGTCACAGCCAAGGAAAATGAGTTTATTAGCATCATCATCCAAAGCATGATTTGGTCAGCCAGATGACAGCGTAAAACTGCATTGAACAAAGAGTAAGGCAGTAGGTGACATTTTGATTCTTTATAATCTTCTATATTGTCTTTTATTCTTGCTAGCTAGGAAAATATTTTGACAAGTGAAAGGAATTAGGGACTAAAACTAAAACCAGTCTATTCTGTATAAATATAATTCCTACTTTTTCCATTCTGCAGTGTAAACTATTAATAAAAATTCTTCCCTAAATCCAGGGAAACCACAAGGAAGGGCCACACATAAATGAAGGTGGACTTCGTCTCTGATTAGAAACTGGTTAATAGAATGTCTGCTTGTTTTTTATGACTTACATTTTATCCTGTATAACTTTTTCTCTTTTATTTACATCTTCAAGATTTTCATCTACATCTTGGGAATATTGTACCAAAGTAAGATTCTGCTCTTCCAGCTCTGTGAGGACTTGAAGTAACTCTTCAGGTTCTTTGAAATAAAGTTCAGGCTCCTAATCAATAATGAAGAATATAATTAATTCACTTAACATGCTACCTGTGCATATGTGACTTATCTAGGAAAAAACAGTGGGGTAAAGGAATACTGTTCCGATTATAAGGGAGATAATGGGCAAAGAGTGACGACAGCCTATTTCCATGTGAGAGCTGGCCTTAGGGAAGAGAACACTTTTGGTGTTGGGGGGGAGATGAAGTTTATTAGAGACGGTGAAAAGGAAGAAGAGAGTGAGGAAAAGAAAAAGGAGAGGGATGGGGCAGAGGAGGAGGCAAAAGCAGGAAAAAAGGAAAGGCAAGTTTCTAGGGAAAGACGAGAGAAGAAGTAGAATGAGAAAAGACAGAGGACTGAGTGAAGGTCATTTTCTCCCTACATTTTAATAATTTTCTATTTTCTAAAATTTTAAGCATAAGTTTATATCACTTTGAATTAATTTATAGCGAGATGACTTGGATATTTGCATCCCCACGTTCATCAAATTTACTGTAGCAAGAAGTGGAAGCAACCTAAATGTTCATCAATGGACTGATGGATGGATAAAGAAAATGTGGTCTATCCACCCTTAAAAAATAAGGGAACCCTGTCATTTGCTACAATATGGATGAACCCGAAGAACATAAGGACATGAGACTAAATGAAATAAGCCACTCATGAAAAGACATACTGCTTCCACTTTTACGAGGTATGTAAAGTAATCTAACTCTTAGAAATATAAAGTAGAATGTGGTTGCTAGGGGCTAGAGGGAGTAGGCATAGGGGAGTTGTTCAGTTGATGTATAGTTTCCATTGTGCAAGATGAAAAAGTTCCAATGGTCTGTTACATCAGCATGTTAATAGTTAACGCTGCAGGATCATACACTTACTAGTTAAGATGATAAGTTGTGCTTTTTCCACACACACACACACACACACAAAGATGATTTGGCTAAGGTATGTTATATGTAGTATACAGTTAATGCTTTTAAGTGTTTTGTTCCTTTTCTGTGAGTTTCTGTGGTTGTATTTAGGGTGAGATTAGTTCACAATCAGACCTGTAGCCACAAAGAACTGTTTTGTTGAAGCTCAATTTATCTCACAGTCCAGCTACCCAATATATCTCAAGCCCCAATAAAATGATAAATAATCAGAAGGTGGTTATGTTCACAGGAAGATTGTAGATAATATATATCTCCTAAATTGTTACCTTCTAAAGGACACATTTATTTACTTATAATTTTTTAAAAATCTTTTGGCTGTGCCTCACAGCATCCAGGATCTTAGTTCCCCCAACCAGGATGGAGCCCATGTCCCTTGCAGTGGAAGTGTAGAGTCTTAACCACTAAACCGCCAGGGAAGTCTTGACATATATTTTTCATTAAATGTCTGATGACAAACATGAACTATATATACAACTAGAGAACAGTAGCAAAATCATATTTGGGGGGATTTCCCTGGTGGTCCAGTGGCTAAGGCTCCATGCTGCCAGTGCAGAGGGCCCAGGTTCGTTCCCTGATCAGGGAACTAGATCCCACATGCCACAACTAAAGATCCTGCATGCTGCAACTAAGACCTGGTGCAAACAAATTTTAAAAAATCATATTTTCTTCTGAAAGGTTGTGGAATATTTGGAACAGGACATTTTAATTTCAAAAGAAGAAATGAGCATCTATACTTTTCATCAAACAATATTTAAGTCAAGACAAATAGTCCGGTTACCAGATCGTAGTCCATATCATCATCTAAAAAGAATTCCAAACTGTCTTCTGAACTGATACTCTCAGTTTGGCTGTAAAAGGAAAAGAAAATGCCTGATTTCTGAGCCATTTTCTATCAACAGATTTGCTTTCATGACTAAGTTATTTTTGGAACCTAAATGTAACCTAGTTCTTTTCAATAGCCTGTTTAGCCTTTTAGGGAATTGCAGGAATCCATGGATTCCACAAGAATGCAAAAGAAAATCATTCATTCCCAGACAAGGGTGACATATGCAAACAAAGAGACCATAAGGAAGAGTTGTACCGTGTGGTACCAATTATTTGAGGTGCATCTGTAAAATATCTTCTGATCAGGCTGGGGAAATGTTGGTTGGGGAGTGGGGTGGGTGATGAGATACATACTTAAAGAATAGTTATGTGGCTTGCAAGGTGGCTCTGAAAGAATCCTTTAAGAACGATAAATTGAAAATGATTGGAATGTTAAAAGGGCAGGGGCTAAGGAAGGAGTAAAGCAGCTGTTGGTGTGACCTAGGTAAGTAATGTTTGTAGTGATGGTGGAAAACAAGTCAGTGGTTGGGGTTGGGAGGAGAATCTAGAGACACAGGAAAGAAAGAATTCATGGGAACCAAGAATAGAAAGGGCTCCTGGGGCACAAAGAGAAGAGACCAGATGACTTCAGCGTTTGTAGTCAGTAAGCCTGGAGTAGTGGAGGTCATGCTAACAGGAAGGAGAACAGCTTTAAGGATAGGATAAGGACAAGATTGGGCTTCCCTGGTAGCTCAGCTAGTAAAGAATCTGCCCCCCGCCCCGCCCCCGCCGCGATGCAGGAGACCCAGGTTCGATTCCTGAGTCAGAAAGTTCCCCTGGAGAAGGGCGTGGCAACCCACTCCAGTATTCTTGCCTGGAGAATCCCCATGGACAGAGGAACCTGGTAGGCTAACAGTCCTTGGATCACAAAGAGTCGGACACGACTGAACGACTAAGCATAGCACAAGGACAAGATTAACATTTGCTTTGTTCATGCTGAGTTTGAAGGGACAAAATAACCTGCTTGGAGCTGCCCTTTAGCAATGGGAAATATGTTGTAGGGAAATTGAGAGGGCCATAGAAGTCAAGGGATACTTGGGAAACATCCACAGTTCAGTCCACTGTTAGTGGATTCAGTAATATCATTTTCAAATCAGTCTTCTCCCACCTCTCTGATACTATGTTACTTTTTGGTTCCTTTTCTTTGAGTCTGTTTCCTCAGCCTTCTTCCCTCTCCTTCTACCCATCCTCTGGGGCTGATCCTCTCTTATAGATTCAACCACTACTAACATACCGACTCCCGCATCTCTGTCTGTCTTGAGCTCTGGACTTCAGTGTCCAGCTTCCAGCTGAACATCAGTATCCACTTGGGTGTCCCATAGAGAGCTCAGATGAATGCATCCAAAATCACACTCCTTATTTTCCTCTCAGGCCTGCTCCCCTTGCTGTGTTCCTAATACCTTTGAATGACAACACCACACATCCAGTTGCCACATGAGAAATTTGGGAGTTATCTGTGGCCACTCTTTTTATTGGGGGAATTCCCTAGGTAGCATTTCCCTGATGTGTCCCACAGCCTCTCCTTCTTGTTCCAGCTGCCACTGTCTGGCTGGGGGAGTTCATTATCTCTCATCTAATGAATTGTGACCACAGGTTCCTAACTGGCTCCTCTACATCCAGTTTTTTCCCTGTCCATTCTGTTCTCTAAAATACTACCATCTCCAATTTTCTAAAATGTAAATCTGATTTGAGCCTCTGTCACATTCTTGCTAAAACCTTCAGTGACTCCCAGGGCACTTGGAACAAAACACAGACACCTTTGGGATGACCCCACTGCCTCCTTACTCATGAGACAATACCTAGTTACCCCTCCAGTCTTGTCCATTTACACCCTGCAGCCCAGCCATTCTGAACAGACCCAAACACTGCCACCCTTGTGCCAGCAGGCCCCTCCCTCTTCACTGACCCCTCGTCCTCTCACCAGACACAGCTTAGATGCCATCTGATCTGGAGGGTGTCCACTGATCCCGCCTTTGCTTCTCCAGTCCCTCACCTCTCCTCTGGGCTGAGAGTCCTTCCTTTGCAGGCCTGAGGCACCCTGATTGTCCTTCCAATGGCCTCATCATGGTATAATGTAACTGACGAACTCCTTGTCTGTCTTCCTCACTAGACAGTAGGCTTGTTGAGAGCAAAGACTGTCTTTTTTTTCATTCTGGCCCTATAGGGCACTCAGTAAATACGTGCTGAGTAAATGAAAGAAACTAAGAAGCAGTGAACTTTCTGAGAAAGTGAATGTGACGTCTGCGTATTACTTTGTGCTTCAACATGGAAAATCCTTATGATGTTCTGTTTTTGATTGTATCTTGACTGTACTGATGTCAATATCCTGTTCGTGCTATTATACTACAATTTTGCAATAGTTGTTACTATTGGGGGAAACTGGGTAAAGTATAGTGAGACTTCTCTGTATTTTTTCTTGTAACCGCATGTGAATCTATAATTCTCTCCAAGTGAAAATGTAATTAAAACACAACAAAACAGTGACTCTAAAATGCCACAGAAGTAGAATGACCGTGAGGCCCCTGAAATTCAGAGCACAGTGTTGACTTTTATCATGGATAATACACTGCTGGCCCAGATACTTCCTTTGGGGTCAAAGTATCCATCCTGGACATCAATATATTTTCTTACAGCTCCTCTAGGGTAGCTGGGGGCTTCCCTGATAGCTCATTTGGTAAAGAATCTGCCTGCAATGCAGGAGACCCCAGTTCAACTCCTGGGTCAGGAAGATCCACTGGAAAAGGGATAGGCTACCCACTCCAGTATGGTTGGGCTTCCCTTGTGGTTCAACTGGTAGAGAATCTTCCCGCAATGTGGGAGACCTGGGTTTGATCCCTGGGTTGGGAAGATCCCCTGGAGAAGGGAAAGGTTACCCACTCCATTACTTTGGCCTGGAGAATTCCATGGACTATACAGTCCATGGAGTCGCAAAGAGTCGGACATGACTGAGCAACTTTCACTTCACTTCAGGGTAGCTAGGGTGGAGAACTACCACTTTCTGAAATAATGAATATAAATGAGTCAATAATCAAGTAAGGGAAGAAACAAACAAAAAGTGCTTTCTAGTCCTATAGTGGAGAAGGCAATGGCACCCCACTCCAGTACTCTTGCCTGGAAAACACCATGGATGGAGGAGCCTGGCAGGCTGCAGTCCATGGGGTCGCTAAGAGTCAGACACAATTGAGCGACTTCACTTTCACTTTTCACTTTCATGCACTGGAGAAGGAAATGGCAACCCACTCCAGTATTTTTGCCTGGAGAATCCCAGGGACGTGGTAGCCTGGTGGGCTGCTGTCTATGGGGTCGCACAGAGTCGGACACGACTGAAGCTGCTTAGCAGCAGCAGCAGTCCTATAGCAGCAATTTTGAATGCCATGGTAAATTTGTAAACACATGAGTCAGCAGAGTAGATCAAAAACAACTGGGCAGTGGATTCTGAGAGGCAAAGAGCCAAGAGGCAGGGTGTGGGTGGTTTCTGCAAATAGCAGATGTAGGCCCTCATCAAAGGATACAGGAAGACCTGTGAGAACTTGGTCACCTGCCGAGCACATAGAAATGGCAACCGCTACCTCCAGCATCTCCTATGGTGGGTATGGATACGTGGCACATATGTTGAAGAAAGGCTAAAAGAGATATTTGCTTATAAAAAAATACACCATTTCCAAGAGAGGTAATCAATATGTACTGTACTTTGATAAGGATGATTTCTTATCCTCTAGGTTGGGAGTGGTCCTCCTGCGTGATCTTGCTATTCAGAATGTCCAGGTGAAGTCCACATCATTGGTGATGGTGGAGGTAAAAAGAACATGTAATTAGGAATGAGTGCTTGCTATTTGGTGAGCAGGATTCATTTTTCTGTACTGATATGCCCATTACTTAAAAAAAAATTATTAGAAACAGTCATATAGAAAATGGTGCTGTTTTATTCTACTGACTTTTGGTTCCAAGCATAAAATCAGAAATCGCTGTTTGGGGTGGTGTTTTTATTGTCTAAAACATGGCACAAATCAGGGACATAAATGGTGAATATAAATCACAGTTCTCTTGTTACCTAATCATATACATTTTTAATCACAGATTTTAAAAGATCAAGGATATAAAAATGGTGGACTTTATTTATTACCAATGTCTGGGTCTGACCATGGTCTGAAACTCAGAAGTGGGTAACTGGTCTTGGATCTCTGCATCCACTGGCCCCCAGGTCATGCTTCCTCATGCCCGAGCTTTTGTGGCTTCCAACCACCCTTCCTGCTATTCCGTCTTGAAACTACAGCAGGTCTCACTCCCCGATCCCTCTACCTGGAAAGTCCCACTTATTCTTCAAAATCCAGCTCAGATGTCACCTCCTCTTAAAGACTTTTCTGAATGCCTTAGGGAGAGATCACATTTTTGGTTTTTGCCCCCAGACCCCTCACCATCACTGCTGTATCATTTGTCCCATTACATTGTATTTGTATAGTGCAGTATGCAGAACTATATCTTACTCATCTTTGTGTACTTGGAGTTTCAAAAAGTTGCTGATACATAGTATTCCTCCAGTATATCCAAGGTGAGTGGGGGAAGGAAAGAAAATGGACAAAGAACCAGTGGATTGTAGCACCACCGTAAATGAGCATCTTAAATTTTTAAGCTGATACTGGAACACATATTACTAAAAATGTCTTGGGAAGGGATGCTATTCAAACTGAGTGACTCCTATATTCAAGATTTTAAAGAGAAGAAAATATGGACCCCACCACCTACTTCCTCTACACCCCCTTCACCTGCACCCTACTCCAGATCCTCTAACAGACAAAGTAGTATGTCTTAAATAATTTGGGTCCAAATTGGCCTCACACTCTGAAAGAATCCACCTTTTCAATCAGCTGGCCAAGTGCACTTATGCCAGGGTTGTTTCTGGGCAGGCGAATTGTATGGTTGATCTTTACCCCTACCACTAAATACCTCTGATGGTTGGCAGCAGGATAAAGGAGAAAGAGAGTCCCTGGAAGTCAGCTTGCCTGTGTGTGTTGAATGACTACAGGGCAGGGGTTGGGCAGGGGTTGAGGCTGAAGGTATCCTTAGAGTTGATTATGAGCATGGTAGAGCTTCCTCAGTCTTCCCAGTTACTTCCCTGAGTCACCTGCCAATGACAGTCACCTGGTTGCTGTTGGCCTGGATTGTTGGGCCCTGGGAATTGGTCCACCAACACCAGAGGGCAGGCTTGAACCAGAGGAATGAGGAGGCCCAGCTGAGAAGGACCTCAGAGGATGTGCTAGTCAGCCAGGGACAACTTGTACAAGATCCTCTGCCCCTGACTTCTCTGCCGGTTCTATTCATTCCCCCACCTCTCTGAGTTTCGTAATAATGTCTAGAGAGACAGAAACAGAACACCTAGCTCCCCAGGATTAAGGGTGATGTGGACACTAGGCTCTGTTTTTCAGTTTATAGGTCCTGCATCTCCACTTTGAGATGGGCACCTTCTCTGACTTTACTTTTGTGGGTGAAGTGCCAAAGATCCAGTGTTACCTTGGCTACTTCTTCCCAAAGAAGAATCTTCCGAAAATGATGTCCTTCTGGACTCGTCAGTGGTCTCTCTTCTCCTTGCATTTAATTCTAGAATGGAAAATAAACAAGTTGGGGTGGGGAAACTTTTGAGAATGAGAGCTTTGTTTCAGGGTGAAGGCCAAGTTATTGTGAAAATTTCCAGGGACAGAAATGTAAGATGGGGACATGGTAACCAGCATATGTATTATGCAGATGGCCAGGGCTGGTCTCTGGAGAAGGCAGGATGGATGAGAACTAACCTAGAGGGCCTGAAGAAGTCTCTTTCCCATGTCAGTCTATCAGAACTTCTAAAATCCTGGTGTTAACCATTCAACCCTCTGGACTGAGACTCAGCGCTTTCTAAGCATCCTTGAGTTACAGGACAAGTCTAGGAGCACTGAATCCTAAGCTGTTAAATGTAAATACTTCTCAGTTTTCCTTCCCATGTGTTTTCTCTCTTGTCAAACATCACATAATGAGTTTAACCCAATGTCATTACTGTGCTTGACACTTTATACACATGATCTCATCTAAGCACACGCAGCAACCATGAGAGACACAAGGGAGCTAAGCAGGGGAGTCACCCCTGGTGTGCTAATTAAGGCTTAATAACCAGCTCTCAGGGGAAAGATTCTCCCTGATTTGTAATGTGCTGATTTCAGTGGTATAAGTGCTCTCACCCCTAAGGCTCAGGATGAGCTCTCAGCTGACGAGTCGAGAACCCTCTTTCTGTGTGGCTTTCTCCCCTCCAGTACTCTGCTCCGGGGACTCCAGCCACCATGGTCTCCCTACCCCCAGCTCTGTCTTCTCCATCCACAGAGCCTGCTGAGGCCTCCCTCTGCCTCACTGAGTCCTGGAAGTGTTCTCCAGGCAGCACCCTGAGGCCAGCACAGGGCTCAACTCATGTGTTTCCCTTCTCTCGGGGATTACTTTGTTTTGCTTCTTGATGTCTGATGTCTTAAAACTGTTGTTTCCTATGTTTTTCAGGCAGGAGGATGTGTCTGGTTCTTGTTACCCCAATATTGCTGGGAGTCTGTCTTCATGTTTGATTTGTGACCCTACATTCATCACTTACATATGAAATTCTTACCTATAATAGGATCTATTCCTGTTCCACTGAGCTTCTTAATGCCAGTACCATACAGTTTTCATTTTTGAGACTGTGATAATATAACATCTTAAAGGATAAGTAACACACCCACCCGTCACCTTCTTAGTTCGGAAGTATTTGTGTATCTTTCTAGATGAACCTCAGAATCATCGTGCAAAGATCTACCTAACCCAACTCTCTGAGGAATTTTTGGTAACATTATTATTATACTTCCATAAAGCTTATATATGAATTTCAGAAAAATTGGCAACTTTACAAAATCAATCTTCCTGTCTGATAACATATTTCTCATTTGTCAAATCTCCTGGTCACACATTGAAGGTTATTATTGCTTTCTTGAATTTAACTTCCTTGTATATTTTCTAATTAATAAAGTTAACCTATTTAGCTTAATATAATAGGTTAATAAGGAGAAGGCACTGGCAACCCACTCCAGTACTCTTGCCTGGAAAATCCCAGGGGCAGAGGAGCCTGGTAGGCTGCCATCTATGGGGTCACACAGAGTCGGACACGACTGAAACGACTTAGCAGCAGCAGCAGCAGTAGGTTAATAAAGTATAATTGACTTTGTGTCCAATTACTCTACAGAACGTTTTAACAAGTCAAATTGTATTTCAGGGTTTTTATTGGGGAGAGGTTTGTAGCTATGCTATTCTCACTATCTACAAATAAAATATTTTCTATTTTTCCATGTATATATTTTTATTGCTTCATATTTGAAATTAACCTGAATTTCCAAATTAATAATTTATAATATCAGAGTTAGTGGGATTGTTCAGGGTCTGCCTACAATAAAAATTCTAACTAATAACAAACACTGAAGCAGAATATTTTAGAATTAGGATATGTACTTAATTGAATATGGGACTTACTTGTTATTATACTTGGAAGCATGACATTCACATTTTCTTTACTCCTTGACACCCTTTTCATTGCTTGCTGGATCTGCCATTGTTTTGGAGACAGTTTCAGCAGAAAAAACCCATATTTCACGTACTCTCTAAGGAGGAATTCTGTTTTTGCTATTTCACTACTCAAAAGAAAAATAGATATGGTTAGATATACCCGTGTGAAAGCATGTTCATTTTTTAAATAGGTTTTAAAAAAGTCATTCTCTTGATCATGTATTTGAATAATAATTTGCTTAACAAATATTGTAAATATGGCCATAAAAATAAGGACTTCAATAAGATATGACACAAGAGGCAAGAAACCTGTAGGAATGTTATTTGAACCAAAATGCCCAAGGCTAGGCAGCTGACCCTCAGAACCAGCACTGAGGCAGAAAGTACATTGAGGGGGCCAGGATCGAGTGTGCCCAGGTGTTCCCTATAAAGGAGCAGCATGTGCTCTGGGCCCCAGATTGGCAAACCCTGGTGCTTTCCATCATCTCCCATGAACGCGAGGGTTTTCCAGGTGCAGCCAGCATTGCAGCATCCCATGGACCCCGAGCCTCTTGTAAGACTGACATCTGGGCCAATCCATGGAGGCCGGGAAAAGGCAGCAGGCATTTGCTCACAGCAGCTGTTCCAGGCTCTTCCATGTTTTTTCTGGCCTAGAAGCAAAGTGCTTCGAGCACAATGATGGGAGACAATGCAGTCAGCCAGCGGCAGAGCTCCAACTTCACTGGGGGCTTGTTTTCCCCCAGAGAACAGGCTCCCACATGGAGTAGTCCTGGCTGTCCCACCATCAGCTCTGCCTCGCACTGTGAATATCAACTTTCCTCAGATCAAGAGAAAGCAGGTAGAAGACATTTGACTGGCTTTTCTAACTTACTTTGCATTTTTTTCAGCAGCAAAACCATATTGGGTCTTTATGTCAGAATAAGAATTTTTAGAACAGATGTAAAATTACAGTTCAAGGTAAGATTCAGAAGAAGCCTGTCTTGCCTGAAGTCAGAGCCTAATGATGATCTTGACTTACTACATTTGGCTCCTCCTTGGGTACCCAGTGTTTTCCTCTTAAAAAAAAAAATTTATTGAAGTATAATTGATTTACATGTTGTTAATTGCTACTGTACAGCAAAGTGATTCAGTTATATATACATTCTTTTTCATATTCATTTTCATTATCACAGGACATTGAATATAGTTCCCTGTGCTGTATAGTAGGAAATTATTCATTCTGTATATGAGTTTGTATCTGCTAATTCCAAACTCCAATCCTTCTCCCATACCCTGCCCCTTGGCAATCACTACTTTGTTCTCTATGTCTGTGAGTCTATTTCTATTTCAGAGATAAGGTCATTTGTGTCATGTTTTAGATTCCACATATAGGTGATATATGATATTTGTCTTATTCTGACCGACGATAATCTCTAGGACCATCCATGTTGCTGTAAATGGCATTATTTCATGCATTTTTATGGCTGAGTAGTATTCCATTGTGTATATATACCACATCTTCTTTGTCCATTCATCTGTCAGTGGACACTGAGGTTGTTCCCATGTCTTGGCTACTGTAAATAGTGCTGCAGTGAACACTGGGGTGCATTTGTCTCTTCAAATTGCAGTTTTCTCTAGATTTATGCCCAGGAGTAGGATTTCAGGATCACTGGGCAGTTCTGTTTTAGTTTTATGAGGAAACTCCATACTGTTTCCTACAATGGCTGCACCAATTTACATTCCCACTAACTGTGCAGACTCCACACCTTTTCCGGCATATATTATTTGTAGACTTTTTAATGACAGCCATTCTGACCAGTGTGAGGTAATACTTCATACTTTTGATTTGCATTTCTCTAATAATTAATGATGTTGGCCATCTTTTCATGTGCCTGTTGGCCATTCTGCATGTCTTCTTCTAAATGTCTATTTAGGTCTTCTGCCCATGTTTGACTGGATTGTTTTTTGTTATTGAGTTGTATGAGCTATTTGTATATTTTAGAAATTAGGCCCTTGTTGATTGCATCATTTGGTTCCATTTGTTTATTTTTGCTTTTAGTTCTATTGCCTTGGGAAACTGACCTAAGAAAATATTGGTACATAAAATCCTTGTTTTAATATCAATGTTAATTTCAACCAAGTGTAAGTACAAATATAAAAAATACTGCCAATTATAATTGTAAGATAATTGTAAAAATATTAAAAGCATCCTAAATTCAGAGATGTTAAAATGGGGGACGGGAAGAACAGTGCCTTAGAATGAAGAAAAAAGAACATTTAGGAAATAATTTGCTTACCTCTAACATTGGTTTCCTTCTTTTCAACTAATATCTTGTAATGACAAGTTAGAGAAACTTTTCAGCCAGAGGTCACTGTCTCCTGGTCCCCAGGTAGACACAATCGTTGATCAACAAATTACTTATTTTTAAAATGTGTTCATACTTATGAAATCACCAACTGATCAGGATTAGTCCCCCTGAGGTCTTGCCAGGCACCAGTAGGTTTCAGTGGGGGCAGGGACAAATGATGGGTAGAAGACAGGCCCAGCCTTACCTTTTCACAGACTGGATCTCTAAACTCGCCTTCTTGAGTTCCGCCGTCATTTGCAGTTTGTTTATAGTTTCCTGAGCTGCACTGAAAAGGAACAGATTTGTTAGTGTGTTTTGTATTGGGCTGTGTTCTGAAAAACTAAAAAGAAGAAAGAAGAGGGTAAAAAGCGATTTGGCCAAAGCGGGGGTGCGGTGGGCAGTAGGGGGAAACGAACATTTTGAGAGCATCTACAGATCTCTGGTCATTTTCTCGGAGGAACTCCTCAAAGGCTATTGCGTCGTCTTCGAGCTTTTTTTCTGCTTTCATGAGTTGCCTTTCCTTCATTGCTGTGTGTTTTTCAAACCTTTGAATGGTGTTTCTTTTGGTTGACAGAGTATACTGAGAATGTTGAAAACACAAGTGCATCAAGAACATGACTCCACATTTCTAGCACATTTCAAAGGTTTCATAACAAAGGGGGAAAATAACCTGCCTGGTTATTTTTGTATATCTGTGATCATTTGTATTAGAAATAATAGCGTGTGAACCTTGGGGCTGTGGCCTTCATTTCATGAAGGAATTCTATTTTCAGGATAGGTAGAAGGGAGACTAATGCCTCTCTTTGACTTTTATGAAGAGGCTTGATATTGCTCCAGAATAGCCCCACAAATAAAAATAGCTATGTGTCTCCTCAGGCTGTATCCTAAAAAGGGGGGGAGGGGCATGTTCCATATTTCTCCAAAAAGCAGGTCCACTTAGTGTTACCCACACTCTGGTACTTTCTGGGCCTTGGGAAATTGGATTGTCTGCAATCACAAAGGCTCTCCTATAGGAAGTACCATGGGAGAGTCAGGGTCCAACAGTTCCTCCAAGCCAGCCCCAGGGTCAGGGGGAGTGCGGGGTGGGGGAGTGTTTAACCAGCCTCAAAGCACCCTGTTTAGATCCTCCAACGCAACTTTGATAGCTAGATTCTGTTTTGTTTTGTTTTGTTTTTAACTACATAATGGAAGAATCTACTTGTATTTTTAATGCCATGCATGAACAATAAAGTATAAACAAAGCCACAAACATTATAATATGAATGGATTCAAATGTGGAAATGAGATAACTTTAAATAAACAACAGCCAGGACTTCACTGGTGGTGCAGTGGATAAGAATCCACCTGCCAGTGCAGGAGACACAGGTTAGCTCCTGGGTCCGGGAAGATCCCATATGCCTCAGACAACAAAGCCTGTGCTCCACAACAAGATAAGCCACCATGGTGAGAAGCCCGGGCACTACAACAATGACCCAGGGCAGCCAAAAATAAGTAATCAATGAATTAATTTTTTTTTAAATACAGTATTTCTAAATATGAATGGATGTAAAATAAAAGATTAAAGGAAAAGAAAAAAACCAAAAGTTAGATACTCCACGTGTATAACCCCCAAATATTTATTACTTCATTTGCCAAGCAGTTACTGTGTGCTTACTGTGCACCAGTTCTGTTTTAATCATTCTTTTGGAGCAGTGAACAGAATAAAATGGATTGCTTTTGTGAGATGTTAATTCTAGCAGAGGGAGATGTCGATTAAAGGGGAATAAGTGGTCCAGTGGGCAAGGGCAGGAGATTAACACCATGTTTAGCCCAGAAAAGACTCCCTGATACAGTGAAAACTTAACAGAGACTGAAAGGAAGTAGGGAGCAAATCATGTAGCTATCTCAAAGAGGAATCTTCTTCCCAGAAGGAAAAGCCTCCTGTGCAAAGGTCCTGAGGGAGAGAGAGTATGACTGGTGTGTCCTGGGAACAGCAAGGAGGCCAGCGTGGCTGAAGCAGAGTGCGCAACGCACAGGGTGGAAGGAAGGAGGTCAGAGAGTGAGCAGAGCTGGGGACCAGAAAAGTCAGCTCTTCAGCAGAGCAGGGGCAGGGGACAGACTGACTACAGGGAGCAAAAGTGGAAGCAGGAAACTAGTGCTCAGAAGTTATAATAATAATCATGCAAGACCTACTGGTGACATGAACTACAGTGGCAGCAGAGGAGGTCATGAAAAGTAGGGTGATTACAGATATATTTGGGAAAAAATATATCCCAAAGGGTATTTGGATGTGGGTTGTAAAGGAGTTGAGGATAACCCCAATATTTTGGGTCAAAGTAACTGGAAAAATGGAATTGCTGTTGACAGAGATAGGAAACACTGCCTGAGATTCAGATTTGCAGACACAGGGGAAAGGATAACAAGGCAAGTTTTGGAAATGTGAAGTCTGACATCCCTGTGGAGCATCTTAAGTAGAGATGTTGAGAACTACGGGTATAGTTGTTGGGTCTGAGTTGTACTGGTGAGTCTAGAGTTCAGGAAGGAAAATCAGAAGTAAATTTGGAAGCTCTTAATAGGATGGTAGGATTTAAAGCCTCCAGCCTGGAGGAGAGTGGATAGAGTGTAGGGTGAAGTGTGAGCCCTGGGGTATTCTAGCATTCTAAGATCAGGGCACAGAGGAACAAGAAAACTATGAGGGAGGGAGCTGTCAGTGGAAGAACCAGGACATAGAGGGTCCTGGAAACTAGCTGAAGAAGTGTTTCAGGTAAGGATGATCACCTGGGCCAACAGATGCTAGAAGTAGGTAGAAGGAAGATTGAAATGACTGAATTGGGCAATGGAAGTGGTGTTGGTGGAATGATGAGAACAAAAGCCTGATTGAAGTGGGTCTGGAAGAGGCTGGGTCTTTAGGGTAGGAGGGGCAATGGGGCTGGGGCCTGTCATGGGAAAGGAAAACATCCAGGTGAAAATGTGGCAGTGCTATTCAGGAAGTCTTCAATTCAGCTAACAGGAGAAAGAAATTATTTTAACTACCTCGAGCATAAACCTGTCTCTCTGGTCACTAATAAATTCATGGATGGTCCTTTTTGTGTCTGCACCTTTAAAGAAAATTGAAATAGACTTAAGTTTGGTTCATTATCCCTCAGAGATGTTATATAAAATAAAAGCTATGTAATTAAATTATTGCATACAATATCTGAGTTTTAAAAATACTATACTTTTAGAAAAACTTTTTTCCTAGCCACTGAAAAGTGACTTTAACAATATTATAACTGTCATTTATTTTATGTCCATATTCCAGGAACTTCACTAGATTCTTTACATCCATAATTTAACTTAATTCCATTAATACCTCCAATAAGGTTCTTGTTACTATCCCCATCCTGTGTGTGAGATCCTGAAGCTCAGAGATGTCACAAAGCTTGTCCAAGATCACACAGCTCACAAGTGGCAGAAGGTATAATCACTGGTATATCACTATATTACCAGCATTTGCCTCTTTTTCATACAGTTACCTGACATTAATAGTAAATATTCAAAATGATATTCTTAAACAAACAGTAATTTAGACTTACCTTCTGTTAATCTGAGAATAAGAGTGGGATCTAGCCCCAGTCGTTCAACTGAGGCACCACCTGCGTCGGCAAAGATTGCTATTTGGCCCAGGTGTGAACGATTCTTCATTCGTGATGAAAAAGTAGACTTTTGGTAGACTTTCATATTACGGTTCAGAAACTTTTCCTGCCCAAGTGAAAAAGTTTAACAGAATTTCTAATGTACCAAAATAATGTTGTCTTAAAATAGTGATCATATATAAATATCATTTGCAACAAGTCCTTTTCTCAGTACTAATTCGTTAAACGAGCAACTTCAAGTTCTCATGTCTGAAAGGTTTTGCTTGGTTTTCAATCCCTTCTCGTAGGAAGCTGAGCACAAAGAAAGAACATTCAAACTTGATTAAACATGAACTTCACAAACAGAAGATTAGAAAGTGATCTGGTTTTAATTTCACAGTTTCATCCAGCTCAGAATGCAGGTCACTTGGAGATTCCACTGATTGAAAAGGATTGGTTCTGTCGAATTGAAAACTTAGAACAAATAGACCTCCCAAGTAGACATTCAAAAAAAAAAAAAATCACACAGTGATGTGGGGTCTCATCATACAAGCAGGAAAATTAACTGCAAGGCATAGTTAGGAAGTTGGCCATAGTTTCATACCAGCTCATTCTAAAATGACACCTCTTCCTCCACTTTTATTCCGTCTTCCTCCCCAGTACATACATATGCATTCTCTTATTTGCATCTGCCTAGCAAATTCTGACTTGTTTTTAATGATTCAGTTCTTATTATCTCCTCAGTAGTCTCTGCACACATACCCCATCATGGCTCCCACCACCCTCTCTTCCCTTTTTTCACTGACAAATACAAGTGTCCCTTTCTCTCTGCATGCTTCTGTTACTGTATTTCAACTCTAAGATGCCATCTGTAAGATGCACTATCATTTTATGCGGTGCCAGTGCTGTATGGCATCCCATCTATGTAGCTGAGCCCCAATTTCAGAAATGTGAAAATGCGAGAAAACGTGGGCATCAGAATCGACGGATAGGGTATACTGTACCTGTCATACCAGATTGTAGTGCTGTGCCTGTATTCTCCAGTAGGCAGTGATCGCTAGCTCCCTACCACGGCTGGACGCTGTCCTAAAACAGCGATTACACCAGCTCCTGGCATAGTGGGAGACACGCAATCTGACATCTGACTCTATGTCTCAACCCAGCAAAGTTCATAAAAGTGATGGCTAAGAGAGTATGATTCTAACATTAATTGCAGTTGTGGTTTATTTATCTTACCCTTTTCTTTGCTGCCATTTCATTTTCTTTGTAAAGAAAGAGATCTTTAAAAAAGATCTTATATGGCCTGTCCTTTTTGATTGTCTCATCTTTTTCTTTCTCTGTTTAAAAAAAAAAAAAGGAAACAAAAAACTTCTGTCAATCCTCCTGTTGACCAGAACAGCAAGGCTCCCACCATACAGGGGAGAGTAAGTGAGGGCACCTGCATCTCTGAGGAGGAGGATCCATGCAGCCTTGCCCCCAACAAGGCGGGGATGTAGGGCCTGGATCATAGGGGCAGGAGCCACAGTTCCTCTGTTTCCCAGGGGAAAAGGAAGGAGCCACTGCCCTAAGCAGTACAAGGTAGCTGAACACACAACACTGGACTGATGAGACTGGCAGCAATTTAATTAGTCACATAGGCCCCAGTGTAGGAGGATGCCATGGGCCATGCAGGGCCATACCACATCACACGTGCACTCAGGAGCAGAGTGAACCAGGAGCTGCAGGAGGCAAGCTTTGTCATAACAAGAGGGTTGAATGACCTCTGGCTTCTACAGGAGGATGTGACTGACTTGTTTGAATAGTTTCACAGGCTGGCAGGAAAATAAAACCCATTATGTTGAAGAGCAATGGAGCATAGCTGGTCCTGCTGATAGAGGAATTAGCTTCATGGGGAACATTTCCCACTTGGTGGATGTCATATCTGCCAAGAACAGGAGGACTTACAGTTGAGCCTTTAGAGCTCTCTGAGGCTCAAAGATGTCAAAGCAGAACATGAAATTTTAGGTCTTGTAATAAATTAGCAGAGACAGTTGAGAGTGGGTCCAGGCAGCTGGGCTTGGAGATGCAGTGTGGATGAGAGTAGGCAACAGGCTTGATGGCTGCCCAAGGTAAGGAAAGGTAAGGTATGGGGTGCAAAGTATTGTCAAGATCCTAACTTTTGTGGGTTCTTGTGGGTTCAGAGGGTCATATAATGTTATTAATATGTAGTTTTATTAATTTATAAGAAGGTCATGGGCTCAGGAAACTGGTCCCAAAGATGTTGTTCATTGCTCTGTGAGTGATAAAATCCTTTCACTATGACCCAGGAGTTTTGTATCCAAGCAACTGTGGCAAGCAAACTTATTAGTTTGTAAATAGAGGAACATCTTAGATACCTCATAGTTCTTGACAAAGTAATACAAAACTTTTAGGAAAGGAGGGATCATCTAATACATACTATTCTATTATTCTGCATCTTGGTTTTTATCAGTTGGCAATATACTTAGAGTTCTTTCTATATCAGCACATATATATTTAGCTCATTTAAAAAAAAAAGCTAGTAGCCAATTCTTTGGATGTATTATACTTAATACAACAAATCCCATATCAATGGACATGATGGTTGATCCCCGTCTTTTGCTATTATAAATAATGCTGCACTGAATATTCTTATATGCATATCTTTAATCACTTGTTCAAATGTATCTGTAGAAGAAATTTCCAATATGGTCCTATTTAAATGCTTGTTAAAGTTTAATAGTGGAGCAGAGGCTACTAATGGTTCTCTGATACCCATTCTCCATTATTCTAAGAAAGAGAGCCTTCAACTCTAACTTGGCACATGGGCACCCAGAGTTAAGACTACATGTCTCAACCTCCCATGGAGCTAGACATAGCCATGTAAGTAAGTTCTGGCCAAGGGGATGTCAGGAGAAGTGGTGAGTGCAGCTTCTAGGAAGTGTCCTAAAAAGAAGGAGTGTGCACCTCCCTTCCTTCTTCTCCCCCTTGCTGGGAGGAATATAGGTGTTATCGCTGGTGCGGAAGTAGCCATCTTGGATAGAGTACAGACCGGCAATAAACTAAAAGAAGCCTGGGCCCCTGATGTGAGCTCTCATAGGAGCCGTGGAAAGCTTCTATCCGGAGTTTGTTACTTAAGAGAGAAATAAACTTGTGTCATGTTTAAGTCACTGTTGTTTTATATTTTCTGTCAAGTGCAGCTAAACCTTTTAATTCTAAACACAGATAGGGCTATGTTTTTTTTTTTCCAAAGAGAATGCCTCTGGAGCACCTGTCATCCACAGCACATTCTTGGTGTTGTCCAATTTTTAAATCTTTGTCAAATTTATAAGTGATAAAAAGTTATTTTTGTATGTAGACCAATACAAATTCCTTGTCCATTTGTAAAGCGGAAAAATGAGATAAAGGATGATAAAAGAAAGAAGACAGATTTTGTTAAAGGGTAGTTTTTATGTCCTTTATTATGATGAATAATTGAGCTAATTATTTTATATCATGAAGGACTCTAAGAATGTAGCTAACTGTGATCATTTAATGCCCCTCTGATTTGAAGATTTTTCTTTTCAGTATTAACAAATAGAAGGGAACTTTCTCAGCAGGCAGTTCATAAACTCTTTACATAGAGACACTAAGTCTGATCTTATCATGCAGTCATGCAGTATTCTCCTTTTCTTATTGCCCAATCCATCATGGAGACTAACTGTAACTAGCTACAAAGTAAGAACCCAGTAATTGATTTCTTCTTTACCTGCAGGAGTCACTGGTGATAGTGACAAAAACTGGGATGACATTTTGTGTCTTGGCCCTGTCCAAAGAAAAGGAAATATATTTTTAAAACTCTATAAACATTACATAATACATAGCACATGTAAAGGGAATCAGTAGTCTCTAGAAGTTATTCTACATCTGTATTTTCATATGTATTAATCCCTTTGTTGATCAGTTAAGGGCTGGTGATGAACATAAGGGAGAAGAAAACAGCCAGCTATTCTTAGAAATTATAAAGTTCCCAAACTAAACCAATATGATATACCAACCAGGGAAAATAAGTCAAAGTCAGTGGATGTTTTTGTTGTACAAAATAGAAATAGCAGGATGACTAATGGGCTTCCCTGGTGGTTTAGATGGTAAAGAATCCGCCTGCAGTGTGGGAGACCTAGGTTCAATCCCTGGGTTGGGAAGATCCCCTGGAGGAGGACATGGCAACTCACTCCAGTATTCTTGCCTAGAGAATTCCATGGACAGAAGAGCCTGGCAGGCTATAGTCCATGGGGTTGCAAAGAGTCAGACACGACTGAGCAACTAAACACAGCACTCCCAAATGAGAGGGAAAATGTTGTCAGGTTGCATAGCAGATGTCCGCAAATTCAAATCTAAAATACATGTACAAACCCAACTTCCAATGGAAGAAAAAGAAAGTTGGAAAACCAGGGATTGAAAATGGTGGTGTTTGATTGCAAGCCATCATTTTTAGAGGAAACACAAGCTTGTGATTAAGAGCCTGGACTCTCATTATGCTTCTTCATCCTTACCCCTCAATTTTCCCATCTTTCAAAAGGGACGGTAAGAATAGTACCTACCTCCTGAAATTGTTACAGGAGTTAGCATATGTCTTGCCCTTTGGACAGCATCAGAAGCATAGTAAGTGTCATATAAGTGTAAGCTCATGGAGAAAATACTCTAAGAATGGAAGATACTTGGTGTGTTTGAGAACAGCAAGAGACTAGTGGAGCTTAACCAGTGAATAAAGGGGAGAGTGACAGCCAAGGTCAAAGAGACAACAAGACCTTATAGGTCATTTACTAATTGGAATACAGATCATTAAGTGAATCACTCTGCATGCTGAGCTGAGAAGAGACTACAGAAGAGGTTGAAGGTCAGGTAGGGAGATCTGATGGGATGCTACAGCTATGGAGAGGCAAGAGCTTACGGGTTCTCTTAGGATAGTAGCAGAAGTGGTGATATATTTGGAAAGTAGAGACTATAGGACTGGGCGATGGTTTGAATATGGGGTATGAGATGAAGAGCCCAGGAAATAAAGGATGAAATTGCCATCAATGGGGACAGAGAAGACTGTGGGGAAAGGGGAGGTTGGGAAGAACAAAGGTTCAGTTTGGAATATGATAAATTTGAGATATCTATTAGACCTCCAAGGGGACTAATATAAATACTATTCCAGGTGAACACCATGCTGTTTGGTTTAATTAATTCTCACATTCTTCTAACATTATGCAATCACATGTGGTCACTGCATTATATAAAAGTCAGGTCCTTTGATGCATATCGTCGTAGGGTAGCATGAATGCCACTGTGGAAAGACCCTAGCCTTTGGGGACAGGCATGTTTGAATCTTGTTTCTGACTCTTCTCGGCTCGCTCTCTTAGGCCTACCCAATTAAATTCAGTGCATCTAAACTGCTTCTTCCAAGTATGGATACTAATTTTCTTTCAGCCTTTCTTACAGCCTTGTTGTAATTTCCAAACACAGATAATGTATGCAAAGTGCTTACTCATGATAGACGGATAGGGAAATAATTGCTTATACTTTCTTCAAAATAGATATCCAGATCTGTCTTCTTTCTAGTCCACTCTGTCTTATGAACAACCACAGTACTCGTAAAGAATAGGAGGGGTAACTGACAACCACTTTCATAAGAAACCCTGAATTAAAGTTCTTGAAACCAGGTTGTTTGAGAGGAGTAGACCACAAATATTGATACAAATTTGGGGAATCTGACCTACCTTATTGGGTTTCCCAAGTGGCGCTACTGGTAAAGAACCCACCTGCCAATGCAGGAGACATAAGAGATGATGCAGGTTTGATCCCTGGGTTGGGAAGATCCCCTGAAGGAGAGCATGGCAATCTACTCCAGTATTCTTGCCTGGAGAAACATGTGGACAGAGAAGCCTGGTGGGCTATAGTCCACAGAGTCCCAGAGAGACCCACCTTAGCACAGAGTCTTAATATTCCAAGCTTTGTGAAAGAGGTGGGGTTTTACATAACAATATCTAAACCTACAGTCCTAGAGCAACTTTAAATGAATTCCCTATAACAGTATCTAGCAGATGTTATTTGAAGCAGTTTGTGTTTGGTTTTCTCAACAATTCTCTCTATAATTCAATGGAAGTGGATTTGCAGATTCTTTCATCAGGAGATAGAAAGCTTTGTCTCTGAAATGCAAACGAAGATTTGGACAGGTTCTCTCAGACCCAATGCCTTTCAACTTTTTCCCACCTTCTTCCCTCCCACTTGGACAAATACTCGGAGAAAGGGCTGTGAACTGTGTCCTTGGATGGTGTAGAGACACCAGCGCAAGCAATCTTTTTTTTATTTACCAGAAAGCTGGGAGCCACTAGGTCCTTGGCCTGCTCCGTGACCTGCCTCTCTCGATTAGGTCAGAAGCAGAGCATGGTGATGAGGAAATTACCTTCAGCTTGACCTCAGAGTCCCTGCTGGCGTCAAACTAGCTCTTTTGTACGGACTTTTCTGTTGACATTTCTGACTGTACCTTTTGCAAACTGAAAAATAACTGCAGGTCCAGAAGAAGGAAGAGTAGGGGAAAGAAACTGGCCAATGTGAGTCCCATGATGTGGAAAATACTTTGTAAACTAAAGATCTGCAGAGATGCTGGTTATTTCTTGAGGCTAAATGTGTTATCATCACCCCTCTATAATTATTTAACAATGACTGGAGGAGAGAAGTCTGCTCTTAACCTTCTTAACTTCTGCAAACTTGTTTGCAGGGGCTTTTTTAGCAATGTTGTCTATGTGGACTGTAATCGAATACACTCAGTTCACCCACAGATATAAATCCTCGTGAAGAAAAAGGACAACTTCTTTTAGACTTACAAAGAACTTGTAAGCTTTAAATACATGGTATGTGCTTTGAAGGACTATCGGTTGAAATCAAATCTTTAATTGACCAGCAAGACAAATAACAGGATTAAAATAAACTAACAGTAATAATCAGTAATAATAGTATTACTTCTTTAGAGCTAAGCACTGGGCTAAGTGATTTACACACCATCTTATTTAAAGCTCAGGTAAGTCCATAAAGTAGAAACAATCATCCCCATGATATAGATGAGAAAATGGGAGGCTTAGGGAAATTAAGCAAACTCCCAAGGTCAAACAGTTCATAAGTAACAGAAGTGGGATTAAGATAAGTTTATCAAACCCCAAAGGCTTTTATATTCCTATAATTTCATCCCATCCTTTATACCTAGAATTGCATGTATCTGCAAATATGCCTATAAATGCAAAATGTAACTGATTTAGCAGAAATTTTCTAAACAAAATGTTAACATTTCTCTATAAATTAGTGACTTTATGTGTCTCTATTTTCCACTGTTTCTACTTCTATTATTTCTCTGCATATATTATACTTTTCTTTTTAAAACTGTGAAAGACACCTCTGTTTGTGATTGTGTGTCTGAGCTGTGGGTAATCTATAGATTTCTTTTTTTCTCCTTTAGTGTCTCTTATTTACATTATCTACTTAATTCTTTCCCATTTTTCCCTTCTCTTTCTTACCTGACTGATCTCTTTTTTATGGCCGTAATATGAAACTTAAGTATATTCTTACCTATTGTGTTCATTTAAAGGAGTTCTTGCTTTCTGTTCTTTGTTATAAATGGTTTATAATGACACAAAATTGCTTTTAGACTTTGTGGTTTTGCCAGCCTCAGCTTTCTTTGATCATATGTTATTTGCATCAAGTGTCTTCCTTTTGACTGTAAAGTCTTTGCTGGGAAGAAAAGGGGCCTTCCTATCTTTGAATGTCCTACAAGGCCTAACAGAGAGCTTCTAATAAGTGTATAAACAAAACGAAATATTTAGAAAGCTCAAAATCCTGTGCCTGCCAGTGTATTCACAGCAACTGACAGGCAGGAAGAGATGTGGCTAAGAATTACAGACCATCTTCCTTTTACTTGAAAGTGAAAGAAAATGAAATCACTCATTGATGTCTGACTCTTTGGGACCCCATGGACTGTGGCCTACCAGGATCCTCTGTCCATGGGGTTTTCCAGGTAAGAATATTGGAGTGGGTTGCCATTTCCTTATCCAGGAGATCTTCCTCCCAGGGATTGAACCCGGGTCTCCCACATTGTAGGCAGACGCTTTATCCTCTGAGCTACCAGGTTAAGTCTCCTTATACTTGAGGTGGTCTCCAATCTTGGTGGCTAATTGAGGGCAGGCCCCGTTGTGTACAGTTGGGATGGGGGACATCAAGCTGAAACCAGTTTTACCTCAACAAGTTGGGATCCAGGAGCGTTTCCAACCTATCCTTCAGTAAGGGGTTAGGGGAAGCTGGGTGAAGGCGCCAATCGATTCTGCAGTCTCGGCTCTATCCTCTCCCACTCCGGTAGTAGGGGATCCGGGAGTGCAGCTGGCCAACCGAAAAGTGTGAGGCACCCGTCACCGTGCTCGGCCGCGCGGACCCTGGAGCAACTCCACCCGCAACGCCCCACCACCGACGCCTCCCACCCCCACCCATCCCCAGGTTCCCTTTGCAGGTGGCCCCTGCGTCCCAGGCTGCCGCTCCAGCCCCCCTGGGCAGAGGTTTCTCCAAACTCTGTCCCTTCCCGGGGCTCCCTCCCAGGTTCTTCCCCCCACCTCCCCATTTTAACTCCTCTGGGGGTACCCTAGTCCTCGGTGACGCCCTTCCGCCAGGTCGCTTGATCTTCGTAGCCCACCTTTCTCTCCCTTCCCACCACTGAGCTGCAGTTTTCTCATCTGTGAAGTAGGGACAGTAATTCCTACCGCATTTACCCAGAACGGGACAAAGTGACCAGGAAAGAGGAGAGTCCATTATAACATGTATTACTAATCAGCATTTTTGTCTTTGTACTCTCACTGCCCTCGCGGTCGATCGTGGAGGGGAGGCCCGCATCCCTGGCAGTCAGGAAACTCCAAGGCGAGGAGCCCCTGCCCCGCCCCGCCCTCGGGACTGGTGGCTACACCCCTGCGGACCTGCCCCCTCCAGTGCCGGCTGAGCTCAGCGCAAGCCCAGCAGCCTCCCTTAGACTCAGGGTGCCTGGCGACATGGCCGGCGGCCACCGCCTCCTGCTGGAGAACGCGCGGCAAGTGGTGCTGGTGTGCGCCCGCGGCGAGCGCTTCCTAACCCGGGACGCGCTGCGCAGCCTGGAGGTGCTGGAGGGCGCCAGCCTGGTGGTGGGCACGTAAGTGGCCGCGCCGTCTGGGCTGCGGGCGCCGCGGGTCGCTTGCTGGGGGGACCAGTCTGCCAAGTACTCGTTCTGTAACTTGTGCACTGTGGAGGAAAAGGCGGTAACAGCTTTCCTGCACCCAGGGAGATGGTTGCACGCCTCCTTTTCAGGCGCCTATTGCTAATGTGTTTGGCTGCTTCGGGTTGTCATTCACTTGGAAAAGAAAAGCACTCAAGCTGCACAACCCACTGAGCCGCATCAGGATCGCGCCTATGCTGATAAAATATGATTGCAGCAATCAGAAGGGGTAGGGGTTCTCTCCAATGCTTCCTGAAGTGTGGACAGGGGCCACCTGCCTCAGATGGCCTGAGTTTGTTTTTTTTTAAAGACAGATTTCTGATCCCTCCCCACCCCCTTATCCTCAGATCTACGCCCCCACCAAGTTTTATTGAGATATAATAGGCATACAGCACTGTGTAGACTTAAGGTGAACAGCATAATGAATTGACTGACATACATCGTGAAATGATTACCAGTAAGTATCGTGAGCATCCATCCTTTCATACAAAGTCAAAGAAATAGAAAAAAAAATTTTTTTCTTTGTGACCAGGAATCTTAGGACTTACTCTCTTAACAACTTTATAACATGTAGCAGTGTTCATTATATTTATCGTGCTGTGCATTAGATCCCTAGTACTTATGTATCTTATAACTGGAAGTTTGTACGTTTTGATTACTTTCGTCCAGTCCCTGCCACCCACTCTGTACCTATCCTCAGGTCTTTTGAATCAAGATCTCTATGGGTGGAGTTCTGAGATCTGAATTTTTACAAAGTGTATCTCTCACCTGCTTCTGCTGTGGGAAAAACTTGAAACCCACAGAAGCCCTTTATATGGTGATAGTTTGGGGTGATATAAAATTAAAATTCAGCCACCAGAAAGAGAGGACATTTTCAGTTATTTTCATTTAACCTTCTGAGAGTAAAAGAACAGCCGAAGCTTGGAAGGCAGACTTGGAGTGGGCCTAGGGGTTGGATTCCCATCTGAATCGAAGAGCCGGTGACACTGAAATTACACAAGTTTCATCCCTTATCTGAGGCTGCTTAGGGTTGTGTAAGAGCCCAGTTTTTAGGGACTCTCTGTGTGTTTAATTAACAAAGGAACAAAAATATTCCCAGTGTTATGGTCAAAAATTTGTTAAAATCAGTTAACAAGAATTGCATGGATATAGGAACCTAGGGTCAGTTGATAGCCATACTCCATGGAGTTCCAAGGATCTAGACCCCTACCTTCTTGCTCAGCTGAGCACCCCACTCTTCCTCACATTCACTCCATCATCCAAGATGGTTGTGCCTTCTCTCATTATGGTGTCTACATTCCAGCGGGTAGGAAGTAGGAAGAGAAGAGAATCCTATTGGCTAGAACTTAGTCACATGGCCTCACCTGGCTGATGGGAGACTTAGAAATGAAGTCTTTATTCTGGGTGGTCAAGATTTCAGCTAAAATTTAGGAATCTAGCACTGTGGGAAAAGGAAACATTGATCTTGGGGAACAACTAGCAATCTCTGCTACACATGACTTTTTGCCTTGCGTGTGTCTGGAGTCAATTTCCAAAGACAAAAGCTCAAGAAGGAAATACAGTAAATATTGATTGACTGAAAGTAACTTCATTATACTTACTGGTAATCATTTCATAGTTTAAATCATTGGTCAAATTTTTCACAATACTTCTTCCAAATTTTGTGATAATTTCTTGATTTTTCTTCAGAGATGGTTTCATAAAAGCCATCGGTCCTGCTGATGCTATCCAAAAACAGTTTTCAGAAGAAACATTTGAGGAAAGAATTGACTGTTCTGGGAAATGCATCTTGCCAGGTATTAACCCCTTTTGCAATAAAGGCCTGAAAGCAGTTTTAATAAAGAGGAATAGTAGTACCTTGTTTTAAATAAGGTCTCACAATATATGAAAATATAATATCTGCCATTTATTGAATTTCTACTAGTAAATGTCTAGCTGCTTTACCGACACATTTTCTTGTTGAATGACACTGAACTGCCTTGTAAGTATCATTGTCTACACATCATAGATTAGAACACTGATATTTACATGTGAAATATCTTACCCAAGATCTCTAAACAGGTAAAGGACCAACTGGAATCAAACTCATTCAATCCACTTCTTTCCACTCCCCTGCTGAAAAGAAACCAGCTGTGTTGGGTTTGGATTCAAAAACTGTCCAAAGAACTTTATTAATCCATTGCATAGGGGAGGCAAATAGGGAAGCTGCTCTCTCTAATTCTAGAATAGACTCTAAATTTGTATAGAGTATGAAACAAAGGACCCATCTCCAGGCAGAAGAAACATAAGCCAAAGATCCCTAGAGATTTCACCAAAGTTCATTTTTATCTTTAGTGATTGACAACAGAATCAGTTTATTAGCCACCATGTCCTAAATTATCCATGTTTTATGGCTTCCCTGGTGGCTCAGATGGTAAAGAATCTGCCTCCAATGCAGGAAACCCGAGTTGGATCCCTGGGTTGGGAAGATCCCCTGGAAAAGGAAATGGCAACCCACTCCAGGATTCTTGCCTGGAAAATCCCATGGACAGAGGAGCCTGGTGGGCTACAGTGCATGGGGTCACAAAGAGTCAGACATGACTGAGCACTAACACTTCACTCTATCATGGCTTTTATGTAATCATCTGAAACAAAGTTCACACAAATTTTGAGTTTTGTGCAGACATTGAGGCTAGGGTTTATACCTTAAAAATGTGTAGTCTGTATATCTGACAGAACTTCTACTATCTGGCTCTTGGGGGTCAGGAGAGAAACTCAGGGTGAAATCTCAGGAGAAAGAACAGAATGTGGTAGAGAAAGCAATCCAAATAGGGATTTTTGGTTTTACTCTAATCAAAGCCACTAATGAATCATTTAATCCATAAGGAACTTAAATGCTCTGGAAAGACATAGTTTACCAAATTGTACCTGCATAAACAAAAGTTCCAAGTGGTTGCTTTATAGTTTCTCTTTAATTAAAACACATTTCTTTCTTGAAGAAAGATTCATCTTTATGATTTCATATTTTGCCTTCTCAAAGTGGAGGGTAGGGATTGTATTATTCTTTTTCACACCTAGATTATTCTTTGGTGATAAAGTCCTTGGTTTTGCTCAACTAGTAGGTTTGACATTCTGTTCTAAAAGCTTGTTTGGAGAGCATGGATTTATTGGGCAAAAGGAGCTGTGTTTTCATCATGTTGAGTCAGTATTCCATTAGAGCCTTCTAGACCAACCATGGAGAGTCTTCTTGGAACCACACAGACACATTCTTCCTCCTTCACCCTCCAAGATGGCTATCACCATCATGCTTTCCCAAGAACCATGTTAGAGTCTGCCTACTGTCCAAGTGCTTTTGATTTCATAACTTTAAACATGATGTGATTTGTTGATTACAGGTTTGGTGGATGCACACACACATCCAGTATGGGCTGGCGAAAGAGTTCACGAGTTTGCAATGAAGGTAACTGTAGTAAACAATGGCAAATCAAAATAAAGCACAAATATATACAAAACTTTTTCTAGAGTTTGTAGGCTGTTAGACTTTACAACAAATGTCTATGTGTCTATTTAATGGATTTTTTTTTTTTTACTAGCTTCGACTATGGAGATAAGTTACTACAAAGTTAACTAATTTATGACTTGGTGCCAAATCTTTATGTTGTGCACAGGGCTATCAATAGTTTGAAGTATAATAGTTTTCAAGATATTTTAGCTGCCAAGTGCTCCTTTTAAAATAGAGCTTTACCTGGTTTGCTCACTAATTTCCCCCTTTTTCCCCCATTCCATTCCCTGGTAGCCTTTGAAGGGACTCCAGGAAGCAGTTTGAAAATCGCCACTAATTGGGGTCAAAGTTGGAAAAATGTATTATTAATCACAAAATAAGCTTTATATTGTTCCTACAGAAAAATTAGACATTAAGAAACATAAATTATAGTCCTTTTAATAAGTCATTAATTAGCCACAGTTAACCCTCATATCCCTGGTTTGAGCCATTTTCACACTTTTTATTTGCTTGTTTTTAGTAGACTTTTTTAGAGCGGTTTTAGGTTCACAGCACAATTATATTAAAGGTTCTGAGATTTCCCATATGCCACTGGCCCCCAACTTCTGTCCAAAGCACAGCCTTTTCCGTTTCAACATCCCTGACCAGAGATGTACATTTGTCAGCATGGATGAACCTACACTGGCACATTATTATCACCCAGAGTCCGTAGTTCTTGTTACTGTTGACTCTTGCTGTTGTGCATTCTCTGGGTTTGAGGAAATGTCTACTGACATGCATCCAGTATTGTAATATCATACAGGGTAATCTTACTGCCCGCCCGAAATCCTCTGTGCTATGCCTATTCTCTCCTAAAAACTGGCAACTGCAGATCTTTTTACTGTTGCCATAGTTTTGCTTTTTCCAGAATGTCATATGGTTGGAATCCTACAGTATGTAGCCTTTTCAGATTGAGTTTCCTTCATATTTTTTCTTCACACTGTTTTTTAAAAAACTGTACATCCTAACAGCCAAATTGCATGATTTCAGAAAAAAAAATTTTTTATTCAAGTATTGTCTACCTTTCTCAACAATCTAGAGCTGTTTTTTAAGACTTTATTAAACCACTGAATTTCAGAGCCAAAAATTTAGAGGTTTGCAGTCCAATTCTCTAATTATCTGATACAGAAAGGGCCGAACCCACCAGGTTTTTGTGAACATGAAATCCTTGAAGATAATTTATTATAAAACCATTGAATTTTCCTTAAAAGCTCTAGTTTGCAATAACTTGAATGTGACAGAATTAAGAACAAAGGAAAGGATGTAGCAAAGGGAGCCCCCCAGGATAGCACATTTTGTCTGCACCACCCTCCTTGCAGCTCCGAATAACAGGAGCTCAGCAGGATCTCAGAAAGAGCCTTTTTATTTTCTTGAGTGACAGAGATCAGGCCTGAAACTCTAGGTGGCCCAATACTGAGGGGTGGGAATGCTCTGGGCCTCTTGGTGGAGACTCAGGTAACGACAGTGGGATCCCCTGATCGCCTAAGCTTCACTTTCTCATAGGTGCTGAGCAGTAGACTGAGATTGGCTGGTATGCACTGGGACTAACTGGATTGTTGAAATACTTTTGTACCTGTTGGTAAACTGTCACTACCCTAAGACCCCAGGTCCCTACCACGTCTCCCATCTCTGCTACCCTGGTCCCTTCCTGGCACACCTCTGACCCCCACAACTCCTCACCACCCTGGCAGAGTAGGGACTTCTAGAATTGTGTGTCCCAGCATCCTTTCTGATTGGCTATGGTGCCTATGCCATATCAGTTGTCAATCATGTTGAATATCATCCCTGGACATAGGTTCTGCAGACCTGCCTGCAGCCTCCCTTTATTTTCCAGACCTAAGGGTGAGCCTGTGTGTTCAGTTGGCAGGAGCCACATACATGGACATTCATCAGGCTGGAGGAGGGATCAACTTCACAGTGGAGCGCACCCGCCAGGCCTCTGAGGAGGAGCTGTATAGCTCCTTCCAGCAGCGGCTTGGGTGCATGATGCGGGCGGGGACCACGCTGGTGGAGTGCAAGAGTGGATACGGCCTCAATCTGGAGACGGAGCTCAAGATGCTGCGGGTGATTGAGCGCGCCCGGCAGGAGTTGGACATCGGCATCTCGGCCACCTACTGCGGAGCCCACTCCGTGCCAAAGTAACCTCAACAGAAGGGACTGGAGTTTAATTCGGGCAGTTGAAAACCAGAAGGGGTCATGTGGGGATGTCTAAGTGGGGGCTGTGCTCTCCAGGGGGTGAAGGTGCACCAGCAGTTAAGCTCTTGCAGAGGAACCAGTAGAGCCTTTGGAAAGGTGTTCTGATTTTAAAGGTCAGTCATCTCACACACATGGTTTTAGGAAGGTGGTCTCCATCAGACCCACCCATTTGCAAGTCTCTTCATGGTGAAGGAAAAACAGACGTTCACAACTTTTTTTTTTTTTTTTTGGTGAACAAAAAGAAATTGCCCTGATAGGTCCTTTAAAATGACAGATACTCATTTAAGTAGTTTCCCATGACAGTGATCACAAAGGCACCTTAGAGATTAACACCCTGTAGAGGTATCTGATGTCAAGATAACTCATGCTGGGTTTTTTGTTGTTGTTGTTCATCTGTTTGCTTGTTTAGCAGCAAGCATTTTTGTTTTATTGTTGTAAATGTGTTTTTCAGCTTTTCTCTTTATCTAAAAAGTTTCTCCCGTGTGGGATTTGCCATAGAGAATTCTCTCCCCTTCTGTTCCTGCATCTTGTCTGTCCTGAAATTACTACTTCAGAAGGCCCACAGTTCCAGAACCAAAAGATCCAAAAGAAATCCAGGACTACAGAATTCACAGGGCGTTGCCTGTGAAGTTTTAAGTTGTGGTTCAGTTTAGTTCAGTTGCTCAGTCGTGTCCAACTCTTTGCAACCCCATGAACTGCAGCACGCCAGGCCTCCCTGTCCATCACCAACTCCCAGAGTTCACTCAAACTCAAGTCTGAGTCAGTGATTGCCATCCAGCCATCTCATCCTCTGTCGTCCCCTTCTCCTCCTGCCCCCAATCCCTCCCAGCATCAGAGTCTTTTCCAATGAGTCAACTCTTGGCGTGAGGTAACTTAGATAATAAATGCCTCAGGCTTACCAAAATGGTTTAATTATTTAAATAGCCCATTTAATTAAATAATATTCAAAATTAATAATTAAATCATTTCAGGTTTAATTAAATTTTTTACACTTATTTAGTTTTGTGAACTTTGAAAAATAGAAATTTTAATGTTAATATTTGTTTACCATCCTCAATCAGAGGAACCAAAAAAATTAACGTTGAAAATTATTGTGAAAAATTTACAAAATGAATTAAGTAGAAAGAAACATAAATATTGAATATTTACAATGATGTTTTTTGTATGTATTTACCATTTATACTTCTGAAATTATTAAGACTTGAAACTGCACTAAGACTTCTGGGATATCCTGTCTATGATAGTCTGTTTTTTGTTATTTTTTTCAATTGAAAAGACAATGTGACATGGTAGAAAAGTCTCAGACTTTGGAGAGACCTCAGACCTGGGTTTGAATCAAGCTTAGCTCTGTCCAACTGGTTGATTTTAAGTTTTGATCATTAATTTTTCTGAACATGAATTGTTCATTTGTAAATCAGCAAAATAACACCTTTCCTATATGGTTGTCTGAAAAATAGAAACAACATATATAAGTACCTGTCTCCTCATAGTCCACATCTGTCTACCCACCCAGGCAGTTTTTGCTGAGTGAGAGTTTTCTGTGTGCCAAATACAAGGCTGATGTTTTACAGAAAAATTCTCCATCTGCCACTGAGCCTGTGAGGTCTCCTCTTCATCCCCAAAGATAAAGGCCCAGAGGATACCACATGACGTCTGCATCGTGTGTCCAAAGTTATACAGCCAGCAAAGTGGTGGATCTCTGGGGCTCTCTGACTTCAAAAGCCCAGCCCATTCTCAGATATAACTACCCAGGAATTTTAGAATTTCAAGGTCTCCTTCTTCCCCTATGTCTGATGAGACAGAACTCCTTAGGCAGATGCCTCTAGAAACTGTGGAGGAAGAAAAAGTCAGGATGATAGCTGGACCCAGGTAAGGGGCCCACAGTTGGGTGTCAGGGAAGCATCCAGGATGTCCTCTAAGTGTCCTTGACAAGAAGATTCAGGTTTTCAGCCAGGTGGCCTTGCTGACTTCCCCAAAGGCAACCCCAGTATGCCAGAATGGGTGAGCCATCTGTCTCGCTGCCTCTACGGCCAGTGTATACAGAAGTCTTGTCAATACCTCTGTTAGGCAGGTTTGTCCCAATTGTTAAGAGTCCTGAGTTATAGCTTTGATTCTTTCTTTACCTTTTTGAGGCTCAGGGTCACATATCTATAGTTTCTCAGGTTCTCCAAGTACCAAAGACTCCTTTCTCCAATAATTTTTTTTTTTTTTTAACTTGCCTTTGGTGATCTCCTTTTCTTCTCTCAGAGGAAAAACTGCTTCTGAGGCTGCTGATGACATCATCAAAAACCACCTCCCAAGGCTGAAGGAACTTGGCAGAAATGGGGAAATACACGTTGACAATATAGATGTGTTCTGTGAAAAGGATGTCTTTGATCTTGATTCCACCAGAAGAATTCTTCAAAGTGGGAAAGATATAGGGTTACAGATTAACTTCCATGGGGATGAACTCCACCCCATGAAGGCTGCTGAGGTATGGCTGTTCTTTTGCTCTTCTTTTGTCAGCACTCGTGCTATGGAAAATTCAGTGAGTTTGTTCAAAGGAAGGAATGACCTTCTGAAAAGATAGAGAATGGAGAAATTTGTTAGAAATATGTGCAGGTTGGTCTGGTTGAGCTTTGAAATCCTTTTTTGCTGATCATTTACTTTTATTATTTCCTCCTGGTGATACTAGTAGGAAAAAAAATACCTTTGTGATCTCATTTACTAAATTCACAACCTGTTTTGATTGTCACTCGAAGTCACCCTAGCACAGTCTCTTAATTTCACATGAAGAGTTTTTCTGTGGCAGCATTCAGACGAATTTTAGTGGAGCATGCCTTAATAGTGACAGGATGATTTTCAAATTGTTAAGTCTTTCCCAGATTCATTTATTCATACATGGAAGAGATTCAAAATCCCCTCCAGGTTTCATCTGAGTGACCACCTCTCTGGGATCCTTCCCAAACCTCTCCAAGAGTGGGTTATAGCCTCTCCCTGTCCTTGTTCCACTGTTTAAAATCTCCTCTGTGATCCCTACTGGACATGAACACATTGAGGACCACACCCATGTCTTCTTGTGTGTGTGTGTCTGTGTGTGTGCACACGCTTAGTTGCTCAGTCATGTCCAACCTTACCCAGCCTTATTTCCTGGAGGTTAACACAGTGCCTAGAGTGCAAATGGTCTTTAGAAAGTAAATATTTGTTAAATGAATGAGAACTGGGTGGTCAACAAGACACTTTGGGCTGTAGAGAGTGACTGTGAATTAAATGTGAATTAAATCAATAGAAGTTGATAATTCCCTGGATGAGCAAATCAAGTTTGGAAAAGTTGAGGAAGATGCTAAGATCAAAAGGGAACCTGCCTTGGGGAGCATCATCTGCGCTGTCCACAAGCCCCCAGAGCCCCGATCCCAGAGCTCGTCTACCTGAGCCAGATGCTGGTGGGGGGCTCTTCTTCCCTGCCCTGGTGTGGGCATCACAGCCTCCCTGGCTCACAGTGGAATGCCAGCAGCTATCAGTCTTCTTTCCTTGGGATGCTCATCATGTCACCTTTCAGCCTGGGGCACTTCGCACGTGCGCACATGTGTCAAAATTTGTCAAGTTGAGAAATAATCTACTTTAATACATTCTTATCTGAGCATTATCTCTTCTTGAGAAATAATCCACTTTAATACATTCTTATCTGAGCATTACCTCTTCTTAGTTGTCTTCTAACAACCTAGCATAAACTTTTCATCTGGAGGAAAACCAAGTTCAAGAAGATAATCTAGGGACTTCCCTGGTGGTCCAGTGGTTAAGTCTCTACGTGTCCACTCCCAGGGGCCCAAGTTAGGCCCAGGAATTAAGACCCCTAAAGCTGTGAAGTGTGGCCAAAAAAAAGAAGATATTTTCAAATTACACAAATGATTCCACACTCCTAAAGTCTGTTTTCTCACCTGATCTGTTTTCTCTGAGTGCAATGGCATTCCAGGTACCTTTCTTGTATTTTTATGATATTTAACAATCAGATTTTACTACCAGAATTAGTCAATGTTTTATTCTGATTCATAAGATTCGTAAAATTTTTAACAAATGTTTGAAGATCTTGGTAAGCATTTGTGTGTAAGAATAGTTTTTGAAGTAGCATGCTAGCTAAATTTTCAAATGAATGTCCACCATAAACCCTTTACCCACTTGGAGGCTTGTGCTTACAAGAGGTAGTTGACAATAATAGAGTATTATTTATTTTTGTAGGAAAAACTGTATACAGGCATTTTATTGATTTGTTGTTGCTATGCGTGAAACCTCTCTTTCTCTGTCCATTCTGCTTAGCTTGGGGTGGAACTGGGAGCCCAGGCCATCAGTCACTTGGAAGAAGTGAGTGATGAAGGCATCGCTGCCATGGCGTCAGCCAGGTGCTCTGCTGTTCTCCTGCCCACCACGGCCTACATGCTGAGGTGAGGTTGTTTTCCACCTCCACGCAGGAGCTAGCTGCAAGTACAAGCTGTAAAGGCACAGACTTCCCAGATGCCCAAATATTACTTCATCACCCTTACAGATCCCCTTTAAAATGCAGATCAGGAAAACTTAGCTCATGGAAGATGCCAACTGTATGGTGTGATGTATGATGTGATGTTCGTAATGAATGACCCCAAGGAAGGAGCTTAGACCCAAATTTCATTTGAGTAATGGGATTACTGGGGAGCATGGAGCTTTATTTTACTTTCTTCCTCATTTCTGGAATTTTCCAATTAAAAAATCAATATACATTACTTTTATAATTAGAAAAGAGGCTTTATACTTTAAAAAACACACATAAGATGGTAGGAATATTCTGAATCCGAATGAGTTGCTTTCCAAGATGATTCAAGTAAGGACCATTATCCTCATAATTCCTACAAGTAAGAGGAAAAAGGAGATGTGATGTCTAAGTATATTTTGTGGCATCTCCCCAGGGATTTAGCCATATGCCTTCCGTGGATTGAATCTTTTTCTAGTGGTAAGCAGGGACTATTCTTCGTTGCAGTGCACAGGCCTCTCGTTGCAGTGAGAGGCCCCTTGTTGCAGAGCACAGGCTCTAGGTGCATGGGCTTTAGTATTTGGAGCACATGGGCTCAGTAATTGTGGCTTGAGGGCTCTAGACACGGGCTCAGAAGTTGTGACGCACAGGCTTAGTTGCCCCACAGCATGTGAAATCGTGCCAGACCAGGGCTTGGACTGGTGTCCCCTGCATTGGCAGGTAGGCTCCCATCCACTGAGCCACCAGAGAAGTCCTTCATTCATCCTTTTAAAACATCCAGTTACCCTGCAAAAAACAAAGTTCAGTTCACACTGGACTCTTCTCTTTTGCAATAGTTATTACTGAATTAAATCTCTCCTCACCATATTAACTAGTGTCCAGCTTTGTTTATCTTTGACATAACTTTTGAGCCATGTCCTAAAGACTAAATTGTATTTGGTCAAGGAGATCAGGGAAATACCCAGTCCAGGAATAAGCACAAACACTGTACATCTTAGATTATTGGACCTTCAGATGAATTTTAAAGAACCTACAAAAATGTTTGAGACCCCCACCTTCCAAAAAGGAGAGGGAGAGATATGAATTTTAAAATTGCAAAATGAAAGTTAACTTTAAAAGCATTATTTAAACCTTGTTGTTTATATTTGGGAATTCCAAAAAATGTATTATGTTTGAAAACAATTTTCAGTTATACTTTTCCTTCTTCACAAGAATCTCTCAATGTAGTGATTGTCATGATAATCCCCAATTAAAGAAGTTAGTCATACCCAAGTGATTTCAAAAGCAGGATGATAAAAATCAGGAGTCCTGGGGTTATGCTAGATCCCACCACTAATCACTTAATCTTGAATTTCTGTTTCTTCTTCCAGAACACAGAGGAGATGGATACCTTATTGTTGTTATTCAGTTGCTAAGTAGTGTCCAACTCTTTGTGACCCCATGAACCGCAGCATGCCAGTATATCTTAAGTCTGCTTCAATTCTGAACACCTATTCTTCAAAATTTCCACTTCTCAAGACTGATATCTTTCTTCCCCCTTCTCTTTAGACTGAAGCAACCTCGAGCCAGGAAAATGTTAGATGAAGGAGTAATAGTCGCCCTGGGCAGCGATTTTAACCCTAATGCGTATTGTTTTTCAATGGTAATTATTTTTAACATGCCTTTCTGAGCAGACTGAAACTTCTCCCAAGCATATAAATAATTTAAAACTATTTCACTAACTGGTAAAATGTATCAAAGATCTAAAAATGTCTTCCAGTGAAACCGGAAAAAGAATGTGTAGACAGCAGTATAATTGCGTATTTCTGTGCCTCTTGAATGCCTCCAGGTTTAGGGAGAGGAGAGAAGGGTCTATTAGGCTTTGATGCAGCCTTAGGCATTGTGGTTTTACAATAACCTATTCTCCCCCTCAGAATTGAATAATCTCAAAGAAGTTTTAGTAAGTAAACATGGAGGTGAGCTTCCTATGACAGGAAGTGACCTTGAAAAGTAGTGTTTGTGCTCGAGTTCGACTCTTTCTGTGACCCCATGGACTGTAGCCCACCAGGCTCCTCTGTCCATGAAATTTTCCAGGGAGGAATACTGGAGGGCATTGCCATTTCCTTCTCCAGGGGGTCTTCCTGACCCAGGGATCAAACCCAAATCTCCTGCATTGACAGGCAGATTCTTTACCACTGAGGCACCAGGGAAGACCCTTGAAAAGCAATAAATAAATATTAAATACATATGGGGTGGGTGGTAAGTAGTCTCTGTAATAAATCTTTCCCAAAGCATAAGAATCTTTACATTTAAATTTAAAATTTTTCCCATGTTAATTCAGCCTGCTCCACTTGGGCATTTATCTGTCATTATTTGTTGTGCTTTGTTGAGAAATGTTCTAGGTGGCAGTTGTCTCGTTCCTTTTCTCCGATGCTTTTCTCTTCCCATCTTAGCCAATGGTCATGCATCTGGCGTGTGTGAACATGAGAATGTCCATGCCCGAGGCCTTGGCCGCTGCCACCATCAATGCCGCTTATGCCCTGGGAAAATCTCACACACAGGGATCTTTGGAAGTTGGCAAGCAGGGAGATCTCATTATCATCAATTCACCCAGGTGAGTGTTCTCCCAAGTAAACCATTTTATTGTATGAAAATAAAAGTGTTAGTAGCTTAGTCGTATCCAACTCTTTGCGACCCCGTGGACTGTAGCCCACCAGACTCCTCTGTCCGTGGGATTCTCCAGGCAAGAATACTGGAGTGGGTCACCATTCCCTTCTCCAGGGGATCTTCCTGACCAGGGATTGAACCCAGGTCTCCTGCATCGCAGGCAGATTCTTTACTGTCTGAGCCACTGGGGAAGCCCCATTTTATTGTATGCCCACTGTCATATGGAGACTTGGTTAAAACCTTTTTCCACTGATGATTCGTGTCAGGCTCTGTGTAAGCTCAGAGAAGCTACCCAGTCTTATTGTCACCCTTTTCTAAGCAAAAAGTCTCCCTCAAGGTCCTAAACTTCAGGGTAGACCGACTTTTCTGGTCTCTTCACCTGTCTTACATCTTTCCTAGATCTCTGGGTTTCTGCTCTGTTTACCTGGACCTTGGACTTGTGCTGCTCTTTGACATGTGTTTTTGTTTTTCTTCTTGTGTTCTGACCTTTTCTGCTTGCGGTGAGCCATGCAGGTCACAACTCTAGCTTGTCACCCTGCTTCTAATTCATTACCTCTCTGACTTCTCGTTCCTACTGCATCCCAAAAGCTTTGCTTCAGTTATTCTGCCTCTGGTTTTGTACTATTCACCCACAGTCTGCTGCCTCGTGGACCTCCAATGTAACAATTTGAGTCTTATTGTTATAAATCTTAAAGTTGTGAATTCTGTGGTGTCTGGACACTAGCAAGTCTCTCCCAGCTCTTGGACCTCATGTTCAACCAAAGAGGGTGGCTCCATAATTCTACTCTTGAGGATCATAAGCCATTGTCTCATGGAAAATAATGCTAATGTTACCATTTATGCATCATTTAACTGAACCAAATATTTTAAGATCAGATATTTAATATCATTAAACAATATTTGATTTATCATAGACTGATTATCATGGTACTCTGTCATTTTTTTAAAAGCCCAAATATTAACTACTAAGTATACATAAATTTTTAGAGAATGTATTTTGAAATTAACATTTATTGAAAAAGTAATCATTTTGACTTGTATGCATTAATGTTTGATTTCTTTCTAGATGGGAGCATTTGATTTACCAGTTTGGAGGCCATCATGAATTAATTGATTATGTTATAGCTAAAGGAAAAGTCATCTATAAAAAATGATAGATCTATAAGGAAAGAGGAGACTCTTCGACTGCATAAGTCAATACAGTTATATTAAGAGTTAAAATACCTTAGTGGTTTAGCAGAATGATGTCACTTAAATATAATTCAATATTTTGTTAATCCAGTTGAAAAACCAAAGGGATTCACTTATTTTAACATGTGCACATAGACATATAATCAGGTAAACAATTTGTGATGATAGTCTCAAACATTAATTTCACAAAGGTTTGTTATAAATATTCTGCAGATTAATTCATTAGTGTCCTCTGAGGGGAGGGTGTTCTTCTATTTCTAATTTCTTCTCAACCCTTACAGTAGAGCTTCATGGCAGAGTTCAAGACTTGTCATTTTATACACAAGTACAGGGACCTTCTTGTAATGGATGTATTTTGATCAAATCCAATAATACAACTTTTTTAAATTGTTTTTAAGTTTTTGATTCTTCACATTAATTACAAATGTCTGAAAATTTTATAGCTCTTAATAAATATTTGCTGTCCCTATTATTGTTGTTCTTTACAGCAACACGAGAAACCAGTCAGTTCTGTTGTCTATTAGAGCTTTTAAGGAAGTGAACAAATTACAGAAGAAAGTGGATTACATACAGAAAAAGTGGATGATTATATAAATGGGTGTCTCTAAAGCCTTATGAGTTTATTTGAAATCTTTTAAAATGCTTTCATCATCTTAATTATCACAGCTTCATGATCAAACTATGTTCTGTTTAGGAAGAAATGACTAGACAAGTAAGTTCAGTCAGTTCAGTCGCTCAATCATGTCCGACTCTTTGTGACCCCATGAACCACAGCATGCCAGGCCTCCCTGTCCATCACCAACTCCCAGAGTCAACCCAAACCCATGTTCATTGAGTCAGTGATGCCATCCAACCATCTCATCTTCTGTCGTCCCCTTCTTCTCCTGCCCTCAATCTTTCCCAGCATCTGGGTGTTTTCCAATGAGTCAGCTCTTCACATCAGGTGGACAAAGTATTGGAGTTTCAGCTTCAACATCAGTCCTTCCAATGAACCCCCAGGACTGATCTCCTTTAGGATGGACTGGTTGGATCTCCTTGCAGTCCAAGGGACTCTCAAGAGTCTTCTCCAACACCACAGTTCAAAAGCATCAATTCTTCTGCACTCAGCTTTCTTTATAGTTCAACTCTCACATCCATACATGACCACTGAAAAAACCATAGCCTTGACTAGACGGACCCTTGTTGGCAAAGTAATGTCTCTGCTTTTTAATATGCTGTCTAGGTTGGTCATAACTTTGCTTCCAAGGAATAAGCATCTTTTAATTTCATGGCTGCAGTCACCATCTGCAGTGATTTTGGAGTCCAGAAAAACAAAGTCAGCTACTGTTTCCACTGTTTCCCCATCTATTTCCCATGAAGTGATGGGACCGGATGCCAAGATCTTCGTTTTCTGAATGTTGAGCTTTAAGCCAACTTTTTCCCTCTCCTCTTTCACTCTCATCAAGGGGCTGTTTAGTTCCTCTTCACTTTCTGCCATAAGGGTGGTGTCATCTGCATATCTGAGGTTATTGATATTTCTCCTGGCAATCTTGATTCCAGCTTGTGTTTCTCCCAGTCCAGCATTTCTCATGATGTACTCTGCATATAAGTTAAATAAGCAGGGTGACAATATACAGCCTTGACATATTCCTTTTCCTATTTGGAACCAGTCCGTTGTTCCATGTCCAGTTCTAACTGTTGCTTCCTGACCTGCATACAGATTTCTCAGTTGGCAGGTCAGGTGTCAGGTCAGAATTTTCCACAGTTTATTGTGATCCACACGGTCAAAGGCTTTGACATGGTCAATAAAGCAGAAATAGATGTTTTTCTGGAACTCTCTTGCTTTTTCAATGATCCAGCGGATGTTGGCAATTTGAGCTCTGGTTCCTCTGCCTTTTCTAAAACCAGCTTGAACATCAGGAAGTTCACGGTTCACGTGTTGTTGAAGGCTGTTATCACCCATTTCAAGTGGATAGAGCCTGAATCAATGAGTCTTTACTGTATTCAGTATAGATCAAATCAAGAGATCCCTTGTCAGAAGGCTAAAGGTGACAGTGCCCGTCGCTATCACCGGCTAGTAGCGCAGAGTCTCTGCAGCTCAGCTCCTCACATGCTTGGTGAAGTAGCTGAAAGGGGGTGTGGGAAGCGCATGGTTGCTGTGGGTGATACCTCGCCTGTGACTGGTCTCCTAGTTAACAGTGGGAGTCTGGGGTGCAGGAGATAGCTAGAAAGGCCAACACTAAAGATTAGGTCTGTCCTAGAATCCAAGCCTGGAGAAGGAAATGGCAACCCCCTCCAGTATTCTTGCCTGGATAATTCCAGGGACGGGGGAGCCTGGTGGGCTGCCGTCTTTGGGGTCGCGCAGAGTTGGACACGACTGATGTGACTTAGCAGCAGCAGCAGCAGCAGAATCCAAGCCATGCAGAAGTATATCCTTACACTTAGGAATAAGCAAGTTAAGCACTTCTTATTTTCCTTCTGTGTGTGCTTAGTTGCTCAGTCATGTCCAACTCTTTGTGACCCCATGGACTGCAGCCCGCCAGACTCCTCTGTCCATGGGGATTCTCCAGGCAAGAATACTGGAGTGGGTTGCCATGCCCTTCTCCAGGGGCTCTTCCCAACCCAGGGATCGAGCCCAGGTCTCCCATATTGCAGGCAGATTCTTTACCATCTGAGCCACTAGGGAAGCCCATTTTCCTTCTAGGAAACATTAACTCTAAACAAGTAGCATTCTTGCCTTTTTTGAAAGAAACCAGAAGAGGATGTCCACCTGAAACTGCCATATTCCTCCCAGACCAGTGTCCTACAACCCCTTGCAACTCATGGAAACTGGCTAGGAACGCAGAACCTCAGCCCCACTCCACATCTACTGAATCAGAATCTGGTCTTAACAAATCCACAGGTGATTTGTCTGCCCCCTTGAGTCTGAGAAGGGCTGCAGTCTAGACCCTAACCACACATGGTGCCTCAAAACCTCCATTTACTTTTGCTGCTGCAGACCTCACAGCACCTTTTCCTGTACCTAGAGTGCTTTCCCTTCTTAATGTGGGAAATCGGAGCTAGTCCCTCCCCATGCCCACCGTGCTCCCATTCCTCTGTGAGTGCCTCTAGAGCATTGCAGCTGAATTGTCTTTCTCTTTAAACTGTGTGTTAGGAGAGGAAAGGGCCTGGTCATGTTCCCCTGATCTAGTACAGTGACTGGTTTATAGGAGGTGATCAATGAGTGAAGTAATGAATGGCTGCACAAGCATACAGATGGTCATAGTGGAAAGTACTTATTAAAATACACTCAGCAGGCCAACCCAGGAATGAAGTATTAAAGAAAGTACTTGTTCCACATATTGGAAAGAGCATATGAATTCCTTAATGTAATGTCATTTCTGTAATGTAATGTCATCACTGCGGATGGTCATTACAGCCATGAAATTAAAAGATGCTTATTCCTTGGAAGCAAAGTTATGACCAACCTAGACAGCATATTAAAAAGCAGAGAAAAAATAAATAAATAAATAAAAAGCAGAGACATTACTTTGCCAACAAAAGTCCATCTAGTCAAGGTTATGGTTTTTTCAGTGGTCATGTATGGATGTGAGAGTTGAACTATAAAGAAAGCTGAGTGCAGAAGAATTGATGCTTTTGAACTGTGGTGTTGGAGAAGACTCTTGAGAGTCCCTTGGACTGCAAGGAGATCCAACCAGTCCATCCTAAAGGAGATCAGTCCTGGGGGTTCATTGGAAGGACTGATGTTGAAGCTGAAACTCCAATACTTTGTCCACCTGATGCGGAGAGCTGACTCATTTGAAAAGACCCAGTTGCTGGGAAAGATTGAGGGCGGGAGGAGAAGGGGACGACAGAGGATGTGATGGTTGGATGGCATCACCAACACAATGGACATGGGTTTGGGTTGACTCCAGGAGTTGGTGATGGACAGGGAGGCCTGGCGTGCTGCGGTTCATGGGGTCGCAAAGAGTTGGACACGACTAAGCAACTGAACTGACTGGATGTGATGTCAAAAGATGATGCTTATGGGGAAGTAAAGATAAAACGTAACAAGAAACAGTGTCATGATTGGGTGGAAAGGGGCGTTGCCATCCTTGGGAGCTTGGAAGGATTTTGATGTGAAGGAAAGGCTCCAAGTTGGGGGATCATGAGGGTGTTCAGGAGGGGGGCAGGTCTGAGTACTCCTAGAGTGGGGATACTGGGACTCTAACGTTGACTCAGGTTTCACGAGACTTGGCATGTCAGGCTCACTCATTGGAACTTCATTCTTAAAGTCATGGGAGGCCACTGCAAGTTTTTGAACAGGTTAGGACCAGGACAAGTTTTTGTTGTAGAAAGAAGAATCTGGTTTTAGTCAACACAGTCAGATATGTGCTGTGTGAGTGGACTCTGGAAAGACACCTTAACCAAGTCCTTTGGTGGAGAGAGTAGGAGGTATCAGGTGCTAGAAGTCTGGATGAAAGCTCTCGAAATGGCACAGTGAAATATGAACACCCCCTACCTGACCATGGCTTGAAAAACAAGGAAGCTTATTAGCTCCCCTTGGAAACTCACAAGAAGGACAGGCTTCAGGACTGGTTATCCAGCAGTTCAGGACCCCTGAAGACCCAGAGTCCTTCCCCCGCTCCTGCTCTGTCCTACAGTGTTGGGGACACCCCAAGGCTAGGTCCCCCCGGGGTGGCAGTCTAGCAACAGTCAGAGGGGCTGTGCCTCCTCATTCAGGTCAAGCAGGACAGGGAGAAAGCCTGCTCTCAGGAGAGAAAGAGTTTTCTAGAAGCCTCTGTTACTGACCAGAGTTCTTGGCCTCCTTAGCCGATGGAAATTGACCAGAGGCCAGACAAGAAATTCAGGCAGGGTTTTACTAGGGCTCCTGTTGCAGCAGGGGCTGCGGGGAGGGGGAGGGCGAGAACAATCAGCAGGGTCCCTTGTTCACTGGCTCCCTGAGGGGTGGGGGGAATTTGTTCCTTATATGGAGTGAGGGTAGGGGTGTGTCCAGAGGTTGGCCAGAGGAGTGGCTTAGGTGGTGGTGGGTGCAGGGGACATGCCCAGTACCCTGCTTTGGCTCGCAACCTCCTTCTTTTGCTCCAGGCTCTTTAAAAGTTGCAGTTGGGATTTTTTAAATCTTTTTGCAGCTTTTGTCCAGAATTTGTCCCAACTGACTATGCACATGGTTCATTTTAGTCCCATATAGTTTCTTTGTATTTTGTTGTTCAAGAAAAGGTGTGTCCAGGTATAAGCATTGCAGCACTGCCACAAAGGGTCCCAGGACCCAGGCCTGTCTCACCTCCAGTAAAATTCTTCTGTTTCATTGGTCCAAGCTGTACCCCCCTAATATCTCTTGAACTAATCACCCAGTAGAGGGAATGGGACCATCTTGAGACAAACCAGGCCTGTGCCCTGAGCTGAAATGAGTTTCCTCCAACTCTTTTTTTTTTTTGGTATAATGTTAATGTTAACATTAAATGTTTACATTTAATAAATGAGTACCTTCAACCAAAGTAAACTCCCAAGTGTAAAATGATCATGCTATTCATGAGATAATTAGAAGCTTTAATAAAAAATAACTCAATGACAAGGTTCAGAAATGAGACACAGCTTTAAGTAGTAATGAAAAGTAGCTTCTTTGGAATTTTTCAGGTTATGCGTGGAGTTTCATGTATGTGGTAGGTTGTTATAGCAACAGCCCCAAATCACATGCCCTCATGTGTTACTCTCCCAAACCAATGTGGGCTTGACACGTGACTTGCTTTGGCCAACTGGACATTAGCAAATGTGGCACAAAAGGAGCTTGAAAAGCCCTTGTGCTTTCGGTGTTTTTCTCTGGCTGCCCTAAGAGAGCAGGTAAAGAAGCCCAGGTGAGCTCACCTGCATGAAAATCATGATGCCTCCAGCTCTTCCGGGCTCCTCAGTGGGAAAGAGAGAGAAAGAATGTCTACCAAATCAATCACATTGTCTAAAGACACTCTGTACTGTGTGAACATTCAGTGACAAAAATCTTACACAAATGTAATTAACTGCAACTTGAATAACCTTTCCCTGGTGAGGTGACATACATTGTTATAAAAATCTAAGAACACAGCAATGACATAAGACAGTAAGACTTAGTTTATTCCACATTTACCTTGAAATTCCCTTGAGGGCACAGTTACAGATCTGTATAGAAAACTCAATAACGAAGGGTCCCGGAGGACCAGCCCTGGCAACCAGCACACCCCACAGCAAAGTGACAAACAGCCATCAAAACACTGGGTTCACTTGCTCCACTGCAACTTGTGGATAAGAATGAATAAACTTCATTCCTGTGTCCACATTTCAGCAAAGAACAGCATCAAGAACCACCTTTCTACAGGTCTACAGGTTCCTCAGCACATTTTGGTTTGTACCTCTCTCTCCACCTTTCCTGTGGACAGGTTGCAATTAGGAAAAACTGCTGTGAAATACATGTTGGACACATTTTAGGCTGTCATCAGGTAGGAAAGCGGGCAAGCATGTCTGCCCTTTCCTTGACCAACTGCAGTGGTTAGAGCCATGGTTTCACTGCACTTGGAAAGTGCTTTGCTCCTGTTTGCACGGAAGGGTGCAGAGTCATAGCCTCAGGGAGTCAAGAAGTCTTTGGATTCATCCTTCATTTGGACAATTACACTTAAGCCTTCCCAAGAGGTCCTTTATCTTCTTCAGTGGGGAGGGAACAGACTGAGTAACATCCTGAGGCCCATCTGATCTCTGTCAACAGGGCCTTGTTTTAATGATTACCATCACAGAGAGGGGGTTGATTAACTTCTAAACATCAGATTCCTTACCTGTGAAATGAGGAGGCTTCTTAAGCTAGGTTATTACAAGAACATGAACAAAGTACTAACACGTAATAAGGCAGCAATAACACTAACCTCCTACTACAGTTTAAGCATCTGAATCCTTTCTTTGATATGCATAGTGACATCTGATAAATATGAAAGTTAATTGAGAACCACTCTAATAGCAATCTTTCTATTCATTCCTTAACTCCTTGACGCAGAATCTCTTGTTGACCAATTGACTATTCTTTACTACAATTCAGCTAATAAAACAAAAAGCAGCTTGAGAACAAATTATGACTTAAAAAGTATTGTTTACAAAGACATATTAAGGAACATTTATCATATCATGGCTTAGTATAATCCACCACAGTTAACTAGAACTTGTCAAAGCAAAAACAAAAAGAACAACCAAAAACCAAAACAAAAGAAAGATTCACAGAAGTCTAATGTTTTTGGAAAAGAATGCCATCAATCTGTTTCAAGATTTGAGTTCATCTAATGTCCAGAGTCAAACATCCACACAATTGTGGTTACTCTTCTCACCCTTAGGAATGAGTGACCTGTAGATATTGTAAGAAATAATTAAAGTGCTATAACCTGGAAACACTGTTTACATCTCTAACTCAGGTCAACAAGAACACACTAAATTTAGTAAATGTAATATTATCACCAGCCTAACCAGAACAGGTATTATAAGACCCAAACTATATAATAGATTGATCCGCCTGAGAAAGGTCTCAGGTCTCTCCTTCAGCATAGTACTATTTGCTATAAAATTAAGTACTATCTAATCTTCTAATTCATGACAAAAAGCATTAAAGATCCTCAGACTCTGGGATCTTGGTAGATTTCTTGTGCAGAAATTCCAGTGAAAATGCTGTTGGAGAAACAGGTCTTGATTCCGGAATATGCTCCATTCTGTATTTTTCAATGTATGGTGCAGCTACTTCCCAAACCTGAGATGCAAGGACAGAGCAAAGTATTGACAACATTGTTTTCACATGCATAAACAACTTCATCTGAAGTCAAAGCATTATCTCTACCTGACTAGATACATAGCAACTGTTTGCTCGCTTTTATCATAAGCCATTTGACACTTGACCTGTCAATTCGTTTTTGGTTGCTTTAACAGCTTTTAAAATACAAAGTTCAGAATGTTTCTAAAGTGACATTAAGGTTTTCAGCTGTTTGCTCTTCTAAAGCAAAACAAGCCAGTGAACAAACAAAACCTAGAGGATTCAGTATGGGTGGAATTAAGGAAAGTTACCCAAGGGTGGAACTGTGTGTTTTCTGAGGCAAGCCTTTAATGATAAAAGGCAGTGGATCTCCTCTTTGCCCCAGTTCCACACCAACGCACTCTGTTCTTTGGACCCTTGTTCCTCAGAGCATGGCCCCTGCACCAGCAGCATCACCTGGGACGAGTCAGAATGTCAGCCCTACTGCAGACCTACTGAATCTGAATCTGCATCTTAACAAGGTCCCTGGGAAAACCACGTGCTCTTTACAGTTCAAGAAGCACAGCTTCATAGCCTTGTTCAGGGTCTACCCCCACCGGCCAACCTATTCCCTTTCAAGCATAACACCTTCTCAAATGAAGATCCAGTTTTTAGTTTATATTATAGCTGCTTTTTATTCGGTTGCCCCTGATAGGAAAGGAGCATTTCCTATTTGTCTGTATTACCTTAGAAAATGTATTCTTTCGAAAGCGACCCTAGGGACTGTAGCCCGCCAGGCTCCTCTGTCCATGGAATTTTCCAGGCATTATACTGGAATGAGATGCCATTTCCTTCTCCAGTTTCAAAAGCTAACCTCCTTGAAAAGATATCTGCACTTCCATGTTCACTCCCGTGTTATTTACAATAGCCAAGGCAAGGAAGCAACCTAAGTGTTCACCATCAAATGAATGGATAAAAAAAAAGCTGTGATACACACACACACACACACACAGAGTGGAATAGTATTCAGCCATAAGAAGTAAGGAGCTGTTGCCATTTGCAACAACACAGATGGACCTTGAGGTCATCATAAGTGAAATGTCAGACAAATATCATACGATCTCACTTGTATGTGGACTCTAAAATAAAATAAAATAGCTCATAGATACAGAGAACAGGTTGGTGATTGCCAGAAGCAGAGGGTGGAGGAGTGGGTAAGGAAATGATTTGACAGTAGTCAGAAGGTACAAACTTCTGCTTATAAAATCAATAAATCCTGGAGATGCAATGTACAGCTTGGTGACTATAGTTAATAATACTGTATTGTGTATTTGAAATTTGCTAAAAGAACAGATCTTAAAAAGTTCCTATCACAAGAAAAAAATAACTGTGTGGTAATATTAAAAGACGCTTACTACTTGGAAGAAAAGTTATGACCAACCTAGATAGCATATTGAAAAGCAGAGACATTACTTTACCAACAAAGGTCCATCTAGTCAAGGCTATGGTTTTTCCAGTGGTCATGTATGGATGTGAGAGTTGGACCGTGAAGAAAGCTGAGTGCAGAAGAATTGATGCTTTTGAACTGTGGTGTTGGAGAAGACTCTTAGGAGTCCCTTGGACTGCAAGGAGATCCAACCAGTCCATCCTAAAGGAGATCAGTCCTGGGATTTATTTGGAAGGAATGATGCTAAAGCTGAAACTCCAGTACTTTGGCCACCTCATGTGAAGAGTTGACTCATTGGAAAAGACTCTGATGCTGGGAGGGATTGGGGGCAGGAGGAGAAGGGGACGACAGAAGATGAGATGGCTGGATGGCATCACCGACTTGATGGACATGAGTCTGAGTGAACTCTAGGAGTTGGTGATGGACAGGGAGGCCTGCTGCTACTGCTGCTGCTAAGTTGCTTCAGTCGTGTCCGACCCTGTGCGACCCCATAGACGGTAGCCCATCAGGCTCCCCCGTCCCTGGGATTCTCCAGGCAAGAACACCGGAGTGAGTTGCCAGCTCCTTCTCCAATGCATGAAAGTGAAAAGTGAAAGTGAAGTCGCTCAGTCGTGTCCGACTCTTAGCGACCCCATGAACTGCAGCCCACCAGGCTCCTCTGTCCATGGGATTTTCCAGGCAAGCGTACTAGAGTGCGGTGCCATCGCCTTCTCCGAGACAGGGAGGCCTGGCATGCTGCAATTCATGGGGTCGCAAAGAGTCAGACACGACTGAGGGACTGAACTGAACTGAACTGAATGGAGGTTAACTAACTGTAATAACCATTTTGCAATGTATAGAGAGATCAAAACATGTTGTACACTAATATAATGATGTATGTCAAGCATATTTCAATTGAAAAAAGGCTGAGCTCTCGCCTACCTCTCTTCTAGCACCAAAGCTGGCAGCCAAGCGAGGGAATTCCCCCTCAAAGGGTATGGGGAACACTTACAAATGACAGGAGTGAAGGTCAAACGAAAAAACTGTTCTCAAGAGCAGGGCAATAGTTCTAAAGGAAGTCAAGCGACTCTAAGGGGCATGATGGCTACAAATGACTGCAGAAGGTTTAAAGAGCTTTTAAAATACATTTTAAACATAAGTCTGCATTCTAGGCATCTGTCTCAATTAGACAAGTCTGTAGTCAATGGAACCAGAGGGCAGAAGCAGTAAAGAGAACCCGTATCTCACCCAGCCTGATGGGGAGGACACACCAGCGCAGGAGGTAGACCCAGAGCCCTTTGAATAAAAACTTGGGAAGTGTGTTTTCCCTTCAGGTCTGTGCAGTTGCTGGACCAGGTTGGGGGCAGCATTACAGAAAAAGAGTGTGCTTTTGAATAAAAGAGAACCTTCTTGGTGAGGAGGAACCTATGAACTTTCATCTTATATTCTCCCCATGAATACTTGTCCCAAAATTCTATTTAAAATTCATTTCAGCTCCTAATCCTTAGACAGTCAATGTTTGGATGCAACATGGGGCACTTGTGAGTTTGTCAAATAGCTTCTTAGTGGCCTTAAAAGTTGCACGAGTACCTTTTGGTTCACTTCCAAGAAACAGCCAGGAAACAGAAGAATAAGAGAATGTTTCTCTACTCCCCACCCCCACCCTGCTTCCCCTTGTGGTGGGGTGATTTAGTCACAAAGTCATCTCTGACTCTTGTAACCCCATGGACTGTAGCCCACCAGGCTCCTCTGTCCACGGGATTTCCAGGCAAGAATACTGGAATGGGTTGCCATTTCCTTCTCCAGGAGAATCTTCCCAACCCAGGGACTGAACATGGGTCTCCTGTATTGCGGGTGGATTCTTTACCAACTGAGCCACCAGGGAAGCCCTGCTCCCTCTTAAAGACCCCAAACTAAAAAACAAGGCAGGCAGCCCACTTACCTTCTGCTCTACGAGCAGCCTGTGCGCTGCCTCGATGTCTGGGGCCATGAAGCGATCTTTTATCCAGGGCCTGCAGAGAAAGCACGTCACACCGTCAGCCAACGTTAACCACTGCCAGGGTCCACAGTTCTGAAGTGGTGTCACTTTCCAGGGATCTGTTTGGTTTTACCTCACAACAGAGCGCACCAGGTCATAGACCTTCTCCAGTGGAGTGGTGGTTTTCAAGGGGCGGAGGAACTCTATGCCCTGGCAGGCTGCAAGAAGCTCGATGGCCAACACTGAAACAAGGACAGGGGATGACTGGTTAGACTGTGACTCCAAGCTTGAGGGGTATAAACCCCACGCAAGCTGCCAGCCAACTAAAGGATAGTTGGTTTTCAGTCTATCGGTAGAATGAAGCTGCCTTGGTATTTGTATACCATTTTAAATCTACTTTTCTAACCCCTCGGCTGCATCTTTAATGCTGAGAAGCCGAGGACTACCCAGGTAAATCAGCTTTCTCCTTCTCCCTTCAGCTGATCAAGATGGATAACCTCTGTTTCCTATTTCCACCCTTGTGTAAATTTCCATTTGTCTTCAGTCTTGCTGTTCCCTATGGCCTGAAATACCTGGCACATACACCATCATCAAAAGACTGAAGGAGTCAGTGAATGAGCAGATAAGTCTTTGGTTGCCACGGAACTGTTTCTCTAATGTCTATTTTAAACCTTCAATTTCAAAGGCTCCCAACAAGACCACATAGAGAGGATGAGAGAGTGATGGATAAAGGGTGCAAGGTTTCTTTCTGGAATGATGAAAATGTTATAATGTTGACTGTGGTGTCGACTCACAACTCTGAGTATATTCACAACTCTACTAAGACCCACTGAATTGTACAAGTTAGATGTGTGAATTGTATAGTATATGAATTATACCTCAATAGAACTGTTGCCTGCCCCCCAAAAAAGGATACTCAACTCTCTTACATTTATCTTAAGATAATGCTATTTTGTCAGCCAATTGCTTCCAGTACAGTTGCAAAGATTGAGGAATTTAGAGAACAATGCCTAAAGGAAGGCAGTTTCTCTTTAAGAAACAAACAAGCAGTGATTAAGAAGGCTGGAATACTTTGACCCAACATTGCCCCACCTGTGAACTATCTTTGCCAAAAAATGCTGGAGCTAAATCTTGTCAAGTCTTTAGGACCAACTGCAACCCACAAGAAACGGGACAGACCAAACATACCACCACAAGCACGCTCACAGGTAAATCAAGAATGTCGGTCTCTCAGAAAACTAAGCTGGTTTTCAAACTAGTCAATGACATGAATTTTTTTTAAAAAAGGGGGAGTAAATGAAAAGAAGCTTAAAACCTTGACCACTAAATTTAAAGAGTGGGTCTTGAATCTTGGTTTGAACAAACACTGGAAAGACACTGAAATAATCGGGAAAATTTGAATACGTACTCGATGATACCAAGACTTACTGTTGATTTTTGTTGGATGTGATAATGGCAGTGGGTAAGAAAGCAAACGTTTGTACTTGAGAGAGAAAGTGTGCAGGAAGAAAACATGATGACAGGGATCTGCTTAAATGATTGAGAAATTTTTTTAAGAAATGAAGTATAATGTATTAACTGTTGAATTAGAGTGAGGTGTATATGAAGGTTTATGGTACTATCTCTCCACTTCTGAATGTTTTAAAATTATTTCATTTTTTTTAAAAAGCCAACTGATGAACTGGCTTAGCCAGAAAGTATGGATTCTTAATCTTCAGCCAGCATCAAAATCACCTATAGGGTTTGTTAAGTCCAGATTGTTCTGTTCTCAGAGTTTCTGAGTCAGCAAGTCTGGGGCAGGCCCTGGGTTCCCAGGTGATACTGATGTCCTGATGGGGATTCCATTCTGAGGACCATTGGCATAGAGGTCATCGGTGAGGCCTGCATTCCAGCTGGCTGGGGTTACCTTGCTCCACATGCTCAATGACCCTGAGGGCCTTCCTTGCTGCCCATCCTCCCATGGAGACGTGATCCTCCGTGGCAGCGCTGGTGGAGAGAGAATCCACAGACGAGGGGTGGCACAGAGCCTTGTTCTCAGAAACTGCAAGAGGCCAGAAACTAAGTTAGGAACATATTTTTGTTCCTAATAGAAAAATGTGCCAATGACACATGGCTCCCCAAAGTGCTCCTCAGTGCGGGATACCCTCTCCAGGAGTTCATGGTCATTATCAAAGAACTAGATGTTCCAAAGTTACTTTGGGAAAAGGAAGTCATGTGGGTTTCCCACCCCCCCCCCCCCCCCGCCAAAGTAAGAAGGACTCTTAAAATTGTAGGGAGTTCTGAGATGGGACTGGGAAGGGAACCCTCATATTACAAAGCAAAGCTGAAAACACTGCAAGCATTTGGCATGCCAGGGAGACTAAGGGGAAAAGGAAGTGATGGTCATTTCCAGGACTTGGAGGAGAATCTGGTTATGACAGCAGATGAGGTGGGATGGCATTTGCAGGTTGAGGCTGGACCCACAGACCTTGAGCAAGAAGATTTAAAATTGAAACTGTCCAATGATGACATAGTGGATGTACTCAGTTTAAGCAAGGGCTCGATGACAGCTGGGGATGTCTTGGAGATGTGGGGGGACGTCTAGAGTTGGGCCTAGGTTGCTGTCTTTCAAACTTTATTGTGAGTCACTCAGCCTTGTTAAAGTGCGAATGTTGCGTTTCAGGTGGGGCCTGAATCTGCTGTTCTAACAAATTCCCAGGTGATGGCTGTATTTTTGGCCAGGGGACTATAACTTAAGCACCAAGGACCTAGAATACAGAGTTCCTTCTCCCCAGCTTCAGAAGCCAGGAAATGTCCAAGTCAAGAGTTTTTCCCCCACTTTTCTTTTTGACCTATGAGAGCAGCTTTGAGTTCTTTTCTATGCTATAGGGTATCCAGGGATAATCCAGTACAAACTACGGTGATTCACTCATCCTATTTTGCCCAGAACTTTCAGGTTTCAGCACTGCAATATGAATCACCTGGTTTGGTGGCGCTTGTTTAGAAAGGTAACTTACAAGTGGCCAGAAAAAAAAAAAAGAAAACCACTAGTTTAATTATAACGAGAGCAAGCCAAGCAACTTCAAACAGCTAGGGCAGCGAAACACATTCAAAGGAGACGCCCCAACTTCACAACATTCTCTAAAAATCAATGACCACCCCACCATGCTAATGTGGGGCTTCCTAGGTGGCGCTAGTGGTAAAGAACCTGCCTGCCAATGCAGGATACATAAGAGATGAAGGTTCAATCCCCAGATCAGGAAGATTCCCTAGAGAATGGCATAGCAACCCACCCCAGTGTACTTGCCTGGAGAATCCCATGGACAGAAAAGCCTGGCAGGCTGCAGTCCATAGGGTCTCAAAGAGTTGGCCATGGCCGAAGCGACTTAGCATGCACGCGTGTTAATATGAAAGGTCACTGCCTTTTAAAGGGATTTTTTTAGTAAGGAAGTAAGTGAGCAGATAGAAGATACTGGACAGAAGATGAATTCAGTGGCTCTTTGTTAGCTGTGTTGAGTCTAAGTGTGAGACTTAACTGAAAAAGTGGTGAGGAATAATAGTAACTACTAATATTTAGTGCTTACGGTATGCCAGATATAGTTCCAAGGCTTTCTATGCATTAATTCATTTACTCCTCAGAACAGCCCTATTAGGTAGGTTTTTCACCCCCATTTTACACAGGAGTAAACTAAGGGTCAACAGGATTAAGAGACTTGCTCCATATCAAATTGCTGATAAATGGGTGGAGACAGGATTCAGGCCCAGAGGCTATGCTCTTACTGAACTGCCATGCTGGGTAGCCCCGTTGGGTAGGCTTGCCAAAAATATTGCAGATGCTTAGTTAAATTTGAATTTCAGATAAAAAAATAATTTTTATTAACAAATAATGTGCTGAATAATTCAAATTTAACTTCCATAAATTTATATTAGTGCATCCTGCATTTCTGTTTGTTAAATTTGGCAACGATATTATAGGATTAAGTACTGATCAAAATGAAATCCTCATTAATTGAAGTCTGAGCATAGATTTGGGAGCCAAAATTCGTGGGTTTGAACTCTGCCTTATTTCTTAGTAGCTGTGCAATATTGGGTACGTTCTTTACCTTCTTGGATCTTCAAATATCCATCTGTGAAAGAGGAAATAATAGTACCTGCCTCTTGGTATTGTTTGACAATTAAGGGAGTAAATATAAGTAAAGCCCTTTGTGCCAGGTCCTGTTCTGATGTTATTTCTCTGTCCCTTACAGTCTTGAATCAGAAGTCTGCTATTTTCCAGCTCAGTTTTCATAGAGGGCATCTTGTTTCTTATAAGCATTTTTGTGTGTTTAATCACATCCTTATGTTTTTAGTGAAAGATTCACCAGTAGCTATAATCATCTTTGTCTTTTTCCTTCTGATATTCTTCAACTTGAGATTAGGGGAAAAGCCACAAAAAGGAAGTTCACATGTGTTGTCACATTGCTTCCTACAGAGAAATCATGAAAACCTCCCTATTTACAACCTCATTAGTGTATTATTACACTTCAGTATAATGTTGCTTAGGTTTTATTTTATATTTTTTCTTGAAACATGCTTTTGTATTGAGAGAGGTAGGATGCACATAGAGGTGGTGGAAAAGTTAGATCTCATTCAAAGACAGAATGTGATACTTTCAGGTAAAATGGAAAGACCCATAAATGGATGGACTTGAATTCTGGTCAAAAGGCAGGGTCCTTACCCAGGGCTGCAGCGGTGCAGTGGGCTATCATGAATCCAGAATTCAGACCACCTTCAGCCACCAGGAAGGCAGGCAGCTCGCTGAGGGAGGGGTTGCAGAGCCTTTCAATTCTTCTTTCACTAATTGAGGCAAGTTCATGGACACCAATGGCCAAATAGTCCAGGGCCTGAAAGAGTGTCTCAATTAGGTTGGCCTATACTGGGATAGGGGCTTCCCAGGTGGCTCTAGTGGTAAAGAAGCTGCTGCCAATACAGGAGACATAAGAGATGCAGGTTTGATTCCTGGTCGGGAAGATCCCCAGAAGAAGGAAATGGCAACCCACCCAGTATTCTTGGCTGGAGAATTCCATGGACAGAGGAGCCTGGCAGGGTACAGTCCATGGGGTCGCAAAGAGTTGGACATGACTGAGGGAGTGACTAATGCTTTCACGCATGATGGGATATGCTTTCAGGGTCAGGTCAGGAGCAATTCTAAAAAGCTTACTTTGGCTGGATATTCACCATGGAAGTTTCCTCCAGAAATAGTCTCTCCCCTGCTGGCAAAGACCATCTTTCAAAATCGGTTAAGGCTTCTGCATAACACTTGCTGAAAACTTGGAGCATAAGTCTCTCCCTAATCGCTCATTTTTAACATTGAGGTGGCAGCCCTTGTAAAAAGGCAGGGTGGAGAGAAGGAGAGTCTTTGCACAAGTAGGTGTTGACATACAGGGATACAAAGGTACATGAAACAAAACAGAACCCAGCCTGAAGTAAGCATGTCGGAGAAGCCACACTGAACAGGTCTAGTGAGAAGCCTCACACAACTGCTGTCTGCTAGCCCGGGCTGTGCAGGGCTCTCAGGGCTGCTCATCAGTACTTTCTCCAATGTTAAGAACTGAGGCAGACGTGAGGGAGACGAAATAGATTCCTAAGGGGTTGGATGGTCTTTAAAGGCAGTACTGATTCTGTGATTACTTTGCCAGTATGACTCCTGACTGCTCACATCAAATTATAAGGAACTAAGTCAACACAGAACATTTTGTAGCAAAAACAAGGTGGCGGTGAGAAACCCATACTGTGAAGGAAAGGAGCGCTCCATCCTTAAGAGATGGAGGCATCCTTCCTCTTCTCTGTACAAACATGGGAACATTGATTTGAGTAAAGTAGCACTAGTGGTAAAGAACCGGCCTTCCAATGCAGGAGACATAAGACATGTGGCTTCTTCGTGGGTCAGGAAGATCCCCTGGAGGAGGGCATGGCAACCCTCTCCAGTATTCTTGCCTGGAGAATCCCATGGACAGCCTCGTGGGCTATAATCCATTGGGTCGCAAAGAGTCAGACACAACTGAAGTGACTTAGCACTCACTCACCACATCAGAAATAAACTCAGGATGGGGAAAGTCATAACTCTGATCAATACTTAGGTAAATGTTAAAAGGCTTCTGTGTAGTACACCAAAGTATCACTGAACCCCAGAAAGGCTTCTATAAATGCCATGGTACTGAGGGTTGCCACAATCACACTTGTGATATAGGTCTTCATCCTTCTACCAACAACCTCAGCAATGGATTTTAGGGCAAATGCCTTCGTGAAACCCTTCAGCTGATGCTGGAAATATCCCCTTTAATCTTTCATCCATCAGTTTTGGAAGCACAGCCTGTTAGACTCCAAACCTGAGGCAAGATTCACAGACCTGTTTCTGCCACTTATCAGCTCAGATCTACAGCTGATAGAGGCATTTAACCTCAGGGCCCAGGCATTTAGTCTATGAAATGGAGAACCAGAGTGGTTATACAATTTTAAGATCTTCGTCAGATCTTAAAATTACCATCTGAAATTCTGTAATTACAGCTTAGTAAGCAGTTAAAAGATACAGGGTTATCTGTTGCACTGTTAATTTCCGTGGTTATGATGTTCTTCACAAATGCTATTGTGTCATTCACCACACCATGGACCTAAAAGACAATATCAAATGAGTTAATTCATGGAAGACACTGAGTCTGGTGCCTGTCACATAGTCTGATATTCTTATTAGAACAGTAAGAACATTTAAACTGGAATTTATTCTTAACTGTAGAGCTCATATGTCAATCATTCCCCACAGACATTTTTCAGTCTAGCTGAGCTAGAACCGAACTTGCTGAGAAGAAGGAAAAGAGCATAAAATGAAATGAAAATAAAAAATTAAGTTTCATTAAATCATGTTCATTTAATTTATTCTATGGAGGATTCTTTAGTACACTATGGCTTGGAACTTGGTACAGCCTGAAAAACTGTCTCACTCTTGAGATGAGGTTAGCTCCTTATCCTAGTAATTTCTATTTGCAAATGAGTTATAACATCTGCAATACACATTGCCTCACTACAGTTTAAAGTTAAGACTCACAGGTTCATTTACAATGGTTTATGTCTGCCTGTTAAGTGCAGATAGATCTAATCATGGATATGCCCTCGAATTGTGGTTGGATTTTCCGATATATCCCTGGCAGTTCTAATAGGGAGAACCAGTAAAACTCCATTGACTGGTTAGGATGATATTATTAATAAGAATTTTTTAGAATTTTTTAAACTTAGGGCACTAAACCTAAACAACAAGCTGTCTGTTGAACTTCTCTACAGGGGGGTTGAGCAAAGCAATTCAAAGGGAAACAAGCAACTTACCATAGAGAACAGAAACTTCATAATAATTGGACAAATGGGGGTATATATGATATACATCATTTTTAATAGAGGCCGTAAAGAAATCTGGATTACCATTAACATTACACAACTTCCTGACACCTTCCTCTCTTTCTATCGCTATCTCAAATTGGGAGAAAGAATAGAGACTTGTCGGGTTTTTGTCTACCTGTGGACAGCAGCGCAAGGTGTATGCATCTTGAACACGATCGCAGAACCTGTGACTTTCTATGGAAAAGGTAGAGGGGATGGCAAGGGGCATGTTAGCAATTCTTTGCAATTATTTTCAAAAGCAAATAAGTTCAAGTAGGCATGCCCAGACCTGCTATTTCAGATGGGTGGTGATCCGAGTCCAAGAGGGACCGAAACCGAAAAGCAACTTCAACTTGCCCACGATGAGGGCGAACAGCGTGAATGTCTAGAATTGATGAAGGAGGAGAAGTCTGAGCAGTTCTTACATTGAGTGAACTACCATCACTGGCACAGGACCGTCCACTGTGCTGACCTGGTCCTGAAAAGCCCCAGGGCTCCTTAACCATTGCTCAGAATTAGAAACTTAACTCCAAAAGCAAGATTTTCTATATTGACTTTATTCTTTCTACTTTAAAAATCTGAATGCAAACTATGAGTTGAGCCCATAGGGAACTCAACTCAAGACACTGGCCCTACCCTGAAAAGATTTAGGCTCATAACAGAAGGGAGCTCAGTGGCCTAGTTTAATTAAGTCATTTTTAGACAGGTTTTTTTTTTTTTTTTGGTCCTTCTACATATAAGAGTGGAGAGTCCTTCAAAGTCTAGAAAAGCTATCACTTGTACAATTTTTCTCTCCCAATTTTCTAATGGGCACTAGCTGTAATTCCACACCAATTCTCAAATCCTGCCAACAGATCCTTAAGACAACAAGTAGTTTGATGGGAATCAGAGCTGGTGGTCTGGGGCAGGTCACATAACTCTCTGGGTCAACATTTGTCTGTGAAACGTGGTTGTTTCAAGGATCAAGTGTGGCATAACTGAGATGAAACTGCAGCAGTCCTGCAAATCCACAGGCACTTGGATTTTCTTCTTCCCCACCATCTACCCCTGCCACCCCCATGTCCAAAGACCTTGACCATCCCATCCCACGCCCCACCCAGCTCTGGCTGAATGAATAGCAAACAAACAGCAGAACCATGCTGACCAGTATCGAAGGCTTTGGTGGTGCCCTTGAGAACCTCGAGGGTCAAGGCCGCCACTATGTCAGCTTGCCGAGCGATGGCACTGGCTCTCTCCACAGCCTCACAGCCGAGGGAGGTGATCATCTGTGTCCCATTGATGAGTGCCAGACCCTTCAGGTGATGCAAGAGACATTTCCTAATGCTTTTTGTTGTAATAAGCACTGCTTTCGCTTTCCTATGATGAAAATTTGCCTTCAGCTGAATGATGTTGATTCATGGTTTCTAAAGTGCAGGGCAGTGATGCTTGTTTAACTACTCAAGGATGAGTGTCATCATATAAAATTTGGCAAATGGAATAGCTTTGAATAGTTTCCCTGTCATGAAGCAGCAGAGAAGTTCCAATGTAGATGGCATATAAAACCTTTAGCTCTTCATTATGCTATATTTCAAGTTCTCATCATTACAGATAAGACACCTTGAAAAATTTCTGATCTGAGGCTCTTAACTTAGAGCATCCTAAGTGATGTTGGTTTACAGTATCATTCAGGGATCCTTAGAGATCCTGATTAGAAGTTTAAGTTCTCCTGTAAAAGAATCCCTGAGCATCTCTGCACTGGAGAGGCTTTTCAGTAAATAAGGGAGAGCCCTTTCTTCAGTGACCAACTTAAGCAACTGCTGCTGCTGCTAAGTCACTTCAGTCGTGTCCGAATCTGTGCCACCCCATAGACGGCAGCCCACCAGGCTCCCCTGTCCCTGGGATTCTCCAGGCAAGAACACTGGAGTGGGTTGCCATTTCCTTCTCCAATGCATGAAAGTGATAAGTGAAACTGAAGTCGCTCAGTCATGTCTGACTCTTAGCGACTCCATGGAGTGCAGCCTACCAGGCTCCTCCATCCATGGGATTTTCCAGGCAAGAGTACTGGAGTGGGATGCCATTGCCTTCTCCGAACTTAAGCAAACATGGATGCTATGTTTAAGAAACAAGTGAGGCTGATATTGAGACTAAAAGTAGTGCATAATGATTTGTTAAAAGGAACAACTTTTCCTTGAGTCTCTTACCTCTTTTGGTTTCAAAACAATTGGCTTCAATCCATGAGCTGCGAGGACCTGTAGAATGATTTAAACAGTGAAAATGGGTATCAAATGAAATACCAGCATATTTCTAATTTCATGTAGAATCTAATAAAAGTAAGCTCAAAGGTCTGTCTTCTAAAAGATTAGACCTACGTAAATTCGCTCTGTTCATCTTCGCTGATCTATTCTCTAGTTCTTTTCTTTAGTCTGCAAGCAGACTTAGCTTTCGAATAACTTTTGTACCTAAAATTGTCAGAGGCTAGTGTATACAAAATCAATCCTGAATACTGGGTTCTAGGCCCTTTGCATTCAGTTTGCACTTTAGTGATTCACTTTTTTTTTTTTTTAGCTGCTGCTTCTGAGCACATGTGCACATCCAGATGCAGATGCTCCAAGGCTGGGCTGCTAACTCTGCCCACATTCCCTGGCCTCTAGAGCTTGACCTAAAGTCCTCCACCCTCATCCTACTTATCTTAACACCAGCAGAACCTCACGCTATCAGAGCAGGGCTTCTCACTTGTATGGCATATGTGTGACCACCAGTGAAAAGCGGAGTGTATGGCCTAAGAGATAGACACAAAATCCTCAGAGGAAATGAGCAGAATTATCTTCCTCTGAAATAAAAGAAGTGAAAGCAGTCACTAGGTTAAGATTCTTCTGGGGAAGGAGCAGCAGGGAAGAAAGAAGACAGAGGTAGCACAATCATTTTCACAGCTTATTAAAATACCAGTCACATGTCTAATTCTGTCCTGGATGTGGGTCTGAGGGTAGGAAAAATGGAGACAGACAAGTTCAAGGGCAAACACAGTCATAGGTTAAATACAGTCTTAGGCAAATACAGTCATAGCACATAGGTTAAGTGCTCCAGGAGGTAGGAAGTGGGTAAGGTCCAGTGGAAAATAGTCACATAAGATGCTGGGGGAGCACAAAGGAGGGGCAAAAGGAACTTGGCAGTGGTGGGGTATAGGGAAAAGAAGCAGAAGAGCAGAGAAGGAAATTTCTCAGAGGGCTTAGCAGAAACAGGAAAAGAAGGGTGGACATGACTGGCCCCTCCACCTCAGACACAGCACACTCCAGCTGCAGGGCACCTCTAGCTTCTGTGATGTGCAGTGTTGGTGGGGAAGGATTCAGGTGGCTGGGGGTGTGGCAATATGGCAATAATATGTCAAGACTCTTGTAGGCCACTTTCATTTTAAGCATTATCCTAAGGACAATGAGAAAAATGACAAGTTTGGGCCAGGACATGGTCAGAATTGCTATGTGAAGGTGGTTGAGGGGGATACTGGACATAGAGAAATAATCAAGATTAGTCTGTAAAGAAGGAAGGTGATCTGGAACTCAAACTCTTAGAAGGACCACCTGTTCTCTTGACTTCTTCCTCCTTGGGCTTCTGTCCCTGGACTCAGTGTTAGAGGACCTCCCAGCAAAAGGTCAGAGATGACACGTCAAACAATTGTTTGGGCTGCTCTGACAACCTAGGGACCAAACCCACATCTCCCACATTGCTGGCAATTTCTTTACCATCTGAGCCAGCAGGAAAGCCTCAATGAATGTATAGATGAATAAAGAAAATTTTAAAGCTTTGTCAAACCCAGGCCCTTCTGACTGACCACCAGGATGACAGCTTGGGTGTGGGGGGATATGGAGTCTCCTTTCCAGGGGCCTTATATCAGGGCCATGATCCACAGCTCTGTACACATTAGACCAGCAACTAGCTAAACCTCCAACAATGTGTGACCTCCTGGATAGGCACTGGGAGTGCATTAGGTGCAGAAGAAGTTCCTGCAGTGAACACTAGCAGCTTTACCTTTTTACCAAGGTGATCACCAAGGCTAGGAGGCTGACGGTTGTGTAGAGAAGCTAAGAGTATAGCTTAGTTGGACGCCTGTAGTGCACTAAGGGGCTTCCCTAATGGCTCAGGTGGTAAAGAATCTACCTGCGGTGCGGGAGACCTGGGTTCAATCCTTGGGTTGGGAAGATCCCCTAGAGGAGGGCATGGCACCCACTCCAGTATTCTTGTCTGGAGAACCCCCATGGACAGAGGAGCCTGGCGGGTTACAGGCCATGGAGTCACAAAGAGTCAGACACAACTGAGTGACTAAGCGCGCACACACGCACTGCACTAAGGCTGGGCTCCTGACTCAGTCTATACTTCTAAGCTTCAGTTATCACAGCCATAGAGTGGGAATGCTTTGTCATCAGGCTGCTGAAAAGATGAAGTGCTAGAAAACACGGAAGTCTACCTGGTGTCCAGCCTGGGGAAATGACTGCCACGGAAGCTATTATTAGTCTTACGTATTTAGCATCGGCCCAGCCGCTCTTTGGAGACCACATCTTCCCTTCTCCAATCAGCCCAAGAGCAAGATGAGAGAGTGGGGCAAGGTCTCCACTGGCACCAACAGTTCCTTTCTCTGGAACATATGGCAGGCAGGAGGCTGGGAGAAAAGGAGACACTGGTTACTTCAAGAGTACTTCATTCTAGCCAGCCTCGCTTTGACACTGAGACCAACCTATCCCAAAAGATCTAGTATCACAAATGGCATAGACACCCAGGGAAAGACAGGTAATGCTTAAGGGACCTGGCTGAGCTGCTGTAGAAAGAAAGAGGTGAGAGAGAGAAAGAAGATGGGAAAGCAGACCCTCCTGGGAGCAAAGCCTTCTCCATAAGCCACTTTAAGTTTAGACTCTATTCTAAGGACAATGGGAAGGATGACAGGTTTTGGCCAGGACATGCTCAGATGTGCTGTATGAAGAGGTCGGGAGAACGCTATACATAAGGAATTAAGATCAGAATGCCTAGAAGAAAGGTGATCTGAAACATGTATCCCACAATGACCATCTCTTCCCTTCTTCCTTCTCTGCCCCTGGGTCCTCTGCCCCTTTGTTTACTGTTACTGTACATCTTCTAATCTGACCTAGAAATTTCTGGAATATTTAGCAATGTATCTTAAAGATGTGATCAGGAACTAGCTGTTGTTCATTGCCACCTTATTTCTAGGAGCAAAAAGTAAAAAATGTGCTATAGAGGAAGCTAAGAGAATTCCATTGAACCAAATGGTCTGTGTAGCCATTAAAACCTATTGGAGACTATTTGAAATCAAGTAAATGTTTATGGACATGAGTTTGAGCAAGCTTCGTGAGTTGGTGATGGACAGGAAAGCCTGGTGTGCTGCAGTCCATGGGGTCGCAAAGAGTCAGACATGACTAAGCAACTGAGCTGAACTGAAATGTTTATTACATTAAAAAAGTAATACAGAATTTCCCTGGTGGTTCAGTGGTTAAGAATTTGCCTGCCAATGCAGGGGACGTAGGATTGGTCTCTGGTCCAGGAAGATTCCACATGCAACAGAGCAATTAAGCCCATGAGCCCCAACTTCTGAGCCCACGTGCTGCAACTACTGAAGCCAGTGTGCCTAGAGCCTGTGCTCTGCAACAAGAGAAGCCACCACTTCTTCAACAGGGGAAAGCCCGTGCACTGCAACTGGAGAGTAGCCCCCACTCCCTGCAACTAGAAAAAGCCCACTGAAAGCAACCAAGTCCCAATGCCACCAAAAATAAATAAAATTTTAAAATTGTTTTACAAATTGTTGATAAAGTGTACCAGGGTATTAACAGGGGTTCTTTGCGGGAGGTAAAGTCATGGGCAACTTAATCTCTGCTTTTCTGCCTGATTCCTGGTCACCTAGTCAACCAGCTTACCACCACTTCTAAATGCACATGTATTGTTTTAGATGAAATTCCCATTGGTGGTGGTTTAGTCGCTAAGTCGTGTCTGTCTCTTATCACCCCATGGACTGTAGCCCACCAGGCTCCTCTGTCCATGGGATTTTCCAGGCAAGAATATTGGAGTGGATTGCCATTTCCTTCTCCAGGGGATCTTCCCGACCCAGGATTGAACCCTGGTCTTCTGCATTGCAGGCAGATTCTTTACCGACTGAGCTATGAGGGAACCCCCATTAAAAGGGAAATTCCCATTAATTTACTAAGATAAACAAACAAAAAGGCTATATTTCCAAGGTAAGTTCAGACTACTGATAGCAATTGTTTTTACAACTGCTAAGTGATGTCAGTGGGATGAAGCCGTGCCATCCGTAGGTCAGCTTCCAGGCCATAGTTCACCCTGGGGAATTCTCAGAATTCTAGGACCCAGAGGTGCCTTAGACTCACCCATAAAGCATAGGTGGGTTCACGGCTGAAGCTGGACTATCTGGGATTTTAGGCTTAGAGTCGGGAGTAGAAATAGGTGTTGAAATCACTGCTGGTCTCTTCAGCACAGCCTTGTATGCTATAGATTGTTCATTCAAATTACTGTTCACTGTTGGCATTTATAGGTCACTTGTGCCTATAGCATGGGAAATCTCTCACGCCCTTTGTGCTATGTGACTGCCCAGCCCTGCTTCTGCACCCACTCCTTCACCCTACAGGTCCCTGAGCCTCCACTGACCTAGAATGCTTATCCTTATCTGTGGGAAGGAACAGGCTTGGCCTCCCAAGAATGTCACATCTTGTCTCCACACTGGAATTTTCCCAAGAACAAGCCCCGAAAAGTCGAATTGATTTTTCTCTCATCACTAGACCACTACATGATCACAAGCGAGCCTTTCATCTCTATATTTCTGTTATACCTTTGGAAGAGGCTGAATTTCAGTTATTTTTAAGTCTGGCGATCCCACCACTTGGGGAGCATGAAGAGTTCAGATTCCCAGGCACCAACCAGAAGTACTGAATTGGTCTTTGGGATGGACATCCAGGAATCATCGTGTTTCCCAGATGATCTGAATAACTTCTCTAACCGCATTTGAGCATCACTGAATCAAGGGTTCTCTCCAGCTCTGAATTTAAGGCCAGACTTAAGCGGTTTGTTCTGATAGAGAAGGATGAAAGTTGACAGGAGTAAGAGTCTCTGCCCCTGCCCGCCCCCCACCTTCTGCCCCATATAGCTATCTTCCTTCTTGCCAAGCCCACTTCCCACTCATCTTCATTAGTTTATGTCTTATCTCACCAATATCTCACCACCCTGTCAATCAAGTCTGCCTGTGGTACCCACCCAGCCTGCATGGAGGGTCATTTGGGGATCCATTGCATTACCATTAAATACTTCGATAACTTGTTTGAGGGTCCCCAGGGAAATGCCACTGTATCCTTTGGCTAAGACATTGATCCTTAAAGCCAAGAGCATCCGGCATCTCTCAGGGCTTAGTGGTTTTCCAACGCCTACAAAACAGAACTGATGTTATCTCTAAGATAAACAAAATCCTCCTCCTCCCAGCCACCTCCACCTCAAATTGCTCTCCAGGTCTTGGTTCAGGTAGTTGCCCTGCCTTCCCTTCTGATTGTCCCACTTCTTCAAGTCTCATCTTCCAGTCAAATGTGAGACTCCAGTTTTGCCTCCCCAGTTCTCTTCCTTGGAAGCTTCAGTGAGCCTGAGCCCTCCCCAACACCTTTGGAATGGTGTCCAGTCTTCTCACACAAGGTCTCTTGCAGTCTGATGGGAGGCAATTCTTGACAGTTTCCCTTCTCACCACATCCAGATCCACTCATCCCTGAGTTCCAGCTGTAATTTTGTCCCCTGACTGCACCACTCTTTGGCATGACTGTATTCATGCTCCTCATCCCAATTCTATCCTTCCGTCTAGCCCATTCCTTTTTCTGGGATTCAGTTGAAAGGATATCATGTCTGATGCTCTTCTTCCCTCCTTGGCAGCAGAAATGGCACCTACTCTTTGGAAGGTGCTAGCTGCTGGTGGCTGATACAGGATGTCTGATACTGTGCTGCATGGTCACCCCCAGGTATCCCTGCAGGGTTCCAGCCCCGCCCCTCCCCTCCCCTCAGCTCCTCCCACCCCCTGCCCCCTTATGTAAAGCAACATAGTACAGTCTGCCCTTAGCACCTGTAGATTCCTTATCTGTGAATTCAACCGACAACTGAGACTAGTTGAATCATCCAACTTGCAAATGTAGGAACCTAGAGATACTGAGGGCTGACTGCACTTCATTCATCAAATCAAACAAAACCTAGGCGGCACTGGACGTTTGGAATGAGTTACCTGAAGAATGTGAACGTACTAGGTTGAACTGGAGCTCCCTAGAAGAGAAAGTGAAGAAACCCCTCTCAGCTGGGAAAATGAAGGGAAAATAGTCAAATCTTTGGAGGGACAGATTAAGGCATGATAGAGCAATGGAAGAAACCAGCAAGTCTGTATTCTCTACGTCAACTCGTGTGTGTTAACCTGAGCCTCACCCTCCTTGTCTGTAAATTGGAGCAAGTATTAATTATTTCCATTGTTGAAAGGAGTCTCTAAGATGAGAGTTTGTGTGTGTTTGGTGGGGAGTGAATCGAATTTATGTGAATGTGTGTGTCTTTGGTGGGGAGTGAATCAAACTTACTCGAGTTTACTGACGGGAATTACAGTTCTGGCAAATTTCCCAAAACCCGTAGTAATGCCGTAAACAACTAGAATAAAAAACAGACATCATACAATTGGACGCAGGCTGCATTTTTTAAGTCTGTAAAAAGAAATATGTAACACAAAGAGAAAAAGCTACCAGTTTTTTCTTCCACGATTCTGTCTATGACTTCCCTGGATTTTTGCACCCTCTTTTCAGCAGTGGGGGTAAGCTAGGAAGACATTGGGCAGAGCTGAACATGTTGAAGACTTACATGGGCAGCAAGAAAGGTTAGGACATCATCCCCCTCTATTCAGCATACCTTGATTTTGTAGTGTCCCTTGCCCAAGCTGACCAGGTCCTCTGTGGTCAGACTGTCCCCATCTAAGGCGATGTACTGCACAAAAAGAAGGGGATCTCCGTGAGCATGAACAGCTTAATTGCTCAAACAAAAGAGCAGGGAAGCATCGAGGAGAATCAAGCTGTGGCACTTCAGAGGTTTTATCACTACTATGAAACATGAATATGGTAGTTGAAAAGACAGCTTGCTGAAGAGGAGGTTAAGGAAGAAAAATTAGAAATGGAAAAGCAGGACTTCCATGGTTTTCCAGAGGTTAGGAATCCACCTGCTAATGCAGGGGACAAAGGTTCAATCCCTGGTCTGGGAAGATTCCACATCCCATAGGTCTACTAAATCCACCTGCCACAACTACTAAAGCCCGCATGCCTAGAGCCATGCTCTGCAGCAAGAGAAGCCACCACAATGAGAAGACCCTGCTCACTGCAACTAGACAAAGCCCTGTGCAGCAATGAAGACCCAGCACAGCCAAAAATAAATAGGTTAAAAATAATAAATGGAAAAGCAAAATGTCTTTCCCTGTTACACAGAGCTGGATAATGCCCTGTCCTCATGGGTTATGTTTTGCTCATGAATTTTGCTAGCCCTCCCCCACTTAAATGAGGAGAGGGAGGGACTTAATTTTCTTAACAGAAAGGAAGTGGTTTGAAACTTACCTTCTCGGGTTCCCGGTATTTGCTGTATCTGAAGTCAGGTAAAGGATAATACTGGGGAATGGAAAAGCCCCCAGCCCCATCACTGGTGGGAGGGGCCCCCAGAGCAGACCAAGGAGCCTGCAGGAAAGGATACAAGTAAACTCCTTCTGGCTGCGAGGGAATGAAGTCGGGAGACATAGCATCTCCTTCTATAACTGAAACAAGAGTGCAAGAGATACTCTTACGAATCACAACCCAGAATCACATTTGGCATTACCGGTAAACCAAGAAAAGAGCTCTTCAATTACCTTCAAGTTCTATAGAAATGACCGCTTTAAAACAACTTCAGATGCTTTCAGACAGCAAAAAGTCAGAGATGTAAACATGCATGAAAAGGTTTAAATGAAAGTTCAAGATTCAGTCTCCACTTCCATTTTGTTTTAAATCTTTTGTTTATTTTGTTTTAAATCTATTGTTTCAATATATAATACTTTTAATATTTAGTATTTGCAATGCATTTAATAGATTTAATATTTAAACCTATTTATCTTAGTGTTTGACAGTTTTGTTAAACAGAATTGATTTAACTTGGTTTTAAAATGATGCTACTGGCCTCCTGTCTGGTAGGTTCTTTTGAAGAGCAAAGGGACTTTGAAAATGATCCAGTAAGCAAAGGTCTTTAGCCCTGCAGTGTTGAGTTCAGATCTAGTTTTTGCTATTAGTAAGTAACTCTCCTCCTTTCTGAGTCTGCTACCTCATTGTAAAAGGTAGATAAGAATACTGCCTTCCTCACAAGGGTGTTTGAGAATTCAATATGCTCAGGCAGCATGCATTTTCACCAGAGTAGATCCTCTGGAAGAGAGCATGGCAACCCACTCCAGTATTCGTGTCTGGAGAATCCTATGGACAGAGGAAACTGGCGGGCTACAGTCCATGGGGTTGCAAAGAGTCAGACACGACTGAGTGACTAAGCACACACCGCCTATACACAGGAAGGACAGGGACCGTCTCTCCTGACGATGCCCGGCTGCATGCTCTGCGTCCCCTCCCCTCCAGCCACTCACCCACTTCCACGAACTCATTGTCCTCCAGGGCCACGTCCAGTGGGTCCTCATTGTCCAGCAGGCCCAAGCCTTTGCAGCGGCGCACGAGGAAGCGGGCGTCGTCCACCGAGGCGAAGCCACCATTGTCAGGCTTGTTCTTGATGTACCGCCGCACAGCCTCCCGGCCCAGCCAGCCCACCGTGAGCTGCGCGTCCTGGCAGGGCACGGCCAGCCACTCTCCGCGAACGTGCACCGTGTACCTGGGCATGGCTCCTCTGCCTGTGACAGTCACCGTGCGGGCGGGGAGAGCTTTATTGGGAGTCACTGCCGAGGTGTGGTCCACAGACCTAGGATGGACTTTCAAACACCCCCCCCTCCTTTCCCTGACTCATTCCCGCAGGGGATAAATATTTATTGAGGGCCCCACGGTGTCCATTTGAGTTTTGCCACTGAGCGAGGAGCAAGAGTGAGGGTTGCCGCTGCCGGCTACCTGCCCTCCACGTCTGCTACCAGACAGGCCTGCGGTCTCCAGCCTGGGGGTCCTGGCACCTGTGGGCCCTGCTGCTGACCTCTCTCTGCAGGGGCTCTGATTCCTCCCTCCCCTGGTTTCTGTCTGTGTCCCTTCATTGCTGGCCGCTTATAAACACCATGTTCCTGTGTTTATCTGGAATTACTCAACTGTAAAATGCTCTCCACACCAGGAAGTGTGGCAATCCTCATCCATTTGTTTATTCCCCAAATACCTGTTGAGCAACTTTGCCCTTACCACAACTAAGGTTTTCTGAAGCTGTCCCTCTAGAGATCATCTTCACAACTCAAGGTCACCATCTGGGTGACAAGCCACCGTGGACTGGAGGTGAACAGCTCAGACAGCCATAGGTGGGGTGCGGCTCCACCACTTATCATCCTGGAGCAGTAAGTTATTGACCAGCCTGTGTTTCCTCATCCAAAAGCAAAGGGACTTGTTGGGGGCCAGAGTGAGGTACTCCGCCCGTGACAAAGGTCATGAGGAAGGAGGCTCGACATACGCAAAGGCGGGATCGAGCCTCAGGAGTCCCCCTGGAAATCCTCGAGCATCTACCCCCATAACCAGACCCTGCCTACTTTACTACTTTGTGCTCATCTACACCTCTGACTTTACGGGGGGCTGTCCCCCACCACCTCTTTCGGAGAAGGAGTTAATTTAGAGCTCCAGTTAATAAAAACTCCTGGGCGTGACAAGAGTGTTTTAACCTACAAACTCCTCTGAAGGTTCTCTGGCCTGCCTGACAGGCTTGTCCGGCCACATGTGATTGCTCACAGCCTCCCAACTGTGAGAGGCACGAGATGCTTTAAACCTTCTAAAAACAGGTTCCTTAGAAAAGTTAGAAAACCATCAGTATAAGTATAGTGGGCTGATTAGAAATTTTATTGGTGAAGGGTTTTTCATTTGTTGAGCCAATGTTTGTTGCTAAGACTCCACATCCCCTGCCCTTACACACATTAATGAATATATAGAAGAAATAAGTATTAACCTTTGATATAAATCACATTAGACCTTAAGCTAAGTAAATTCTTTCCTTAACTAAAACCCACTACACCCTCACCCTATAGGAATGTAACTTTATTTGGGTGGCATCTGTTTTAAGAATAATCACCCTTGGAGAAAAAACTGTTCTGGTTGACTGACCACTGTCACAAGGAGAGGGTCATAAATTGTCATCAGGCCCCCCTGGCCAGAAGATGATGTAACACCCCTAAGACCTCTGTATACATTTGTATGAAGCACCTGACTTTAATAAAAGTCAGGACTGCTGTCCCCACGTGACTTTTGTATAACATCTCAGTGTATAAAAACAGACTCTGGAAAATAAAGAATTGGGATCAGTTCCTCAAAAGACTGGTCTCCCCATGTCTCTCTCTCTCTCACTCTGGCTGAGTCTCCATCTGGAGCGCAGAACCCGCCATGCTTACTAATTATGCCTGGGCTTCTAAGATCCGACCAGGGAGGCCTCAGTGTCTCTCCTTCGGGAGAATGGAAGGACGCCTGTGGCCTGCGTAAGTGGTGCAAGCTTCTTGTCTTGAAGTTTTATTGGTCTCCCGCGTAAACCAAGCTACTCAGCCTCTTTTCTCCACTAAATTTTCCTACTGAGCTATCCTCATTCTATTACTCTTTATATCTTTGATGAATATTTAAATAGTCGCCGAAGCCATCTCCCCTTCGAATACCCTGGATCAGCCGGGGCAGGACCCCAGCAGGACTAATTTCCTCACTGCAGTGTTTGCAGTATCTATGCCTTGTATGTGCTAAGTTGCTGTGGCTGTGTCTGACTCTTTGTGACCCCATGGAGCCCACCAGGCTCCTCTGTCCATGGGATTCTTCAGGCAAGAATACTGGGGTGCATTGCCATTTCCTACTCCAGGGGATCTTCCCAACCCAGGGATAGAACCTGGGTCTCACATTTCCTATATTGTCAGGCATGTTCTTTACCACCAGCGCCACCTGGGAATCCCTACCCATGCTCAAATCCTGGCCCCACCATTTCCTGACTGTGTGACCTCTGGGCAAGTTACTTGACTTCTCTGGGCCTCAGTTTCTTCACCTACAAAATGAAGATGATATTAGTACCTATTTCAAAGGGCTTTTGGGAGGACTAAATGAGTTTATACATGTAAAGCTCTTAGAGCAGCACCTGGTACAATGGAAATGCTACAAAATTGTGATGACTATCATTGAGACTTTTTAAAAGTTTTTTAAAACAATATATTAAAAAATATTTGGCTGCATTGTGTCTTATCTGAGGCACACGAGATCTTCATTGCATCATGAGTGATCTTTCTTTGCTTCGCTGCTGCTGCTGCTAAGTCGCTTCAGTCGTGTCCGACTCTGTGCGACCCCATAGATGGCAGCCCCTCCATCCCTGGTATTCTCCAGGCAAGACCACTGGAGTGGGTTAACATTTCCTTCTCCTAAAACCTTCAGTGGGGGTAAATGGCCCTTTTCTAGGCTGCTTTCCTTCTTCTTTACCATTATAAAGAAGTTATTTTTTTTTCATTGAAGGATAGTTGATTTACAGTGTTAATTATCGCTGTACAGCAACCATGATTCAGTTGTATATACATATATACATTCTTTTTAAAATAGTCTTTTCCATTATGGTTTATCACATTATATTGACTATAGTTCCCTGTGCTATACATGAGGACCTTGTTTATCCATACTATATGTAACAGCTTACATCTGCCAACCACAGCCCCCCACTCCCTCTCTCCCCCAGCCACCTCCCCAGTAGCAACCACCAGTCTATACTCTATGTCTGTGATTCTGTTTGTTTCATGGATAGGTTCATTTGTATCATATTTGAGATTCCACATGTAAGTGACATAATATAGTATTCATCTTTCTCTTTTGGACTTACTTCACTTAGTATGATAATCTCTAGTTGCATCCCTGCTGTTGCAAATGGCATTATTTTGTTCTTTTTTATGGCTAAGTAGTATTCTACTATATATATATATATGTGAAAGAAAGAAAGTGAAAGTTTGCTCAGTTGTGTCTGACTTTTTGTGATCCCATGGACTGTAGCCTGCCAGCCTCCTCTGTCCATGGAATTCTCCAGGCAAGAATACTGGAGTGGGTGGCCGTTCCCTTCTCCAGGGGAATCTTCCCAACCCAGGGATCAAACCCATGTCTCCTGCATTGTAGGCAGATTCTTTACCGACTGAGCCAGCAGGGAAGTGCCTGTATATATGTACCACATCTTTATCTTTTCATCTGTCGATGGACATCAGATTGTTTCCATGTCTTGGCTATTGTGAACAGTGCTGCTGTGAACACAGGGGTGCAAGTATCTTTTTGAATAGTTTTGTCTGGATATACACCCAGGAGTGGGATTGCAGGATCATGTGGAAGTTCTTAGTTTTCTGAGGAGCCTCCATACTGTTCTCCACAGTGGCTACACCAATGTACATTCCCACGTTGGATGATTCTCTTTTCTCCACACACACAGTTGGACACGACTAAGCGACTTCACTTTCACTTTTCATTTTCATGCATTGGAGAAGGAAATGGCAACCCACTCCAGTGTTCTTGCCTGGAGAATCCCAGGGACGGGGGAGCCTGGTGGGCTGCCATCTATGGGGTCGCACAGAGTTGGACACGACTGAAGCGACTTAGCAGCAGTAGCAGCAGAAATTACTTATTTTTGTTCACTCAGAAATTATGTGTGAACCCAGCCTGGCACAAAGACATTCAACGTACACTTATTAGCTGAGTAAGGGTATGCTGAGCTGAGTAAGTGTATTTGCTGAGTACAAAGACATTCTACATACACTTATTGCTGCCGCTGCTGCTAAGTGGCTTCAGTCATGTCCAACTCTGTGCGACCCCATAGACGGCAGCCCACCAGGCTCCTCTGTCCCTGGGATTCTCCAGGCAAGAATACTGGAGTGGATTGCCATATACTTATTAGCTGAGTTAAATGTACATTGAGCTGAGTAAGTGTATTAGCTGAATAAGCATAGCTGCCACTGAACTGGCTCCAGGTAAATCCCTATGAACATTTGTCTTTAGCGCCCTCTACCTCCTCCATCCCGTCCTTCAAGACCACCCTCATGTATCCCTGGCCCCAATTCATGTTCAGTATCACTAATCAATGACATTAGCTTAAAGTATGGGGTATGCTTATAGATCAAGGGAAGACTCCTAAAGCATCACCTGTGTCCATGGATTTGCTCAAGTCCAATCACTTAGGGCTCCCCAGGTGGCCCAATGGTAAAGAATCTGCCTGCCAAAGCAGGAGATGCATGTTCTATCCCTGGGGTTGGGAAGACCCCTTGGAGGAGGTAAAATGGCAACTCCAGTATTCCTGCCTGGAGAATCCCATGGACAGAGGAGCCTGGCAGGCTATAGTCCATGGTGTTGCAAAGAGTCAAACACAGCTGAGTGACTGAGCATGCACACAATCACATAGAATGTGATTATATCCCATGAATTTGAGCTGAACTCTGTCCTCTGATAGTCCCGGCATGGAGATGAGTGAGAGCAGAAGCTTGAAAAACAGAATTGCACTGCAGTGTAGAAACATGCCCAAAGGGAGAGAACTGTTTGGGACAGTGAAAGCAGGGAAGTCTGAGGACTACAAGAAGGGTCAAGGTGTTTGCTTCAATTTAAGACCTCCCCCCTCTTTTTACTACATTAGCACTTTTGGAGGGTATTTAACGATGATATACCCCAACCACATTTATCCTTCAAGATACCATTCCTCTTTGCTAGAGTTTACTTGGCCATGGGTGGATCAAAGCTGGGTCAGTCTCACCTATGGGAATTTTGAATTAGGACAGTCTCTCCATATGGTAAGAACTATCTGCAACAGTAAAGTTAGGGGTGGCCAGACTATACAAGGTGGGCCAGTTGAGTTCAGTCACTCAGTCGTGTCCAACTGTTTGCAAATAGAAATGGAAGATAAGAGTATTGATGTCTCTCCTGTCCTGGTGTCAGGGCCCTTCTGTCCGTCCTCAGATGCTGATAACCTCCCCTTACCCTGTGTTCTTAAAATAATCCTTTTCTCTTTCTGAACTCTAGTCATCGGGGTTGCTATCACTTACGATCAAAGCATCCTAACTAATAGACCAGTGGTTTCCAAGCTCTGTGCTGAGGCACCCTAGGGCACTTCATTACATTCATGGGGGTACGTTGTTACTCTCTCACTTGGATCAAGTTGTTGTATTGTTTTTAATTCTTTCTTCCTCTGTGTTGTATGCTGTTTGTTGGTGGAGAATGTTTGCTGATCACTAAGGAGATGAGGCAGGTTGAATAGATTGTCAGGTATACCTGAGGGAAGAAGCAGGGTATTCAGGTTGACCATCTGACCCTAACAGACAGGAGAACAGGCCAGCAGGGGATCCAGGTATGGGGAGCAGAGTGCTCCCCCAAGTTTATACACTTTTGGTAAGGGAGTTGATCCTATGTCCACCAGCTGGGTGATGAGCAAATCTAACCAAGTATTCATGTGTAAGTTTATTTAAAAAGAAAAATCTTAATTATGCTGAATTTTTGGTGTGCAGAAGACTCAAATTAGAGAGCTTAAAAAAGAGGTAAATAATAATATGTTGACATGTCTATCTTGTGACCATGCTGCTGCTGCTGCTGCTGCTAAGTAGCTTCATATAGGGAGAAAATGAATATGAAATAATTGAAAAACCTGACATTTATAAATCAAAAGGTTAAGCTTTGCTAAAATTCACTGTACAAAGAACACGCCACCAGGGCTGCAGCAGGGGGAGGTAGCTCAGCTTTATTTATGAAAAAAAAAAATCACTGACAAAACAATAAAAAGCCAAAACTAAAAAGACATTTTTAGTTACAATGTGAGCTGAAGCGTTGTATTTTTTTATGAATTTGATTTTAAAAAGAGAAATATCTGACATCAGCAATGGGCAGGTCCTTAATCCACTTTTAAATCTTTCCCCACAAGCATGGCAGTCACAGGGTGCATGGATGCCTTGTGCTCCTTGTAGGTACGGATGGCTTGATCATGGGATTTGTCAAAGGCAGCAAGGTCCCTGCATTGAGAAAAAAAAAAAAGATAATGACTTGTTGACTTGTTTTGGCAAATTTTATTATGGCTTGCAAAGCAAACAGATTAATAATACGTATGCCAGGTTATATTTTTTCAGAATTCCTGTCAAATTCATAGTCAAAATAATTTCACTGAGGTATTTTTAAATTGTATCTTGTGGCCACGATAACAACTTTTTTCAATTTTACCAAGCATTCCTTTATTAAATGTCAAGCAACCTACTCTTCTACCTAATTGCAACATTTGAATTAAACAGGTTTGGCTTTACCTGCTTGATCCTTCTTGCATTTAACTTCAGACACTTTTTTCTTGTGCTTCCCTACTCACCAATGATCTTCTACTTGATTTTAAAGATCTTCCTGTGTATATAAGATTGCCTTCGATTTATTTCCTTTTCAGCAGCATCTAATCCTATTTGGCTGGCCCATAACAGATAATCTTCTTAAAAAGCTAACGAAATCATCTCAAATTTAAAACATTTAGAAGTGTTAACTCCTATTCCAAAATTATATCTATAATCTTTAACAAATTTTAAAATATTATTTTTAGATTGCACTTTACAAAGTATTATAGCAACAACAAAAATATCTGTTTAAGATTTTTCTTTCCCATTCTTAATGTAAAGTCAAAGCACAGGGAGACTTGGTTCTTACTTGAATAAGGGCCGTGTAAACTTCATCCTTCCTTGTTCAGTTGCCATTTTTAGAGCCAAAGGAATTGCTTCCTCCCATTTCGATTGAATGCAGAGTCGTAACCATCTAAAAGGAGGATTTTAGGTGGTATGGGGTGGGAAATGAGGTGGGAACAGGATATGACAGGCACATCTGAAAACTTCTGTAATGACAAATAATCCCATTATAGCTGCACTGCACACCACTTTATATTATGTCCTTATTCTGAGAATCTCAAATCCTTATATATATCGTTCAATAATTGGAGAAGAGAAGGAAGAAAAGTGTGTTCTTGAAAAATATCATGTTTTAGAATTTGGATTATGTAGGTGCTCATGGGCCTAACATATGCAATTTCTGAAGGAATTAAACTTTGATTCAGGCTTATACTACCAAATTTAAATTAAGAAAGATGGACAGAATCAAAGATTTCTGACTGTTCCCATTTCAGAGCCCATTTGGTTAGTTGTGGAAGAGTGCTGATTTACCACTGGATCCTTAATTCTAATTTTTTTAAAGGCAAGAGAAGCTTACAGAGAATTCTAACAAAAACTAATATGATCATATTACAGACACTGCAACTATTCCTTAAAGACCACTATAACTCTGTATATAGATGCAGTGAATTTAACAAGGATTTCTCGAGACTCAAGTATGTCTCACATGCTGCTTCCCCTTTCTCTATCTGTTAAACTAGTTTTCCACTTTCTTCCACAGAGACAAGTTAAAATGATGTACCTGAATCGTATTTCAGAATTGTTAATGGCATTGAAGTTGTACACCTCTTGCATTCGCTTTATGTGCCCCAATGGAAGAGGTGCCTAGAGCAAAATAAAGAAGTATAACGTATCATTTCAACAGGATTCCTTGGAAGAAAGGAGTGGGAGAGAAATTCTTAGCCAGATTAAAATCCTCAAGTGTATAATATAGCAATTAGTTAGATAAAAATAAACAAATGCACACTAAGATAAATTTTGTGCAAACTTATTCTGAATATGGATGTCCTGCTAGGAGGCAAAGTGTTAGTCACTCAGTCGTGTCCAGCTCTTTGCGACCGCATGGACTGTAGCCCACCAGCCTCCATAGATTTCTCCAGGCAAGAATACTGGAGTGGGTAGCCATTTCCTTCTCCAGGGGATCTTCCTCACCCAGGTCTCCTGCACTGCAGGCAGATCCTTTACCGTCTGAGCCACCAGGGAAGCACTATGAGCCAAGGGTTAATTTAATTTGCAAGATACATGGAGAATTAAATGAGAAGTACTCTCTTGAGACTTTTGGATGTGTATAAATACTAACTTTCAGACCCTTTCCAGAATCTTTCAAGTTCTTCCTTATACTTTACATATCTTAAATTTATTCTATTCTCCAGATTCAATCACAGTTAATTTTTTTCCCTCACTGAGTTCCCCCAGTGTTATCTTTGTATGTTTCCTCTGAAATCCCTTTTAAATTATCTATATCCCTACAAAATAGCAGTTTTTAAATTTTTATCTTACCCTTTTCAGAATGTGATGACTAATATGTACCCTTTCCTTAAGGGGAAAGTACATATATAAATATGAACTTATGTGTACAGTTTCAGGGGATTCATCAACTCTTGTGACCAAGTTGTGTGTGTGAGAGAGTGCTCAGTCATGTCTGACTCTTTGCAACCTCACAGACTATAGCCCACTGGGCTCCTCTGTCTGTGGAATTTTCCAGGCAAGAATACTGGAACGGGTTGCCCTTTCCTACTCCAGGGAATCTTCCCAACCCAGGGATCGAACCCACATCTCTTCCATTTCCTGCACTGGCAGGTGGATTCTTTACCACTGTGCCATCTAGGAAGCCCCTGTGCCCAGGTTAACCCGCCCTAAAGGGAGAACAAGTTTGGGTGAAGGAGAGAAAGAAGAGTTCAGTTTGGTCAAGTGGAGAGTCTGTGGTGCCTGCATGATGCAGGCTGAGGAACCACGAGGTAGTCGGTAACTCTCTGCTCCAGCCACGACTTTTTCTTACAGAACCTCACTCCCACTCATTAACCATCTCTGCTCTCACTGACTGCAAGACCCTTCCCAAATCGTTTCAGTTCAACTCAGCTCCAAGTCAAGCCAGGCTGGCCAGCTGGTTATGGTCTCGTCCTCAGTGCCCTTCCTCTCCAGTGTTTGATGTGCCTGCTCCCTAGTCACCCCATCATTTCTCTTTTCGCAGTTCCAGGAGACAGGGCAGGAGGGGCTACAGAAGTGTGTGATGACGGCTTCATGCACTAAAAAATACTCTAAAGCCCCTGTTGCTGTAAAATGCTATTCCTCATCTTGTATCAATTCCACAGGAAATTCTGTTCAAAAGTCTCCATCCCTCTCAAGGTCCTTAGACCTAAGTTCTTAGGTCTAAGGACCTGTCTTACAATAAGAAAGACCTCACTGTGTCCCACTCAACATACAGCATCTCCTCTCAGCTGTGCCTATTCATTTAATCCCCTGGCTTTGAAACCTTCAAATCTGCTTGGACTTCTTCCTGTTAACCCCTAATCCAGTGAGTCCCCAAACCCCTCGCTCCATCCTGTGATCTCCTTCTCCTGTTCTTTCCCTTCCCACCAGCTCCCTCCCTCCTGTCCTGGGCTCCTTCGAGTCTCCCAACTAACTTCACTGCCAGCATTCCTCATTCCATCCAGCCTCCCCAGCATCAGAGGAATAGTCGTCATAATCACCATTGCATCAGATGAAAGTGAAAGTTAAGTCGCTCAGTCGTGTCTGACTCTTTGCGACCCCATGGACTGTAGCCTATCAGGCTCCTCCGTCCATGGGATTTTCCAGGCAAGAGTGCTGGAGTGGACTGCGATTTCCTTCTCCATGGGATCTTCCCAACCCAGGAATCAAACCCGTGTCTCCTGCATTGCGGGCAGACGCTTTACCGTCTGAGCCACCAGATGACTCGTCGTTAAAAATGTGAAATCCTTTGCTCCTATCTAGAACCACATCTAACATTTCTAGCTTGACATTCAAGACTTGTCACATCGGGTCCCAGCAGTCTTTCTTGTGTTCTCTCCATTAACCTCTTTCCCAAACCCACAGTTTCCTCCTCTTGCAACACCGGCCACGCTCTGTCATGTTCCGCTCTGTCTGACTTGAATTTGTACCTCCCTGCTGATTCTGTTCTGCTCAGATCAATCCCCAGTTCCCCCAAATCCTTCCTGATTACCCCGGTTGGAAGGGAATCCTTCTTCCCTTTTTTCACAAATGACACCTAAAATTCCTTTTACTGCTAAATTTTGCATGTGTGACCGTTCCTAGTAGCTTATAAACTTTTTGAGGACATGGGATATTTCTTTCTTACATACTTTTATATTCAACACTGTATTAAACATAGCAGGCATTCAATCAACAAATGTTTTTAAGTAAACAAATGAATTTTAACAAATCATTTTTTTCTGTTAGTTTCTACATTAATACTTTTCCAATGCTATGCCTTTATGCCCATTTTAATTTCTAATATTTTGAGCTAGTACTTACATTCTGGAGCATCTGTGCTAAAAATTCATTCACTTGATGGGAAGAGAAGTCTTTTAGGTCTGCTGAGCTGAATGAATTTAAATCATCATCTTTGGCCTGAAATAAATGTTGCCTGATTATTTACATTCATGTACAACTCAACAAAATGTATTGGTTTATCTGACATAAAAGTTAAGAAAGAGAAATACAAGGATACATAAGATTATAAAAAAATTAAATTAAGCATTAGCTATAAATCATTCTGAGATGGCATCAGTGTAAGTTAAAGAGCTGATATGATTCCTAGATCTATATTACTTAAGAAAAATTAGACTGTTAAGAGTGGAGGAAACTTTTGACATCCTCTGCCATTTGCATTATGTAGATTTCCAAAGTAAAGAAACACTGCAAAATACACGGCAGGTAATTTACAGGCCAATTCAAAAATGTGGGTAAAAAATCATATTGCATATTCTTTAAAATACCACACTAAGGAACACATAAGTCCACAAACAGATCTCTCCCTTCATCTCCACATATTCTATTTTCCCCTGCTTAAATCTTGGAAATTGTCTAAGGAAAAAAAAGTGCTTCTGTACTTTTCAATTTAGGATTTACTGTGATTTATCTTTGAGGAAATGATTAAGGAATATTAATAAAGCTTATCAAAATGGGTATTTTTAGAATCTTTTAAAATAGTTTCAAATTATTTTAAACTAGGGTTTCTTTTAAAAGAAATATATGCATGGGGAACACATGTATACCTGTGGTGGATTCATTTTGATATTTGGCAAAACTAATACAATTTTGTAAAGTTTAAAAATAAAATTAAAAAAAAAAAAAAAAAAGAAATATATGCAAAGGTTTGAAAAAAAAATCAAATAGGACCAAATGAAAAATTCCTCTGCTTTTGCTCCCTGTCTCTAAGTCCCACTCCTCAGAAACCTATATTAATAGTTCCTTGTATATCCCTCCAGAAAATTTAATGTATGCATATACATCTTTGCATAGAAACATTATTTTACAGCTTCCTCCCCTTCAAAATGCCCTTAATATCAGAACTTATTCCCTTTTTAGAAACTGACGTCAATATTAGAAGTTACAGATCTCATTCTTTGCTTAAAAACATGCAAATTTAAACTATCGAGGATATACTTATTAGTGGTAAAATCATAAAGAGCAGGGAAAAGATAAAACCACAATTCATGGTCACGGTTACATGGCAGGGCCAGGTCGGTGGAGAGAAGAACGAGACGGGGAGGGCCAAGTACCAACAGAGGAGGTACATATGTGTACAGCCAGCCCACTGCTCTGACAGGAAACTGTTGAATTTTGTATTTTCTTATGTTCATATTTTATTTAAAACCAGAGTATCTTTGTCATGGTTTCCCATTCTGTTTTCCTGATTTGCCTTACTCCTGATTTGGTTTCTTTTCCTTTTGCTGGCTTTCCCTTGGTTCTCCTAATACCTGGAGCTTTCTACTCCTCTCTTACACTCCAGTCCCAGACTTTGGGGGAAACTGTGCCTCCCTATCTCTTCTTCTAAGGGCCCCTATATTCATCGTTCCCAAAAATCATTTCCTCTCCCCTAAGAGGCCTATATTTCCCTTTCCCTTTTAAGATCAAGAAAAATCAGAACCAATACCATCAACATCCATTTGTTTTCCCCTCAAATTTAACTTTACACACTGGGGGCTGGTATATGTTATTTTGGACAAACCAGACTGAATGAATAGCCTTTCCGAGCACATGAGTTCATAAGTAAAGCACCACTCTCCCACTTCATTGAGTAGAGACATATTTGTACAATTCAAAAAGGAGGCAAAAACCATACATTACTACTCACAGTGATCCATCTTTGACTCAAGGAAATGCAAGCATTTGTCAGGGTCATATCATAACTGCAACAATGAAAAAATATTAGAGCTTATATTTTATACAAAGCCACATGCTTTTGCATCAATGCCATTCTGAAATTATAGAACATTCTTAAATCTCAGAGTTCTTTTGAAAATAACCCCAGAGTGATGGCAATAGGAAATCTTCTACCTGATTTAAATATGACTGATATCCTCTAAGAACACAGAAATCCAAGTAGATACCAAGTTCATGAAACACTGGATTATTTTGTTTTTTATTATTGTCTGTGCTGGGCCTTTGTTGCTACGTGAGGGCTTGCTCTCACTGTAGCGAGCATGGGCTACTCTTCACTGCTGTGTGCGGTCTTCTCACTGCGGTATGCAGGCTTCTCAGTGTAGCGGCTTCTCTCGTTGTGGAGCACAAGCTCTAGAACTTGGGTTCAGTAGTTGTGGTGACTGGCTTACTTGCCGTGAGGCGTGTGGGGTCAAACCGCTGTCCCTTGCCCTGCCAGGCGGATTCTTAACCACTGGACCACCAGGGAAGCCCCAACACTGGATTATGCATTGGAGAGAATGCCAAAACCTCGTAGCAGAGACTGTCACACGCTTCAGCAGTATGTGCTGAAGGGGCTGGGCTGAGCATATGCAGTGTTTTCTGATGGCAGGAGCAGTTGCGGGTACACAGGACAACCTGGCAACCACCACAAGGTCCTTGCCTTCGTGGATTTTACCTCCCATGGTTCCACCCATCTAATCATCCACCAGATCTGCCAGTAACTGCTGCGTGATAGGCACTGTCCTAGATGATGGGGAAATAATGGTGAAACCCTTGGGAGACTCCAAAATCTTGTGATTTTGTTCCTCTCTCTTCAGAAGAAAGCAGAATTAACGAACCCTGATCATTAAGCAAAGCAACTTATGTTAAGGTTTATGAGTTCTCAGCTTGGAAAACAAATCATGCATTTTGCAACAATGAAAAAGACCATGTAATGTGTGTGAACTTCTTGTAAAACATCCCTCTTTGTCTGTAAGTCATGCTTGCTTGATGTGAAATGTTTCTGTTAGAACACAGAGGGGTACCTGTCCTGCAGGGCCTAAATGAGGTAAGTTTGATTATAAGTGACCACAGAACTTGCTTTCAGACTTTGTGCCATGGGGCAAGATAATAAAAGGGTCAAAGCAGTGACCTTTTTGTTTGCATTTTGTTTTGTGGCCCCATGGCTTGTGGGATTTTAATTTCCTGACGAGGGATTGAACCTGGGCCCTTAGCAGTGAGGGCCTTAACCACTGTGCCACCAGAGAGTTCCCAGCAGTGATCTTTTCTGAATTAAGCTGCCAGTTTATTTTCATGAAGTAGTCAGGCTGTGGGCAGTGGGCAGGACCTTTTGACTGCCCTCGAGTCCAAAGTGGGACCAGAGGTCCTTGACTGCTCAGAATGTAAATTACCTTCAATTAGAACATGACTTCGGAGAAGGCAATGGCACCCCACTCCAGTACTCTTGCCTGGAAAATCCCATGGATGGAGGAGCCTGGCAGGCTGCAGTCCATGGGGGGTCACAGAGTTGGACACGACTGAGCGACTTCACTTTGACTTTTCACTTTCATGCATTGGAGAAGGAAATGGCAACCCACTCCAGTGTTCTTGCCTGGAGAATCCCAGGGACGGGGGAGCCGGGTGGGCTGCCGTCTATGGGGTCGCACAGAGTCGGACACGACTGAAGTGACTTAGCAGCAGCAGCAGAACATGACTTAGTACTGATTTCATAAGAAACAGCAGGACAGTAAAAAAAAAAAAATCTTCAGCTGGTCTGTTTCTTGGTGCCTGAAACTTCCTTCTCAATGTCAAAAAAAAAATTAAATAAGGATTAGCCCAGGCAGGCAAAGCAATCCTTTCTTAGGGCAAGGTCCTAAGGAAAGTAACGAGTGACCCAAGTATAAGGCCTGTTCTCCTGGTGCTTCAGTGGAGTGAAGGAGAAAGACTTAATAATTACACAAATAGGGGAGGACGGGGACGCAGGGACGCGGTTTGAGCTCAGGCTCCCCTCGACCCGCGTCCCGCCGTAAAAAAAAAAATAAATAAATAATTACACAAATAAATTTAAGATTACAGTCGTGGCAACAACTGTGAAGAAGTGATCTACAGCACCGAGAAACCCAAAATGGGAGACTTGACCTAGTTAGAGAGGTCAAGGAGTGCTCCCATGAGAAAGTGGTTCTTGAGTTGAGACTGGAATTAACTGGGTAAAGAGTACTCAGGTAGAGGGAACAGCAAGTTCCTGGCCGCAACACGGAACAGTCAGCATCTCTGAACAGGACTCTTGGAAGACCAGGGTTCAGGCCCCTGCTTTAAGGAGTGTGCTTTGTGTAAAAGGCAGTATAATGGGTTGATGGCAACCAAAGTTTAAATCTCAACTCTCATATCTCCTGTGCAACCTTTGACAAGACCCTTTACTCTAGCTAAGCCTAATATACCTCCTCTGGAAGTGGGGATGGTAATTTATGAAACTGTTGTAATAATGAACATAAGGCTCTTGTGTTATTTTTCTTACTACAAAGGTTTTCAAGAAAAGGGTAATATCTTATTCTTTTCTGTATCTCTCACTGTCTTTGTGCAGAAAGGAGGCACAGTTGCTGTGTCAGGTCCGACTCTTTGCGACTCCATAGACTGTAGCCTGACAGGCTCCTCTGTCCATGGGATTTCCCAGGCAAGAATACTGGAGTGGGTTGCCATTTCCTTCTCCAGGGGAATCTTCCCGACCCAGGGATCAAACCCGCATCTCCTGCATTGGCAGGCAGGTTCTTTACCACTGAGACACCAGAGAAGGCCTCTCAGTAAATACCTGCAAGGACTTTAACTAATTTATATTTATAATATTACGGAAATTACTTTTTTGACCCCAGGGTTAAGGTTCTAACACCTAAGAACTCAACTCTTATTACAAACTAGTAATAGCTTAAGGAAGGCATAAAACTCTCTCAGATACTTTGAGGAGCTCTAGGATTTCAGAGAATGAGAAGGAAAGCTTTAGAATGTAAGCATTTACTTGGGTTTTACAGGGGGCAGTCCAGGAGAGTACAGCCAGGTGTTCCAATCCACTTGATTGAGAATATCAACCTGAGAAGAGAAGGCACACGCAGTTTACTACAGAACAGTCTTTTCTATTGAAAAAAAAAATCTAAAACAGATTTTTAGGTCCTCAAATGTATAATTCTGTCTACACTGATGTGCAAGATAATTTTTAAGTCTCTCTGAAATAAATGTATATTAATCGGCAGTATTCTTTTAAATAAATAGGAAAATCAAGTATACACACAAATCTCTGAACATATTATTGCAAGTTGCTCTGATATAGGAAAATTCTACACATTAGTTCATCCTGTTGAGACCACATTTTAAATAGGAAAACATTCAATGAAAGACTGAGTCTTAAATTCTTGGCCAGTACCACTATCAGGCAACTCAAATCGGCCTAACAAATAGCTATTAAATAAAGACAGATTAGGCATGCAAAATAAGAAAACTCTTAAAATCCAACCTTATCTTTAAAGTGGGAATACAAGAAATCCTTCCAGTTATCAGTAGTTATGCTCTTGTAGGAAAATTTCTCAACATAAGCCTTTAAGAATCCTAGGAAAACCTCTAAGGTTTTTTAAAAAGAAGAAAAAAAAGTCAATTAATAGATAAATAATTAATATATTTTTTTGGCACATTGTACCAAACAGCAGAGAACATTCAGAGAAAAGGAAAAGCAGAGAGGGCTACAAGGATAGAATAATGTCAAAATGTTCAAAAGTAGAGGTAGAATTTAAGTTGTACCTTGAAGAACATATGTAATTTGGTGGAAGGGAGAAGAGAAATCCTAATTAGAGATAAGAGGATGACATAAGACACAGAAAAGGAATACACAACATAAATTCTAAAAGCAATGATCCGAGTATGACTAGAGAGGAGGAAAATCAAATTGGACAGGCAGGATGGATCCAGATGAGGAAGGGCTTTCAACGTCTATCAAGTCAAAGTCCAAAAGAGAGTACAGTTATTTATTTATCTAACCATAAGTTTTTATTTTTTTAATTGAGGTATCATTGATTTACAATGTATTAGTTTTAGGTATACAGCAAAGTGATTCAATTATACATATCTGTGTGTGTATACATATATTTTTTTTCATATTCTTTTCCAAAAGAGAGTACTTTTAAATGCTCATCAATGGGGAAGGTTACATAAACTCCATACAATTGGTATTAAAAAGCATAAGCTAGATTTGTAAATTCTGTTATGGAAAGATATATGTGAACCATTGTTGAATTAAAAAACAAATGTAAAAAAATATAGAACAAATACATAATATGATCCATTTTCTGTATTTAAAATAAGTATATGTACTTATTTGTCTGTTCATTTACACTGAGAAAAAGATCTGGAGCCATATACACTAAACTGAGGGACTCTCACTTGTCACCCCTATAACCTTCTATACCACATTAAGTGTTTTCAATGAGCACAAGCTATTTTCCTAATTTTTAAAATATTGAAGAGGTTTTTTTTCCTTTGAAGTGAAGCAGTACAATTCAGAATGCAGGGGCTATTCAAGGTTTCAAATAGAGAGGTAATGTCAGAAAATGATATAGATTTCTTTAGCAGCTACATAAAGAATGAACTGGAAGGATAAGACAGAGAAAAAACAATAGTTAAAAACTTTATTACTCTTGAAAAAAAATCAGAAAACGCCAACTACTTGCCTGGTCCTCCAAGAAGCTGTTCAAGGTAAAAGAGTAAAGCAAAGCCCTTCTCATAGGGAACTGAAGAATATGCCACGTCAGGGTCTGTGTTCGTCAGGTCAACCACGAGTTTGGTGAAAGGATGGGTCTCCCCAAAAGTCTTTATCTGTGGGACACAGAGAAAAGTTCAAATATGAAGTCTGGTTACCACCTTGCAGACAAGCCAGTAAGGAAGTGTTACTTTACTTAGTGTCATAACTTTAGGGGAATCTAAATTTTAGGAGAATTTAGAGAGTGGTAATTATAGGATATGTTAGCACACATTTCTGGAAATCAATTAATGGAATGGCTACTAGTGTAAGATTCTGTAATATTTCTTGCCTAGACTAGAACAATGTTTCAGTGCCTGGTTAGCAAATTCAGCTCTCAGGAGAGAGCATTTAAACATGACATAAATATGCCAAATAAAATTCAAACTCATTGAATATATTCATTGCAAAGCCCAGTAAGCTCCGACTAGTCATGAACACCACCATACACAGGATAAGGATTAACATGTAACAAGAGAACATAATACCAGCATCCGCTTGCTTTCCCACACTAGTAAAAATGACTTTCTTATTGCCATTTAGTACAGTGTAAAGTAAAGCTGCCTTACAAACTGAATCTTTGAGTTTGACTTACACAACCTGGGATGGATGCTTTTAGAAGTATGACTTATTTACCGAATTCTGGAGTTCTCCCCATCCGCCCAGAGCGTGAAAATGTCTAAACTTTTCACCAAACAGTCGTCCACAAATGTGGCGTTCCAAGTATACGGTATGTCCTTCATTTAACCTGAAAAAAATTGAAGAATAAAAACACTGGCACAGCTGAGGAAAAAAGGCATGTGATCAACAAGATCTTTTCTTTTTGGTGTTTCTACAGAGCAAAGCAATTGTAAAGTGTGAATACTCCACTCTAAGCAGACTGCTCTGCGTGGCTTCCTTGCATTCAGTTCAGAGCAATGGGAAGCCCAGCCCAGAAGGTGGCAGTGTGGGAAGTTAAGCTGTGGCTCTGGTTCTATGCGTCCCTGTGTTAAAATGTGACCACACCACGAACTAAATAGCATCAGCTGAAAACTTCTTTTCTATCTGACACTGTGCCAAATATTACAGAATTAAAGAAAAAAACCCTGTAAAGAGATGATAACAAAGATATACACACAATCCAGAGACGTGGAAGGCAGGGAAAGAAATAAAATCAAGAACCAATAAAGAAGGAATAATAATAAATCTTACCAAAAGTGATCCCAAGTTTTGTTGGTCACTAGATTTCCTGTCCAACTATGAGATATTTCATGTGCTATAACCTAAAGGAAATAGAGGAAGTGATTATCTAAGTCTAAAATAATTTATTATGTAAGCATTCTACTTTTTTCAATTCCATGTTGTTCATTTCATTTTTTCCCCACATTTTCAGTTTTTTTAACATTAGCTGAAATATTCAAGGAATTATTCAGTTCAGCAAAAAAACAAAAAACACAATTTAGCCAAACATAAAGTATTGTAGAGTTTAAAAAATGGAAATTCAACATTATTTTAATAATACTAAATAGATACATCACTCCATTAAATAATATTTCATAAATATATCAAGAGATCAAACCATAAAATGTTCTTAAATCTAAGGCAATTAAGAGCGTAGTATATGGCTGATACATGTTGAGGTTTGACAGAAAACGACAAAATTCTGTAAATAAATTATCCTTCAATTAAAAAATAAATTAATTAAAAAAATAAAGTTGGATGGGTTCAGAAAAAAAAACAACAATGTAGTAATGTCTTGCAACAAGATAATACATTTTAACTTACATTGGAGAGTGACTTGTCACCAGCCTAAAAAAATAAAGAAAATTACCTTAGTATTTCAGAAATCAAATTCAGACTATATCTAAACGACAGCCTATGTCAAGACATACGTCTGCCATTTATGGTTCACTGTATTTCTGCTATTGTACTCCAAATAGTTCAAAAGCAACATGTATTGAGGAAATTTTTTAAAAATGCAGGACTAAAAAATAGCATTATTCTTTCTCTCCTTAATCTTGGGAATTTTCCCAATACCAAGAGGCCAGTATACTTGTCTCTAATTTCCCAGAAACATTTCTCCTCTTCCATTTTTTTTAATGTACCCTAATTTTCTTTCATTCTCTCCTTAAAACCCACAGGATATTTAAGAAAATTTTGTAGTGTCCTGTGTCTACTAAGGTGTATTTTATTTATTTAGTTGCCAATCCATTACTCACTTGGTTTTAGGAAGGATTTAAAGTAGCTTACAAAGGCATATAAAATATAGCTATATACTATGGGCTAATTCTTCCCTAGTCATGGTAAATGGAGTTTTGTTTTGCCTTTAACCAGAACCTACATGCCAACTGTAAATGTTTCTTTCTCTGGATACACAATCCATCAATAGACTGTTATTACACAACCTTCCAGTCCCAGCATCCCAAAGCACCTTGAACCTATATTATTTTCTCCCAAATGGCCAAGTTAGAAGTTGATATGATGATAGTAACTACAAGAAACAATAAAATCAGAAACAAAGATTACATAAATAAAAGACTTTAAAAAAATTATTAGGAGCTGAAGTTTCTTCTTATCTAGGTGTATGTTTGAAGCAAATTCAACTTTAGATGAAGAAACATTTACACTTACCAGCAGAGTAGGAGTTACAAAAGTGAGGCAAGGGTTCTCCATGCCGCCATAGGGAAAGGATGGCGGCAGGACCAATAGGTCATACTGCCCCCAAATATATGGGCCTCCCAGATCTTCTGCAATTTTAAGCATAGATTCAGTCTGGAAAATGAATGCATATATATTTGTACATCTTAATCATTGCCATCATAAATTTCTTAAAAGTACACATTGCTTTCTACGAAGGCTATGAGTTAATGATGCTATTTTAAATGAAAATGATACCCCAAAAACGCATCAACTGCAAACTCATATAAAATAAGATACACTATTTGACTCTTTTACCACATTACTTAAAACCATTCGTTTCATACTCAAAATCTTAAATCTACTTTCTATCACTATTATTTTAAAAAGGGTAACTTTATGACCAACCTCAGAAAATTCGTAAGCAGACTTTTCCACCTGCTCTTTCTCGGACCATACCAATGTCCTTGGGCCAATCTGTCTGCAAAATGAAAAGGCTCAATAAAAATGAAATTCAGGGCAAATTACTCACCTGGTTCTAGGAAAGATTTAAAGTGTCTGCACACAAATCCTGACAGGAGTATGATTTACCACATGCTTATGGGGAGGAGGTGAGGCTAAGTGGTTTTTCTGAGGTACAAACCTCCTGTTGTACATGCGGCAGTAAATCTGCTTGTCTATAAAGGGGAGCAGCTTGAGCCACATGAAAACCTAGACGTTACGTGCCCCCAAAGGTTAGCTCACTGGCTCAAGTAAGACCCTTAGGGATCTAGTTTTTTCTTCCCTCAATGTTACAACTGTAGAAACCCAGTCATGGCTCAATAAGAGATTATTCTAGAATAGAAGTGGATGTAAACTCTGTTATGCACTTAAAGGTTGATCGCTTTTATAGAAGAATAAACAAACAGAAAGAGAAGGAAATTCTGTCAAATGCTGTAACATGGTGCAATAAGGCGGTTACTGATGGACACATACTCTCTGATTATCTATGAGTCAAACTCAGTGTCAAACTCAGTGAAACAGAAAACAGAACAGTGGTTATAGAGGTGGAAATGGAGCTGTTGTATAAAGGGTACAGAGGTTCAATTTTTCAAGATGAAAAAGTTTTAGAGATTTGTTTCAATAATGACACAAGTGACTACTGAACTATATATTACAGCTAGTTATTATAATTTTGTGTTTCTCTTAAAACCACAATTTAAATACAAGGAAGAAACAAATATAACTATATATCACATATAGGACTATAACTCAAACATTTTTTTAATCTAAATTTCATCTTGAAAATTGTATGCAATGCAAATACCAAACAATAAGACTTTGCCTTGATATTCTTCCCCAGAAAGGCAGTGGACTCTAGGGCAATGCCTCTAAACATCAACATGCTTACAGTTATTTGGAGAGCTTGTGCAAATACAAAGTTTGATGTAGTAGGTCTGGGATAGGACCCAAGGACTTGTCTTTCTTATTCCTTTTTAAAAATATTTATTTATTTGGCTGTGCCAGGTCATAGCTGCAACATGTGGGATCTAGTTCCTCAACCAGGGATTGAACCCAGGCCCCCTGCATTGGGAAAATGGAGTCTTAGCCACTGGACCATCAGGGAAGTTCTCGCCTTTCTAACTAACTCCCAGGAGATGCCAAAGCTATTGGTCTGTAGACCACTGTGAGTAGAAATGGTAACCAGGGCTATGTAATATAAATTAATGACAGCTGCAAATGTGAGCTACGTGTGTAATTTTAAATTGTCTAGTAGCCACATTTTTTTTAAAAAAAAAAAAGCAAAATGAAGAGGGTGAAATCGGTTTTAATACTATATTTTGTTTAACCCAATATACCAAAAATATTATCATTTTGACATGTAATCAGCATAAAAGATTATTAGTAAAATATTTTGCATTCTTTTTTTTCATATTAAGTCTTTAGAAATCCAGTGTGTGGTTTACATTTATAGCACATCAAGCCTCATGTGGTTAGTGGCTGCTCCTCCAGACAGCAGAGTTCTAAGCTACAGGGGCTCCAACATCAGATGGCCTAGGATGGGTCCCAGCTCTGATATTTTCTAGCTATGCTACTCTGACCCAGTTATTTAAACTCACTGAGTTTTTTTTATTGGTAAAATGAGAAAGAGTAATTGTATTCATTTCACAGAGGTGTGAGGATTCAAGAGGATGATGCTCTGCAAAGTGAAAATGAAAGTCTCTGAGTCGTGTCTGACTCTTTGTGATCCCATGGACAATACAGTCCATGGAACTCTCCAGGTCAGAACACTGGAGGGGGTAGCCTTTCCCTCCTCCAGGGGATCTTCCCAGCCCAGGGATTGAACCCAGCTCTCCCGCATTGCAGGCAGATTCTTTACCAGCTGAGCCACAAGGGAAGCCTGATGCATTGGAGCTGGTACCTAATGAGACCTGCTAATTGGCAACTGCTATGACAATGATGACAATTATTTAGTGAGTGCCTCCTATACGTCAGGAGCTTTACTTATGTTGGGTCTATCAATCCTCACAAAAATCTTTTGAAGTACATATGATTATTTCTAGGTTTTAGGTGACGAAGATAAAACCCCAAAACCTTCAGCATCCTCTGAAGTGAGATGTGGGTATGTCTTGGTGAGTGTTCATCCTGATGCTCACAGATGCTCATCCTGAGAAGTGAGCTACCCTGGGATGTTCATAGTTAACTTCGAGAGCTGGACCAGAAGCTGTGTTTGTCTGACATGTCCACCATGTCCACATTTCTGGCAATTTAAAGAATGTGATTACTATACAGCCATTCTTAGTTTTCAGTTGTTTAGAAATAGGAACAAACAAGAAATTAAGAAAAGGGCACTCTAGCTGCTGGTACGGAGAAGGCAATGGCACCCCACTCCAGTACTCTTGCCTGGAAAATCCCATGGATGGAGGAGCCTGGTAGGCTGCAATCCATGGGTTCGATAAGAGTCAAACACGACTGAGCGACTTCACTTTCCCTTTTCACTTTCACGCATTGGAGAAGGAAATGGCAACCCACTCCAGTGTCCTTGCCTGGAGAATCCCAGGGATGGGGGAGCCTGGTGGGCTGCCGTCTATGGGGCACACAGAGTCAGACACGACTGAAGCGACTTAGCAGCAGCAGCAGCTGCTGGTAAAATTTTAACAAAATATCTTATATTTCTGTAATATTCATAGGCTTCCAAGTGCTTTAAAATACTTTATCTCATTTATTGCACATAATCACCCAATGAGGTAGGAAGGGGGATGTCGTAATTTGAAGGATGAAAAAACAGAGGTTATGAGGATTGACTTGTTTAAACTTGTTTTAGACTCCAGATTAACAGTAAGAGTATGCTCATTCTCTAATACTTGGAAAGTCCAAGGGGTGACTGGTAAAGATCTTTTAATTTAAAATTAATTTGTGATTCACATTTCATGATTAGATTTGAATATTTCTAGAGCTGTCAGCTTATTATCTTGAGAAACACAAAAGTGATCTAACAATAAATCCTGACAGAGGGTCAAAACACCTAAGGTTTGATCTTTGTGTATACTTCAAAATTTGTTCAAAAGCTCACCTGCTTTCTAAAGCTCCAACAACCAAAGCAATCAGGTAGCAGGGGATTGGAACCTGAAGGGGCAAACAAGACACACAGTACATGCTCGAATTAGTGATTAGGAATGTTAACAGAATAAGACAATTCATATTCAAAAGAAAGTTTCCTTTCAAATCTCCAAACATTAGTGTAGATTACTTTCTTTTGGTACTTCTCAAATGGTTCCCATTTTTGAGGGGTCTAGCAGTTCAAAATTGTAATATAAAAACTTTCAAAACATCTATTTTCCTTTTATCCTATGGAAGGAAAGCTTCTGAAATGTGAAAAATACGACTGCACAGTATTACAAGGTACCTCTTAAGCATTTCACAAAAATTAACATATAAGAAGGCAACTGTGCTTTCCTCTTTGTTTTGTCCTTTCTTCTTGAATTAAAAAATTTCATTTTAAATTGCTTTTTTGAAATCACTCCTGGCATATTTGAGAGACACAAAATAATCCAGCAATGAAAGGATGCTAAAGGTTTTAGAATCCCAGAAGCTGGTGTGGGGACAGAATTGTCCACTGTGATTCAATGACAAGTTCTGCTAAGGAGGATGATTTTAAAAAGCATTAATGTACACACAGACAACAGACACAATTCATTAAAAGTCAAAGAAAGAAGTCAAACTACCAGCTACCTAGGAATTGTAACTTAAAGGACTGAAACTGTTTTTTGGTCTAAGCGCTCTTCCATCTGTGAAGACTACGCCAATACATACCCATAGTTCGGTACCAGGGCAGGTCAAAGTAACTTAGGAACAAGAAACCTGCTACTGACTGAGATGAGCAAAAATGCATCAGGCACACCCCCTACCATACCTACCCAGCAGCTTCCTTCTTCAATACAATGTTGCAAGCAGAATTAAATATTTCAAAAGAGCAAGAGATAGAGAAAAAAAGCAGAAGCTGCATTCTAAATTCTGAAATATTTCAAAAGCCATTTTGCTTTCCAAATGGGAAGAAGCTATTTAGAGTTCACCACCAACTAAAACACAAAATCTAGACCCTAAGATCTTACTTTTTGGCTGAATCTGTAAATTTTCCTGTTCGGGTCTTCTGGGTCAGGTGCTTCTCCGTCACGAATGGCACTCATAAGTGCCACCAGTTCTTTGGGGACAGACACCTAATGGAGAAGAAAAGTCATTACCAGTTATAAATAAAATGTTCTACATAAAATAACCTCTTCCGCCTTCTTGACTCTTGATCCAGTAGACTATGAACTCAGTACAGTCATACGTATCAGTTTTATAAACAGAATTAGCGTATGTAAAACTGGCTTCTTTAAAAATGAATGTGAAATATCAACATTTTCATTCACCTATTCATACTGAAAGCATCTGGTAGAAACTAGATTAAAATCCCAGCTCCGCCATTTACTAACTGCATGGACTTGGGTAAATAACCCTCCTGAGCCTCCATTTCCTAAATCAAATGAGGGTCATACTTCATAGAATTGTTGTGAGGAATAAATAACCTAAATTTATGTTACTTATAAAGAACGTACATTATTTATTTTAATCATTTATTTTTATTATGTTAATATTTTTATCACACCTGGCAATGGTAGTCACCAGGCCTGATCCCCTCTATACCCTCAGGAGAGATTCAAAAGGATGCTATACTCACTTTAGAACAGAGAATACAACTCTGAAAATTTAAATATTTAAAACATAAGAGTTACAACATTCTACTTTTAAAATATCTAAAGTTTAAAAATAAAATAAAATTTAAAAAAAAATAAAAAAATAAAATATCTTAATTTATGTATTTTTGGCTGTGCTAGGCTTTCTCTAGTTATGTCAAGTAGGGGCTACTCTCTAGTTGCAGTGTGCAGGATTCTCACTGCAGTGGCTTCTCTTGTTGCACAGCACAGGCTCCAGGCAGGCAGGCTTTCGCAGCTGCAGCAGGCAGGCTCAGTAGCTGTGGCACAAGCTTAGCTGCTGCGTGGCACATGGAATCTTCCCTGACCAGAGACTGAACCCGTGTCTCCTGCACTGACAGGTGGATTCTTATCCATTGTGTCACCAGGGAAGTCCCAAATTCTACTTTTTAAGGGTCTTGAGTGTGAGGAACTTAAGCTTATTGCTGAGAAAGGTGAAATAATCTTCTCTGGAACCTTGTATGGGGAAGATCCTTATGGAGCAAACCTATGGTCATTGGTGTGTGTACCCCAGCTCCATGATTCTGAAAGTGTTACTTCTAATGAATGCCAGGATAGAGGACCATCCCCTGAGTATTAGTGACTTAGCAAGCATCCATCCCAACAATTGTGGACTTTCTTGTTCTGTCTGCACGTAGTAATGTTAGTCCCTCAGTTGTGTCTGACTCTTTGTGACCCTGTGAACTGTAGCCCACCAGCCTTCTCTGTCCATAGGATTCTCCAGGCAAGAATGGTGGAGTGGGTTGCCATCCCCTTTTTCAGAGGATCTTCCCAATCCAGGGATTGAACCCTGGCCCAGCCCTCAAAGCTGTTACTGCGACAAGCACAGAATCAGGAGCTCCAGAACCAGCGCTGCTATAGCCACAGATCCTGGAGCTAAAAGCCTAGAGACTACTGTGGTTCCACTTCCTCCCTTCATTTAGGCAGTGATACGTCATCCAGATGAGAAAGCTGAGGTGGTGAGGTCACAAGACTTGCCGAAGATCATGCAGTTATTCAGTGGTGGAGAAGATCCCAGATCCTGGGATTCTTGGCCTCCAACTGTAGTTTTTGCAGCGTTATGCTCAGGGTGGTTTGGTGGTGGGACAATGTGGGAATCAAGATGTTTCCATAAATACCAGATGGTCCTCAGTTCCATTTGCCTGGTATGAGTAAGTCTAGCCTCTGGGCTAGACTTATTAATTATAGTCCACCTTTTATTAATTATAGTCCACCTTTTCGTAAAAGGGTTAGCAGTACCTACAACAAGAATACGTTGGAAATGCATACAAATAAGTCTGTAATATACACCCATTAGGATACCTAGATAGATATTTATATGGCTAGTTCCCAGGTGGTGCTAGTGGTAAAGAATTCACCAGCAATGCAGGAGACAGAAGGGATGTGGGTTTGATCCCTGGGTCGGGAAAACCCCCTGGAGGAGGAAATGGCAACCCTTCCAGTATTGTTCCCTGGGAAATCCCACAGACAGAGGAGCCTGGTGGGCTATGGTCCATGGGGTTGCAAAGAGTAGGACACGACTGAAACGATATGCACAAAGTGCATTTATACAGCATTTAATCCTAGAAATTTTTTTCAAAGTTAAAAAGAGTTGCTCCCAAATTCTTGATTTTAGGTCTAGAATTCTTTTTTTGTGTATGTTATTTTATTTATTTTTGGCTGCACTTGGTCTTGGTTGCTGCATAGGTTTTTTTCTCTAGTTGCAGCAAGCAGGGGTTACTGTTCGTTGCAGTGTGCGAGCTTTTCACTGCCGTGGCTTCTCTTGCTGCAGAGCATTGGTCTAGTTGCGGCTCCCAGCTCTAGAGACAGGCTCAATAGTTGTGGCACACGGGCCTAGGTGCTTTGCGGCATGCAGGATCTCCCGGGAGCAGGGATCGAACCCTGTACTGGCAGGTGGATTCTTCACCAATGATCCACCAGGAAAGCCTCTGAATTCTTTTTAAAATCAGAATGACACTCATTTCCCTTTTTTACATTTATGTTTGAAACTGCCTTTGGAACAGAGGTTCAAAATGAGATCCATTTTTCTAACATATTTCAGGCAGAATTTAATAAGTAAACTATTGCTAGCTAAAAAAAACATTATTATCTCTGCTTATCATTATTGACTTATTTGATTCATTTTGGAAACACAATCTGTGTTCATGGATTGGAAGAATTAATATTGCTAAAACATCCATACTACCCAAAGCAATCTATAGATTTAATGTAGTCCCTATAAAAATACTCATACAGAACAATTCAGCTAATAATTTCAGTAATAGTTACCTCTGCGCTGTAGGTTAATTTCACGGAAGGAGTGTCCTGGCAAGGAAGAATAGCTCTACAGTGGATAGCCTGGGAGAGAGAGGGAAAAAAGAAACAGCTGTTTCCCTGACTCATAAATCAAGTCATTAAGAAGTCATTACAATTGCAGCATTGTTCTTAGATACGTTCTTTTAAAAGTAAAAATGTCTCACATTTTTTCAGTTCTTTTCAAGTAGCAAAAGTAGATCTGTGGATAAAAAAATCTAATTTCCCCTTTTAATGTATGCCCCACCCTCACATTTCAGTTGGAGCATGAAGCAAGGTTAAACAATGATTCCTGAGCAACAGTAGCGCCCAATGAGAAGTTGTTAAGAACCCTGTCAAAAAAGGCTCTTTAGTGAAGTAAATTTGAGAGCCATGGCATGTTACATGCCTGTCTGGGAGAGTCACCAGGAACATTAGCTTTCTGAAGGCTCTGAAGAAACCTGTTCAAATTCTTATACTTATTTCAACACAAAACCCACTTTCTTTTGGTTAATTATTAAAGTCTAATGGGACGCCAGTTTTCTGAGAAACACAGCTTGGACAATGCGGTTAAGGTCTTGACATTTTGATCTTGTGGCAAACCTTGAAAGTAAACACTAGGAAGACAGGAGGGAGAAAGAAAAGTCTCTTTTAACACCATCTAGACATATCCATTCACCTAACAGGTAGAGCGTTTCTTTGCTTCCACATCCATCTGTCATAATGATCAATTCCATCAAGAAGAATGACCAGAGTACCTACAATTTCATACCCTGGCCTGTTGTCAGATAAGTCTGCATCTATTGCTGGTGAGCAAAGGGAACCCAACCTCACTGAGCTAGAAGGAACATTGACACTCACCTCTCTCTCTGAGGTTGTTATAAATCCCAGACACACTTCACACCTCTGCAAACTTCCTCCTATCCTCCAGACACCAGCTCTTTTCACTTCAGATCTAATAGATTCTCCAAAGATACAGGAGTCCAAGTGACCTCACTTCTAGTTGGATTAAGTTGAACTAGAAGAACCAGATAGTCTGCTCTCCCCAAACAAGGTTCTAAGACCATGCATTTAGGGTTCCTTAAAGGTTCATGGTTATGTGACTCCGCAATGCCAGGGGTGAGGTTTATGTGTATTTCACTGGATAAGACCAAACCCAGGAAAATATGCATAGAGAACAGCTATAAGCAAACTCATCAAACAAAACATGTCTATGTGCTTCCTATCAACTGTAGTAATTTAACTGAAATCGCTTTCCTCCATTTTGAAAACTGCTGCCAACAAGAAATGGAATAAAATGTTCAAAATTCACATTCTTGTGACTCACAGATCTTGCATTTCTTGCTAGCTTTAGTTTATGGACATTCCATAATAATTACTGATGAAAATCAAATAAGAGATGGAGTGTATAATTGGTACATTCTTGCCTAGATCATGGTATCTCTTCCAGATTAGTGAACTGAGGGTTTCTTGACAAAAAATAAAACTTCATTTGGCAATAAAAAGTAAACATTGCCAGCATTGCTTCTTTTCTGATAGACTTGTTTTCAAATGTGAGCCTACCATAGTGTCTTACACAGAGGAATATTTAAAGGATTAAATATGCAGAGTACCTTACACAATGCTTGGAAATATAGTCAATGTTTAATGAAATAAATTCTTTTAATTGTAAACTATTTGATTGCTAAAAGAATTAGTTTTGTTTCTTTCAGGAGTTTGACACGTATTATTCTTGTGACAGACTATCTCTAAGTATGTTCTTTATTTTTAGTTTTTAAACAGAAAATAGATGTAGTCTAAATCATATCATCTTAATGGTACATTAATATATATACATAATGTGTACATGTGTAAATGTGTAAGAAAAATCTGGAAAGGCTACCGACCAACTCAGTTGTTATCTCTGGACAAGGGTGTCTGGAGAGGAATGGGAAATCTGATCCTTCCCTTTATTGTTAAGCAGTTTTCATAACCAGTACATATTTTGTTTAACAGTGTTTTCCTTTCATTTTAAGACCATTTACTGAGTGCCCACTCTATGCCAAGTTCTATGGTAGGTACTGAGGATATGAATATATTAATAAATATGACCTAGATAGTCCAGCCTAGGTAGACATGTTTCAAATGAAAGGAAGTTTCTTTTTAAAAGTAATATATGAATGTATTAATGGTGAGAGATATAAATGAAAATGTATGTAGTCTTTATAAGATAAATACTATCTTAGGTAAGATCCCAGTATCCGTAAGACCACTGTCCACTTTGCTTCATTCAGTTGCATGAGCTGGGAATAAGAAACCATCCCAAGTCCTTTTTACCTGGCACTGACTAAAGAGATAGGGGTGCTCTTTCCCAGAAGTTTGTTCAGGAGTGAGCCACTGAAGAGCAGAAGATTTTGGAGATGTCTCGAAAGAAATCTCTATAACAATTTCTTGATTTCTGTATGAAAGGAACAAATACATTAATAGTATACAATTCAATCTAACTAAAATTTTAATTCATAGTACATAAACAACATGATATACACCAAATAATATAAACAGAATTTTATGAGGTCTCATTACTGCTTGAGAGTAAGTTCTAGGAATGTTTGCCTTGCACGCTCTTACCTGAGTGTCAGCCTATGAGTCTTTTTTTCTACATGGTAACTGCTTATGAAGATGTAAGAGGAAATAATATTAGGTGAACACCCCAGCTTTTTTTCTGTGATACCAGGTAATCTTTTACAGTGGTGGGAAGGTAGAAGAAATAACTTTGGAATGCTGACGACCACTGCAGGGGTGGCAGAGCATAACACAGGGCAGTGCTAGTTTGCAAACTGTTTCTGGAAGAGTTAAGTCAAGAACTTGAGAGTAAATGTTCATGTCTGTTAAATCTATGATAAAAGCATATGTGTTTGTATTTAATCTCTTCTTCCTAGTAATTAGTTTTTACTGCATTTTACAAAAGTATTAGCCTGTGGTGGACTGGAACTAACAAAAACTGGGTCCTTCACCCAGATAGATTGAGCAGCATTGTTAATGAAGAAACAGCAAGAGCCCTGGAGACCAGTGGCTGTGCTTGAGTCCTGACTCTACCACTGACTGTGAACTTGGCTGTGCTGTGAACTTGAGCAAATTATTTGACCTTCCTATGCCATAGTTGCTTCATCTGTGGAATATGGTTAATGATATACCTCATAAATTATGTGTGTTTCCTTTCTTTTTCTTAAATGGGAAGAGAAGATATGAAAACACTGGCTGGTACAAGGTGGGATTAGATTGACTTTGCTCTAGGTCAGTGGTTTTCCACCATTTATTCCCTCCCCAATATACCAAGGAGTGGGATATACTCCCAACATGACACCTCTGGCTAACTTTCTTGAACAAGTTACCTTCTGTCTCGGAGGTTCCCTTCCCTCATTTGTCACTTGTATTAATCGAATAACAATGACAAACACATAACCATTTCACCTAACCATTTCTACATACTAATCTTGGGATAAGAGCTGTAGATGTAGTCTTTAATCCTTATAGTGCATGCATGCTAAGTTACTTCAGTCATGCCCCTTTGTGACCCATGGACTGTAGCCCACCAGGCTCCTCTGTCCATGGGATTCTCCAAGCAAGAATACTGGAGTGGGTTGCCATGCCCTCCTCCAGGGGATCTTTTCATCCCAGGGATCAAACCTGCATCTCTTACATCTCCTCATTAGCAGGCAGGTTCTTTACCAGTAGGGCCACCTGGGAAGCCCAAACGCTTATAGTAACCCTTTGTAAAATGTAGATCACGCCACAAAGGGTTACTATAGGGATTAGAAGAAAGAATACATCTACAGCACTCATCTCAAGCACTTATGTTTGTCATTGTTATTCCATTAATAAAACTGGCCAGCCTCTGGCGAGGAGGTGAAAAATACACAGCTTGTAAGAGCTTCCCAGGTGACCCAGAAATGCTTCCTTAAGGCATTCCCACCATCACTCTAGGTATTACTAACATGATGAGTGAAGAAGTAACAGTTATCAAGTCCTATTTTTGAGTATTTTATACAGTGAATTTCTTTAGTATTTTAGGAATATATAATTTTCACTATAAGCTTCGATCTGAACAGCAGATTGGTAGGAGGAGTGTACCAATTACTACATACACACAAACTAAAAATAGGAAATGAAAAAAGAAACTACAATAAAAATATATATTCCCCTTATTTAGCCATAAAAGAGAAAGATAAGAATATCCATACTTGCATAGAGCAATAGGAAGAGAGATTTCGATTGGTGATCCTTTGTAACTTTGTCTTTCTCCAAGAGTATATTTGACTTCTTGTCCATTGATGACCACTTTTTCTATTGTGAGGTCCTTTGTATCCAGAATCTAGAAATAAATCAGTATTTTTAGATGATAAGAAAATTGTTTTATGCACTGGGAAAAACTAAATGATAGTCACAGTCTTACTACAATTTCAGATTAGAACTAGTTGCTTTAAGATAGAGTAAGATACAGAGTGAAAGACAGGAATTAAAGGAGTTGACAGTTAGCGTAGGTCCCAATCCACATTCTCTAAACTTCCCCTCTACCGTCTGAGCTACCAGGGAAGCCCTGGCTTTAAGTAAAAGTCAGATCTAAATGAAAATGCCTTTGCTTCTGTCTCCTAAAACTTAACTTCTCTACTATGAAAAAGCTCATCCATAACTTGTCTTTCATCATGACTCCTCAATATATATTACCTTGTATTTCTTCCTACAATTCATATAGTCCTACTGCTCTGTACTAATTTCACAGACCCCAAAATTAAAACAAATCTTGGTGCTAATCAGGCAAATAAGCAGACTGTACTGCTTTGTGTATCTAGAGAACGTCCAACCTGGTTACAGCAACTCTGATCAAATGGCCCTACAGAGCAGCGGTCCCCAACCTTCTTGGCACCAGGGACTGGTTTCACAGAAGACAATTTTTCCACAGACCAGGGGGGTTGGGGGGATGGTTTCAGGATGATTCATCCACATCACATTTATTGTGTACTTTATTATTATTACATCAGCTCCATCACAGATTATCAGGCATTAGACCCTGGAAGTTGGGGACCCCTGCTACTGGGAGATTGGGAGTGCATATCTACTTGCCAGGCAGATTATCTGCTTTGGGCAGGAAGGGAGTGGCAACAAGTGTCTGAGGATTTTCCATCCCAATGTTCCTCTATCTAAGCCCTAGAACCCATACCCTTTCATTATCTCTCAACTAATCTCTTGTCCTAGAATCTTCAACCTTCCTATGCCACAAGCCTGTTTCCAAACAACTTAAAGCTTCCAGCTTCCTATATTAATTTTAAAACTTCACTCAATCCTTCTGCCCGCTTTGATAACTATTCTACTTTTCTCCTTCCTTCCTTAAACTCCAAGGGTTATCTCTGGCTGCTATTTCCACTTCCTCATCAATCTATCCTCCCTTTCTCCTCTTTAGTCTGACTTCTAGTTTCTGTGCCACAGGAAGGGCAGTCCTCCTGATCAATAGGTCTTTTCTGTTCAGTAACCTGGACCTCTGCTGCTAATGGCCCCAGTGGACCATAACATCTGTTTGAAGGCCTTTCCTTGGCTGCACACATTAATGATGTGTGAAGTCACACATCTTTGTCTAATACTTTTTTCCTCCCCCTCCTATCTAACTACAAAATCTAGATATGTCCCCATGCACTAACTAGCCTTGGGCTTTCAGTTTACTTACCATATTCAATCCCTAGTTTTGCTCATTCTCACATCTTCACCTGGAACCTCTGTGCAGGTGACTACCCATCTCTTTCGCAGCTGCCTCCCCTCCCCAGGACTTCAGCAGGTATCTCTAACTGTCTGGTTAACATTTCCATGGGAAATAGCATCTCATATTCAATAGGCTCCTGAAGATTCTAAAAACAAAGCCACCCTTCTGTACCCCAAGTTTGCTCTCTCTCCTGTTGTCTCTATTCCACTGATGGAACTCCTCAACTTACCTAAGATTTGAAATATTCAAATAATCCACAATTGGTCCCACTTCCCAATCCCACATAGCCAAGTAACAAAGTTTTCTTTCACACTGTCCTCATAGTTTTTTTTTTCCTTCCACCACCACCCTAGGTCAGGCCCTGTGAACTTTCAGAACTGCTCACTATCTAACCTTCCTACCTCTGACATCTTTCCCTGGAAATCTGGCCTAGAATAGCATGGGGAGTTAGACAGCCAAGAAACAGTCACTTTCCAATCCCCTCTCTTTTGGATCAGTTAACTGGGTGATAAGTTGAGGAAATTTCAACAATTTTATTCTTATCTAGAGTCTAGAGTTTTTGGCTGGGAAGAAATTTCCATCCTGGTTTTATTATCTTTTCCCTTTCTCTTTGTTTTTTAAGAGCAGCCAAATTTGTTATGAGTATCATCAGTTTTCCTTCCAAAGGGCAATTATTATTTCTTTTGGAGTACTCCTCTTTTTGGGAAGTCCCTCAATGGTTGCCCTTACTCTAAATTAAATTATCTTCCCACTCTTGCACATTCAGAAATACTGGATTTTATAGCTTAAGAATAATAAAGGTACTCCTTTGCTCATATTCCAGTACTTGTTTCTGAATATCTGATTTGCTGTAAAAACCTGATGGGAGTATCTTATGTATATAAACTACTTATGTTTATACTACTTTTATAACCATAAGGGTTTTCCTGGTGGCTCAGCTGGTAAAGAATCTGCCTGCAATGTGGGAGACCTGGGTTCAAGCCCTGGGTTGGGAAGATCCCCTGGAGAAGGGAAAGGCTACCCCCTCCAGTATTCTGGGCTGGAGAATTCCATGGACTATACAGTCCATGTGGTCACAAAGAGTGGAACACGACTGAGTGACTTTCACTTCACTAAAACCATAAGGGTGAATCATTTGGGTCATTTCCCAGTGGAACATTTTCTATTTTTTGTATTGCCTAAACTTTTCAAACCTGTTCTGTATCAGAAAACTGTTTTAACTGTTTTTCTGTGAAACCTTTTCCCTATCTTCTGTGTTTGTTACAGCAGCTGGCCCAGCTTTCTCCAGCAGCACTTACTGTGCCACATTACAAGGATTTGTTTTATCCATTAGACTGAGGGCTCTTCAAAAGAAAAAGAATGTTACTTAGGCTCGCATTCCCAGAATTTCACACAGTGCCAGAGAAACAGTAGATGCCAATTAATGCATGAAACAAGTCCTGGACCAAGAGAAAATAGGAAATGCAATGTTTAAGCTGTGTATCTCAAGTCCTAACCTCAGCTAGCACTCCCAAATTACTTAAGAAATTCCCCTTCAAATTTCACTGATAAATGTTATTAAGCAATTGATCAAAAATAGAAATGAGAAGGAAAAACCAAGGAAACTGGATAGTTGGCTAGTTGGAATTAGCAATTTAAAAATCTTCTCTTGAAATTTGCAGAATGCAAAAAAACAGGCAAGTTTTTAGACTGGAACTTTGAACAGACATAAAATTTAAGCGTCCTAACTCTAGCTTACTCATGGAACAGAGGTAAAGGTTTAATTTTTATAAATAGGAGTGCAAGGTCACATTAAGCAGTGACAAACTATCAAAATTCACTTTCTTTTACTAAAAGGAGAGATTGCATTGAAAGAGGACTTCAGTTCAGCCAATCCTAACTGGGCAAAGCTGTCTGCAATAATAAATGATAGCCTGGCATTTCAAGCAGACAAAGTGCAGCCTATAAGGAAATAGTTGTGATCTTGCTAATACTACTTTGATTTATTTATTTCCTTATAGTACTTCTGGGGACTACAAATCAATACATAGAGGAGTCCACCAATTTTTCAAACCAGAATTAGTCTAGGAAAATGTTAAATAACAAAGTAAGAAGGTTAGGTGCTTTATTGGTTCATATCAATGAACTCAAAATACAGGTCTATTACTCAAGCAGGCAAAAGTCATAAAAGCCACCAACTCTTATCTAAACTTATTAATACACCCAATCAGTGGATCCCACTGATTCACCCTATCAAGCTTACAATATACTTTCTCTATTGCTTATTGCTGGGCTGTAGTAGCCATCACCACACTATGCAATATATATGGCTAGTTTTCTTGTTCCTCTTATTTGTAAAAATCCTTATCTTTGAAATTCAAATATTATCAGACAGTTTGAGTAAGAACACTGGAAATAGGCTATGTTGTACAGATAAAATAATAACACTTCACAAAGCCAAACAAGTTTTTCATCATTCTGGTGGCTAGAGAGCTTGGAGAAGTCCTTATTTTCTAAGAAAGTGCAATATTACTTGCTGCTGGGAACCAACTATTAATCAGTTGTATTGAGACATCCTTAGAAAGCTTGAATGTCCCACCCCTCCTTAAATTATTCTCAGAGAAGGGTGATAAGAAGCAAAGGTAGGAAAAACCATGAATCCGGAGACAGCTGCACCTGGAGTTATAAAGCAGAGACTGAAAGTTATTACAGCGGGGCTCGGAATTCTAGGGGGTTTTAGAACTGGCAGGGAGATGGTGATCCGGTCGTATCCTGTAGATCTGCAGGTTGAAATAAAGGGGCCTGGGAGGGAGAGGTGGGACTGAGAATCTGCAGGACAGAGGGCCTGAGACTTAGCTAAGAGTGTGGACTGAGGAAAGTGGGCTGGGGACTGGAAGAATTCTGGGGCCTGAGGAGGGAGTTCTGGGCTGCAGGCCGAGGAAATGGGGAGACTACAGGGGGCGGCTTTAGCGCTGGGAGCTAGGATTAGCGGGGAAAGGAGAATTCCTGCTAAGATGAAACTTGAGGGCTGGGTGAGGAGCGGGGCGTAGAATGGGCACCAGGATGTGTCCAGGAACTGCGAAGGAGGCTTTGGGGGAAAGGAGTGGAGGAGAAGGCAGGTATACATAGTGGGAAAGAAGGAATGCAGAGACTCCAGTTGGACTGGGAGGGATCGATATGGGATGCGTAGGGGGCTGAAGACGGGGCACTGAGAAATGAGTTGAGGCTGAAGAGGAGGTGCAGAACAAGGGTTGTGGGCTGAGGAGGAGCATCTACGGATGCGTGAAGCAGGCGGAGGGCAGGCATCAGGAAGGGGCCGAAGCGGGGTGAGAGACGAGACGGGTGGCCAGGGAGAGGCGGGCACCCGGGAGCATGTCCCACCATACCAGGCTGCGCAGATTGTCCTCCTGGGACTGGATGGTGAGCGCGGCGGTCCCGCTCAGTACCCGGCGAGTAAAGTCGATGCTGCAACGCAGGTGCAGGTGTTTGGTCTGGCAGACGGACGCCGGGGAGGCCAAGGAGCACGTATCCACTACCTCGGGCATGGCTGTGAGGAGTCCCGATGCACACGATCTGCACCCCAGCTCTCAGCAACCAGACTACTCCGCTGAGCGCGAGAGAAAGGGGGAGTGAGGTAAAGAGAGGAGGAGGAATTCGCGGCGTCCGCTGGGAAAGGAAGTTCTTTAAAGTCAGTAAAGAGTAGGGTGTGGCATTGATGGAACTACAAGTCCCATGGTGCAGTGCGACAAGGCGTGCGCTTTGCTCTCTGGGAGTGTGTGTGTGTGTGTGTGTGTGTGTGTCGAGGGGTGTAGAAGTGGATCGATATTTCTCCCAAAGTGGGAGGAGGGGAGAAAAGGAGGGGAATGGAAGTTAGAGGAAGGGTAAGCAGATGGAAATAAGTGAAGGCTTTTATTTTAGTTCCATTCAACTTCGATGGAAGTTGCAATAGCAGTAGAAGTGTCAGGCCTACTGATGATTGTGGGTCATGAGAAGGGCGGGGTAAAAAGAGATAAGAGAACTGTCAGAACAACGTTTGTCGTGCAATTCCTCGTTAGTATAGTGGTGAGTATCCCCGCCTGTCACGCGGGAGACCGGGGTTCGATTCCCCGACGGGGAGGCACTGAAGAAGTTTTTTTTTTTTTTCCTTGCAGGGTTCATGTAAGCATTTCAAAAGCTACTGTGAAAGAGAGTCAACATCAGGGTTTATATTTTAAAACCGTTTTGTGTCTGCTTTCCACGTCGGCAACCCAGTATGTACATTTCCAGGCCCTAGAGATCAAAACGAAAATAAACCACATTCTCATCTTAGAAACTTAGAACGATTACCTCAGTATACTGTAGTGAGAGAATTTTATGATAAAAGTGTGCAGTGGGTGCAAGGGGAATGCAGACCTGGGGCATACTGGATGTGAGGAGGGGTTGAAGGATGACTTACCTAAAAAATGGAACCTCAGAGTTGAAACTGGGAAAATTGGAGAAGAATGTGTCTCGAAGGACTTTGAACAGCTGGACATTTAATCTTGAATGCTTAAAGGAACACTGGTAGCATTCAGAGAATGACTGTGTGTGTGTTAGTCTCCATCTGACTCTTTACGACCCCATGAACTGTAGCCCCTCAGACTCCTCTGTCCATGGGATTGTCCAGGTAAGAATACTGGAGTGGGTTGCCATGCCTTTCGCCAGGGGATCTTCCCTACCCATGGATCGAACCTGGACCTCCTGCATTTCAGGTAGAGTCCTTACAGTCAGAGCCACCAGGGAAGCCCCAGAAAATGGGTATGAGGTATCAAAACCAGAGTCAGGAGATTTGGAAACTGCCAGGCTTCCCTGGTGGCTCAGATGGTAAAGAACCCACCTGCAATGTGGGAGATCTGGGTTCAATCCCAGAGTTGGGAAGATCCCCTGGAGAAGGGCGTGGCAACCCACTCCAGTATTCTTGCCTGGAGAATTCAGACAAAGGAACCTGGGGGGTTACAGTCCGTGGGATCACAAAATGTGGAACACCACTGAGTGACTGTCACTTCACTTCCACTGCTAAAATAAATAGTCCAGGAAGAAGATGCTGGGGGCCTGACATAGGTATCTAATAAGTAGAGATGGAGAGGAAAGAATGGAAGGAATACTTAAGAGATAAGTGGTGTCACATTAAGAAGGAGCAGAAGATGATTTGTTAGGTTCTAGGCTTCAGTGGTTGGTTAGTCTAGTCTAACCAGAAGTAGAGACTATGTGAAGAGGACAGACTTAAGTGGGAAAGATCTAAGTTTAACTTGGGACAAATGGAGTTTGAGAATGTATGGGAGTCAGAGTGGAGGCATCCTTGAAACATTCTGGGGAAGGTTCAGGTAGATATGTGAGTATCATCATGCGGTGAGTCAAACTATGACAGTGAGTAAACTCAGCCCAGGGATCATGTGCAAAAAGAGCAGTGAAAACAGCTGGGAAGCTTGGAGCATGCCAGAATTTAAGAAAACAAAGCTAGAGGATGGGAGGAATCCTTTTACCGTGTGTATGTATACCAAATCACCACGCGCACACTTTCAATATCTTAACATTTTATTTCTCAATTCTACTTCAATAAAGTTGCATTTTTTAAAAGGTGGGGGATGGTGGTGCTAGAGTAAAAGAAACTCATGAAATAAACTAAAAAGAGCCAACCAGCAATGTCAAATACAGCCTAGAGGGCCATTACAATAAGAAGTAAAAAGTCTTCCTTGAATTTGGCAATGGGATGGAGGTGGGAAGATAGTGGTTTTGTTGACCTTTGTGGTTTAGTTGAAGGTGGATGACAGAGAACAGCAATTGAACAATAAAAAGAGTAGAGGGGAAATAGAACAGAGGCTGCTTTCTCAAGACCTGTGGCCAATGTGAGAAGGGAAGAAAAATGAGGAATAGGGAGGAGTATAGGAGTATGGTGCTGAGAAAACGTTGTCTTTAGAGAGAGGGAAACTTTAACATGTTTAAAGGTGAAAGGATTTCTAGAGAAGCTGAATTGAGCAGTTGGAGAGCACTACATCTCTCCGTTTTGTTTCAAAGTTATCTAGCAATTAAATTTGGCCCCAGCCACAGATAGAGAGGCTATTCAGTAGGGTATCCTTGTGTTGGCCCCTGCAAGCCAAAGGAGAACAAAATGAAACCTCTCAAACTATGAATTCCAATACCTTACACATGCATAAATCCTAACTCCATAGAGCCTAAGAATCTATGACATGATTGGCATTTGCAAACACATTTTGAGGCCTAAAAAGTGTTCCTGGTGTCACCAAATCTAGGGTAACAAATATGATGCACTATAATTGATTTAGCAAAAGAATATACAATCAAATTATCTTCCTAGTGGAGAAAGGATAGTTTGTTTTACTAAGAGAATGTCAATATCATCGTCTTCCATTATTAACCACCAGGAACCCATAGAGTTTATGCCTCTGTGTTAAAGAAGAGATATCCACAGACAAACACATATGAATCCCTCAAACAGATTAATAGATTAATCAAAAGACAAATATACAATAGGAATTGTTTTCTATGATACCACGGACACCCCAAAATAAGTGTACAATAATAGCAATTCACAAATAGGAGTGTCATTCATATCTAAAGGTGGATTGAGTTTTTTAAATGAAGCTTTCCATTGCTTTTCTAAAATGAAGATTCTATGAGGGTGTATATGCAACAGGAGATTTATATTTTATATATATATATTTTTTTTAAGATTTATTTTTTGACTATGGGAGGTGTTTGTTGCTGCATACAAGCTTTCTCCAGTTGAAGTGAGCAGGGGCTGCTGTTCATTGCAGTGTCCAGGCTTCTCATTGTGGTGGCTTCTCTTGTTGCAGAGCACAGGCTCTAAGCAAGGAGACTTCAGTAGTTGTGGCGCTCAGGCTCTGGAGCACAGGCTTAATAGTTGTGGCACCTGGGCTTAGTTGCTCTGCAGCATGTGGGGTCTTCCCAGATCAGGGATTGTATCAGTATCGCTTGCATTGCAAGGCAGATTCTTAACCCCTGAACCACCAGGGAAGCCCTAATTTTATATTTTTTAAATTGTATTGAAGTCATCTGGTCCCATCACTTCATGGCAAATAGATGGGGAAACAGTGGAAACAGTGTCAGACTTTATTTTTATGGGCTCCAGAATCACTGCAGATGGTGACTGCAGCCACGAAATTAAAAGACGCTTACTCCTTGGAAGGAAAGTTATGACCAACCTAGACAGCATATTAAAAAGCAGAGACATTACTTTGCCAACAAAGGTCCATCTAGTCAAGGCTATGGTTTTTCCAGTAGTCATGTATGGATGTGAGAGATGGACTATAAAGAAAGCTGAGCACGGAAGAATTGATGCTTTTGAATTGTGGTGTTGGAGAAGACTCTTGAGAGTCCCTTGGACTGCAAGGAGATCCAACGAGTCCATCCTAAAGGAGATCAGTCCTGGGTGTTCATTGGAAGGACTGATATTGAAGCTGAAACTCCAATATTTTGGCTACCTGATGCGAAGAGCTGACTCATTTGAAAAGACCCTGATGCTGGGAAAGATTGAGGACAGGAGGAGAAGGGGACGACAGAGAATGAGATGATTAGATATCATCACCAACTCAATGGACATGAGTTTGGGTAAACTCCGGGAGTTGGTGATGGACAGGCAGGCCTAGCATGCCTCAAAGAGTCAGACACAACTGAGCGACTGAACTGAACTGAACTGACAGTTGATTAACAATGTTGTGTTAATTTCTTCTGTACAGCAAAGTGACTCAGTTATATGTATACAGCCACACATATATATGCGTATATATGTGTATATATATGTATTTTTTCATATTCTTCTCCATTATGATTTGTCACAGGATATTGGATATAGTTCCCTGTGCTAAACAATAGGCCTTTGTTGTTTATCCATCTTACATATAATAGTTTGCCTCTGCTAATTCCAAACTCCCATCAAAAGGAGATTTTACTAAGGATGAAAAAGATGATTTACGTAAAGTTCTATGAAAAGAAATGTACATATATTTACAGGGCATTATGAACAGTAGGCATTTCAGCTCTACTGCTCTATGACTCTACCTGGTTGTTGTTGTTTAGTCGCTAAATTGGGACCACATGAACTATAGCACGCCAGGCTTCCCTGTCCTTCACTATCTCCCTGAGTTTGCTCAAACTCATGTCCACTGAGTCAGTGATGCTATCTAACCATCTCATCCTCTGCCATCCTCTTCTCCTGCCCTCAATCTTTCCCAGCCGAAGGGTCTTTTCCAATGAGTCAGCTGTTTGCATCAGGTGGCCAAAGTACCAAAAAGAACAATTCTGGGAGTAGAGAATTCTCAAGCTTAATTCAGTGCTGCACACACTCCTTAACAGTTTGCCTTGCTTTCCTCTCAAGATTATATATCTGACACATAGAGAACATTAACTATTCCCCAATATATATATTTCTTTTCATCTCTAAGTAGTAAAACCCTCAATGTTTATCTGGACACATGGCCTCTCAGTAGACTGCATTTTCCAGCCTTCTTTGAAGTCATGGCCATGTAACTAAGTTCTGGCAGAATTGTCAATTATGACTTTAGAAAGTGTCCTTAAGAGAGACTTTTAAAAAACACTTTTAAAATTCTGTTATGTGGAATGCAGACTTGATGTCTGGCACTCTGTCATATTGTATCATGAGGTTGGAACAGTTCTTGAAGGTGGCGGAGCTGCAGCATAGAAGGAGTTGGAAGTATGGGCTGTAAGTAGCCAGTTGTCTGGTGATCATGGAAGGCCCCTGTAGACTAGATTCTTTTCCTTGAGAGAGAAATAAAATTCTGCTTTAAGACAGTTATTTTGGGTTTTCTGTCATCTCCTGGGAATTCAGTCTTTACCAGGACACCTTGTTTCAGTTGGATGAGGTTTTCAGTTTTGCCCTAGACTGTTACCCTTGTCCATCCATTTGTTACCACTTATTTTGAGCTATTACATAAGTTTGAAAAAAGTGATCAAGGTAGGCTTTCTTCCCTCTATCTTGTGTTTTCTGCTGCAGCATTTTTTCTAATCATCTCACTACCCTGTTTAAAAGCCTTCAAGTTCCCATCAGTGTCTGCTCTAGATGTTCTCTACTTTTTGGTAGATGTGGCCTGGGTATGGTTTAGTGAAGACTGAGCAAGGAACAGACATAAGAGGTGTGAGAGACCATGAAACAGCAGAAACAGGGGACTGGAGTTCCTGGGGGGCCACGGGCAGTTGAAATCAAAGTTCATAGCTGAAAAGATAAGGGGTTGGGTGTGGACAGGGAGTCTGACAGAATAAGATTATGGATGACTGCCTCTTTTTGTATAAAAGGGGAAGGAGAATATATACAAAATTTGCTCATATTCTGGAAGGATCTCAAAAAACTCATAGCATGGTTTGGTACGAGGAAGGGAAGTGAGGTGGCTAAAAAACAGAAGAGAGAGGTAGGTATTTCAAACAAGTAACCTGTTAAAGTGAAATCGCTCAGTCGTGTCTAACTCTTTGTGACACCATGGACTAGCCTGCCAGGCTCCTCTGTCCATGGAATTCTCCAGGCCAGAATATTGGAGTGGGTAGCTGTTCTCTTCTCCAGGGAATCTTCCCAACTCAGGGATTGAACCCAGGTCTCCTACATTGCAGCTGGATTCTTTACCATCTGAGCCACCAGGGAAGCCCAAGTAACCAGTTAAGCCTTTGAATTTTGATACATGTGAACATGCTACCTATTTATTCAAAACTATTATTTGTAGATATTTTAATATCTATATTATCACCAGAACTCAGATATGCAAAAAGAACCAGGAATAGCCTTCTGTGACTTTTGTTTATATGAAGCTCCCTAGCACGGGAGCCCTGCAGTCTCACCTCCACCTGCTCTGCTTCAGCAGTGCTGAATACACCTTGCTGGAGACCTCTACTCTCCCTGGAGCTGGAGGCCGCTACCCCACCCCCACCACTACCCCTCTACCTCCAACCCACCCACCTCCATTGCAGGGGCTCCATGGCAGGGCCCTTCTTTTGGGAGCTAAAGGTGGCTGAAATCATTTCCTCGATTTTCTCACTCACTGGCAGGATGTGAAGGGCATCACATACACCTGTTCCATTGTTATTGTTCAGTTGCTCAGTTGTATCCAGACTCTTTGCGACCCCATAGACTGCAGCATGACAGGCTTCCCTGTCCTTCACTATCTCCCAGAATTTGCTCAAACTCATGTCCATTGAGCCGGTGATGCCATCCAACCATCTCATCCTCTGTTGCCTGCTTCTCCTCCTCCCTCAATCTTTCCCAGCATCAAGTCTTTTCCTTTGAGTTAGCTGTTTGCATCAAGTGGCCAAAATATTGGTGCTTCAGCTTCAGTCCTTCCAATGAATATTCAGGGTTGGTTTCCTTTAGGATTGACTGATTCCTTAAGGCAAAGAGATTCCCCTAGACTCCTGCCCAGACCCAGACTGGAGGGAAAAGAGGAAGAGTCCTGGGGGGCAGAGGAGGGCCCTCACATGGCTGACTGGCAGGCAGGGTCTGGAGAACCTCAGCAGGGAGCTGGTCTCCCACCTAGATCCGTCTTTTGTTTCTCTGCTTGTGCCCTCAGAGGGACCAGCCTGAAAAAGACAGATTGTCAAGCTGTGCCTGGGCTGGAGCTGGAGAATCACTGCTGGTCACTCTCCTAACTCACACAGAGTGGTTCCAGCACCAACAGACCTCAGCCACCACCCCACCTCCCCACAACACACCGACACCCCGACTCCCACCTACAGGATGAGAATTTGCATCTCACAAGATTCCCCAGGTGATTCATGTGCATATTACAGGCTCAAAGGATACTTTGGAAGTCAAGGAAGTTCATTTCCAGAGTTAATCAAACTTGGCAAGACCCCTCCTCTTGGAGTTGACAGCCCTGGACCCTCCAGTCGATACTCCCTTCACACCCTATTGTCACCCCCAGCACAGCACCTCCCACCTTGTGTATAACTGTCTGTTTACTTAAGTCCCAGATGGTATATTTTCTCTCTCTGAGCATGTGTGTAGTTGGAATAAAGACCTGTGTGAATGAATGAATGAGATTTTGTATGAGGCTCCAGGCATCCTTGTACTCAGTGTGTTGATCTGTTGACTCTGGAGCAAAGAGGGCCCTCTGAGCCCTTCCTTGTCCTGTGATATCACCAGGCAGAGTGTTTGCTTGCAACAGGAAATGCCCTTACCACCCTCCTGCTAATGGTAAACACTTCAAAAACACTTTTCTTAAAGCAAACTCTCCATTCTTAAAAGCGCACCTCTCATAAGCATATTATTCTCTGAGTAGCACCGACATACGTACACTATATGTTCAGGTGTAAAATAAACAGCTGGTAGGAAGCTGCTGTATAACACAAAGAGCTCAACTCAGTGCTCTGTGATGACCCAGAGAGGTGGCAGGGGTGGGTGGGAGGGAGGCTCAAGAGAGAGGGGATATATAATATATAGTTGGTTCTTGTTTTTGTACAGCAGAAACTAACACAGTGTTGTAAAGCAATTAGACACTTCAATTAAGAAAATAAGTACATTACCCTCTGAACTTGAACTGAACACACCCAGTGCAAACAGCAGCTAGATTAGACACAGAGCCTGACCACCATCACCCCTCCCCCGCCACCAGCTGCCTTGTCAAATTCCCTTCCAGTCTCTATAAATCTCACTCCCCAGGGGTAACTGCTGCCTGAATTGCAATAACTCATTCCTTCTACTGTTGAGCTCTTTATATTTCCTTTTGTTGTTTGGTTGATAAGTCGTGTCTGACTCTTTTGTGACCCTGGGGACTGCCAGGCTCCACTGTCCATGGGATTTCCCAGGCAAGAATACTGGAGTGGGTTGCCATTTCCCTCTCCAGGGACTCTTCCCAACCCAGGGATCAAACCTGCATCTCCTATATTGGCACGCGTATTCTTTACCACTGAGCCAAATGGAAATGTGCAGGAGAGGTCCTCTTAAGCCTGACTTCTGCAGCTCATGTTTGCGGACCCTCCACACTGTTGTGCATTCTCATTGCTGTGTGGTATGACACGTGTGGACAGACCATGATTTACTTATCCATTCTACTATGGATGCACATTAGAGTGATTTTCAGTTCTGGGACTTATACTGCTTGGGACAATTCCAGAACATGTCTCTGGTGAGCACATTATAGCTAAGTTTTGATGTGCTGCTTTTAAGTTTGGACAGCATTTTTCCAGAAATTTCCTGTGGGACCCTTGCACCAAGCCAAAAATCAGTCATTGGGGCAACCCAGGACCTCAAGTCATGGATCAGGCATGGGGGGAAGGTGTTTTCCAGTTATAAGAAAAAGATTGCTTTGCAAGTGAGACAGGTTGGAACCTGGGACCCTTTGCTGCAATGCTGCAAAGCTTGCACCTGTACATACCTCTCCTTGAGCTACAAAATACAGAGAAACTGTAGGGGACAAAATTAACTCTGTGCACACAGTTGAGGCAAATTCTGGAGCAAAAGATACAAAGACATTTCTGAAGATCAGGGTACAAAATATGGGTACTGTGAATGTCCCCCCGGCATACAATACTACCTAAGGGGTGGGCAAACCAGCTAAGCCACCCCTCCAGCCCGAAAGCCTTGCCTGAATTTCTTGTCTGGCCTCTAGCCAATTTCTATTGATTGGAGAAGGCCAAGAACAGTGGTTGATATCACAAGTACTGGATCAGATCATACTTCACTGTCCCCTCAGTCACTTCTGTTTCTTTTCTGGGTGTGACTGATCGCAAAGTTCAGCTCTACTGGAATTTTTCCTGACTCAGAGATTCCAGGTCTAGTTATACTTTTCCGACAAAGTAGCCAGTGGTATTTCATCAGAACAGGTATTTCCACCTTTTGTTCTAAAGAATGAGTGGGATTTGACAAGTGTCTACAGGGTCGTGTTTTCAAAAGCATTTTCAAAAGCATACTTTCAAAAGTATTTCTGCCTCTTATGGGTTGACTTTGAGCCCATTCTCTCTTGCTTTGCCAACAGAGCAGGTTATTACTACCTGCTGGTGTTGAGCAAAGACCTTCCCCCATCCTCCCAGAGGCTTTCTCCTAAACATTTTTCTTATCTACAAATCTGTGTTTGAGGAAGTAACTCTTATTTTGTCATCTCTCTTGAAAGGCCTCTCTTAGTATTTGGAGTTGAGCAACTCAAGTAAGCTCCCATAGTTGACTTGCTTTTTACCTTCTCCAGCAGAGGTGGCTCGGTTATTTCTCAAACTGAGGCATGGACTTCCTCCATCTGGTTCCCACCACCCTTCCAAGCCACTTTCTCTTCCTAGACACACCTCACTATGCTTAGCTGTCCCCATCAGGTTCCTAGAATATCCCCTTTTCTCATTTCTCTTCACCAATCCCTTCCTCCATGAATATTTTCCCAAACTATTTTCCTTTCTCTTTGGGTCCTTACATTTTCTCAATGCAAGTTTTACACACACACACACACACACACACACACACACACACGCATGCACGCGCACACACACACACTCACATAGTGAACCCTCATTAGTGGCAGATTTCATGTTTCTGAATTTGTCTACTCACTAGAATTTATTTTTTACCCACAAATCAACACTTGTGGTCATCTCTGTGTGCCCAGAGCTGTGGAAATTTCAAATTGTGCAGCTAAGGTTGAGCTTAGCCTTCTTGCTTCTGTTGCTATACTGTGAACACGTGTCGGTTTCGTGGTCTATTTAATGACACGTTTTTCACATTTTCATGCATTTTGTTGGTGATTTCACTGTTAAAAATGTCCTCCAAGCCCACGCTGGAGTGATGCCTAGTGTCCCTATACATGAAAAAGCTGTGATGTGCCCCACGGGCAATGTACACGGGTTAGCTTCACTCAGGCCTTCGCTCAGCACAGTTCACATGCTGTCAGCTGTTAGTTCAGTGTTAATGAAGCTGTATGGTATTTGTAGGAGTACAGGTGCCTTTAGACAAAAACACACATAAAGCAAGCTTACCTATTGACTGACTGATGAAAATGTTATGGTCCGAGGCTCTCGGGGCCCTGCTGTATTTCTCCTGGGAGCCAGGGACCAGGATTCACTAATTCAGTACTTGAGGTGACTTTATGAAACGTAATTGCTACAAATAAGGGGAATCAACCGTATATATTTCTTGTCCTTCAGTTAGTTTGCATTTGTTTCTTTCAACCTCTCTCCCTCTGTTCCTAAAGTAATTAAGGTGGCAAGTTTCTTCCAAGCCTACCTTAACTGTCTTGAAACACCAGCTCAGTACAAAACAGCATGCTGTGTCCTCAGCAGGTGTGGACTGAGTAACAGAAGCGAGGGTATAGGCGTTAGGATGGAGGGATGACGGGGAACAAGGAGAATGGCAGAAACAAAAGCCCCAGTCATAGAAGCAGAGGTGATTGCTTTCTCTAAAATGGTTTGGCTTCCCAGAATTTTTCAATCTCTCAGTCCTCGAATGCTTCCTCTTTATTTCTGAGCAGAACATTAAACTAGAATAATATAAAATTAGAAATTAAGTGTTATTTTGTGATAGATTTGATGTATGGAAGTCTTAAAGCTATCCTTTTCTGTTCCTTAAGGAATCAAACAGAGCAGAGCATCCAGATTCTTTTGCTGTTTTTCCATTTTCCATCTCCTCACTCCCTCCCCCTAGGGCTTCCCAAGAGGCTCTTGTGGTAAAGAATCTGCCTGCCTGCCAATGCAGGAGACTTAAGAGACTCAGTTTAGATCCCTGGGTTAGGAAGATACCCTGGAATAGGAAATGGCAACCCACTCCAGGATTTTGGCTTGAAGAATCCCATGGACAGAGGAGCCCGGTGGGCTACAGTCCACGGGGCTGCAGAGAGTTAAACACGACTGACTCAGTCAGTCGCTCAGTCTGAGCATGCACACACACCTCACCCCAACATCTTGGTCTTCACTTGGAGAGAGATAATCACAGAACTCCTAAACTTGGGCACTCACAGCAGGCACAACCACAACATGGCAGCATCATCAGACACCTTTCATGAGTATCAAGCCTCATGGATGCTGCCTGTGCCTGGGAAGTTAGTAAACCTATTGGGAAAATGGAGATGATGAAGTGAAACTGCCAAAGATCAGTGTGGGAGACTGACTAATTAAAGGGCACTCAGATGGACCAGTCTGCAAATGCTGTAGAATTCAATAGAAGGATCAGTGGGCATCTTCCTGGAAGCAGTGAGGCTTGCATTGAACCATAAAGCAGGGATCTCTAAATTTTTAAATTACTAATAACAATAAAAATTTGGGACACACCTTCAGTAAATATTTATAACTTCTCTACATGTGTTAATATAATTAATGAATATTTGGGCTCCAAAATCACTGCAGATGGTGACTGCAGCCATGAAATTAAAAGAGGCTTCCTGCTTGGAAGAAAAGTTATGACCAACCTAGATAGCATATTGAAAAGCAGAGACATTACTTTGCCAACAAAGGTCTGTCTAGTCAAGGCTATGGTTTTTCCAATGGTCATATATGGATGTGAGAGTTGGACTGTGAAGAAGGCTGAGCGATGAAGAATTGATGCTTTTGAACTATGGTGTTGGAGAAGAATCCTGAGAGTTCCTTGGACTGCAAGGAGATCCAACCAGTCCATTCTGAAGGAGATCAGCCCTGGGATTTCTTTGGAAGGAATGATGCTATAGCTGAAGCTCCAGTACTTTGGCCACCTCATGTGAAGAGTTGACTCATTGGAAAAGACTCTGATGCTGGGAGGGATTGGGGGCAGGAGGAAAAGGGGACGATAGAGGATGAGATGGCTGGATGGCATCACTGACGCTATGGACGTGAGTTTGAGTGAACTCCGGGAGTTGGTGATGGACACGGAGGCCTGGCATGCTGCGATTCATGGGGTCACAAAGAGTTGGACACGACTGAGCGACTGAACTGAACTGAACTGAAGGCACAAAATGAGGCTTCCCAGGTGGCTTAGTAGTAAAGAATCGGCTTGCCAATGCAGGAGAGTATGTTTGATCCCTGGGTTGGGAAGATCCCCTGGAGAAGGAAAAGGCTACCCATTCCAGTATTCTTGCTTGGAGAATCCCCATGGACACAGGAGCCTGGCGGGCTACTGTCTGTGGGGTTTCAAAAGAGTCAGACATGACTTAGTGACTAAAAAAACACCAAAGGCACAAAATACATCAAGGGCAAGGTTCATTGTTAATGACCATGAATATAAATAAAATAGCCATCTTAATAATGTTGATTTGGCATGGTAGGGGGCTACCTTCTTATCTGACTTATCATCATTGTTTTGTTCATCAGATCAACATGCCCACTTTATCCTGGAGTAGGAGAATCTTTAGTTCTGTCATTTTCCTGGTGCGCATTTATTCTACATGCTACCTTCTACATTGAGGTTGCAATTCGTGAAATGTGATTCTAGAACTCTGAGTGACTTGAGTGTCTAGAAAAGTCATGAGCCTGCAGGAGGTTTTAACAGGGGTGATACTACCCACTGAAAGAAGTTACAGGAAGAGTAGAAGAACAGAATATAATTGCTTATGATCATATCTCAGAAGTCATGCCTGTGAAACAGAGCAAATACATAAATAATATTCGAGATTTACTATTTTATGCCTGAACGCACATGATTGCTGTGTGCATGTGTCCAGCCCACTCTGGAAACCCCTTCCTGGATGAATGTATCAAGTTTGGAAGGGAGATTGAAAGGGAAAGAACTCCCAGTGAGGTTGGTGGTTAAGAGCAAAATCAGATACCAAAGGCAATTTCAGAAAAATAACTCACATTTCTTGAACCCCTAGATGTATTTCCAAAGAATGAGTCCACTGCATTTTACACAAGATGCCTGTGTGCCCTGGGATGGTCCACTCCACTCTGGTCTGATGACCGAGGCAGGGACTCATTGAGGTTTCCTGTCCCTTAGAGGAAGAGAAATTAGCAGCTACTGGACAGCCATCTTCCTAGCTTTAAGCTAGCATCGTTGAGCCTTGAAGTGACATACCACCACTTTGCAATGTTCGATTGGTCATATAGAAAACCCTGATACGATGGAGGGACCCGCACAAAGCAGCAAAAGCAGGAGGTGGGGGTTGTTGGGGACTGGCTACTACCATGAGGTCAGCATTATTATCGCCCCTGTTTATAGAGGAGTAAACGAGGCTCTGAGAAATAATTTGCTCAAGTCACCGAGTTTGGAACAGGCAGAGCTGGGGCTCAAACCCAGGCAGTGTGACCCCAGAGCAATCCTTTTTGAGCACTGCCCTGTACCCTGGCTATACCACAAGCTTTTTTCTGACTTCCTTTCTTTCCCCCACTGCACCAAGCCTTGCAAATAAGGTATATTTCCTTTTGCTTAGACCATTTGGAAGGTCTTTGTTTCTTCAGGGTGGAGCTTGGAGAGTTTCCAAAGAAAGAAATATAATGAGAACATCTGGCCAAAGTCCCTAATGTGTACACATTTATTAATTAGTTAAGACATAACACAGAGACTACAAATAACAAGACCACTGACCCAATTTCAGAGCCTGAAATTTACAAGCCATACCCAGGCAGAGTGGGTTGTATGTACATTCTGTTAAGTTGCTTTTCTTTGTGGTTGCTTGGGTCAGATTGTGGTCTCATGAGGTTGGGTGGGCTCCGCTGAGCAACATTTTGCTGAAACAAGTCTGCAAGATTAGATCTTAGGAAACAAAAGCCAGAACGAGAAACTACATTTCCTATAAAATGCGTAACTGTGGGATAACACATTTGACAAGGGTGTGACTGGATAGAGGCCAATTCATTTATGAGAAGGAATGGGATTATGTATGATATATAATGTCATCTGTATAAGTGATCACATGAAAGATAAAGCTTTATTTTGTTGTTGTTGTTGTGTTTTTTTTAAAACCAAATTTTTGCTGCATTAGACATCCCCGTCATAAGCCCAAAGCTGCCGGCAGCCTTCTTGTCATCATGCTATGTTTGAGAATGACACCAAAATAAAGAAAGTAAGAAAGGAATGCAAGAGAAGAGGTCTGCTGGTGACATTGTTTGACCTTCTGGATCACACCCACTGAAATCCAAGATATACTCATGGACTTCATGTGCCAATGAGTCCCTTTTCATATTATGCCAGTTGGAGTTTTCTATCATTTGCAACCAAAGGAACACTAACCAACAGATATATTTCACTATATATCTACATGTCTATATCTATTTCATTATATGAATATGTCTCCCTACTTGACCATGATTTTTTGAGGGCAGTACATGCTCAGTATTTGTTAAATGAATTTAGTTGAAAAGTGTTTTGAAGGGGACTGAGCCTAGAGCAGGGACATCTTTTTTTTTTTTTTTTTTAATTGAAGTGTAGTTGTTTTACATATGTATATATTCTTCTTCAGATTCTTTTCCATTATTGGCTGTTATGAAATACTGAATATAGCTCTAGAGCAGGGCCATCTTTAGGGAAGATAATGAACTTGGTGCAAGATATGATCAAGGGACTCAGGTTGGAGTGGGATTGAAAGAGAAGGGACAGATGCCAAACAAGGAATTAGTAGGCAATGATGCAGAGTGGGGCAGAGCAATAGTTGGCTTAGGTGCTACCAAATTCTGTGTGTTTGTGTCTGTGTTGTTTTAGTAAGGTTCTCTCTAGACTAAATTAAAATTGGATTTTACCAGCCTGTCTGAATCATCCATCTCTACCAGTTTATCACAAGTGGGGAAATTCACATTGGAGAATCAGAGGCTCACAATATGGACAAATAAGCATGATGGTCACACAAAAAAAGGGTTGTTCCTAAATAAGCACCGTCAGGTCTTCATAAGGGCATGCCCAGAGCTTACAGACCTAAACAGCTCAGTTTGCAATGACAAGCAGCTTCTGGACAATTTAATGGAGTACCGACTGCAAGCAAAGGCCCCCGAGTGAAGTGGAGATTGGGAGGCGAGGTTTCACTTACCTTCTAGATCCGCCAGCCAAGAAGACTTGTGGAAGGGATGAACAACAGACCCACCAACCAGCTCCAGGACCCAGTGGAAGGGTCCCTCTCTTTCTTCCATCCCATCACCTTAAAAAAGAGTTCTATTGAGATCTGACATCTTCATTTTCAGCCCACGCCTGGGAGGGTCAGGAGGAGGAGGGGCATTGTCTGTTTTGCTTTGAGATTATTGCTCTTCTGTTCTCCGACTTGGTCACCGATCTACAGGCTCCCAGCTGTGAGGTCTCTGTGTGACCCACACTCAGGTCATCCTTGGGGAAGAACCCACTCTCCAGGATAAGGAATCTGCAGCATAACTGTCCAGTGAAATTTTCTGTCATGATGGCAATGTTCTGTACTTATGCAGTCCGTGATGGTAGCCACATGTGGTAACATCAGCCACATGTGGCTATTGAGCACCTGAGATGCATTGAGTATAACAGAAACTGAATTTTTAATTCAATCTAATTTAATTAGCTAAACTTTAAGCAGTGACTAGTGGCTGCCCTGTTAGATAATTCAGCTCTCCAGTTTCTTTCTCTCTCTCCCTCCCCTCTCCTGCTCTGCCTTCTACTTATCTCTTGACCCATCCCGCTCCCTCTTGCTAAAATAGCTCCTGTGGAATGTGGACTTTCTATTTTTTAAAACTCTTCCTGTCTGGACCAGTGCCCTAAGCCAGTGGATACACAATGAGTCAGTTGAATGTGACAAGGAAGATTCTTGACAGTGAAACAACAATAGAATCTATGAAGAATAAAACAGTATGCGGATATTTTTTATTCTAAAAATTTATGTTGTCGCTGTTGTTGTGTTGTTCAGTCACTAAGTTGTGTCTGACATTTTGTGACCCATAGAATGCAGCATGCCAGGTTTCCCTGTCCTTTACTATCTCCCAGAGTTTTCTCAAATTCATGCCCCTTGAGTCGGTGATGCCATCCAACCATCTCATCCTCTGCCGCCCTATCTCCTTTTACCTTCAATCTTTCCCAGCATCAGGGTCTTTTCTAATGAGTCAGCTCTTCACATCAGGTGGCCAAAGTACTGGAGTTTCAGCTTCAGCATCAGTCCAGTGAAGGACTGACTTCCTTTAGGATTGACTGGTTTGATCTCCTTGCTATCCAAGAGACTCTCAAAAGTCTTCTCCAGCACCACAATTCAAAAGCATCGATTCTTCAGCACTCAGACTTCTTTATGGTCCAATCTCACATCCATACATGACTAGTGGAAAAATCATAGCTTTGACTATATGGACCTTTGTTGGGAAAGTGATTGCTCAGCTTTTTAATATGCTGTCTAGGTTCATCATAACTTTCCTTCCAAGGAGCAAGCGTCTTTTAATTTCGTGGCTGCAGTCACTGTCCACAGTGATTTTGGAGCCAAGAAAATAGAATCCGTCACTGTTTCCACTTTTTCCCCTTCTATTTGCCATAAAGTAATGAGACCGGAGAAGGCAATGGCAACCCACTCCAGTACTCTTGCCTGCGGAATCCCACGGAGCAGGAGCCTGGTAGGCTACAGTCCATGGGGTTGCTGGGAGTCAGACACGACTGAGCGACTTCACTTTCACTTTTCACTTTCATGCATTGGAGAACGAAATGGCAACCCACTCCAGTGTTCTTGCCTGAAGAATCCTGGGGATGGGGGAGCCTGTTGGGCTGCCGTCTGTGGGGTCGCACAGAGTCGGACACGACTGATGTGACTTAGCAGCAGCAGCAGCAATGAGACCGGATGCCATGATCTTAGTTTTACAAATGTTGAGTCTTAAGCCAGCTTTTTCATTCTCCTTTTCACCTTCAAGTGGCTCTTTAATTCCTCTTCACTTTCTGCCATTAGAATGGTATCATCTACATATCTGAGGTTTTTGATATTTCTCCTGGTAATCTTGATTCCAGCTTGTGCTTCATCCAGCCCAGCGTTTCACATGATGTACTCTGCATAGAAGTTAAATAAGCAGAATGACAATATACAGCCTTGATGTATTCCTTTCCCAATTTGGAACCAGTTCATTTTTCCATGTCCGCTTCTGTTACTTCTTGACCCGCATACAGATTTCTCAGGAGGCAGGTAAGGTGGTCTGGTATTCCCATCTCTTTAAGAATTTTCCAGTTTGTTGTGATTCACACAGTCAAAGGATTTCATGTAGTCAATGAAGCAGAAGTAGCTGTTTTTCTGAAATTCCCTTGCTTTCTCTATGATCCAATGAATGCTGGCAATTTGATATCTGGTTCCTCTGCCTTTTCTAGACTGTTTATCTCTTAATAAGAAAAAACTGTAACAGCCAAGAACATGTCTATAAAGAGTTCTGGAGCCAGACTCCCAGGCTCAAGATGACAGTCTCACTTATTAGCTAAAGTCTCTTGGGCAAGTTACTGAATTTCTCAGTATTTCAGTTTCCTCCGCCTGGAAAGAGATAACAGTACCCAAAGGGTTGTGGTGAAGCTTAAATAATTTTTCTTTGCAAAGCAATGAGACAGAGCTTAGCACATAGTAGGTGTTAATCCGTATTTACTCATATTCTCTTGTCACAGAAGGGGCTCAACAGAAATTAGCTGAATGAATGACTGGATTAAGTATGTGGCCACCGGGTGGCAGTAGTGCCTTACTAATAGAGACTGAACCAAAACCCAGGGACTGTGCTTTATAGGAGATTCCCTGAACCTCCCTCCTGAAGTCCCAGATGCACAGTATGAAGAACTGAGCCTCTTCTCTCTCCTGCCCCTCCTTTTTCTCTCATCTCTGCCCTCTCTCTACTGTGATGACCCTTTTCTCATTTTCCTACTGTATTGCTCTGCTCAGGCTACCGTAACAAAAGACTGGGTGGCTTAGTGACAGACATCTATTTTTTCATAGTTCTAGAGGCTAGAAATTCAAGGTCAGGGTGTCTACAGGGTTGGTTTCCAGTGGGGCCTTTCGCTTGGTTTGCGATTGCTTCTTCTCTGCATGCACACAGAGAAAGATCTTTGGGATCTCTTCCTCTTCTTATAAAGTCACTAGTTACATTAGATTTGGGTTCCACCCTTTTGACCTGATTTAACCATAATCATAATTTAATCATAATCCCTAAGGGCCATATCTTCAAATACAGTCAACATACAAATTTTGGGGAGACAGGGACATAATACAGTCCATCAGTTCAATACAGTCCAATACAGTCCATCAGTTCAGCTCAGTCGTGTCCGACTCTTTGCGACCTCATGGACCACAGCACACCAGGCCTCCCTGTCCATCACCAACTCCCGGAGTTTACCCAAACTCATGTCCCTCAAGTTGGTGACGCCATCCAAACATCTCATCCTCTGTCGTCCCCTTCTCCTCCTGCCCCCAATCCCTCCCAGCATCAGGATCTTTTCAAATGAGTCAGCTCTTCACATCAGGTGGCAAAAGTATTGGAGTTTCAGCTTCAGCATCAGTCCTTCCAATGAACACCCAGGACTGATCTCCTTTAGGATGGACTCGTTGGATCTCCTTGCAGTCCAAGGGACTCTCAAGAGTCTTCTCCAACATCACAGTTCAAAAGCATCAATTCTTCAGCACTCAGCTTTCTTTATAGACCAACTCTCACATCCATACATGACTATTGGAAAAACCATAGCCTTGACTAGATGGACCTTTGTTGGCAAAGTAATGTCTCTGCTTTTTAATATGCTGTCTAGGTTGGTCATAACTTTCCTTCCAAGGAGTAAGCATCTTTTAATTTCATGGCTACAGTCACCATCTGCAATGATTTTGGAGCCCCCCAAAATAAAGTTTGCCACTGTTTCCCTATCTATTTGCTATGAAGTGACAGGACCAGATGCCATAATCTTAGTTTTCTGAATGTTGAGCTTTAAGCCAACTTTTTCCCTCTCCTCTTTTACTTTCATCAAGAGGCTCTTTAGTTCTTCTTTACTTTCTGCCATATCATCACATTTATTTCTAATCTCTATTCTTGTACATATATGCTCATTCGTGTCCAACTTTTTGCAACCCCATGGACTGTAGCACACCAGGCTCGTCTGTCCATGGGATTTTCCAGGTGAGAATACCGGAGTGCATTGACATTTCCTCTATTCTTGTATTTGTTACCAATGTGACTTTCCTTTCTTATTTCCTATCCTCACCCCTGCCCTCCCTCAAGCTTTGCATGGCTTTTCTAGGATTGGTTGTACAGGTTGTAAACTGAATACCTCTAGGGGGGGCACCATTCATATCATATTTAACATATATTCATATATTATGACTATGCTGAGACAAATGGAAGGAAAGTTATGACCAACCTAGACAGCATATTAAAAAGCAGAGACATTACTTTGTCAACAAAGGTCCGTCTAGTCAAGGCTATGGTTTTTCCAGTAGTCATGTATGGATGTGAGAGTTGGACTATAAAGAAAGCTGACCGCCAAAGAATTGATGCTTTTGAACTGTGGTGTTGGAGAAGACTCTTGAGAGTCCCTTGGACTACAAGGATATCCAACGAGTTCATCCTAAAGGAGATCAGTCCTGGGTGTTCATTGGAAGGACTGATGTTGAAGCTGAAACTCCGATACTTTGGCAACCTGATGAAAAGAGCTGACTCATTTGAAAAGTCCCTGATGCTGGGAGGGATTGGGGGCAGGAGGAGAAGGGGACGACAGAGGATGAGATGGTTGGATGGCATCACCGACTCAATGGACATGGGTTTGGGTGGGCTCTGGGAGTTGGTGATGGACAGGGAGGCCAGATGTGCTGCGGTCCATAGGGTTGCAAAGAGTCGGACACGACTAAGCGACTGAACTGAACTGAGACAAATGGTGTAACGTAGACAGGGGAGTCCTTTTCTAATTCACACAAAGGGTTGGCTTTCCTCATTTTCGTCCATTGTCTTCCTTTCCTTCTCAGTGTCATTCTCTTTGTCTTCCCTCCTTCCCTGCTCTCCTCTTCAGGCTGAACCTGCTCCGTGTTCATAAAGAGATGATGAAATTCATCACAGCACACGTTTGTTCAGTACCTTGGGGGAGCTGGGCTCTCTGTGAGTGCCAGATGATGCACCCTGCCCTGGTACCTTTAAACCAGCCAGTCCTTCCACATCCAAGAGACTGTTACCCCATGGAATGAGCCTCCAACATCCTTGGATCATTCAAGGCCTTCTATTACCTTGGAGCAGACATTAGGACCAAACATGGGCTGGGAGGGAGGCATATAGTATTATGATATGAACTAGCATTTGCTAAACACATGCCATGTGCCGCAGACAGTTCTGGACCCTCTCTATGTATTAGGTTTAACATTAAAGCCATGCTCTTATTTTGTAGATGAGAAAACTAAGCTGCAGAGAACATGGCAGAGACTTCTGATTTCCAGCGTCTCTTTCTTGAAATAATAGAACCCAGGAATTTTGGCTGGGCCCAGGGCTCCCCAAGAATAGTCTCATTTCTCAGCCTCCCGTGCAGTTTGATGTGGTCATATGACTCAATTCTGGCCACTTAGATGTGAATAGAAATGACATCTGTAGGTTCAGGGTTCCCATTCTTGAAAGGAAGCTTCTTGCTGTCTGTGTCCTCCTTTCTCTGTCCTCAGGCTTAGACAAGGGTGGGGCAGTAGTAAGGCAGCTTTGACTATAAGAACAAGACTGTGATGAACAGAAAAGGAACCTAGGTCCCTGGATGAGTTTATGGGACAAAGGCACATGCCTGCCCTAAATCTACCTTCAGATTATTATGTGAATAAGAACTAACCTCCTATCTTGCTTGAACCAATGTATTTTGGGATGTCTTCATTACAGCAGCATAGCCTGTGTTGTAACTAATATGAAAAGGTTAAATAACATGCCCAAGACCACACAGATAATAAATGGTAATAAGAGGATTTAAACTCAGGCAGGATTTGAATCCAGAGCCCAGACTCCCAGCCAGTAATTGGATAATAATGTCTTACTCCTGCAGAAGTTTATCATCTCCAGGAAGACAACATCCTGTGCTGAGCTTTGAAGGACAGTCAAGTGGACTCTAAAACACCATTTGTATAGCCTCCTCACCGAGTATCTGAAAGCCCTATTATTATCATTCTCTTCTTTGAGGCATTAGCAATCAAGTTAAAATGTAAACACGAGGCGCAAGCAGCACAGAAAGCTATTATCAGTCCTATCCGACTCATTTTGATCCTGTGGACTGTAGCCCACCAGGCTCTTCTGTCCATGGGATTCTGTAGGCAAGAATACTGGAGTGGGTAGCCATTCCCTTCCTTCTCTAGGTAATCTTCCTGACCCATGGATTGAACCCAAGTCTCCTGCGTTGCAGGCAGATTCTTTACTGTCTGAGCCATCAGGGAAGCCCCTTAGGCCATTTGGTACTAGTTAATTCCTCATACTTTCTAGTCTCCCAGAGTTGAAATAAAGTAAGACACGGGACAGATGAAATTTAATGGAATGCTGTGAGGGAGATAGGTATCACTAAAATGGAGTATAGGGGAATAGAGTATAGGAAAGAAAAACAGAGGGACCCTTTGCCTTAAAGGAAGATGTGGTACAGAGAATAATATTTTTTCGGCTCCAGTGATGTCCACGTCTTAATCCCTGGAACTGTGAATATGCTAACTTGCAGATTAAGGGTCTTGAGATGAGGTGATTATCCTGGATTATTTGGACAGGCTCAACCTAATCTCTGGAAGGCTTACTGTCAACAGCAGAACAGCAAGTCCTTGGTTCTTGTCTTTTCAAAGAGAAATAATTCAATTGAGAGATATGGAGCGGCTTTAAGCAGCAAGAGTTTCATTAAGCAGAGCTAAAGTAGACTCCTGAGAAAGGATGAGAGTGAGCTGTCTGGAAACCAGAAGCAGCCTTGCAATGGGGTGGGGCTGGGTTTTGTAGAGTGGTGGCCGCTCCATGTCCTGCATCATTTGACTGACTGACTGATTGACAGTTTTAGGTTGTATAGCTTTTCTCCTGCTGCACAGGCACTCACCATAAACACCCAAGCAAAACCCATGGGGAGGGGGGTACAAAACCACAATGCTAATGTATTATAATTATGGCACAAAGAACCAACCCCAGGTTACTTTGAGTTACCTTTTAGGTCTTGGTGCCTTTGTGCCAACCTGTGCTGGTGGTTTTATCTTGCTTGGTCTTGATATGGCTGGACACCTAGTGGGTGGTCCTTGGCTACAAGAGGGAGGGTCTCTGGGTATGTTCTGATCACCAGTGTCTGGGGGCGGGGAGATGACCCCATCCAGGACAGGGCAGGGACCCACTCATGTCTGACTAGCTACCTAATGTTATAAGGGAAAGAGGGAAGCAAGATAGAGTCAGAGAAGGCAATATGACAGCAGAAGCAGAAGTCAAGAGAGAGAGGAAGAGAAATATGAATATGCTACACTGCTGGCTTTGAAAAGGGAGGAATGGGCATGAGACAAGGAATGTGGGCAGTCTCTGGAAGCTGGAAAAGGCAAGGAAATGGATTTTTCTCTTAGATGCTCCAGAAGAATGAAGCCCTGCTGACACCTTGATTTTAACTCAGTCAAACTCATTTTGGACTTTGGACCTCCAAAGCTGTAAGATAATAAATACTATCAACTTTGCAGTTGTGATAATTGCAATTTACAGGGAAAAATTTATTTGGTCACTCATATCACCAAAATATATTTCTTATATACATTTGGTCTTCCTCCACAGTTCCTGGCTCACAGCTCCTCAAATCCTATGAATTTCTGAAGTGCGGCAATAAAGGTGTCTTTTGTTATGTGAACGAGTGACTTTTGGAAAGTACCTGAGGATGACCCAGTGGAACCAACCTTGTGATCAGAGGATGGGAACTTTCAGTCCTATAGGGAGCGGGGAGGAGCTGGAGGGTGAATCAGTCACCAGTGGCCTAATCAATCATGACTATAAAGTCCAAAAGGATTTTATAGTCATGATTAGAGAGTTTCTGGGTTAGTGGGCATTTGGGAGACTGGGGAGGGTGGGGCCTGTAGAGAGCATGGAAGCTCCGTCCCCTTTCCTCATGCCTGGATCTATGCATCTCTTCCTGCTGGTTGTTTCTGGGTTATATCTTTTTATAATAAACTTGTGATGTAGGGACTTCCTGGCTGTCCAGTGGTTAGGAATCTGTGCTTCCACCCAAGGAGCTATGGGTTTGATCCCTGGTTGGGGAACTAAGACCCTATATGCTGTATGGTGTGGCCAAAAAACAAACAAACCAAAAAACCTGTGATGTAGTAAGAAAACTGTTTCTCTGAGTTCTGTGAGCTTCCCTAGCAAATTAATCAAATCTAAGGAGGGGATCATGGGGAACCACTAATTTGTAGCCAGTTGGTCAGAACCCCAGGTGATAACCCAGGCTTGTCACTGGCATCTGAAGTTGGGTGGTCAGTCTTGTGGGACTGAGCCCTTAACCTGTGGGACTTGATTCTATTTCTGCTTAGGTAGTGTCAGAATTGAGTTGAATGGTAGGACATTCAGCGGCTGTCTGGAGACTTGCTTGTTGGTGTAGGGAAACCACCTTCCCTCTAGTATACACACATTGAAATTGGATCTAGGAACAAGCAGAGACATTACTTTGTCAACAAAGGTCCATCTAGTCTATGGTTTTTCCAGTAGTCATGTATGGATGTGAGAGTTGGACTATAAAGAAAGCTGAGCACCGAAGAATTGATGCTTTTGAACTGAGGTGTTGGAAAAGACTCTTGAGAGTCCCTTGGACTGCAAGGAGATCCATCCAGTCCATCCTAAAGGAGATCAGTCCTGGGTGTTCATTGGAAGGACTGATGTTGAAGCTGAAACTCCAATACTTTGGCCACCTGATACGAAGAGCTGACTCATTTGAAAAGACCCTGATGCTGGAAAAGATGGAGGGCAGGAGGAGAAGGGGATGACAGAGGATGAGATGGTTGGATGGCATCACCGACTCAATGGACATGGGTTTGGGTGGACTCCGGGAGTTGGTGATGGACAGGGAGGCCTGGCGTGCTGCGGTTCATGGGGTCTCAAAGAGTCGGACACAACTGAGCAACTGAATTGAACACATAAGTGGGAATTTGTTAGAATATCAATAGGAAATAGTACAAGGAATGTGGTTGTCAGAGTCCCTGCTGGAAACAAGAGGCATGCATATAGGGCTTAAGTATCAAGAGTTTAATAGATTATGTCTTATGCAGGTATGGACAGGTTTAAGAGCACAAAAAAGAGTGAGGAGGCTTTAAGCAATTAACAGTAGAGGGGAGCTGATCCCATCATGAGGCCTGAAGAACAAGGTGTCACTGGGGACCAGTGAAAGCTATGGTCACAAAGAAGATGCCCAACAGAAGCTGTGGCCACAAAGATGGGGCTCTGGGTGGCAGATCTCCCCAAATTTTCCATTATGTATAATAAACTCCATCAGTGAAGAATTCTTCATAAAAGACTTTGGTCCCAGAGATTTATAATGAATTCCTCACTCATCCTGTGAGGCCAAACCAGACGATGTAAACAGTTGACTTAATGAGGAAGAAACTCCATTAGACCTGCTTATTTGTGTAACTTAACTCTTGTACTAGCTTTTACTTTGTTTTGAATATGTAAAAATGCTCTTAGTGATTATGATTTATGCTCCTTACTTCAACAGATCTTTTAATGGAAAAAACATATCAGTGAAGCTTAGGGTACAAAGGAAATGCAGTTATCCACCCATGCAAAAGCTCATCTAATTGGCAGAAGCTATAAACTGAGTACCACTGTGCATCTGGGGGCAGTGACCCATATTTCAGGCAAAGCAAGAAGGGGAAAATGTAAAGTTCCTCTAGTTTTAATATAGTAGTGGTTACCCTAATCTCACAAATCATACCCAGAATCAACTGGGAGAATGTGCAAGGGGAATGGGTACTTTGATCTTTTCATAGTTTCCTTCTCGGTAAATAAACTTGTATTTTCAAGCCAAATCTCATCTTGCAATTTCCTGCCAACTTCAGTTCTCTGTGTAGCTTACCTTTGCTTTTTCCACTTCTGGCCTCTGGCATTCAACAAACACTTTGTTTTTTTTTTTTTCCCAGATTTAAATTAAATGTTTTAGAGAAATGAGGCATGTGATAACAGTTCCTGCAGCTCTCCTCTATAGTATGACATTAATTTGGGCCTCTGTTTTCTCTCAAACTTTCTATTGCCCCCTGACTTATATTAAATACAGCTACACTGGAAGATTTAGAGGTAAGTTAAGTGGAAACAGCTTGAGTCTCTAAAAAAAATACATATTGTAAAAGTCAGAATAAAATAATTACAAGCAAATTGGAAGAACAGACTCAATTTTGTCACCAATAATTTTGAGAATTTGTTAGATTGTCACTTGTTATTACTCTGTTTCCACTTCTTCAGTCAAAACAAGTTCTAACAAACCTGACTATTTTTGTAGATGAATTCAATAATTTCACATAACTTGAAAGAAATTGCAGAACAGTTACATAATGGAATCCAGTTCACTTGGATCCTACCTATATTTGCCATGATTTGGATATGAATTTGTTCAGAGTTTACTTTTCCTGTCCACGGGGCGGGGGGGGTGGGGGAAAGAGTTTACTAGGAAAATACTGTAAATAAGATTTCAATGTATTTAAGTCAAATGGCTTCCAAGTACTTGAAGAAACTTTGAGAGTGTTAATTTGCATATAAATCAACTGTTTTGATAATGACTAATGATTATCAACGTCCCTGACTTCATTGACATTTAATTTGAATTTGTAGTTCAAAACATTTTTGTGAATCAGAATTTTTATTCTCACTGTATAGAGACATTCATTCAACAAGTATTTTATTGGGCATCTAGTGTGATGCCAGGCTTTCCCTATATGGGCTTCCCCATAAGTCATACCCAATAAGGTATGGGCTTCCTTCGGCTCAGAGGGTAAAAAATCCTCTTGCAAAGCAGGAGCTGCAGGAGACATGGGTTCAATCCCTGGATCAGGAAGATACCCTGGAGAAGGAAATAGCAACCCACTCCAGTATTCTTGCCAGAAAAATCCCATGGACAGAGGAGTCTGGTGGGCTACAGTCCAAAGGGTCTCAAAGGGTTGGACACGACTGAGTGACTAAGCATACATTCAAGCATGGTGCTAGGCATTGATCAAAAGCTGAAAAGAAAACTGTAGACTTAAACCAGAACTTGCGCCTAGGTTATATTCATCTTCCCACTCACCACCCCCACCCCAGCACCACTCCACTAAATATTGAACTTGCCCCTTTAAGGACAGAGTATATGTCTTAATTATCTAGCTCTCCAGAATGCCCAATATCTAGAACTGAGCTTGGCACATGCTGCTGCTGCTGCTGCTAAGTCGCTTCAGTCGTGTCCGACTGTGTGACCCCATAGACAGCAGCCCACCAGGCTCCCCCATCCCTGGGATTCTCCAGGCAACAACACTGGAGTGGGTTGCCATTTCCTTCTCCAATGCATGAAAGTGAAAAGTTGGCACATAGTATATGCTCAATGAATGTTCATTGAATGAAAAACTTCTGACTCCCAGTCCAGTGCTCTTTTGTTGTAACACAGCTAATACTTATTTAGAGACAATTATGTGTTTGGTGCTTGGCTAAGGAGTATACCTCATTCCTCAAAATAACCCCGAGAAGTAGATAGGTAGACAGTACTAATAGTTTCACTTAATAGATAAGAAAAATGAAACTCAGAGGGTTGAAAGTATCTTGCCCAGGGTTGCATACCTAGAAAGTGACATAACCAGCATTTGGATCATCCCAGATCACGGGGTGCCTACCAGGTGTCTAACACCAATTATTTCCTCCTACTTTGCTGCCACTAAAGCCACACCCACAGCCCTTCGGTTGCACTGCCGGGACACTCCCTGAAGCCACTAAGCTCATACTAACAGGTTTTCGAGGTGGGCAAGCTTCCCTGGTGGCTCAGATGATAAAGAATCTGCCTGCAATGCAGGAGACCTGGGTTAGATCTCTGGGTCAGGAAGATCCCCTGAAGGAGGGAATGGCATCCCACTCCATTATTCTTGCCTGGAGAATTCCATGGACAGAGGAACCTAGTGGGCTACAGTCCATGGGATCCCAAAAGAATTGGACATGACTGAGCAACTAACAAACTCCTTAGATGATCTTAAAAGGAGAGCTAGGACTGTTCTCTGGAGGTGATGGCAAATCCTTTTGTTCCTCTCTGGGCAGACAATTTAGAGAAAGGCCTCTGCTCTCTCCCTAGGGCTTCTGCTTTCTACCATCCATGCACCAATCCCTGAAGGGCAAGTGTGGGGGTGAAGTTCCATTCACTTCCTTCCAGATTCCCACTCCTCCTAGACTCCTCTTGAATTCTTTGCCAGACCAGCCCAATTAGTCCCCTCACCCTTCCTGAAGCTTTTCAGGGAAGCAATATTACAACATGGACTCCCTCATTATCTCACTCCTTCTAAACTCTATGATTCTAAGAGCCACCCCCACCCGCCAGGGGCGGGGGGTGGGGGGTGGGGTGGGAGGGCAGAAGCTAATTAGCATGACTTTAACCCTTCCTTGAAAGACTTCTACTACACACACACACACACACACACACACCCCAAAACAAGGTGAGAGGAGGGGGTATTCAAGAATGCATTTAAAAGTGAGACAGAATTTCAGACGGATTGTAAGTAAAAGAAAACACAGTTCTATTCAAGTACAATGTGAAAAAGTAAAGCACAATGCCTGTGTTTCCTAATTCTCACCACAGGATGCAATGACGACTTTTCTAATTTACGGGTTTGTTAGTATGAAAGAAATCTCATGAGCATAAAATCAAACAGTTAACAAATTATCTTATTATAAAGGAGTATAATTACGTTGTGGGATCTTTCATCCCCCTCAAACACTGGGGGAAAGGTTACTTCCAGGCTGGGCCAGTTCTATTCATGGAAGCACAACCTTCTGATTTGTACTAGGGTTTTTCACCTTTTCATCTGCTGATGTCCAAAGTAGATGTACTTGTTCAGGATATCCATTTAAATGCTGTGTCTTCTCTGATGTCTTAGCAAAATGTCCAGAGCATAGGCTGGAGGGAGTGGACAGATGCTCCAACTCTGTGGACCCTGGGAGTATTCAGATGTGTTTGGAGAGTGGAGGTTTCTGTGGGGCGAGCTCTGTGCACAGAGGGGTAAGCGTATTTGTGTTCCTCCACTTCTCTGCTGTCATGACCGCGACTTCTTTGCATTCTGTGATTACTGTTTATGCAGGAGAGTGAAGGAAGGGGTTTGAATCCTCACTGATGGTTATATTACCAGGCAGGGATTCATGTACTGGGAGACACAGAAAACTAAACTCTGATGAGTGTTTGAAGGGCTCCAAGCTCATGCTTCAAAGACCCAAACTTCTTGATGATTTTTTTAAAAATTTATTTAATTGAAGGATAATTACAGTATTGTGTTGGTTTCTGCCATACATCAACATGGATCAGCCATAGGTATACATATGTCCCCTGCACCTTGAGCCTTTCTCCCACCTCCCACCCCATCCCACACCTCTAGATTGTCACAGGGCCCTGGTTTGAGATCCAGAGTCATACAGCAAATTCCCACTGGCTATCCATTTTACATATGTTAGTGTATACAGGCGAGCGTTTTTAAAGACTGTCAGGATGAGTGATCAGCTCATGGGCTTTCTTCTGACTGGTTAGTGGTGAGGTCATAAAGTGTTGTTTTTGGGAATCTAGGTCGTCATCCTTCTGGTTCCTACCAATCTGGGGTCCACATGCTTGTGGTCAGCATGTAGTCACCCTCCTCCAACTGGGTGAAGATCTTAGTTTCTGCAGAACAACTCAAAGATACATAAGATTGCCTTTCTGTATCCCATCAGGAGGAACTAGGAGTCCTGTGACTTCTGTCCTAATCATTAGCTGCTTGAGCCTGCTCTTTGGGAAGGCCTAGGAGACTAAAGCCCTTTCTTTTCTATCAACAAGAAATGGGGAGCACGGAGGAGCTTTTGTACCCAGGAAGTGGCTGCAGGACCCTGTCGGGTTTCAAACCTCCCGCTTTTCTTTGATACATCTCAATTTTGAGGGGAACAGGGCCAGGACAAGAAAGGAAATACAGTTTGGGATAGAGAGATTAATCATAAATTCAGCAAGAGTACTTGGTTTTGTTTTGTTTTTTGGCTGCTCCACATGGCATCAGGATCTTGATTTCCTGACCAGGGATGAAACCCACATCCTCTGCAGTTGAAGTGTGGAGTCTTAATCGCTGAACCACCAGGGAAGTTGAGAACTCAGTTTTAGGGGGACTCAGCTTCATTTGGGGTGGTGGACAAGGCCTGGCCCCAGGAGGAACCATGTTATAGGCAAGCTCATTTTAACAGAAATAATCACAGGACGGTGGTACTTCAATGAGTTAGTAAAAGTGAAGCAACCTGAACCGTGCCTGGTACACAGGATACCATACCCAAAGTTCAGCGGTTACCCCTGCTCACTGCGTGTTTGTTGAATGAGTGACTGTTACACTTTGTGCCACCCTGGCAGCTCCAGCAGTCTCAGGATGATCCTCCTCCTGGCTGTTCTTTTTCTTGCATCCTCTACAAAAAAGGGCATGAGCTCACTACCTGACCCCTACATCTTGAACAAAGGGGCCAACCCTCCCACCTCTGCTCAAAGCTGGAAAGCTTCTGGTTTTGCAGTGAGCAAGGGACCCCTGTTGGCAGTGAAAGAATAAAGGAAGCAAGACCCAGGTGGGTAATAAAACTGCTGCAAGTCACTGCAGGAAAGAGCAGTTGTCTCCAAAAAAAAGCAGTTGCACCAGATTTTCTAAACAATAAGAAGGGTCAGTCCCTCTCAAGAGGAAAGAGTCAAGGGTTCCTCTGAGAAGGAACTAACTCCCTCAGTAAATCAGGAAACCTCAAAGCACTCACTGGCCAAGGGGAGGCCCAGCACCTCCCCTGAGTGATTCACTTGTTCCCACTGAACCCGGAAGCTCAAGACCAGTTGGGCCCCTTCCTGGGAACCCTTTGCTCCCTCTTCTCCCCAAGAAGCAGGTTTGCACCTTTCACAAGACATCCTTCTATGCCCAGTGACTCCCTTCCCCATTGATTCACAGCTGGCAGCTCCTGACCCCTCCCTGGCGAACCTGGGCCTAGCAGGCACCCTCTTCCTTCACCTAGAGCCACATTTGGCCTAATACTTGTCCCTCAGGAGCCTTTTTAATTGTGAAGCCTTCCATTTCATAAGCCAATGAAAGGTGCTGTGAGGCTCGTACTTGTAAACAGGTCCTGTGCATGGACTCCATGGAGAGTCCCTGCTGCCTTTTTCCTCCTTCCGTTCACCCTGGCCTCTCGAGGGAAGCGCACCATTTTGAAGAGATCAAAAGTAAGTTGCTGGGGTGGTTTCACCGGTTTGGGGCTCTCTTTGGGGTGATGAAATGCTTTGGAACTGGATCGAGGTGGTGGTTGCTGAGTATAAACTAAATGCCACTTTAAAAGGGCTAGTTTTATGCTGCTGCTGCTGCTAATTTGCTTCAGTCATGTCCGGCTCTGTGCGACCCTATAGACGGCAGCCCACCAGGCTCTCCCGTCCCTAGGATTCTCCAGGCAAGAGCACTGGAGTGGGTTGCCATTTCCTTGCTAGCCCTCAATAAAAAATTAAATTGCTTTTACCACCAAATATTGGCCCAGATTCTCAGGCAAATGGGTTTAGGGGAAATACTGTAAATGAAAGAATGGGGAGCTACTTCGGAGACAGCAAGGGAGGCTTGCCTTTCTCAGGCTCCAAGGCAGAGGCTAATAGGGTAAGGAAAACAGAAAACACAGTCGGCTGCCCTGCATATGCATTCCCTGAGGTGTAGAAAGGGCTGGGCTGGGCATCACTAAGGCATCAGTTTGCCCTCAAGATAATGTTACTTGAAGGTTTAAATTTTTTTCCTATTTTCTTTTTAAATTTACTTTTTAATTGGAGGATAATTGCTTTACAATGTTGTGTTAGTTTCTTCTGTACAACAATATGAATCAACTTTTGTTCAGTGGCTCAGTTGTGTCTGACCCTGTGGATTGCAGCATGCCGGGCTTCCCTGTCCTTCACCATCTCCTGGAGCTTGCTCAAACTCATGTCCATTGAGCCAGTGATGCCATCCAACCATCTCATCCTCTGTCATCCCCTTCTCCTCCTGCCCTCAATCCTTCCCAGCATCAGGGTCTTTTCAAATGAGTCGTCTCTTTGCATCAGATAGCCAAAGTATTGGAACTTCAGCTTCAACGTCAGTCCTTCCAATGAATATTCAGGATGATTTCCTTTAGGATGGACTGGTTTGATCTCCTTGCTGTCCAAAGGACTCTCAAGAGTCTTCTCCAGGACCACAGTTCAAAAGCATTGATTCTTAGGTGCTCAGCCTTCTTTATAATCCAACTCTCTCATCCATGAATCAACTATATGTATACATATATCCCCTCCCTCCTGAACCCCTCTCTCCCCACCCCTACCCCTCCAGGTCATTACAGAGCACCAAGCTGAGTTCCCTGAGCTCTGCAGTAACTTCCCATTAGCTCGATATCTTATACGTTGTAGTGTATATGTTGATGCTACTCTATCAATTCATCCCATCCTTCCCTTCCTCCCAGTGTCCACAAGTCTGTTCTCAACATCTGTAATTTCATTATTATAGGACAACAACATTTCTTTTTTGTGAAGAGTCCCTTTGACTGAGTTAGTGATAATTGGTCATTTGAGTTTCCTATACTAAATCACTCATCCCTTAAACAAACATTTCTTGAGTCTGAGAACCAACTCCTAGAAGCGTTCAAAGGCTAAACTATTAAATAAGGAAGGCAGACTTCACAGAAGGATTGCCTTCCACTTCTGCCTTCAGTAGAAGCTTCTGGAGGCATCCTGTACCTGGGTTCAAGTTGCCAGAGAAAATATTAATACAAGGTGCCCATCAAATTTGAATTTCAGATCAAGAAAAAGTACTTTTTAAGCCTAAGTATCTCCAGTGCTGTATGCTGTATTTGGCCTATAATTATACTAAAAAAAGAAGTGTTCATTATTTATTTGAATTTCAAATTTCTGCATTTTTATGTGCTAAATCTGCTAAATCCGATTTCTAGAATTATAGATGACCCAGGCTGCGAGTTTGGAGAATGTATGGTCTCCTCTAGGACATAAGTTCCCCCACTTTAGTCTTCTTCCCTCGGAACATTCAGGCTCCCCAAATGATTGTGCAGCTTCAACTACCATGAGCCTGAAATTTGTAACAAATGACCAGTGGCTAGTTTTGTTTGTTAATACCCTGCCGGTGGCCACAGTAGCCCTTATAATTTGCACCAGCAGCATCAAACCTTCCAAATGGAGACAAGTTGTTTGTGATCAGATGGAACATGAAAAGGGTGGAGCTCAACCCACTCTGAAGCAGCAACCTAGCTCCACTAAGAAGTGCTATGTCTTGGCCTCACCCATTTCTGGTGGAAAACTTCCTGGGGAGTTGTTTCAAGGTGGGCCCGCTGGATTTTGTCATTCTCCTCCTGCTTCTGTTCTCCTGTGTTAAGCTTAGGCCATGAGGGCTAGGTGATGGGAGGAAGAGGCCTAGCCACAGTGTGAAGTTCTTGTAGATAGAAACTCAATACAGCTTAGTGATGGTCCCCTGCTGAAAGCTGGACAGCCATTCTGAAAGCCTGTTTGCCTCAGTTCAGACTTGGACCCCGGGACAGTAAAACAGAAAGAGATCACTGTCGACTGCAAATAGTTGACAAGATTGGTAATAGACAGCACCCTCCCACATCATCAAGCCCACCATTCAGCTCCAGTGCTTCACTTGCTTGAAGATTGAAGGAGGAAAAAAAAAAGGTTTGGCTCTCTTGATGGAACTCACCCCCGAGCACATCCACCCCTGCAAAGTTCAAACAAATCTCCAGGCTGGGGCGGCGGTCTTGTCATGGAAGTCTCCCTCTTGGAGGCAGTTGGCCAGACCCCCTGAAACACACAATGCTTTGGCCCCGGCTCAAAAAACACCAACATTCATTGCCGACAACGTTCCCACCTACCACCCGTCCCCACCCACCCCTTCCTGGAAAGTGTGATGCAGGGTGGTGGTAGGGGGGGCGACTCCAACACCACCACCTGGGTCTCCTGAGCAGACCTGGATGCCGGCCCGGAAGCAGCCCTGGCCGGCTGGGTGCACAGACAGCTTCTCCGGGCTGTGCAGGGGGGCGGCCCAGCCTTATTCTCACAGTTTTCACTTCCTGCGGGGCTGTGCAGTCACGTCTGTTGGCTTGGGTCTCTGTGACCTCGGATGATATGGGAAATGGGGGGCTGGTGGGTGAAATTGGGAGGCCGGGCTGTGATATGCCACCATCCGGCTTAGGGTGGGACGCTTTGTCCCCGAAGAGGGAGGGTGACTTCCCACCACACCCAGGCCCAGCACAGCCTTTCCAGGGTCACCGGCCGTCCCCTTCTCTCCATGCAGCCCTGAAAACACCGGCCACAGGCTATGGCCCAGTCGCCGTCGGAGGTAATCCGAACCTGGCAGAGCGGCTAACACTCAGTGCTTTGTCTACTGCTGCAGGAAGTCTTAACTCCCTTTAGGATAGCTGAGTTTTGGAGGCCTGTGGAGGAGGGGTGTGGAAAGTATAAAAGCATACTTTCAGAAGTTTGCTCACAAAACAGTGTCGTGCTGAAAACTTCCAGTGATTCCAACAGCACTGACTGAAATCCTACACTCCCATCGATTTCCACTAATCCAGACATCTCATCAATATGACATGTTTTTCTCAAATGTTTCAAACTGGAAATAGATAGATGGACTCTGTCACATCTGCTCAGTCAGACACAGCACCCGGTGGCCTCAGCCAGATCCCAAAGGGAGAAGAGTATAGATGAAATCTGACTCACTCAACGGGGTCCTGGAAAAGAGGACACAAAACGATCGCTCACATAGTAGGAGAACCTGATAAGACAGACCTTTCTTCTTTCAGACGCTGAGGAGTCACTGAATTTCCTACTCAACACAATTCAGATTACTGAAGTGATGCAGAGACTATTCTCAGGTGTTCTCCAGCCAGCCTTTGTGGAGGGTCTTTTATGTGCATGCATGCTAAATCACTTCAGTTGTATCTGACTCTTTGCGACTCTAAGAACTGTAACCCAGGCTCCTCTGTGCATGGGATTCTCCAGGCAAGGATACTGGAGTGGGTTGTCATGCCCTCCTCCAAGGGATCTTCCCGACCCAGGGATCAAACCCATGTCTCCTATGTCTCCATTGGCAGGCGAGTTCTTTACCACTATCGCCATCTGAGAAGCCTCTTGTATGTGTCTCTTATCGGGTTTCTCCTCAGCTTGGGGCTCCCTATCTGTCATCCCCTGCCTAGGAATGCTCCAGCCTGGAGGATTTTCAAACCTCAGTGTATCTGTCCCTTCCTCAGAAATGTTTCCTAACCACCTCTTTCAACCTTAGCTTAGCTTCTCCCATTTGAATTTGTTATTCTTCTTGTTACTGTTAGAGCACTTAGCACAAATGGTATTTTCATATTTAATTGTGTGATGATATATTTACCATAGAACTCCTTCCTAAGCTAAAATCTCTGTAAAAGCAATGTTATGGGTTGAGTTGTGTTGTTGTTATTATCATTGTCATTATTATTATTACGGGTTGAGCAATGGCCCCCCAAATATGTTCTGTCCGATTTCTTGGAACATGTGAGCATTACCTGACAAAAGGAACTTTGTAGACGTGATTAGTGGAAAAAAAGTGAAAGTGTTAGTTGCTCAGTCGTGTCTAACTCTTTGCAACTCCATGGACTGTAGCCCACCATATTCCTTTGTTCATGGAATTCTCCAGGCAAGAATATTGGAGTGGATAGCCATGCCCTTCTGCAAGGGATTCCTGATCCAGGGAACAAACCAGGTCTCCTGCACTGCAGGTGATTTCTTTACTACCTGAGCCATTAAAGATCTTGCAATGGGCAGATTTTCCTGGGTTATCTTGTTTGGCTCAATGTTTTCACAAGGATTCATATAAGTCAAAGAGGAGAGGCAGGGTCAGATGTGATAATGGAAACAGAGGTTGGCATGCTGGGATTGCTGGCATTGAACATGAAGAAAGGGGCCGCAAGCCAGGGGATGCAGGTGACCTCTTAAAGGATTGGTGACACATTCGCCCCTGGAGCCTCCAGAGGGAACATAGCCCTATGTCTACCCTGACTTTAGCCCAGTGACGTTCATGTCTGATTTCTGACCTATAGAACTGCAAGAGAATATATCTGGGTTGTTTTAAACCACTAATTTGACTTATGTGGTAATTTGTTGTAGCTGCAATAGGAGACCAATACACTTATTATTATTTAACATTTGTATGCTATTGAATCCAAACCTTGACCTGAGGAGGTTATGGACTTCATTCAGTCTTGTCTGGAAACCCAACCTCATCACCTGCCCTTTCACTTACTTTAGGTCTTCTCTCTTCCTTAAACTTCTTCAGGCTTCAATTTGCCATTCCTTTTGGTTGAAATGCTCTTCCCCCAGCTCTTCACATGGCTTATTTGAAGCATTTGGGTCTAGAAATAAATGTCACCTCCTCAGAGACTTTCTCTGACCATCCTTCTAAACTTTCCCTCTCCACTCTTCTCTCTCTCATTACCCTTTTTTATTTACTTTATAGCCTTCATTACTTTAAAAGAAGACTTAATTTTTTAGGATAGCTTTAGATTTACAGAAAAATTCCAAAGATAGTACAAAGAGATCCCGTGCACTCTACTCCTGGCCCCAGTTCCTGTATTATTAACAGCTTACACTAGTGTAGAACATTTGTCATGATAAATGGACCAGTATCGATACATCTTAACCTAATGTCCCTTTTCTGTTCCAGGATTCCATCCAGGACACCACAGTACATTTAGTTTTCTCTTCTTGGCTGCGATAATGTTTTTGATGACCTTGACAGTTTTGAGGAGTACATGTCAGGTATTATGTAGAATGTTCCTCCATTGAGATCTCTCTGATCTTTCTCATGATTATTCTGGGATTCTGGATTTTGGAGGAGAAAGACCACAGAGGTAAGTGCCATTTTGGTCACATTATGACTTACGATCTGGTCTGATTTATGCCCAAACATTTTTTTAAATATTTTAAAATTTTATTTATGGCTGCACTGGGTCTTTGTTGCTTTGCTCTGGCTTTCTGTTGCAGTGAGCGGTTGCAGTGCATGAACTTCTTACTGCCGTGGCTTCTCGTTGTGGAGCATGGGCTCTAGGCACACAGGCTTCAGTAGTTGTGGTGCGTGGGCTTACTTGCTCCAGTGGATGCCATACCAGGAATTGAACCCATGTCTCCTGCATTGGCAGGTGGATCTTAGCTACTATGCCACCGGGGTAGATCTGGTTTGATTTGTGAATGTTGACATTGACCTTGGTCACCTGGCTGATGTAGTGCTTGTCAAGTTATCTATAAAATTACTCATTTCCCTTCATTTTGATAGGAATGGAAGGAAGTCAACACACACAGTCCACACTGAAGGAATGGAGAGTCAAGCCCTTGTCATTTTTTAAGTTGTTGTATTTATTTGTTCAATTATGTGTTTTGGATGACTCCATTTCTGGGCTAATTCATAGTCACTCTCAGCTGCCTCTTTAACTTGCTGCTTCCAGGCAGATGTAGGAATGTCAGAGGCCTATTTTCCTGTCTCCCTCCTCACAATGAAACAGAAGGAAGTCTGGTATGTTTGGGGGGAAGGCATTTGCTTTCCTCACAGGAGAGATAGACACAGTTGTTCTATTGTTTCCTTCTTTCTGCCTTGAAAGTGGAATCCTGGAGTTGCCGTGGCCGTCTTGTGACTGAATGACAGGCATGGTGGCAAAGTCAACATGCTAAAGATGCCAGAGCGGAGAAATAGAAAAAGCTTGGGCCTTGGATGACAACTGATGCCAACCACTGCTTATCTTTGGATTTCCTGTTATGTGAGGGGAGTTAAAGCCACACCTAGTGGGGTTTCCAATTATTGTTCAAAATGTTCTTAACTGATAAGGTAATTCTTTCATATCTTTTTCTAAAGGTGAAGTTCTTTAAGGGAGGACAGAAACCTTGTCTGTCTTACTCATCTTTATGTTTCCAGGGGTTGAATTAGGGTAGATCCTCAGTGTCTTTGGGCTGCATGAAAAGATGATGATAGTTTAGGGGAGAGGTAGGATCTCAGGAGATATTTCTTTTAAGAATTAGGGAGACTGGAAAATAGTTGTAGGATAATGAGAAGGCACCAGAAGAGAGAGGGAAATGGAAGGTATAAAGGAGAGAGAAGGAGAAGATAACTCGTAAAGGATGGTCTCAGAAAAGGGAGAGGGATGGGATGCCATTCCCTGATGAAAGTGTGTTGGATTATGAAAGGTCAAAAAAAAAAAAAAATCAGAGAGAGGCTCTTAATCTCTTCAATGTGGGTGCATTTGAGAATCAGCCAGGAAGCTATGGAGACTCTCCCTGAAAAAAAGCATGTAGTCATACGGACATCATTTTACATTTATTTTCATGAGGTTCATGGATGCTATCCCCCCATTCACCCATGGCTTCCTCACTTGAATTTCAGTACCAGTGAAATTAAAAATAAAATGAGAAAAATTGACATCAGGTTATCAACTTTTGGGGGCTTCCCAGATTGTGCTAGAGGTAAACAGCCTACCTACCTCCTACATGCAGGGGACTTAAGAGATGTGAGTTTGATCCCTGGGTCAGGAAGATCCCCTAGAGGAGGGCATGGCAACCCACTCCCAGAATACTGGAGTGTATTCTTGCCTGAAGAACCCCATGGACAGAGGAACCTGGTGGGCTACAGTCCACAGAGTCACAGAGTCAGATACCACTGAAGCAACTTAGCACAGCACACATCAACTTTTTAGATTTAATTAATTTAATTTTGGCTGTGCTGGTTCTTCATTGCTGCACACTGGCTTTCTCTAGTTGCTGAGAGCAAGCGGGAGCTACTCTCTAGTTGCAGTGTACAAGTTTCTCATTGTCATGGCTTCTCTTGTTGCAGAGCATGGGCTCTAGAGCCCATGGGCTTTTAGTTGCCCTGTGGCATATGGAAATTTCCCAGACCAATGTCCCCTGCATTGGCAGGCAGATTCTTAACTACCAGGAAAGTCCCAGGTTGTGTGTGCTTATGCTCAATCATATTCAACTCTTTGTTACCCCATGGACTGTAGCCCGCCAGGCTCCTCTGTCCATGGGATTTTTCAGACAAGAATACTGGAGTGTGTTGCCATTTCCTTCTCCAGGGGATCCTCCTGACCCAGGGATTGAACCCATATCTCCTGAGCCATCAGGGACATTCTAGGTTATCAACTTTTAATTTTCCTAACTAAAGATATTAAAAAATGAAACAGTTGCAATCTCTGTCTTTTCATTAAAGAGTGGTTTTTTTAGGTTCAAAAAGGCAGGAAGGAGCTGATCTCAAATAGTATAGTACTTATTATTTATATTGAATAAGTTTAACATCACAGATAACTTACTGCATTTTCCTTAATAGAACCATAATGCAGGTTTATAGTTAAACAATCTGAGCTCAGCCCTGCCTCTTATGTGTTGCATGATTTTGGGGAAGTTTCTAAACCCCTCTAAGCTTTGATTTCTTTAGCAGCAAAAGAGGAGAAAATAGTACCTAACTCATAGGGTTGTGGTGAGAATTAAATAAGATCATGTCAGTGAACCCATCCTAACACCCAGGGATAGCCAGTTAGCTTTTAGGGAAGGATCCTTCTAAATATGGGTGTGAAAATGATTATATTAATATATATAACTAGAAACATACATAACCACACACACAAACCAGATGCTTGTGTGTATCTCTTTGTACTCTGCTTTCTCCCCCTCTTAAGAATAGACCATAAACATCTTTCTGGTCACTGCATATTCTATGACATTATTCTAAGTGGTTACATGGTAGTCTATAAAATGATGTAGCTTCATTTATCTATCTGATCTTGTTGGACATTTAATTAGTAGGAATGCTTTGTTTTATATTGCTTTGCTTTATTGAGCATCACAGATTTGCTTTTTTTTTTTTTTTTCAAATTAAAGTTTTTTGGCAACCCTGCATCAAAGTTGATCAATGCCATTTTTCCAACAGCATTTGCTCATGTCCTGTCTCTATGTTATGTTTTGGTAATTCTCACAATATTTGAAAATTTTTCATTGCTGTATTTGTTATGGTGATCTGTGATTAGTGTTCTTTGTTTCTATTGCAAAAAGGTATCTTGCTAAAGGCTCAGATGATGGCTAGAAATTTTTAGCAATAAGATGTTTTCTAATTAAAGTATGTACATTGGTTTTTACAACACAGTGCTGTTGCACATGTAATAGACTACAGTACAGTGCAAACATAGCTTTTATATGCACTGGGAAACCAAAAAATTCATGTGACTTACTTTATTGCAATATTTGCTTTATTGTGGTGGTCTGGAACTGACCCTGCAATAATGAGATGTGCCTTTATTTCCAACTTTTAGCAAAGATAAACAACTCTGCAGTAACCCTCTTTCTAACTAAAGTTTCTCATAGCCGTGATTGTTTCCTAGAAAACAATTACTAGGTTAAAAAATGTTATGTCAAAGATATATACTGTTTAAATTCATTTGCTTTATAAAGCCACATTGACTTCTAAAAATTTTGTGCTAATCTAAAATTGAAGAAATTAGGGAAAACCACTAGACCATTCAGGTATGACCTAAATCAAATCCCTTACAATTATACAGTGGAAGTGACAAATAGATTCAAGGGATTAGATCTGATAGACAGATAGATTAGATCTGATAGATCTAATCAGGCACTTCAGTTCTAGAGCGCCTGAAGAACTATGAACAGAGGTTTGTAACATGTACAGGAGGCAGGGATCAAAACCATCCCCAAGAAAAAGAAATGAAAAAAGGCAAAATGATTGTCTGGGGAGGCCTTACAAATAGCTGAGAAAAGAAGAGAAGTGAAAGGCAAAGGAGAAAAGGAAAGATATACCCATTTGAATGCAGAGTTCCAAAGAATAGCAAAGAGAGAAAAGAAAGCCCTCCTCAGTGATCAATGCAAAGAAATAGAGGAAAACAGTAGAATGGGAAAGACTAGAGATCTCTTCAAGAAAATTAGAGATACCAAGGGAACATTATATGCAAAGATGAGCACAATAAAGGACAGAAATGGCACGGACCTAACAGAAACAGAAGATATTAAGAAGAGGTGGCAAGAATACACAGAAGAACTATACAAAAAAGATCTTCATGACCAGACAACCATGATAGTGTGATCACTCACCTAGAGCCAGGCATCCTGGAATGCAAAGTCAAGTGGGCCTTAGGAAGCATCATTACGGACAAAGCTAGTGGAGGTGATGGAATTCCAGTTGAGCTGTTTCAAATCCTAAAAGATGATGCTGTGAAAGTGCTGCACTCAATATGCCAGCAGTGGCCACAGGACTGGAAAAGGTCAGTTTTCATTCCAACATTACTTTACTAACAAAGGTCCGTCTAGTCAAAGCTATAGTTTTTCCAGTAGTCATGTATGGATGTGAGAGTTGGACTATAAAGAAAGTTGAGCACCAAAGAATTGATGTTTTTGAATTGTGGTGTTGAAGACTCTTGAAAGTCCCTTGGACTGCAAGGGGAGCCAACCAGTCCATCCTAAAGGAAATCAGTCCTAAATATTCATTGGAAGGACTGATGCTGAAGCTGAAACTCCAATACTTTGGCCACCTGATGCGAAGAACCCACTCATTTGAAAAAACTCTGATACTGTGAAAGATTGAAGGCGGGAGGAGAAGGGGACGACAGAGGAAGATATAATTGGGTGGCATCACTGACTCGATGGGAGTTGGTGATGGACAGGGAGGCCTGGCATGCTGCAATCCATGGGGTCGCAAAGAGTTGGACATGACTGAGCGACTGAACTGAACTGATACTTATAACAATCTGTAAAAGTGCCTATTTCTGAACTCCCTCGTAGTACTATATATTTTCCTCTTCTAAATTTTTTCTTTTTTTGAGAGAAGAAATATCATATCTGTTTTTTTAACTTATATTAACGTGATTACCAGTAAAAATCAATTTTTTCAAACGTTTATTGACTGTTAATTGTTTTGTGAATTTGCTATTGTATCTTTTACATATTTTAGGAATATTTTCATTTTCTTATTGACTAGTAGAAATTCTTTACATAATAATGCTAATCTTTTGTCATTCAATTATATGGCAAAGGACTGGGTCATTTATGTTCCTGAAACCTAAAGAGAATACAATGAATGACTTTGACCATTACCTGGGACTTTGAATTGGGAAGGGGAGCTTGGTGGAAAGTCAAGGGGTTATGACCTTCTGAAGTGGTGCTCATCTCTGACCTTGAAATTCTAACTGTAGAGGGCAGTGAATAAACCAGATCAGAGCTGATGACTGGGTGAATTGGGAGAGGTTGTCCAAAGACCTAAAGATGGCTTTGGGTGCTGACAATAATCTTGTCCTTTCATAGAACTGGAATCTTTAAGTCAATTCCTTGGGGTCTGATCAAAGAATTTTAGATCCACAAACAGCTGTCATTGACTGATAAGACCACAGGACTTTAACATTGCTCTTGTTTCTTATGTCAGTAGCATCTTCCTTCTGTAATGGTTCCCTTTCTGCTTATTGACATGGTACAATATTCCTTATATCCCTAGGAAGCATATTGGCTATTAGAAACAATATATTCTGTAATTATGACCTTTTGCAGAAATGCATAAAAACAACAATGCATGTGCCAGGCCCTTAATTAGTATTTGTCACACTGAATTAAATGAAACTTCTCAAAATATCACAAAGCTACAATTCTGATATGAAATAAAGTTTTTCTTAAAAAAAAAAAACTTGTTTCAGAATGTAGGCAAAATGTGTCAATAATTGACTTTGCTTTTAGAATGTGGTCTAAGAAGTTATGGCATGCTTTATCTTTTCTCTTTCCTTCTTTTTTAAACCTTAGGTTGGTAAGGGACCAAACTCAGCAAGTTCAGCAGCTCTGGATAGAAATGGGTTTCCACTTTGTGCTGCAGTGGCAGGCAGTATTGGAAGTATTTACCTTTCTTTCAGTTTTATGAAGCTAAGTGTTTTAAGTTACCTGGATATTTGCATAACACACATTGTCCTGGGTTTGTTTGAGGGATTGTAAAGTTAATAGTTTTTTTTGGCTTTAAACTTACGTGGCACTAAAGATGTGGAAAGTAGGGTTGGCTCAGGAAACAGATTAGACTAGGTATTATAAATACCCAAGTATGTCCCTGCATTAGGGTCTGCTATTATAGACTTCAAGGCTTTCTGGTTAAAGCTAGGAATACTATGCTGAATTATGTTGCTTTCCATTGGTGCTGCTGCTTTCTGCCAAGCCATAGTTCATGACAAACTTTTGCCTGTTCTCAAACTGATGAGAGGAGCCAAGACTTATAGAATACCTGTTTTCATATATTTGGTCCCAGGCGCCACTTTTCGTATTAACTCACTCAATCATTATAACAAAACAATAAGATAGGTTGTATGAGGACAGTGAGAGTTGCTGTAACAAAGAAACCCTAACATTTTATTGGCTTAATCTAAGAGATGGTTATTTCTTATCCCATAAACTCATCTACAGGTATTTGATAAGGAGGTTCAGGGACCCAAACTTCTTTACTCTAATAACTTTCCAATACCATGCTGCTGCTGCTGCTAAGTCGCTTCAGTCGTGTCTGACTCTGTGCAACCCCATAGACGGCAGCCCACCAGGCTCCCCCATCCCTGGGATTCTCCAGGCAAGAATACTGGAGTGGGTTGCCATTTCCTTCTCCAATGCATGAAAGTGAAAGTGAAGTCGCTCAGTCGTGTATGACTCCCTGTGACCCCATCATGGACTGCAGCCCACCAGGCTCCTCCACCCATGGGATTTTCCAGGCAAGAGTACTGGAGTGGGTTGCTATAGACTTCTCCAATACCCTAAGAGCCGCCAAATCCTTCTCTTTTCAGCTAGCAACTGGAGAACAAAAAAGGAGAAATTTTTTTAATTGATGAGGCCTGAAGCAGTGCACATTTTCTGCTATGACATTTGCCAGAGCTCAGACATATGGCCTCATCTAACTGCTAATGTTTAAGAAATATGGTCTAGCTGGATTTCCAGGTAAAAGAGGAAATGGTCTTGGAGAACTATGTATCTGCCACAGCCTGTCCTTTGGTTACCAAATAACCTTACTCACCTAACCCCTTTGCCCACACAGATGACACACTCGTCCCCTCCTCAGAGGAGACGACCCAATGTCCTTTACAGTCATTACATTCAGCTAAAACCTCAGGATTTCTGGGTGGAATGGGGACTTTTCCCACCAAGATGGAGTGTTTGCCTCCTTGTCCATCAACCTCTGACTTGAAAGGACAAGCTGCTGTCTCTGCCCCATTCATATGCCATATAAAGTGTTGGGCGAGAATGAGATAAAGTGATACACATGCCCATTTGGAAAGGAAAGAGTGGGAGACGCACAGCACACACCCCTGGTGATGGTGGAGTCCTGACGTGAGCACGTTGTGTGGTGGCCCCGTCCTGGGTGTAAGAGTAAGTTCCTTGGCTGCACCCTTCTTATCATACCCTTCCCTGTCCTTTGCTCTCTGTGGTCCACCTCTGCTCTCTGGAAGGCTCTTCCTCAACTGTTATCCTCCATGGCCAACTAATAGGAACCTATGGGATATTGGGGGACCCATCCTCTTTGAGGATGGCTTTTGAAGCCCACTTCCTGTTTGAACAAGTTTGGAGACTCAAGGATTGCTTCAAGGCCCTCACTGTCAAAGACCTTTAAATCTAGGCTCATTTTTCATTGACACTGTAATTCCCTAAAAACATAGAAACCTCCAATCTTTGCTTCTCAATAATTCCATGATCAGAAGTTCGTACAAAAGTTTTTTCCCATATAGAATTTTTCAAGTTTCATCTGTTTCTTTGCTTCCTCATTAATGCCATTCCCTTGAGTGGCCTGATGGACCAGGCCTGGCATGCTGCAATTCATGGGGTCGCAAAGAGTCAGACATGACTGAGCGACTGAACTGAACTGAACTTGAGTGGCTATCTTGAGAGTATCTCAGATAATGGGCAAATGAGAAAAATCACACTCTTACTCAGATCTTTGTCAGTAGGTGTGAGTCACAAAGGGACTTTGCCTCTCAGATAATCTTACTATATGGAATCCAAACGTAGTAGGCTTTTATATCCCTTGGGATCCTGTGTTTCTGGATTCTCAAGCCTCTTTCTCTTCTTTCAAAAATTAGCCAATCATTCCTGAATATACCTCTTTCTTGTAATTCATTGTTAAGAGCAGAGTTGTGCAAGTAGCTGCCACCTTAATCTTGGGCCCTGGATGCCTCACTCACCTCATCCTGGTCCCTGCCCTGGGAAGAGTCAACACACCCTATTACTCTGACTCTTCCCAACCACCTCCCCTGAAACTAAAGGCTTAGCAGACATGCTGTCTGCCACTGAAGGCAGCATTTTATAAAACACGTCTCCTTTCCAGCCTATTATGTCACTTTCCTCACCAATTGCCACTCAACTGCTAAGTTAATATATTTTAGGTTTTTGTTGTGGTAGTACTCCACTTCTAGGTACCAATGGTGCCTTGCTTGGCACAGCTCTAGATGCTATAACAAGCCTTGGCATTTCAGTAGCTTAATCCAATAAAAGTTATTTCTTCTTACAGTCAAGCCAGTGTAGGTATCCTCTACATGATGCTTCATGGCCTCAGGCTACTGCCAAGAGTCCTGCTATGCCCTGGGGGCAAGGAATCCTCAGCTTCCAGGCAGTAGATCAGTAGAGACACAGAGGATCATCCATGGGAGGGTTTTAATGTCCAATCCTGGGAGTTCAATTCTGTCCACATTCCGCCAGATAGAACTCAGTCATGTCTGCATCTAATACCAAGGGAGCTGAGGGATATCATCTGTAGTCGTATGCTCAGTGAGAAGGACCAGGCTTTGATGAACACAGAACAAACACATACAGCACCGGAACTGAGCCTCCAACCAGGTCGTCCTTTGTGTCTTCATGGCATGGTGATCTCCATAAAGTACAGATGTGTCCTTACAGAGGTCCAAGTGCTCGACCACACTGGAGAGAGAGAGTACAGAGGAAGGTTTTATGTATGTGTGTGTGTGTTTTGTTTAATGGTAATTTACTGCAACCATTTCTTAGGGGCAGTTTCTATAAAGATAGAGGCTAAGGTAAACTTGACATGCACCTTCTGCCTCCACTTTTTGTCTCTGAAGATGGCTCAAGGATTTCTCCCCCTACCATTGATGTGTCTGATGCCAGGGAGCTGGGGCTGAAGACCATAGGGAAGGTGTGTCTGGATGGGAGCATATCAAACTAAGGGGTCGGGCAGCCATCCCTTTAGAAATGCTGAGTGGTGGTGGTTTCCCCCAAAGCAGGGCTTGAGTAGATGTAGTTTGGAGGAATGATCCATAAGGCACAATCAAGGAAGTAGGAGAGGTAAGTCAGGGCAGAGAGAAATCCCCAAAGCAGGTTACAGTCAGGGAAAAAGGCACTCAGTTCCAGTGGGGACCTTCTGAGAAACAAGGTGGAACAAGCTCAGCACTGTACCCCTGAAATCAAGGAGGCTGGGGCATTTCCCCAGTAAGTCCCATTTGTATCACTGACAGTTGGCCCCAGAGCACTAAGCATCCTGTCCCCCATCTATGGGTTGTGTGTACAAACAGTCTAGTGAGCTCCTGTGACGGGCATGAACAAAGATCTCTCTAGGCACTTGAGAGGCAAAGTGGTCGGCTGGCCCCGGAGCTGTCCACAGCTGAAGGGGGACTCAGGTCGGCCAGGGAAACTGGGGCACCTGCTACAGGTGGGAAGAGGCACAAGCAGTTAGAAGTAAGGACCCTGACATACCACAACCTCTGAAAACCCGCCTAGCAGATGTCAAATGCTGTATCTCTCTTTTGGGTGGAACCAAACTCCACCTCCCTCATGTACTAACTCGTATTAGCAGCCAGCACTGACTGAATATTCATCAGGTGCCAGTAACTATAAAAGGGCTTGACGTAAGTCATCTCATTTTAATATTGATCGACCATCTTCCATGTTCCATAGGAGAAGCAAGAGCAAGTAAGACTTAACTCCCTGCCCCTAATTTAAACTCTGGCAGGAAGGCAAATCTTGGCAAAACCCAAGATTTTGCACAGCAAAGGTTATAACGACAGCTGCTGCTGCTAAGTTGCTTCAGTCATGTCTGACTCTGTGCAACCCCAGAGACAGTAGCCCACCAGGCTCCCCAGTCCCTGGGATTCTCCAGGCAAGAACACTGGAGTGGCTTGCCATTTCCTTCTCCAATGCATGAAAGTGAAAGTGAAGTCGCTCAGTCGTGTCTGACTCCCAGCGACCCCATGGACTGCAGCCTCCCAGGCTCCTCCGTCCATGGGATTTTCCAGGCAAGAGTACTGGAGTGGGTTGCCATTGTCTTCTGCATAACGACAGCAGAAGGGTTACAAATAATGAGGAAATTTATGAAGCATGAAACTAACTTCTGAATGGTGGATCAGGGGTTCTTGAGGAAGAAAGAGGCATTTGCCTACCCTGGAAGGATGGGCATATTCGGGGAAGTACATCTGTAGACAAAGCTACAGAGTGTTTGGGAAGGTGGAGGGGAAGGAGCCAGGATGAAGGGTGAAAAGGAGGACAATACGGGCATTGCCAGGAAGCTGTCACAATACAATCATACCCAGGAGTGAGACAAATCCCTAATCCAGATGTGATGTGAAGGTTGGAGGAAGCCAGATCAAGCGTGAAACTGGCGGACAGAGAACATATCCAGTGGAAAGCATGTGGGAGAGGAGAAGTTTGGGGGAGGAGGGAGATACAGTAGGGTGGAGGGAAGTGATTCATTCAGGAACAGTGCTGTGATTGCTAAGTGTCTGTAGCAATCCATTCAGTTGCTCACTACCCTTCATTCAGTGTTTTCATGTATTCAACAAGTATTTATTGAACACCCACTGTTTCAGATACCCGTTTAAATAATGGGGATACAGTAAAAAACCTCTGACATCATGGAGCAGACACAGACAATATCATAGAAATGAAATATCTAGCATGTCAGGCCATAGGTGGTATGGAGACCAACTTAGAGGAAGCAGGTGGGCAACAGGAGTGCTATCTGGAGAGAAAGATGGGTGTTTTAGAAAGAGTGGTCAGGGGTGATCTCCATAGGAAGTGAGACATTTGAACAAAGACCTGAAAGAAAGGGAGTGAGCCACGTGGCTCCCTGAAGAAAGACTGCAAGGGCAAAGACCGCAGGTGGGAATACGCCTTACGTGGCCTGAAAACAGTAGGGAGAACAAGTAAGGCTGAGCAGAGTGAGTGAAGTACATAATGGTGTTGAGGTCAGAGAGAAGAAGGCAGACCAGATGGTAAAGGTCACTGGTCTTCAGTGGGGTAGGACCATCTCATAATTAATGTTTTTTGAAATTCATGGAGATGTTTTTGACTTACAGTGTAGTTGCGCCTGAATGTTAAAATACGTATTTTCTTACAGAGTACTTTCTCTGAATTTGTGCCTTATTTATTTACAGTGAAAAATACTTGACATATGATATTATGTGAGTTTAAGGTGTACTCATAAGTGATTGGACATTTACATACATTACGAAATACTTTCTGTGTTAAGTCTAGTAACCATATGAAGTCTGCAACTCCATACAAAATTCTTACAATATTATCGACCATATTCCTTATGGTTTATTCCAATTCCTAAGGCTTATTTACCTTATAACAGGAAGTTTGTACCTCTTAATCCCCTTCTCCTATTTAATCCTCACCCCATCTCTCTGGCTGGCGACCACTAATCCTTTTCTCTTCATCGACAAGTCTGTTCTTGTTTTCTTTGTTTTGTGTTTTAGATTCCACTTATGAGTGAGTCCGTATGGTATCTATCTTTCTCCAGCTGCCTTATTTCACCGAGAGTAGTACCCTCTAGGTCCATTCATGTTATTGCAAATAGCAAGATTATTTTTACAGTTGAGTGATATTTCATTTTGTGTTTGTGTGTGTATGTACAAAATATCAAGTCAAAATGGAATAAAACTTCACCCTTATTAGCAACCATAAAATTATTAGACTAACTATTCAGATCTTAAACAGGGATTTCTTCTAGTCCAGCCTAAGTATTCTTAAAAGACTGTAGCATCTCTAGGTCAAACAGTATGTTTAACCTTTGAATCTGTAGGGCATTACATCTAGGAGGTATTTGCAGAATGAATATTAGTTAAATGAATACATTCTAGTATGTTTTTTAGGATATTTTTATTAGGTATATTTTTAATGTGGTGTAATCACATATCCATTTCATTTATTTCCTAATTTTTACTTACTATTTTATAATTTTATATATATATATATATATATATATACTTCATTAACTATCATTTTATGACTGCATTATCTACTATATGGATGAACTGCTGTTCTATTTTCTACTCCTCATTATTCAACATTAAGACTCTTTCAGTCTATCAAAATAATAAGTAAAACATCAATGAACTTTTTTTCTTAATGAGCTCTTTAACTGTTTTAGATTATTCCAGTGGGGTGATAAGATTTCTTGATCAAAGGTTATGATAGATAGTCAAAATATATACCCATATCTGTTTCTCTACTTCTTTTGCACAAGTAGGAAACCTCATTTCTTAGCCTACTTGCCATTGGGTAGGAGTAACTAGTTCTGGCCAATGAAATGTGAAGGGAAGTGACAGTGATAAATACTACCTCACTACCAATCCGAGATCAGTAAGTTGAGTGAGTAAGATGTAAACCTTTGTTATGATAATCTACTGGGATTGTAGAGTTAATTTGTTATCACAGCTAACCTAGTTTATCCTGATGATTACGTAGACTTTGAACCTTATTATGGATTAGAGTGTACATTGGAAAATTGCACAATGGTGTAGGTACCAGAATGAAGCAGGGCAAAGGCTAATAGAGTTTTGCCAAGAGAATGCACTGGTCATAGAAAACACCCTCTTCCAACAACACAGGAGACAACCCTACACATGGACATCACCAGATGGTCAACACCAAAATCAGATTGATTATATTCTTTGCAGCCAAAGATGGAGAAGCTCTATACAGTCAGGAAAAACAAGACTGGGAGCCGACTGTGGCTCAGACCATGAACTCCTTATTGCCAAATTCAGACTTAAATTGAAGAAAGTAGGGGAAACCACTAGACCATTCAGGTATGACCTAAATCAAATCCCTTATGATTATACAGTGGAAGTGAGAAATATATTTAAGGGGCTAGATCTGATAGACAGAGTGCCTGATGAACTATGGACAGAGGTTCGTGGCATTGTAAAGGAGACAGGGATTAAGACCATCCCCATGGAAAAGAAATGAAGAAAAGCAAAATGGCTGTCTGGGGAGGCCTTACAAATAGCTGTGAAAAGAAGAGAAGTGAAAAGCAAAGGAGAAAAAGAATGATATTCCCATTTGAATGTACAGTTCCAAAGAATAGCAAGGAGAAATAAGAAAGCCTTCCTCAGCGATCAATGCAAAGAAATAGAGGAAAACAACAGAATGGGAAAGACTAGAGATCTCTTCAAGAAAATTAGAGATACCAAGGGAACATTTCATGCAAAGATGGGCTCGATAAAGGACAGAAATGGTATGGACCTAACAGAAGCAGAAGATATTGAGGAGAGGTGGCAAGAATACACAGAACTGTACAAAAAAGATCTTCACGACCCAGATAATCATGATGGTGTGATCACTGACCTAGAGCCAGACATCCTGGAATGTGAAGTCAAGTGGGCATTAGAAAGCATCACTACGAACAAAGCTAGTGGAGGTGATGGAATTCCAGTTGAGCTATTTCAAATCCTGAAAGATGATGCTGTGAAAGTGCTGCACTCAATATGCCAGCAAATCTGGAAAACTCAGCAGTGGCCACAGGACTGGAAAAGGTCAGTTTTCATTCCAATCCCAAAGAAAGGCAATGCCAAAGAATGCTCAAACTACCGCACAATTGCACTCATCTCACATGCTAGTAAAGTAATGCTTAAAATTCTCCAAGCCAGGCTTCAGCAATACGTGAGCCATGAACTTCCAGATGTTCAAGCTGGTTTTAGAAAAGGCAGAGGAACCAGAGATCAAATTGCCAACATCCGCTGGATCATTGATAAAGCAAGAGAGTTCCAGAAAAACATCTATTTCTGCTTTATTGACTATGCCAAAGCCTTTGACTGTGTGGATCACAATAAACTGTGGAAAATTCTGAAAGAGATGGGAATACCAGATCATCTGACCTGCCTTTTGAGAAACCTATATGCAGGTCAGGAAGCAACAGTTAGAACTGGACATGGAACAACAGACTGGTTCCAAATAGGAAAAGGAGTACGTCAAGGCTCTATATTGTCACCCTGCTTATTTAACTTATATGCAGAGTACATCATGAGAAATGCTGGGCTGGAAGAAGCACAAGCTGGAATCAAGATTGCCGGGAGAAATATCAGTAATCTTAGATATGTAGATGACACCACCCTTATGGCAGAAAGTGAAGAGGAACTAAGAAGCCTCTTGATGAAAGTGAAAGTGGAGAGTGAAAAAGTTGGCTTAAAGCTCAGCATTCAGAAAACAAAGATCATGGCATCTGGTCCCATCACTTCATGGGAAATAGATGGGAAAACAGTGGAAACAGTGTCAGACTTTATTTTTGGGGGCTCCAAAATCACTGCAGATGGTTAGTGCAGCCATGAAATTAAAAGACGCCTACTCCTTGACCAACCTAGATAGCATATTCAAAAGCAGAGACATTACTTTGCCAACAAAGGTCCATTTAGTCAAGGTTATGGTTTTTCCAGTGGTCATGTATGGATGCGAGAGTTGGACTGTGAAGAAAGCTGAGCACCAAAGAATTGATGCTTTTGAACTGTGGTGTTGGAGAAGACTCTTAAGAGTCCCTTGGACTGCAAGGAGATCCAACCAGTCCATTCTAAAGGAGACCAGTCCTGGGTGTTCATTGGAAGGAATGATGCTGAGGCTGAAACTCCAATACTTTAGTCACCTCATGCAAAGAGTTAACTCATTTGAAAAGACCCTCCCTGATGCTAGGAGGGATTGGGGGCAGGAGGAGAAGGGGATGACAGAGGATGAGATGGCTCGATGGCATCACTGACTCAATGGACGTGAGTCTGAGTGAACTCCAGGAGTTGTTGATGGACAGGGAGGCCTGGCGTGCTGCGATTCATGGGGTCGCAAAGAGTCAGACACAACTGAGTGACTGAACTGACTGACTGAAATGTAGGTACCTAATAGATATCTATTAAATAAATCAATGAGATTAATAATATGTGAAAATACCAGTTCCACTGTTTTATCAACAGCAATGAATTTACTATTTGATTTTTCTTGCCAATCTAGTAGGCAAAAATATCATCTTGGCCAACAAGACATTTGCCAATTTCTTTGCTTATTGAAAAGGTTGAACATTTTTTTCATTTCTTAGCCATTTCCTCTTTTGAGCCTTATTTGTTTAAAAATCTTTCATTCATTTTTCAATAACTATTCATTGAATGCCTTCACCATTCTGGATATTGGGGCTATCATGGTGAATAGCATTGCTATCATAGAACGTTTATTCTAGAGGGGAGAAAAATGACATGTAAACAAATGCTTACCTATTTGGGGAATGGTAAGTGCTGTGAAAAATAAAGCAAGGTCAGTAGCTTAAAGAGAGACTAGGCATGTTTTCCCATAAGGTACTCATTCAGCATCTTTCAGATAATATCACTTGTGAACCAAGGGGATGAACTAGGAAGATATTGGGAAGAGGGGTGTTGCAGGCTTCGGGAACAGCACATGCTGTTGCTGCTGCTAAGTCGCTTCAGTCGTGTGGGACTCACGAGAGACTTAAAGGCAGGGACATAACCTGGTACTTTGAGGATGTAGCAGGAAGCCAGTCTTGCTGAAGCAGAGTGAGCGAGGGGAGAGCAGCAGGACATGAGATTGAAGAGGTAACAAGCTGGACCATGTAGGGTCACCTAGGCAATTGTTAGGCCTTTTGACTTTTCTCTGGAGTGATACAGGAACCACTGGAGGGTTTTGAGTTGAGGAATGACGTGGCATGACTTACTGTTTAAAAAAGATTGCTCTGGCTTCTCTGTGGATGAAGTGATTGGGGGCAAGTAGGAGGAGACCAAGTAGGAGGCTATTGCAATATTTTTATGGAAGATGATGATAACTTAGCCCAGGGTAACATCGAGAATAAAGTGAGAAGGAGTCAGATTCTAGATACATTTTGTGGTAGAGCTAATAGGGCTTGATGATTGATTGGAAGTAGGACTGAGTGAGGGAAATGAAGCAGTCAAGGATGATTGCAAGGTTCTGATTTGAAAAAATAGAAGGATGCAGTCTACTGTGTTCTTTATTCCTCTTTGGAGCCATATTTGGTATTTTTAATGACTCCAGAAAAAGTCATGTCAGAAATTAAAGGAACAGTGTACTGGTGTGGGTGTGGTGCTCACTTCCCAGATGTAGGCAGAGGTTGATTGAAAGTGATCATGGTCTTGAGTTAGCTCCCTTCAGCAGTGCAGGGCTCCCATCTTCTCTGGCTCACCTTGCCATATCCCTCTCTCTTCTGGAAACATGGCCTCCTGTGTGGCTGTCTCTGATGGCAGCATCAGGGATTTTTTGACAGGCAGGTGAACAAGCCGTTGAGGTGAAGAACCACAAGAAAGTGGTGCTTTTATTTCTGAGTAAGGACAGGAAGATCCTCTGGGAGGAGGGCCAGGAGATCCTGGTAGGTAATGTAGACCAGGCTGATGATGACTACTTGCCCACTTAGGCAGGGCACCACCGGAGGAGGGCTGCCACTACATCCTCTATGATGCAAACTAGAAGACCAAGGGGAGTGAAAAGAGGATCTGGTACTTATCTTCTGGACCCCTGAGTCTGCATTTGTTAAGAGCAGAATGATCTATGCCAGCTCCAAGGACCCCATCAAGAAGAAGCTGAAGGGGATCAAGCATGAATTATGAGCAAACTGGTATGAGGAAGTCAAGGACTACTCTACCCTAGCAGAGAAACTGGTGGTGGGGGTGGGGGGGGAACAGTTCTGTTTCTCTCTGGAGGGCAGCCTTGGTGAGCCCTCTCCAGCTCCCTGCCTGGAGTAGAGGGCAGCCCCAGACCTACCCACTGGGGTTGCAGGCTGCCCGCTTCCTAACCTGAGAGATCTGGGGGATTCCAACTGGGGGAAAGCAATCTCTTTATTTAGTTACCAGACAGCCCCCTACCTCGTGGACTTGCCTCTTCTTCCCTCCATCCCTGATGGCCTGGCCTTCCTAAACCACTTTTAATCTTCTGATTCCTCCTGAGGTAAAGCAGACCAAGTGCCTCCTTAGTACTGCAGTTCAGGGAGGGTCTGTATGTTTTCAGAGACACTCTCCTACTCCCCACTTATTTCTCCTCCTTCCCATACTACCACCTTCTAACCACAATAGCGAGGCTGTGCTCATCTCTTTAGTTCTGTGTGTAAAGGGAAAGTCGAAGAGATGACCTCACCCCTTGTCTCATGGTTGCAGCCATTCATGGAAGCAGGACCAGTAAGGAACTTTCCGTTAAAACACTCATATGTATATGAGTGAGCACACACACAATTTTTTTTTTTCCCTCAAATGTGATCTGTTTATTGACCATGGCCACAGTGATTGGTTCGGGGTTGGGCATGTGACCTTTGATGATTCAATCAGAGACCCAGGACTTTCACTGAATGATTTGGGTTGGCTGTTCCTGCTAGAAATGAACAAGGAAGCAAGCTTGGCTCCCTGAGGCTTATAGTAGTTCTCTGGTTCCTTTGATAGAAACCAGCCTTAGAATGAACTTCACATCGTGGAAAGGAGAGAAAAGAGATAAAAAGAAAGGTTATTTCTTTGTGTGTTTGACATGGTTGAGTCACTATATCCATCCTCCCCTGAAATCTGTCCAGAGATGTTCAGTTACAGGAGCCAACAAGCTCCCCTCTCTCGTGTACATCAGTATGGGCTGTGTTTTCTGTTACTTGCCACCAGGCACCTCCTGCCTGCTTGGAGCGGCTTTCCATGTACATGCTGTCCATAGCTCTCAGGCAGAATGCTCTCACCACCTGGTATCTCAGAACACAGGAAACAGTCACCCCAGAAAATCTGCAAACCATTTGAGGCTTAGGTTCAGAGAGTTACATCATGTTCTGAGAGAGGAAAGACCACCTTTGGAGAGTACGCCATCCAAAATCCTGGAGGAATGGATCCCAGGAACTGTCAGAGCCAAGAACATCACCTGGCATCAGTTGATCTCAGCTGTTCCCTGAGCAGTGAGGGCTGGGCATCCTTCCTGAAATGGAGGGTCTTTGGCAACTTGCTTCTGGATAGTGATGTGTTTACGGTCATATCCACCAATTGCCGGAAGTGTGGGGTGGAAACTGATTCTGAATGCACAGTCTCCTTGAATACCAACATCCTGCTTCATTATTTGTTTCTGAAAACCTTTACCAGTTTGTGCTCCTTTCAGAACAATTTGGGATCATGATGAACAGGACTACCTGGGCTTCTTCTCTCCTCACTTCCCTGGGGCTGTTGAACCCCAAGGGGTCCCAGGGCCGAGTTCAGCTGGCAGGTAAGGGCCTTACATTCCAGTCCCAGTAAATCCTCTGCTAGGCACTTGAGATCTTCCAGGATTGCTATAGGGGGGGCTTCCCAGAGCCTGTCTCCCCAGTTGTCTTGATTATCATCAGTTTGAAAGGAATTCTAGTCTAGTGACCATAAGCATCAACAGCCTGCTGCCAGACTGTTGAGATTTGCATCTTAGATCTACCACCAAGGACTGTGCAAATGACCTTACCTCTCCCTGCTTCAGCTTCCTCCTCTGCAAAATGGAGATAATAAAACCAAACAAAAACACAACTATCTCCATTGCCTAGACTTACTTGGAGGAGACATGAGTTACTACAGTCTTTGAACAGTGTCTGACATCAGTGAATATTAGCTGTTAGGCTGCCTGTAACTTGCTACTAAATAATGATACAGAAACACCAAAGCAAAAATGAGTTGGGAGAGAAGAAACAGAAATGCCTAGAAGCAAAGACTACCGTTGAATGTCTGACAAAAAAGAGACTGGTCAGGGTGCCTTTCAACAAGGCTCAGTCTCCTCTCTCCAGCCAGGGTGGAGTCTCTGGGCTGGAACCAACAAGAAGGAAGGGGAAGCCCAGCCACCTCCTTCCTGTTGCTGTGGCCAGCAGCCCCTGTGGCTTCTTTTTTTTTTTTAATACTGCATTAATATTCCTCCTCATAATAACTACCACTCCTCACTTTAACATTGAAGTTTGCAGAGCTCTTTCATACCTCTCTTTATTCCCCTTCCAAAATGATACTCAGAACCAGGTAGAATCTATTATTTTCCTATCTCACCAATGGGGAGAAAAGGTCTTAGGCTTGCCGTCCAGTTTCAGTAATATTCAGAATATGCAAATATTGTGGATTCTCTCTCCGTGTGTGTGTGTGTGTGTATATGTGTATATATATGTGTGTGTACATATAGATGTAGTGTCCTAGGGCACAGTTTGCAAACAACACACCTACTTCATTTCTTGGAGCTGACTTTTCTGCCCGGTCATTACAAACGCGTTTGATGGATGCCCTCATTGACTGAGAACCTGGGAAATTTATGAAGTTTACTTAGAGGTATACTTTGTGTCAAGTGAAAGTGAGAGCATTAATCACTCAGTCTTGTCCGATTCTGTCTGACCCTATGGACTGTAGCCTGCCAGACTCTTCTTTCCATGGGATTTCCCAGGCAAGAATACTGGAATGGGTTGTCATTACCTTTTCCAGGGGATCTGCCTGACCCAGGGATTGAACCTGGGTCTCTTGCATTGCAGGCAGATTCTTTACCTGCTGAGCCACCAGGGAATTCCTGTGTCAAAGTCACAGTCATATAAAAACAAAGTACTAAACCTCATATCTTAGCCCCTAAAAATATTGATAACAGTAAACTGGATAAATGGATACCTGTTAGCTGCTCCTCAATCAAATTCCCAGAGTACAGACCTCTGTACACACACTGACCCTAAATATCACGTGTCTCTTTCTGCCAGGGTTTCTTACTCGCAAGTATTATATTTTTTATTTTAGAAATTTTCTGCAATTAAAAACTGCATTGCTCTTCTTTTGTTTTAATAATAATAATGGGTAATTCATACCGAACATCACATGTGCCAGGTATTGCCTTAAGAACTTTATTAAATCATTTACTTCTCACAGAAATTCAGTTAGGTAGTCACTATTACTTTTCTCCCTTTACACATACAATTACTGAGGCACAGTTTGCCGCTGCTGCTGCTGCTAAGTCACTTCAGTCGTGTCCAACTCTGTGTGACCCCATAGACAGCAGCCCACCAGGCTCCCCCATCCCTGGGATTCTCCAGGCAAGAACACTGGAGTGGGTTGCCATTTCCTTCTCCAATGCATGAAAGTGAAAAGTGAAAGTGAAGTCACTCAGTCATGTCCGACCCGTAGTGACCCCATGGACTGCAGCCTACCAGGCTCCTCCGTCCATGGGATTTTCCAGGCAACAGTACTGGAGTGGGGTGCCATTGCCTTCTCCAGAGGCACAGTTTACCTGCCTCTATTAGGTTTAAACTCAGGTAGTTTGGTTTCAAAACCAACACACTTAACTACTATATTAGTCTACCTGACCGAGGTAGAATTTTAATAACACAAGCAAAGCTAAAAAGTGGGAAAAAAAAGTTGAAGTATAATTCTAACACTCAGATATAACTACTGTTAACATCTGATGTATATTAAGGACTATAAATCAGGCAGGTGGTGAGGTGGAAGGGAAGCATATACCAGAATTATTTGGGGAGTTTTTTTAAAAACACATATGCTTAAAGTTGTCTCCCCAAGGAGGAAGGGCAAGCATGAGGATTTGGTGGAAAAAATTAGGTGTTACTAAAATAAACAGCCTCCCCTTTTCCCTTCCACGTTCCAAATACCATCCTCCATCCCAACTGAAAGCCACTGGTGTTTCTTTGCAATCTTTTTTCTCTGCACAGCTACATTTGTATACACAAAAATACACACTTATGAGGGACAAGTCAAAAACAAATGGTTGTAAAAAAAAAATGCCAGGGCAAGCAAGAGATGCTGGCTCATAGTAAGATAACATTCCTAATTGGCCTGGATTCTTACTGTACCTCCAGGGCACATCAGTGAGACAGAGTTTCCAGGTTGGAACCTGGTAGGCTTTTCGGCATTAATCGCTCTTCCTGTGAATTTGTTGTTTTGTGATTTGGCAGGTGGAAGCAGCCAAGTTATTTTTCTGCCCAGGTTCTCCCAGGGGCCTAGTACCCTGGGCTGATTTGTGCTTCACCGTTTTCCAGACACAGCTCCGTGCCAGGGCCCTGGATGGCTGCCTGGGCGCAGAGCATTCCCTGTGCAGGCGAGCCTGAGAGCCTGGGGAGAAGAGGCAGGGCGAAGCCAGCAGAATGCCTGGTGTGTTTAGGAAGGAGTGAGAACCTGAGCCCCTAGGGAGAGCCGGAATGTGGTGCTTCCTGTCTCGGCTCTGTGACAGCCCACTGTCGCCCCTGTGACCCTACGCCCTGGTATCAATTTACTCTCCCGTCCCCTTAGTGGACTGGGTGCTCCTTACGGCAGAAGGCAGGTCAGTTATTTTGTCTTCTTCCTCTTTGTATCCTGACTGCCTGGAATGGCACCTGGAACAGAGTAGGAGCAGCAGCTCCTTGTAGGAATGAATTATAGGTGTGACCACAGCCAACATCCAGGGCTGCTCTGTGCCTCAAAGGCAGCTTAACAAGACAGTTTCCCATCCAATCTTCACAACAGCTCCATAAGGGAGAGTCTAGAGCCTATTAACTAGGCAGAGAGAATTTGAGTAACTTGCCCAAGGTCACACAGATCCGTGGCTGGCTGCAAGGAAACCCAGGAAGCTGAGCTCCAGAATTCATATTCTCTCTCTCTCTTTTTAAAAATGTATTTATTTGGCTGTGCCAGGTCTTATTTGCCACACGTGGGATTTTTAGCTGTGGCACATTGGATCTAGTTGCCTGACCAGGGATCAGTTGCCTGACCTTGCATTGGGAGCATGGAGTCTTAGCCACTGGACCACCAGGGAAGTCCCCTGAGTTCAGGTTCTTAATCCCTACCCTGTGCTGCTTCCCCCATGCTTCCCTCTCCTTCAGCTCATTGGCCAGCTGTGAACTGTGCATGTGTGCTCAGTCGTGTCTGACTCTTTGCGACCCCATGGACTATAGCCCGCCAGTTTCCTCTGTCCATGGGATTTTTTCTAGGTAAGAATACTAGAGTGGGTTGCCATTTCCTTCTCCAGGGGAATCTTGCTGACCCAGGGATTGAACCCATGTCTTCTGTGTCTCCTATATTGGTGGTTGGACTCTACCACTGAGCCACCTGGGAAGCCCAGAGTGATCACCTAAAGTTTCACTGTAGCCCATCACTCTCCTGACCAAGAACCTTCAAGGCCGGCCTCCCCAGGGTCGGGTATAGGCTATCTCCTATTGTTCCTAGTCCCCTCACCATATCAGAGGCAGTAGGAATTTGATCCCAGTTCTATTTACTTGCCAAGTAACCTTGAACATGTCACTTGACCTCTCCCCACCTCATGCTCCTCAACACACAGGAGGGCAGTTACAGTACCAATTTCATGCTATGCTCATGAGGGCTTAATAATCATCTGCTGTGGGAACTGCTTGGGCCCTGGGTTTGCAAACTTTTTCTGCAAAAGGCCAGATGGTAAATGTTTTCAGGTTTCTGGCCATACGGTCTCTGTCACAACTACTCAACTCCACCACTGTTGTGCAAAAGCAGCCAGACAATAGGAAAAAGAGTGTGGCTGGGTGCCCGTCAAACCTTATTTATGGCCTCTGAAATTTGAATTTCAAATAATTTTTTGTGTCATGAAATATCCCTCTTAAATCCCCCACCCCCTACAACCATTTAAAAAAAAAAGTAAAAACCTTTCTTAGCTCAGGGAGAAGACAAAAACAGGTGTTGGTCTAGATGTGGTTGCTAACTCCTTCTTTGGAACATTGATACAGAGGATGTGCTCAGTAAGTCCAAGAGAAACACTGTGAAATAGGAGCACAAAGGAGGAGTTTGTTAAGTGCTGAGGCCTTTGACTTGGTGGGGAGGTGTGGATGGAAGAGACAGGCCAAATGTCAGAGGCTGAATCAAGGAATTGACATCTGCTCAGCACCCAGTCTGGCCAGGTACCACTTTCTATGTATCTTCCCACTCTGTCTTTGTGCTGACACTAACCTTCCATCCTATTTACAGAGGAGATGAGTGAGGCTCAGTGAGGTTAAGTAACATGTCCAGAGTTGCACAGTTTTAAATATTAGAATTAGGATCTGAACCTGGTTTTTACAGGATACCATAGACTCTGCTTTTTCTTCTACACCATTATGTACTGCACACACACTGAGAATCTATCACGTGTAAGGTGCTGTGCCAGGTCTGGGAACACAGGGCATAAAGGATTTCACTCTGTCCAGATGGAACGTATGGTGTAGTAGGAGAAAGTAAAAGTGAAGTCGCTCAGTTGTGTCCGACTCTTTACGACCCCTTGGACTGTAGCCCACCAGGCTCCTCCATCCATGGGATTTCCCAGGCAAGAATACTGGAGTGGGTTGCCATTTCCTTCTCCAGGGGATCTTCCCTAACCAGGGATCGAACCCAGGTCTCCTGCATTGCAGGAGCCACCAGGGAAGCCCATAGTAGGAGACCAGAGATCTAAATAAGTTATAACTCAGGGTGAAAACGCCGATGAGAACACATGGGAGGGGATCAGAGCTGAAGATTCTAACCCACATCTGGGAAATCAGAGTGGGCTTCCTGAAGGAAGTGATGTCAAAACTGAGACTGCAGGTCAGCAAGGAAAGACCCAGGGAATAATAACACTGAGTTCCAGTTTCTTGTCTGCTCAACCAGGTTGTCAGTGGGCACTCCCTACCCCTGAGAAACCTGGTTCTAAGATTCATGGCCTTTGAGATTCACGGCCTTTGATGGTCCCTTCCCAAGATGGCCCCTGAGTCCTCTGTCCTGAGGTGTTCTCTGCCTCTACCTCGCTCATCCTGAAATGCTATCATGATTTTGCCCCACAGCTCTCCAGAGATAAGACTCAGCCCCTTCTCTATTTTCCTCATTACTTACTTCAGTATCGCATGAATTGGTGAACCTGACTTAAGATTTTGGTGGAGGGAGGCAGGCATCGTGGGGAGGGTCCCTTTCGGAGCACAGGGTTTCCGCCCTCTCCTGGCCCCCCACTTCCTCCCTGGAGCTGCAAGCAAAATCCTCTCTTTGTCTTGCTGGGAGCGGCCCGCCTACCTCCGTCCCCAAGGATCTCGGTTTTTACTTCTAGCAAAGGATTTTCTCAACAAACACAGCTCTACCTTCCTAAGAGGAATTCTGATGAATAAAACGCTCTTCTCTTTACACGTGCATTGTCTCATCTGATCCTCCTAGCAAATCTCCAACAGAGCCATCATTGTGCCCATTTTACAGATGGGGAAACTGAGTAGCCAGGTGGTGGCACTGAGAGTAAAGAGTAGGACTGTCTGAATCCAAAATCTACATTCTCAGCTACTCTATCCTGCTTTCCAGTACCACTTGGATTGGATCTGAGGAAGAGAGGGGTTGGGAGGGAGGACAAGGAAGATGATTAGATATCAGAAGCTGGGTCCATAGAAAAATATGAATTTCACCAGCGATGCTAGTCTGCAGTGACTTACATCTCCACAACCTTAGGGCAATTATTTCTCACTCTTGTATTTTTTTTTCTTTTTGGAGCGGGAGAATCAGACCTGATTGGCAAAAGTCACCAACACCCTCAAACAGACAAGGCTCCTTTATTAGAGGATTAGAATTGCCCTAACAGGTCAGGGTGATCGTGCTCAGCCAGCTGTGGCCTGGCTGTGGACACCCCAAAATGCTCAGGCCTGGGGCTCATTCCACCGGCTGGGCCTGAGGACCCTCCTGAAAGTAGTGCTGTTTTTTCCTTATCAGGGAGCAGATGCTAGGGAGACAGGGAGAAGAGGAAACAGGAAATGAGAGAGAAAAGGAAGTGGAGGGGGGGACAGTTCTATATGAATACAAACCATGTTAGGTTTACAGTGAATCCTGATGCTGAAGCCAGAAACGCTAGACCCATTCACACAGGTGGAGGTTTGGGGCCAGCTCTTCTGAGAGCTTGGTTCCAAGTCTGGAAAATGAAGTTATTATGAAGCCAGTGTCTCAACCCAGGAATCAAGGCCTCATTTCCAGCTAACAGAAGACTTTGGAGACTAGCAACACCCGGGTGCTAGAAGCTTTGAACCTCGCCCACGTGTGGGTATGTGAGAGCCGTGTGCCCAGAAGAAAGCCTGACGTGCAGCAGAGAACAGGGAGCCCCGCCTTCAGGAAGTCTTGAGAGAGGAGCAGCAAAAATGTGCTTCCTCTTCCCTCCTCTCTCCAGCCCTGAAGGTCACTGTGGGCTGACAAGCCCTCCCCCTACACCCTGTGACTTGAACCTGGCTCCCCTCGCCCCACCCCTGCCCTCACTGTCCCCCTCTGCTGCATTGGGCCCCTCTTTATACTTGTCTCTGTCCTGGCTGGGCTGTCCAGTCTTTGCACCTTTGCTCTGAAAGACAATGGGAACCAAAGGCCACTGTCACCATGGCATATGAGCATTGGCCCCAGTAGGTCTGCATCTTTTAATGGTGGGTGGCAGTGGGTGGTACACTGGGAGGCCCAGGAAGTAGGAAATCCTCTTCAGCATCCAGGGGAAATATGCTCAGAACAGTGTCCGGTCTGTGGTAACTACAGGGGAGCTGTTAGCTGTCATCCTTGCCCCCAGCCCAGCTCTGAGGTATGTGAGAGTGAGTGGACAAATGAATGAGGTGGGGATGGAGGGAACCTTGAAGGTTAAACACTTGAGGCTGCTTGGGGCAAGTGCGTGTACAAAGGCCCAGCAGTAGGAATTAGCAAGGTGTCTTGATAGAAATGTGAGTGGACCAGAGGAAGACAGTGGAGCGGTCACAGTAGAGGGATCAGGTTACAAATCCTCAGATTGCTTAGGGCTCTTGATTGCCAGCCTAGGCTATTTGAATTTTATCCTGTAGGCAATGGGGAGTTGGCTAATTTGACATGATTTTCCTATCGCAGATTTAGACTTGGTACTTAATTGAGCTCTCACAAAGTTCAAAAGTACAAGGTTCAATTTGGTACCAACTTGAGCTCTTGCTTTGTGTTTGAGTTCTGTGTTTTTTCCTTCTTTCCTTTCTCCCTCCCTCTCTTCCTCTCTCCTTCCCTCCTTCCCTCCCTCTCTCTTCCCCTTCCTCTCTCCCTGCCCATCTCCCCTCTCACTCTCACTTTCTCTCCTTGCATTTCCCCTATTCAAAAATTTTATGCATTATATTTTTTGTGTCGTTGGTAACTAATTACCATCTCCTGGGAATCTTCATGTCAATTGCTGAGAAGTTTGGAAATGTCACACGTTCTTTTTTTTCTTTATTCAGCAGGATTAACCAGCTAGTTGTACAGTCTGCACAGAAGGGAGGGCATCTCACTTGTCACCTCTGAGGTTGTCTGATCCTGTCTTGTTGCACCAGACACTTAATTTATGCTATTAGGGTTATCATATGCAACTCTCATTTGAGTTACCAGGGGGTCTCACTCTCCCCAGTCCTAATAGACAAATGGTTTTCAACCAGGGACCATTTTGACCCTCAGGAGACATTTGACAATGTATGGAGACATTTTTAATTTTCATAGCCTGGGTGTGTGTGTGTAGGGGGCGGGGGTGATTTAGTGGGACATTTAGTGGGAGGGGGCCAAAGATGTTCCTAAACATTCTACTATGCACAGGATAGCACCCACAATTCTTTGGATAACAGAGAATTATCCAGCCCAAATATCAATAGTGCTGAGGTTGAGAGATCCTGGATTAGACTGGAACCTCTGACCAAGAGAGGAGAGTGAAATAAACTGAGGGTCTGTGTGGACAGGATCGGGATGAGGAATGATCTGAGGAAAAGATCTACCAGAACCAACTGTGCTGAGAAGGACTAGGCAGCAAACAAAACCCAGAAATTTAAAAATTATGTTTTTTATGAGCCAGTGCAATTCATCTCTTCTTGATTGACTCTATGGAGATAATAAATTGCATTTTTTGGTTCTGAAGGGCTCCCAGCAAGAGTAGCTACAGTTGTGTTGGGCATTGCAGTGTTGCCAGTAACAGCCTTTGAAGCCCCTCATAGCTTCGACTTTAAGGAAATACAGGTAATAGTCTTAGAAGGGAGCAGGCGCTAGACATCTGTTTTGATGGGAGAAATAAAGCATCGAAAGTATTTTTCTAGCCCAAGTGGTAAGACACTGACCCTGATCCTCTTAGAAAGAAAGTAGTTATTAACTCTGTGTGAAGGATTCGGGACTCTGATCCTGGTGGTTCCCTGAATCAATAATCCTGCTCACAGATCTGATGTCCAGGATCTCCGTACAGTAAGCTCTGTGTGCCTGGCTCAGTCCTCAGTCTGATCCCTCTCCCGTGTCCGTACTCATTGCCATGTGCTCTCATCCACTCCCGAGGCTTTCATCCTCTCCGGGGTCCTTCACACGAAAGAGCAATCCCACTGCATCTCCCCAGTCCTTTAACTCTCCTGATTTCCGTGGAGGACCATTTCACATCTTCCTTCTGCTTGAATTTCCAACATCCCCTTCCCCATCACTCAGCACTGATGACCTGACTTCCTGTTTCCCTGAGGAAACAAGTAATCAGAAGCCACTCCCACGTATTTCATCACATGTACCAACCTCTGTCCTTTTGTCCTTTTCTTCCATTTCTATGGTCCAACTTTAGATTCTGCCCCATCTGCCGCCAGAGAGACGTTGCTGCTTCTTTCTCCTGGATTCATGCTCCCCCTATGCCCTCAACTGGATTATTACTGTCAAACTTACTTAGAATATATTCTATATTTTGAAAATATCTTCTTTGACCTTGCACTTTCCTTCAGCTGTGGCCCCAGCCTCCAGTTACCATAATAGCAAAAGAGAACTGCCTCCTTATCCCCTCCTCCTCCTCTGTCCTGAACACTTTTTTTTTTTTAAACTCTCACTCATCGAATCACCAGCAAATCCTACTCGTTTCAAGGTCACTGTGACCTCCACCTGGCCAAATTCCATGGTTAATTTTCAGTCTTTATTGAGACATTCATCAGCATCCATCACAAGGCTCATTCTCCCTCTCGACTCTCCCGTGACAGCCCAGGAGAGCATGGTGGTTTCCTTAGCTGTGAAATGTCTTCAACACAGGGAACACTTGGAGATGATGAAGTCAATCACATCCATAGCAGGAAGTTTTTTAATGTGAAGTTTGGAAATAACCTTGCATTTGATATTTTAAGTGTGTGTGATGTTTAAACAAATTTGGTATATTGGAGAACCATTTGCTACATGAAAAGACTTTTGTAAAGAGTAATCAATTATATCAGTTTGTAATCAATTATGGAACATGTAAAAGAATTTTGAACCTGTTATACTACATTTATAAGTGTAATTTTGTTAGTTTAATAAGAATGACTGAAGTAGTCAGGATTCTTTTTCTTTTTTTTAGTAGATTAATTCTGAGTTAGTTAATTAACACAGGCTAAAAGTCAAAACCTGGATTCTAAAGCCAAACTGTATGGTTCACAAAGTAATTCAGATATTGTTAGCTATGTAACCTGTTGAAAATTACTCTCTGTACCTCAGTTTCCCTACATTTGAAACAGAGGTGATAATACTTTAAGATATCTGGTTGAATTGCTGTGAGAATTAAATGAGTTAACAATGTAAATTGCTCAGAAAGGTTTCTGAGCCTAGTCAGGGCTGTCAGTGTTAGCTGTCCTTGAAAAGCAAATCACATATATTATATTAATAGATGCAGTTAAACACCTTTAAATTTGTTTAATTAACTAAGTCTAAGTGGAACCAACCCCTTAATAAAGTCTCCCAGAAAGTAAGTTAAGATTTTGCATGATAAATAGCACAATTGGCTTTGTAAAAGGGGGTTTAAAAGTTTAAAGGAAGGTGGTGGTGGTTTAGTCACTAAGTCGGACTCTTGCAACCCCATGGATTATAGCCTGCCAGGCTCCTCTGTCCGTGGGATTCTCCTGGAGTGGGTTGCCACTTCTTTCTCCAGGGGATCTTCCCAACCCAGGAATCGAACCCACGTCTCCTGAATTGCAGGCAGATTCTTTACCAACTGAGCTACACGGGAAGCCCCACTTAAAGGAAGGAGTTGAATTCTAATGTGTTACTCCAATAAATCAAATATGGCTTACTGAGAAAAAAAAAAAAAAAGCCTGTGGTCCCAAAACAGTCTTTTTCTGTACAATAGAGTTGTCCTCTGGGATTAGCTAACTTTGTAAATTCACAAAGGCAAAACTAATCTCCAAGGAGCCTTGGCATCTTCTAGTTGCCTCTGGATTTCTGAGGGGCCTGTGGTGTGAGAGGGAGGCTCATTCAGTGGGCTAACCCTGAGGCCAGCCCCCTCCCACCCACCCTAAGCCTTAGCGACTCCACTTAGATCAGTGCACTAGGAGGGGTTTCTGCCTCAGACTTCAGGGAGTGAGAGTTTGGGCTCCAGTGAAGTTCTAAAATATCATTGTTTTATTTGGATGATGACCTCATCTTCTTTAAGCTTAAATTTTTAGAGGCTCCTGAGAAGCATTATTCCAAAGGTAATAACGTCTTTTAACCAAAGTCATGCTATTGAACTCCATACAGCCCAGGAAGAGGAAAGTCAGAGTGTGAATTCCAACAGTGAGGGTCTGTTATAGACTCAAGGGCTGGAGCTGGACAGGGCTCTCTCTTACCACACAGTGGTTGCAAACCAAGAAGCTGCTCACTTCTTGGAGTGGCGAGAATCTGGCATCAAATGAAATCGCAGAGTCACTGAGTAGCACTTGCCAGTGTCTGGTGCATAGAAAGAGTGCCTTGACTATGTAATTTGCTTTGAGGCTGAATTCTCATCAATTCCTAAATTTTTCATTTTTTAAGAAGAGGGATCTGTAAACTTCGAAGGTAAAAGGACAGAGAATAAACATTTTAGAATTTGCAAGTCTAATGACCTCTGTCACTGCTGCTCAGTTCTGCCAATGTGTCACAAAAGTTGCCATATGTAAATAAATGGGCATAAACCTCTTCCAATAAAACTTTATTTAAAAAAAAAAACAGGTGGAGGGTCAGATTTGGCCTGTTTTAGAGTAGTGCTTCTCAAACTCTTTCCACTATGACTGTTGGGTTTGTGTTCAACAGTTTCGTTCAATAGATTATTGTTCCTTGCCTCCTTGATCCTGGACTCTGTCGTGTGACTGACTTCTGTCAACAGGATTGTGCCGTCCACTATATGTTGCCTTTCACCCAGGGGAATGTTAGGACATGAGGCAAGCAGAGGATTGAACTGTGCTTATGGGATGAGGCTTGCTCTTTTGTGCTTTTAACATTATGATGAGAAGAACTATTCCCAGGCAACTGCTGCCCCTTTAACCTGGACCCCAGTGACCATGGTGGGACAGATCTGGATCCAGCAGGGAGTGGCCAAGCTTGGTAGGACCTGCAGTTTGAAGTAAAGCTGCCCAGGTGAGCCCAGCCTAGATTAGCCAATCCTCAAGTGACCCACAGGTGAGTGAGCATATACTTTATGTATATATGCTCATGTAATACTTACACTAACTCTATGAAGTACGTAGGTATTATTATTCAGGTAAGGAGACTGAGGAATGGATGAGTTCAGTAACTTGTCCAGGGCCGCAGAGCTCGTACATGGCTACATGGTAGAGATTCGCAGTCGACAGGCCTGGCTCCAGAGTTCATGGTTAACTATACCTAGATATTGTCTATTCCACTATAATCCATTACATTTTTTTAAATTACATTAAAAAAATTGATGGTTGTAGCCCACTACATGGACTTCATGACCTATGATTTTTAACCTCCTCCAAGGAATTATTCTGTGACAAGAACCAAAAGCCAAATTCTCACTCGAGAATCTTAAAAACAAAATTTCCATAGTTGAATTATGTTCCTAGAGCCTGTCATCGCTGTGTTCCTTGCTGACCCCCAAGAAAAGTGCTTTGAACATGCTCGTCTGTGCCTTAGTGTTGAGGAGCTCAGCAGATAGAATAACTTGGGCCAGACATCCCCTCCCCCTCGCTCACCCACTTCCCTCCAACTCCCAGGTGCTGCAGAATCAACAGGAATTGGCAACTTCCTGACGAGAAAGAATGTCACCAGCATTTCAGGGAAAGCAAATGGCTGCCTCCTAGTGCTGTTGGGGGCTCTTGGAGCTTTGGTCTCAGGAAGAAGAGCCTGAGTCTGAACAGGAAGGTAAAGTGTGATTCAAGGACAGGAGTTTCTGAGGGGTCCAGACCACCCACTGGGTCAGGGCAGGGCAAACCTCTGACAATTTTAGGATTTGATTGAAATGGAGGGTAGAATTGGATCATTATAGATATGACATGGAAATGAAAGTAGTTGTACCCTTAGATCCACTGTGGAGAGAATGCATAAGACCAACCTTGGGTAATAGCACAGCTGCTTGATTTTTTTTTTCTTTTTACACAATAGAAAAAAAGTCGTTTAATTGAGAAATAACAGACATACCTCACTGAATGAGTTGAAGGTATACAGCCTGATGGTTTGAGTTACATATATTGCAAAATGACCATCATAATAAGTTTAGTTATCATCTATCATCTCACTTAAATACAATAAAAAAGTTTTCCTTAGGATGAGAACTTTGGGGATCTGCTCTTTTAACAACTTTCCTATGTATTATACAGCTGTATAAACTAGTCATCATGTTGTACATTCTGTCCCTGATACTTATTCATTTTATAACTGGAAGTTCACAGCGTTTGGCTGCCTTCATTCAATTTTCCCTTCCTGGACCCCATGCCTCTGGTAACCACAAGTCTGACCTCTTTTTTCATATGAATTTGATGGAGTTTTGTTTGTTTGTTTGTATTAGATTCCACATATAAGTGAGATCATACAGTATTTGTGTTTCTCTGCTTGACTTATTTACTTAGGAACATGCCTTCAAGGTCCATCCATGAGAAAAATATTTGTATAATATGTAATTAACAAGTTTCACATGAAAAGGAAATAGAAATACAATGTTCAGATATTTAGGAGCCTCAACTCAAAACTAATATTAGAGTATTGATTTAGGGGGGAAAGAAAGCTAAATGAAGGCAACTAGAAGTATGTAGAAAATGTTATTTATAGAATGACCTTTAAAATTTTCTGATGTTATTTGAATATTTTAAGTAAGAGTAACAAATGAAATTCTGCCCCACTGCATCTTACCTCACAGGAGTGGTTTTCAGAGAGTCTTTAAGGCAGTGAATTAAAATCTTGCTATTGTCAAGGAACTAACAAAAACTTCCATGCTGTATGTGATTCTTTTTCTGTTTTTTTTTTTTTACTTATCAAAAGAAAAACCCAGAAAGATATGTCAGGTTTGTGTAAATGAGGTATTCAGAAAGAGTGGCCAGTTTTGTTTTATGATCTTATGAAGGAAAATGTGTGTGTGTGTGTGTGTATACATATATGTACATATATATCTTGAACTAACAATGGGACTTCCTTTATATTGCAAATTACATCTTAATTTTTTCTTAAAAAGGATTTTTAAATGCAAAATGCAGCTGCTGCTGCTAAGTCATTTCAGTCGTGTCCGACTCTGTGCGACCCCATAGATGGCAGCCCGCCAGGCTCCCCTGTTCCTGGGATTCTCCAGGCAAGAACACTGGAGTGGGTTGCTATTTCCTTCTCCAAAGCATGAAAGTGAAAAGTGAAAGTGAAGTCGCTCAGTTTTTTGGTGTTAACCATACCTAGAGTCTGTAATTAACAGTACTGAATTTCAGGGTCTCATGCTGTCCTATATTCTTGCCTGCCTTTTCATTCTCGCTCACTGCACCCTCTGGGCTGTGCTTCAGTTTTACACCAGTTGTATAAACTACACTAGAGGAAGGGCTGGTCTGCTGGTGGAGATCCTTCAGTTCCAACCTACAGTCAACTACTGACCAGATTTTGCTTCCTTCTTGTTCCTTGGACAATCTTTGTTTGTACCAGGATCTAAGTTTATAAATTAAAAATTGTAGCTGGTTTATAAAAAATCCCATAAGACTCAAAAGAGAACAAGTTAAGCACTCTAATTGCCAATCAACCAATCATCAACCCATTTTTACCAAATAATCATAAGTCTTCCAAGACCTATGGAAGATTTCTATCTGGGATATCCACAGTGGAGATTCCTATATGGGATTTAGGAAACATGAGGTACCCATCTTCTTTTCTAGTTTTGGAAATTTTTATTTTGAAATCATTTTAGACATATAAAAGTTGCAAAAATACACTGAACTCCTATATGCTCTTCATTCAAAAACCCTGATTATTAACAATTACCTAATTGTTTTTTTGTCATTCTGTCATTGTGTGTGTGTATTATTTTTTCCGAGCCATTGGAGTATAAGTTCAGACATGATGCCCATTCACTCCTATACACTTCAATGTGTGTTTCCCAAGAATGGTGGAAATTCTCTCACAGTGTGACTACAGTTCAATTTTCATATTAAGGAATTAAGATTGACACAATATTAGCTTTTAATTTATAGTCCTTATTTGAATTTCACTAATCTGCCTCCTGAGAAACCTATATGCAGGTCAGGAAGCAACAGTTAGAACCGGACATGGAACAACAGACTGGTTCCAAATAGGAAAAGGAGTACGTCAAGGCTCTATATTGTCACCCTGCTTATTTAACTTCTATGCAGAGTACATCATGAGAAACACTGGGCTGGAAGAAGCACAAGCTAGAATCAAGATTGCTGGGAGAAATGTCAATAACCTCAGATATGCAGATGACACCACCCTTCTGGCAGAAAGTGAAGAGGAGCTAAAAAGCCTCTTTTTTTTTTTTTAATTTTATTTTATTTTTAAACTTTACATAATTGTATTAGTTTTGCCAAATATCAAAATGAATCTGCCACAGGTATACATGTGATCCTCTTGATGAAAGTGAAAGAGGAGAGTGAAAAAGTTGGCTTAAAGCTCAACATTCAGAAAACTAAGGTCATGGCATCTGGTCCCATCACTTCATGGGAAATAGATGGGGAAACAGTGGAAACAGTGTCAGACTTTATTTTTGGGGGCTCCAAAATCACCGCAGATGGTGATTGCAGCCATGAAATTAAAAGACGCTTACTCCTTGGAAGGAAAGTTATGACCAACCTAGATAGCATATTAAAAGGCAGAGATATTACTTTCAATAAAGGTCCGTTTTTCTAGTGGTCATGTTTGGGTGTGAGAGTTGGACTGTGAAGAAAGCTGAGCGTCGAAGAATTGTGAGTCCCTTGAACTGCAAGGAGATCCAACCAGTCCATCCTAAAGGAGACTAGTCCAGGGTGTTCATTGGAAGGACTGATGCTGAGGCTGAAACTCCAATACTTTGGCCACCTCATGCGAAGAACTGACTCATTGGAAAAGACCTGATGCTGGGAGGGATTGGGGGCAGGAGGAGAAGGAAACGACAGAGGATGAGATGGCTGGATGGCATCACCGACTCGATGCACATGAGTTTGGGTGAACTCTGGGAGTTGGTGATGGACAGGGAGGCCTGGCGTGCTGAGATTCATGGGGTCGCAAAGAGTCGGACAGGACTGAGTGACTGAACTGAACTGACTGAATTGTTTTAATAATTTCCTTTGTATCAAAAACAATTTCTATTTCTGGCCCAGGATCCAGTCAAGGGCCACAGTTTGCATTCTCATCTCCTCTGTAAACAGAGTTCTTCAGAATCTGTTTCATGACCTTGACATTTTTTAGAAATACTGACTGATTACTTTGTAAAATGTTTCTCAGTTTTGGTTCCTCTGAACCTTCCTCCTGGAAAGGTATTTTGGGCAGGAATACCACAGAACTGATGTTGTTTCTTTTCAGTATCATGAGATACACCATGTCAGTTTGTTCCATTCCTGGTGATATTAACTTTGATCATAAAGATGGTGTCTGCCAGCTTTCTCTACTGAAAAATAACTAATTTTCTCTTTGTAATTAATAAGTAATTTGTGACAGGTACTTCCTCATCAAATTTCTACTAATTTTAGAATCCAATTGATGATGCTTTCTGAATCAAGTATGACATTGACTAAAGGATGACTCTCCTACCCACTGCAGGTTTATTGAGGTTTGATTGACAACCAGAAGTTGTATACATTGTATACAGTTGTACATATTGTAAAAAGTGTACAACTTGCCATTTTGGTATAGATATACATTGTGAAATGGTTACCACAGTTAGGCTAATTAACATCTGTCACCTCACATAGTTACCTTTCTTTTTATGTGTGTATCGAGAGCATTTGAGATCTACTCTCTCAGCAAATTTCAAGTATATAATACATTATTATGAACTATAATCACCATGCTGTATGTTAGGTCTCCAGAACTTATTCACTCATCGTTAACTGAAAATTATACCTTTTGATCAACATCTTTCCATCCCATTCCTACCCTGCTGCCCAGCCCCTGGTAACCATTATTATTCTATTCTCTGTTCTGTGAGTGCAACATTTTTAATTTTTTATGATTCCTTAGCTAAGTGAGATCCCCACTCCAGTACCCTTGCCTGGAAAATCCTATGAATGGAGGAGCCTGGAAGGCTGCAGTCCATGGGGTCGCTGAGGGTTGGACACGACTGAGCGACTTCACTTTCACTTTTCACTTTCATGCATTGGAGGAGGAAATGGCAACCCACTCCAGTGTTCTTGCCTGGAGAGTCCCAGGGACGGGGAGGCTGGTGGGCTTCCATCTATGGGGTTGCACAGAGTCAGACATGACTGAAGTGACTCAGCAGCAGCAGCAGCAGCAGCTAAATGAGATCATGCAGTAGTTGTCTTTCTGTGACTGACATATTTCACTTAGAATAATGTCCTCCAGTGTCATTCATGCTATCCAAAATAACAGTTTTCCTTCTTTTTCAAGGCTGAATAATATTCTGTTTATATTTTGTATATTAACCCTTTATTGAGTATGTGGTGTGTAAATATTTTCTCCCATTCCATAGATTGCCTTTTTGTTTCGCTGACTGATTCCTTTCCTGTACAGAAAATGTGTAGTTTGATTTAGTTCCACATGTTTATTTGGGCTTATGTTGCCTATGCTTTTGGTGTCAGTCTGAAAAATTATTGCCTAGACTAATGTGTAGGAATAGCTCTTCAATTCTGATGTTCACCCAGACTGCCCTGGAACTTACCCATTCCTTTCTCACTCTTATCCACAGGTCCTCCTCTCAATCACACACCCTCACCCCCACTCCCAAACACATACAACAGTTACATGAATCCTTTGTTTCTAAATTATTCTATTATCTACTCCTGGACCATCTTGACTTGAAAATCTATCCACTTAAAGGATTTAAAGAACTCTATTAAAAAAATTAGATATGTTCAGGCAATGTTAAGTACTAAGAATTAAATGAAATAAGGATGGAAGTGTTGAATGGAGGTGGGACTGCTTTAGACACTGTGTTCAGGATTAGCCTTTTAAAATGAGACCTGCAGCATGAGAAGGAATCAGCCAGTGAAAATCAGGGAAAGAGGGTTCAACACTAAGGAAACTAATGGCTCAAAGACCTTGAGGCAAGAATCTGATTGTCTGAGGAAGCAGAAAGAATATGGCTAAGGATATTAAGACAATTTAGTGGAGAAAGAAGCGTCATCTTTTCGACACATGGAGCCAGAGAACTGGATAGCCACATGTAAAAGAATGAAACTGGACCCCACTTATACTATATTTAAAAATTAGCTCAAGTCATAGCCCTGAGTGTAAGTTCAGTTCAGTTCAGCCGCTCAGTTGTGTCCGACTCTTTGCGACCCCATGAATCTCAGCACGCCAGGCCTCCCTGTCCATCACCAACTCCTGGAGTTCACCCAAACTCATGTCCATTGAGTCGGTGATGCCATCCAGCCATCTCATCCTCTGTCGTTTCCTTCTCCTCCTGCCCCCAAACCCTCCCACCATCAGGGTCTTTTCAAATGAGTCAACTCTTAGCATGAGGTGGCCAAAGTATTGGAGTTTCAGCCTCAGCATCAGTCCTTCCGATGAACACCCAGGACTGATCACCTTTAAGATGGACTGGTTGGATCTCCTTGCAGTCCAAGGGACTCACAAGAGTCTTCTCCAACACCACAGTTCAAAAGCATCAATTCTTCGGTGCTCAGCTTTCTTTACAGTCCAACTCTCAAATCTGTACATGACTACTGGAAAAACCATAGCCTTGACTAGATGGACCTTTGTTGGCAAAGTAATGTCTCTGCTTTTTAATATTGCTGTCTAGGTTTGTCTTAACTTTCCTTCCAAGGAGTAAGCGTCAAAGAGCCAAAACAATAAAACTCTTCAAGGAAAATATAGGAGTTTATCTCCATGACATTAAATTACACAAAGCCTCTTTAGATAGGATGCCAAAAACATAAGCAGAGAAAGAAAAAATAGATAAATTGCAGTTCATAAAAAATTTAAACTTCTGTACTTCAATGGACAAAAAGTGGAAAAAACTGAAATGTCTATCAATTGATGAATGATTAAAGAAAATGTCTATATCCAAAATATCGTAATATTATATTAGTAGAATACTATTCATCTGTAAAAAGGAACAAAGTGTTGATATAATCTACAACATAAATGAGCCTTGAAAACATTGTGCTTAGTGAGTGAAGCCACATATAATGATCAGATAGTGTAGGATTTCATTTATATGAAAATTCCAGAATATGAAAATCTATAAAGATAGAAACTAGATTAGTAGTTGCTTAGGGCTGCAGATGGGCTTCCCTGGTAGCTCAGCTGGTAAAGAATCTGCCTACAATGCGGGAGACCTGGGTTTGATCCCTGGGTTGGGAAGATCCCTTGGAGGAGGGCATGGCAACCCACTCTAGTATTCTTGCCTGGAGAATTCCCATGGATAGAGGAGCCTGGTGGCCTACAGTCCATGGGTTGCAAAGAATTGGACATAACTGAACAAATAAGCACAGCACAGCATGGGGCTTCAGGGCAAACGGGGAGTGAGTACGATAGGTACAGTTTCTTTACAGAGTGATGAAAATGTTCTGAATTCATTCTGGTACTGGTTTATAACTGTAAATATACTAAAAACTATTGAGTTGTATAGTTAACTTGGTGAATTGTATGTATATGAATGATATCTCAGTAAAGCTGCTATATAAAAAGAGAAAGAGAGAGGAGGGAGTAAGGGAAAGGAGATCCAATGAGGCAGACAGAGGGCTATGGCGCTATATAAACATTCACTGCTAATTTTTAAGCTTCTTTTAGAAATCAATGTACAAAAATATATTGATACAGTAGTTCAGATAGTACCTGAAGCATGTGCATAAACAAAGAGTAGGACAAACTATTAAGGGCCTCAAAGTTAGAAGCAAACATCATGGGTCAGATATCTTAAATGAGACCAAGGGCAAAACATACAAGAAGATAGAGAGCAGTGTAGAAGCATTTGCTAGACATGTTTCCTTAGCATTATCACTGGCCATTAGTGAAGAGGAACTAATAATAGAGGTGAATGTTTATTCAGTGTTTAGTATGCACCAGGCAACATTCTAAGTACTTTTCCAGTATAAGCTCACATAATCCTCACCACATGCTAAAGAGATAGAAACAATACTAATCTTTTGTACAGATGGGAAAACCTGGACACTCAGTGAGGTTAAGCCTGGTCCTCCTTCACCTGAGCTGCATGGCTCCTGAGCATGTGCTCTTTACCACCTCCCCAGAAGGCTCCTTATCATTTCTTCTCTGTCCGTTAGTTCTTTATATAGAAAAACAGGAAGCAAGCTGTAAATGGCTTACATTATAGAGTGTGGGGTGAATACAATCAATTCTTTGTTGATCTTCACTAAGTCCCTAGTAAGTCTCAAATATTATTGTGTGTGTGTGCATGTACATGTGTGTGTATTGTTTCTCTATCTCCCTATCTTAATATATATATATATTCTAATGAATGAAAAAATACTTACAAAAGTTAAACTTCTGGTACCCAACAGGTATTATGAAAGCACTGTATTCAATATGCCAGCAAATTTGGAAAACTCAGAAGTGGCCACAGGACTGGAAAAGGTCAGTTTTCATTCCAATCCCAAAGAAAGGCAATGCCAAAGAATGCTCAAACTACCACACAATTGCACTCATCCACACGCAAGTAAAGTAATGCTCAAAATTCTCCAAGCCAGACTTCAACAATATGTGAACCATGAACTTCCAGATGTTCAAGCTGGACTTAGAAAAGGCAGAGGAACCATATATCAAATTGCCAGTATCTGTTGGATCATCAAAAAAGTGAGATGTTCCAGAAAAACATCTACTTCTGCTTTATTGACTATGCCAAGGCCTTTGTGTGGATGGCAACAAACTGTGGAAAATTCTTCAAGAGATGGGAATATCAGACCACCTTACCTGCCTCCTGAGAAATCTGTATGCAAGTCAAGAAGCAACAGTTAGAGCAGGACATGGAACAACAGACTGGTTCCAAATAGGAAAAGGAGTACATCAAGGCTGTATATTGTCACCCTGCTTATTTAACTTATATGCGAAGTACATCATAAGGAATGCTGGACTGGATGAAGCACAAGCTGGACTCAAGATTGCCAGGAGAAATATCAATAACCTCAGATATGCAGATGGTACTTCACGGGAAATAGATGGGGAACAGTGGAAACAGTGTCAGACTTTATTTTTTGGGGCTCCAAAATCACTGCAGATGGTGACTGCCGCCATGAAATTAAAAGACGCTTACTCCTTGGAAGGAAAGTTATGACCAACCTAGATAGCATATTGAAAAGCAGAGACATTACTTTGCCAACAAAGATTCGTCTAGTCAAGGCTATGGTTTTTCCAGAGGTCGTGTATGGATGTGAGAGTTGGACTGTGAAGAAGGCTGAGTGATGAAGAATTGTTGTTTTGAACTGTGGTGTTGGAGAAGACCCTTGAAAGTCCCTTGGACTGCAAGGAGATCCAACCAGTCCATTCTGAAGGAGATCAGCCCTGGGATATCCTTGGAAGGAATGATACTAAAGCTGAAACTCCAGTACTTTGGCCACCTCATGCGAAGAGTTGACTCACTGGAAAAGACTCTGATGCTGGGAGGGATTGGGGGCAGGAGGAGAAGGGGACGACAGAGGATGAGATGGCTGGATGGCATCACTGACTCGATGGACGTGAGTCTGGGTGAACTCCGGGAGTTGGTGATGGACAGGGAGGCCTGGCGTGCTGTGATTCATGGGGTTGCAAAGAGTCGACATGACTGAGCGACTGAACCAAACTGAACTGAACCACCCTTATGGCAGAAAGTGAGAATAACTAAAGAGCCTCTTGATGAAAAGTGAAAGTGGAGAGTGAAAAAGTTGGCTTAAAGCTCAACATTCAGAAAACTAAGATCATGGCATCTGGTCCCATCACCTCATGGCAAATAGATGGGAAAACAATGGAAACAGTGAGAGACTTTATATTTTTGGGTTCCAAAATCACTGCAAATGGTGACTTCAGCCATGAAATTAAAAGACACTTACTCCTTGGAAGAAAAGCTATGACCAACCTAAACAGCATATTAAAAAGTAGAGACATTACTTTGCCAACAAAGGTCTGTCTAGTCAAAGCTATGGTTTTTCCAGTAGTCATGTATGGATGTGAGTGTTGGACTATAAAGAAAGCTAAGTGCTGAAGAACTGATGGTTTTGAACTGTGGTGTTAGAAAAGATTCTTGAGAGTCCCTTGGACTGCAAGGAGATCTAACCAGTCCATGCTAAGGGAAATCAGTCCTGAATATTCATTGGAAGGACTGATGCTGAAGCTGAAACTCCAATACCTTGGCCACCTGAAGCAAAGAACAGACTCATCTGAAAAGACCCTGATGCTGGGAAAGATTAAATGCAGGAGGAGAAGGGGATGACAGAGGGTGAGATAGTTGAATGGCATCACCGACTCAATAGACATGAGTTTGAGTGAGCTTTGGGAGTTGGTGATGGACAGGGAAACCTGGCATAATGCAGTCCATGGGATTGCAGAGTTGGACACGACTGAGCAATTGAACTGAACTGAACTGGTCCAACAGGTTAGGATTTTAGTTAGGATACTAGTTCGACTACTGTTAAAAAAAGTCAAAATAACAATAGCTTAAACAAATAGAAGTTTATTTTTCTGTCCTGTAATAGTCGAAGCATAAATAATACAAGGCTAATGTAATGACATCATGGTAATAGAAACCCAAGTTTCTTCCATCTTGACTCTCTGTTATGCTCAACAAAGGACTTCTGTCTCATGGTTGAAAGTGGTTGCTCCAGATCCTGCCATCATGTCTGCCTCCCAGCCTATAGAAAGGGGAGATGGAAGAAGTGGAGGCTTATTTTTTCCCTGTAAGGTCATGGACCAGAAATGGCACAAATCACTTCTGCTGACATCTCATCAGTGAAAATTTATTCCTTTCCACACCTAAGTGCAAATAATGCTGGAAAATGTATTTTTTAGTGAAACAGTCACTGGTTTGGCTAAAAGTCAGAGACTGAATCGTCAAAGGAAGAAGGAAGGATTGGCTGTTAGGGGACACCCAGCAATCCTGCCACTGGGTAAAACCAGGTCAATAGACCCTTGTATAGAATCCTGCCTTGAGAAGGCTTATTTCATATTGAATACACACCATTTTGTATTCACAAACTATTTTACTGCTTTTCTGTGCCTTTTAAGAATACAATGGAACTACTGATGACTGGCACCTCTAATGTGAACATTTGCAGAGGAACGTTTTTTAGCGGAGAAGCTAAAAACTCAAAGGACGACAAAATCAGTCTACATTCCTACTCCCACTTAGGGTGAAAGCATAAAAAGTTAAAGTAGATGCATAAGAGAACCAAAGGAAACCCACTAGCTTGATGTTCCCACATGATGTGTACACAATGTGAGGTACTCAGTAGATTGGGTACTTTTCTATCAGCAGTTTAGTCAATTCACTTGGAAATGGAATGGATTCACTTCTGCACAATGCTAGAAACAGCAGGATCACATCTTTTTTTCCCAAACCCCCACCTGCCACATTTAGACTCAGATACTGGCTTCGGTGTGAATACAATAGGCAATTCCCTGGCGGTCCAGTGGTTAGGACCTTGCGATTTCACTGCGGACAGCCCAGGTTCAGTCCCTGGTTGGGGAACTAAGATCCTGCAAGCCATGTGGTGCAGCCAAAAAAACAAACAAACAAAAAAACCCATGAACCCAGTAATACACTGTGGACACAGAGAGCATACCCGTGGAACACATTGATAGCCTGGAGCCATTTCCTCACCTTGTTTACTCTGGTCTGAAAGACTGGTTCAGATTACATCAAAGTATGTATCAGTATCAGCGAAAACCCATGTCTCATAGAACTGAGCTGCTAAACATTATGATCAATACAAGGGTGACTTGATGACCCACAAGCATAATATAAGTTATAGGTTCATGTCTAAGTTCAAGGAGTAAGACAAAAAATATAAAATTACAGGCTCTGTCAAATGACTAAAACCACCAGTCAATTTAATAATAACAGTCAATGAAAATCCATCAGATGGGTTATTTAGGAAACTTGCTTATATAGGCCATACAGTAAAACAACTGAATTTTTCACTCATCAGCAAATTACCTGTGCCCTGTGAAGACACAAGCTAAGAGAATGATAAAACCAAGGGACTCTAGAAGTCATCATATCCAGTCCTCCGTCTGTGGTCAGGTCAATACTTAACCTATTTTTAGCAAACTTGAGTAATGGGAATTGAACTGTCTTCCTCTGAAGTCTGTTCCAGGGTCCAATTAGGAAATGCTTTCGTATTCATAACCACCATTGTGCTGTAATCTCAGCCCATTTCCTATAATTTGCTCCTCCATGGAGATGGAAAACAGCTGGCCATTTTTTTTCTTGTGATAATCTTTTTTTTTTTTTTCCCCCAAATCCACGCACACTCTGTTCTTGCCTTTCCATGTTAAAACACCCAAACTTCTTTAGCCTGTTTCTGGAAACTTCTTTATTTTCTAGCGCTTATTGTTCCAACTCTGGTTCTGTGAGTTTCTCTGTATATCTTTTAAAAATACGAAGTCCTGAGCAGTTTAAAATGGCCTTGCTCAGTTCAGAAACGCCGAAGGAGTCTGTCTCAGCCTTGGTATCTCACAGTCTCGACTGTGGTCTCTGTTTAAATTTTAGTCCTCTGTGACCTTCAGGTCATTTTCATGACCTGAGAGCTCCACCAATTTTTCCCCCATTCAGCTTTTGGAAAACGACTTCTTTTGTTGGTCAAGGTGGCTTAGGACATGATTTCCCTCCTTCAAAACGTTTAACATGTCCCCAAACCTGATGTCCTCTGTGACCAATAAACACAATTTAAATGAATTCCTCCAGCAGCAGACGAAGATAGCTACAGCCCTAAACTAGCATGTGTGAGTCACAGGAATATTTCCCCTCACTGGATGCTTCAGAGCACAAACCTCCACAGACACAGTTGGGTTCACTTGACATATTGACTAAATACTGTGGAAGGTACAGTGAAGACCCAGGTTTAGGCCAGGCCAGGGTTTCTCCATCTTGGCACTCTCAGTATTTGGAACCTGAGAATTCTTTATTCTAAGAGGCTGACCTGTGCATTGTAGAGTGTTTACCAGCATCCTTGACCTCTGCCCTCTAGATTCCAGTAGTAATTTTCTGCCCAGGGATGAGAGTCAAAAATGTCCTCAGACATGGCCCCAAATCCCCGCTCCAGAGTGGAGCACAATCAACCCCCAAGTTGAGAAACCACTCTTCCAAATGTATGACTTCCTTTTCCAGGAAGTGAATTGGTTCAAGAAAATTTGCTTACGGCAGGTTCTCATTCTGTGCTTCCCAGCCTCCCAGGACATGTTGGACTGATCATGCATTGTATGCTAAGGTGCTTTTCCCATCTTCTCTAATCCCATCCTTTGAGATCAACATGATCCCCTTTATTTTATCAATATTGAGTGGTTGAACTGAGTTATGTATGGATGTGAGAGTTGGACCATAAAGAAAGCTGAGTACCGAAGAATTGATGTTTTTGAACTGCGGTGTTAGAGAAGACTCTTGAGAGTCCCTTGGATTGCAGCTCCAATACTTTGGCCACCTGATGTGAAGAACTGACTCATTTGAAAAGACCCTGATGCTGGGAAAAATCGAAGGCAGGAGGAGAAGGGGACGACAGAGGATGAGATGGTTGGATGGCATCACTGACTCAGTGGACATGAGTTTGAGCAAGCTCCAGGAGTTGGTGGTGGACAGGAAAGTCTGGGTTGCGGCAGTCCACGGGGTTGCAAAGAGTCAGTCATGACTGACTGAACTGAACTGAATTAAGAATGAAGTACCACTCACCTACCAAGGGATGTATTTGAACCCAGATCAGGCAGGATATAATGGCTCTGTTCTTCCATCATCTAATACAGCCTCTTCTCTCGATGGTTGGTGATTTGTAATTACTGGGGTCATCCTCTCCCTTTGAACACGTTGCAGATCTCATCTTATAAGAATGCTGCAGTCTTCTTTAAGTAAAACCCACACTGTTTCACTGAGGTGGTAAAGAAGGAAACCCCAGTGGAGAATCCCCTGTTGGCGTGGACCTTGACAAATCTGGGTTTACTTCATTAGTTGAGATGGCGGTTTCCTTGTGCATCTTTAAAAAGCTGTTTCTTCTCCCCCAACCCCTACACACACCCTGCCCTTAGAGTTTCACTTCCCCTTGTTATCGTCTGCTCTCACCATCCACACATCCAGACCCTTTTGGCCTGTTCAGTTGTGCAGGGACTGTTTCAGTCTCCTTTATCACCTTTCCCCACTGTCAGCGGGGTTGGGTTACATTTGCCTAAGACTTTGTAATTCCCAAAGCACTTTCCCATGTGCTGTCACATTTGATTCCTGCCCCATCTATGAAGGAGCCTGGGCAGTGGGATTACCAAGATGAAGAAAACAGAGGTGCATGCAGGTTCTGGATGGCGGGGGAAGGCTTGGAAGTAGGGTCAGGCCTCCTGACTTCACCTTGAAAGCACATTCAAGGGACATCTGTTTGGTTAGATGGCAGTAAGAGCTCTTTCTGCAAAAGTTGTGCTTTGGTGGCTGTTCACACTCCCCTTTTTTCTGCGAGGACTGGTTCCATTCCCTGGGTCCTCTCTTTTTATCTAATAGACAGAAAGAATGGTTTTTAACTTTGTGATCACATCAACCTTTAATAATGGCATCATTTTCTGCCTTCCATTGTCCCCTCGTGGTCTACCTTCATGCAGACAATCCAGGGTCTAAGAAATCTGTTTCGGCTGCATCCTTTCCATGCACATGATCTCTTCTGCCAGGCAGCACCCGAGTCTCCTTGCTTTCCCCTGTTGGCTGCAGCCTCTAGGGAATTCATTCTTTTTTCTGTGCCTCATATCTCATCCCCTTCCCCTTGCTCCCCGCAGCTCAGTGCCAGCACCTTCTGAAGTCCCCAAAGCCAGGCCTCACCCACTTGGTCTCACCCATGTCTATCTCACTGGACTGAAGTGAAAATTGGATGAAACGCTGCCTGTGAGCTACATAATATACACAAGAAGGGCATTATGACGAATTTAGTATATGATGTGAAAAGGGCATCCTGTTCCCTCAGACCCTTTGTCCCTCAGATTTCGTTCCCATTAGCTTTTCTTGCCAAAACCCTGAGCTTGAAGAAATGCACCTTCCTGCAGCCTGTTTTCTTTATCTCGCTGATTTCTCTCCTTCCTTCCTTAGAACCCTGAATGTTATCATTTTGTAGTCATTTCCACTGAAGTCCCCGAGCACTTTTCTCCAAAGATGGGAGAAATGTGGATATGTTTAGAGGCTGAGCAGGACTCGGGAGAGAGGGGAAAGTTAAAGACATAGAAGACCGGAAGAATTATTGAAGCAACAGAGTCCTGGATGAGATGAGTCCCTAGAATAGAAGCAAGGACTTTCTGAGGTAGGAAGCACAGAAATGAGATGGTGCAGATAAGTTGGAGGGGGGTTGAGGGACATTTTAAGGTCTTAGACTTAGTGCAGTAGGGGCTTCGTGAAGATGGGCGTGGTGTGAGGCGTTGGTTGACTTGGCAGAGCCCAGTGACCCAGCATAGGGTGGAGGGGGGCGTTACTGGTTTAGAGAAGGCTGGACAGTTTGGAGGATGGGCTTTGGAAGAGAACGTTGTGAAGGAGCAGAACACACATGTTCAAACTGATAACTGGTGGAATCCAGGCTGGGCAGGAAGCAAGTGAAGCAAAGAGGGTTAATAGACTTGGATTGTGTCCTCAACAAGAGAGCTGAAAGGCTAGACGTTGGAGGTCTGAAGCCTCGAGATTAGAATTTAAGATTTCTGGCAGAGAACACCTCTGGGTGATGACAAGACCCCAGATGTGGTAACATAAGCGGCTGCCCAAGAACAGTGGAGGTGAGGGCTGACCCACACGACTGTGTGGACACTGCTCCCATGACCTTGCCAGCGTCCCATAGAACAGGGAAGACCTCATGAGCCCTGTCCCTGGAGTAAGTTCTGCCTGATCTGATCTGTGCCTGCCCCTTCCTGTCCGCACCGACCCTCAGTGATCAGTTTCACCAGTGTCGTCTTTGCTTGGCCTCTCTCCTCTGATTTCTTCCATGTTTTCCACCTCACACGCAAGTAATGACTTTGGCTATTCCCAACAATGACCCCAACTCTCCCTCCTGGACTTCAGAGCCCTTCAGGGTACTCTCTCCCCAAGGACCCTCCTTCTCAGGCACCACCCAGAGAAGATTACTTTCACCCAGCTGCCCTTGGCCTCAGGTGGAGTGTGGACAGGACTCCTCGACACTGAAATCACCAGAGGACAGCAACCATCTGGGGAGAGGGGAAGATTCTAAGGCAGGTTCTCAGTGACAGTGAGGAGCTAACGGTATATAATATTTTTGCTCTGCTAGGACTCAAATTCCTATAGGAGCCAAGCAGGTAAATAAACCAGTGATGCCACCCAATGTCGTGTGATAGAAACCAGTGCGGCCCACGGCCACCTGGCAGACACATGTTCTATCTGTGTGGAGCAAGAGTGCTCAGCTCCCAAATTGTTGCCATACAGGAATGTGGGCTCAGCGCTGCCACAGCTTTTCATCATTCAAGAGAAGCCAGAAATCTAGGTTTGTACATAGAATCTCCTGGTTTTCAAATGATTACAACTCACTCAAAAGAACATTTTAAGCAACTTGTTAGCCAGACCATCTCTGATGATTGAATATCACCTGAGGGTCGCCAGTGTGCCTGAGTAATGGTGTGACCACACCAAAGACAAGTGAAGAGAAAGCTTGTTTTCCATCCTGGGAACTAGGGACAGCCCTGGTGTTGGGGTGTGCCAGTGAAGGGATTTCCTATGAAGGGTATAATTTTTCCTCCTGCTAAGACTCAAGAAACAGAGTTGACAATGAATTTTAAGCTTTTTTCTCTCAACACTTTTTTTTTGTTACTTTTAACCCTTTGGAAAAGTCAGTTAAAGACACACAACCTTGATTGGTGGCATGTTGGAAAACTGAGAGGTTAGCAATAAAAAGAAGTAAAACTTCCCTGCGCAAGCCCTCCTTTCGGGTTGTTGTTGTCAGCCGTGTCCGACTCTTGGTGACCACATGAACTGCAGCATGCCAGCTTCCCTGTCTGTCACAATCTCCCAGAGTTTGCTCAAGCTCACATCCATTGAGTCAGTGATGCCATCATCCAACCATCTCATCCTCTATGGTCCCCTTCTCCTCCTGCCTTCAGTCTTTCCCAGCATCGGAGTCTTTTCTAGTGAGTCGGCTCTTCTCATCAGGTGGTCAAAGTATTGGAGCTTCAGCCTCAGCATCAGTCCTTCCGATGAATATTCAGGGTTGATTTCCTTTGGAGTAGCTTAGCTGTATTACATTGTACGGGGTGGAGGATGGGCACCTGGAGGATGGAGAACCAGGAAGGCAGCAGCAGGTGAGCCAGCAGAGGGACCAGGAACAGCTGGGAGGGTGAGAAAAAGCAGGAAATGTAAACAAACAGCTGAAACCAGGACTGACTCTGCTGAGACCCAGGATAAATCACCAAGGAGGATGGCCATGTTCCCCAAGGTTGGTGGGGGCTGACATGGAAAGATCTTTGCCATATGTGGCTAGGTGGAAAAGCAAATCCTAAGAGAACATTACAGAATGGTCCATTTTGTAAGAAACACATGAATATTTAGATGATATGTGCATGGAAAAAGGTTGGAAGAATATAAATGAAATATTAAATGTGGCTTTTATTGGAGAGTAGGGTGGTAGGTGAATGGTATGTTTGTACAATTCACAGAGATTGCTTTTGTAGTATAGTAGAAATGGGTCTGGCATTGCTTTTTTTTTAAGTATCATAGAGTTTATCTCTTAATTTTACTATTTTTTAGCCACACTGCCTGGCATGACAGGTGTTAGTTCCCCAACCAGGGATCGAACGCACACCCCCTGCAGCGGAAATGCCAAGTCTTGACCACTGGACCACCAGGGAAGTCCCTGTTACCGCTTTTTAAAAACTTTGCACGTGTTAATGGGTTTGACCCTCACTACAGCCTTCTGAAGGCAGTACTGTTATTATCCCCCGTTTTATTATTGAGAAGTAAAAGAAGGTGAGGAAAGCTAATAACTTGCCCTTGCTCATACAGTTGGAAGCAGTACAGTGGTATTAATATTAAAAATGTTACAATTGTTGTTTTTATAAAGAAGAAATTATCTCCACATGTGAGCACTTATTTGAAAATCTGTGTTGTGCAGTATTTTTTTTTCCAGCTGATAATTTGGGGGGTTCAAAACTTCTTGCCTGTTCCTAAACTAAAACAAACCAAAAGTTTTCTTGGTTATTGGATCGCCATCTTCTTTCATCTTGGTCACTGATGGTCCAGAGCCTATTCTTAGTCTTTACTTCTTCCCCATATGTTTATTGAATGCATTTTTATTACATGTGTAGAATCTGTGTTTACCACTCTCCTGCTTTTATCCCTTCACTGTTTTTCTCAATGAAAGTGAAAGTGCAAGTTGAGACCCCATGGACTATACAGCCCATGGAATTCTTCAGGCCAGAATACTGGTGTGGATAGCCTTTTCCTTCTCCAGGGGATCTTCCCAACCCAGGTTTCCTACATCACAGGTGGATTCTTTACCAGCTGAGCCACAAGGGTTTTCCTCAATATATATTTTATTATGAAAAATAATGGGTTAAGATTGAGTTCTTTCTGAGGCTTCCCTGGTGACCCAGTGGTTAGGACTCCACGCTTCATTGTGGAGGGCCAGGCTTCAATCCCTGGTCAGGGAACTACAATGCCACACAGTACAGTTAAAAAAAAAAAATTGAGTTCTTACTATGTGTCAAGCACTATATTAGCCGCTTTCAGAATATATATTTAATTCTCACACCACCTTATCAATAAGGTGCTCTGATTGGGCCACAGATGAAGACTGTGAAGTACAGAGAAGTTAAGTAACTCTGCCAAAGGCACACAGATAGCAAATGGCAGAGCCAGGATTTGAACTCCAGTTCTGTCTGATTCCATAGTTTATGCCTTTAAGGGCTACACTCTACTGCTAGCCCTACTCACTGTATAGTAAGGGAGTGAACAAGACTCCTTTGTCCTGGACCTCAGGGTATACACGGACATCCTTGAGGCATAAGGCCTCCTGCTTCCCCTGCCTGGCTCTGTTACTTTTGGCTAAAAATCATGGCAACCTGGAATAACCCAGGCCCCTCCGGCCCACATTCTTGGCATGTTTGCCAGGCCACTGTGTCTCACTTGTGCTGATGACATCATTACCCTGGTCCTGAGCTGAGAAGTCAGAAGCTCCTTCTCTTCACATTTATGTATGACCCTTTTCAGTCGGTCCATCTGTCAACATGAGTTTTCCTCTTGCTTTCTTTTCCCGTGGCTCCATTCTGGCTCTCTTCTAACTTACCATGTCTCTACAGGGGCTTGATTTCCCTTCGGGCTTGGAAAACCCAGGCTGTCTTTGACTTAAACCCTCTGCTCCCTTGGCCCTCCAGCCTGTTCCCAAAGACACTCTCCCTTTACTAAGGATACAGTCCCCTGCTCTCAGATCACACTCCTGTAGAAAATTGAAAACGTTCCTCCAAATCACTTGTACAGGGAGTCTTGTGGGTCATGCCCACTCCTTCTCCTTTCTGCTCAAATATCTAAAGTTCCTCCTGGCATGCTTGTCCTAGTTGAGGCTGGTCAATATCATTTCAGCCAAATCAGTACAGAACGTAGTTAGTACTCTGGAGAAATGCTTAGTAATAATATGGAGCTGGGTGTTCAGTGGGTAGCCACCTTCCAGATTCACTGAGTGATTGGATGACCTGTTTCTCTCCCCAGACCCTCTCATTTTCTGTTCCTCTTTTCTGGTAGGAAAAGGTATGCTCTTAGAAAGCCTCCTTTTAATGGACCAAGAGCATTTCTTTTTAGCCACGCTGTTCTAGATCCTAAAGACCCCTTCCTTAAAATGAGAACAACTTGGTGCAAGGGGAAGAGTGATGATCAGAAGATCAAGGTTGTAGAACTGGTTCTGTTAGTTAATTGTGTGTTTTGAGCAGTCACTTGAGCCCCCAGAGCCTGAATCTCTCTCTCTTTAATATTTATTTACTATTTGTCTGCACTGGGCCTTTCTTGCAGCATGTAGGATCTTTCGTTGTGGCACACAGACTCTCTAGTTGTGGCATGAAGGCTCCGGAGTGCTCGACCTTCAGTAGTTGTGGCATGCGGGCTTGGTTTCTCCATGGCATGCAGGATCTCAGTTCCCCGACCAGGGATTGAACCCACGTCCCCTGCATTGTGAGGCAAAGTCTTAACCACTGGACCTCCAAGGGAAGTCCCCTGAATCTCTTTTTATGTGAAATGCTAGTGATCATCCATCCAGTGTCAGAAGGTAAAGAGGTTAAGACAGCTTTGATGACAATGCAGACATAAAGTCACATTATTCCTTCAAGTTTTCTCTCTTGGAGGCCCATGCTGTAAAACTATCAAAACTTCTACCTCGACTTCTAAGAGGAAAGTTGAAATCCTTAGGTGATTGCTTTTAAAGATAGAAGGTATAGTAATGACAAGGTATGGAGGTGCCTGGGGCTGCCTTGGCCCCTCCTAGTCTATGATATGGACAGTCGCCTGCTTCTCGACCTTAAAGGTGCAGTGCAAATGCAGTTTCAAGACCTCATCCCTACTTCCCATTTAATTGGCACTTTTAAGTCCCTTCTGTATAGAAATCCTAAAATCATATCAGATTGCTGTCTATTAATTTGTAATGTGAAATTGAACAAAAATTAGATAACATATATTTGTATATGAACTATCTATTTGAATAGCCACTGTATTTTTAAGTAAATACTCATATTGTTCATCTTATAAGAAGTAGACATGTATAGTAAAGAGGGTTTCTAACAGAATACAGTGCATTTTTAGGCTTTTCCTTAGACATACTTTCACATCAATGCTCAGTAGAACCTCTATTACTTACTAAGAAATAGAAGCATCTCTAACATTTACTCCTTGGCAAATCCAAGGAGTAAAAGTTAAGATCAAGAAGAAGTTGTTTGTCATAGGTCTATCAGGTAGGAATGCTTTTGACTGCAATTTGCAAAAAGAGCCCAACAATAGTTAAAACCATGTGTATATCTGTTATTTACTTAAGAAATCTAGGGTTGATTTCTGTATTTCAAGAATGAAATCAGTCAAGGAACCAGGCCTTTACATTGTCCTACTCAGCCATCTTCTGCATGACACCCTTATATTTATCACCTCATATTTGTAAGACGGCTGCCATTGCTCCAAGTATCATATCCCTTTATGATAGCATTCCCATCAAGAAGGAAGGAAGGAAGAAAGAGAAAGTACGACAAACCTTTTTCTTCATGCGACTCATCAGGGAGGAAAATCATTCCTGAAGTTCCCAGTAAACTTTGCGTTATTTTTCATAGCTCAGATTTAGGTTACATATCATCTTCAGTCCTATCACAGGCAAGGGAGCAAGAGGCTTCGGTTGTGATTCATCCCTCAGGCTGAGTGAATTGCAGCCCTGAGTGGCTGTTGGGTAGACAACAGTATTAGCCACAACAAAGTAATCCAAATGTGGGCTTACAGAAAATGAAGAATTTGAGTTAAGTGAAAGCACACACATTTCTCAAATGTAAAGTAGCTGTATGTTTTATTCATGAGCTAGAAAATAAGAAACAAATGTACAAAAAGATGTGCTGGGTTATGCCAGGCAGAGAGTATATAGATCTGGTCTGCAGAGTGAGTGTGTCTACCTGTATTAAGCAGGTGAGAATGTTGAGTGGATGAGACCCACTTGGCTGGAACCCATGGAGATAAGCAAAGTGACAGCAGGCAAACAAGCTTCTATATAGGTATCTCTAGGAAAAAGAATTGCTATATCCAACTGACAAGTCTCTAAGAAGAGTGATCACTCTGCATTGGATGTCTACCGGCTATCCATGTCTTGGGGGATCACAACCCCAAGACTCCAACATCACAGCCCCTCCAGTGGGCCTGTGATCTTCATTTGAACTGGTTGAATCCTCCATCCTCGGCTTGGGAACCTGGAGCAGAAACATAGAGGGACAAATATAGTTGGAATTAAGTCATCCTATGGCAATGCCTACAAAGAGGGTTCAGAAGTTCCTGCTACTGGTCATCCCTGTCTCCTGTCACCCATTCCCAGGGCTTAATTTTTCAGCTCCTCCTTTCTACTCATTGATTATTTTTTGGAGGGGGTTGCTACACTGGATCTTCGCTGCCATGTGTGGGCTTTCTCTAGTTGCAGTGCGTGGGCTTCTTGTTGTGATGGCTTCTCTTGTTGCAGAGCATGGGCTCAAGGTGCTCGGACTCAGTATTTGTGGCACATGGGCTTAGTTACCCCATGGCAAATGGGATCTTCCCACGTCAGGGATTGAACCTGTGTGGCCTGCATTGCAAGGCAGATTCTTAACCACTGGACCACCAGGGAAGCCCTCTACTCAATGATTGATCCCACAAATATTGGTGCGCATACTGTGTGTGCTGGGCCCTGTTCTAGGGTCTGGAGTACAAACAAGAATGACAATGTCCCTGCTGTCATGGAATGAGCAGTCTCATAAGGGAGACTGATGACAGAACAGTAAAGAAGATCATTACCCACTAGACAAGTCCTATGAAAGAGATAGGGTGTTGGTGTATTAGAGATCAACAGAAGAGGTCACTACAGATAGGATGGTCAGGGAAAACCTCCATGAGCTGCCCACGATCCTCCAAATAACCCTTCTTTCTTGCTCTGTGTAACCAGGGTCAGTTTTAGTTGCTTGCTGTCGATCATTTCTGACAGACACATGGAACCAAAGGGAATTCATGAGACCCTATCACAGGTGATGCTACTGGTAAAGAACCTGCCTGCCAATGCAGGAGACATAAGAGATGCAGTTCTATCCCTAGGTCGAGAAGATCCCTGGAGGAGAGCATTGCAACCCAGTCTAGTATTCTTGTCCCCTGGCTACAGTCCAAGGGGTCACAAAGAGTAGAACACGACTCAAGTGACTTAGCACTAACATAGACAGGAAATATCAGCCTATGGATCACAAGCCCTTCTTTCTCTGAATCCATATACCCAAATCATCTTTTTGGGTATCAAATCAAATTTTGATAACTAACTTAACTTACTAAGAAAAAAAATCTAGGTAGTATATTAATACACATATACCATTAATGTAGGGAAAAGGTGTTCTGGAGAGCAGATGGAGGTCTTCTTGCCACTACACATTCATAAAGAAGCTTTCTGGGACAAATCTGACTTGTCTGAGTCTGGGGAGTATGAATCAGTTCTCCCAGGATCTGATCTTATCTCTGAATGAGGTGATGGCTTCAAGTGGTCAGCACTGAGAGTTAGTACCTGGATAACTCAGTAAAGTACCACAGCCCATGAAGTCTGGCTGCAAGAGTCTATGGATCTTACCCATCATCTTTAATACTGAGGGTAGTTTTGAAGCCATCTTGACCTCACAGTATTCATGAGGAAACCTAGGCTAGGACCCAGATCGATCACTCAGGGCAACCATGCCTCAGCACTTCTCTGGGTCAGGAGTCATTGTACTTTCAGTCTGGAGCCCTGAGTGTGAACCGCAGCTGCCTCGATCATAGAACAAAACATCTTAACACAAAGAATTTTGTATTCAGTGCATGGCAATGGAGGACCCGTGGTGAGACACGCGGCTTGAAGAGTAAGTTGGAGCCCGATGGTGTAGGGCTGACTTGCCCTTAGGAATAGGGAGACACAGAACACTTTTAAGTAAGGGAAATGGTGAAATCAGATCTGGGTTTTAGAGAATCAGGTCTGATGAGAAAGGGGAGGAAGGTACTTGCACAGGATTAGGAAGGATGAAAACAGTTCAGGTGAAGTCTTGAAGTAAGGCAGTGGGAACAGAGAGAAAGGAAAAACATTTGCAAGACCTTACAGTGATATCAATAGGCCTTGGGGGGAAGAAGAGAGGGAGGGATCTAGTCTGAGCGGATCCAGGCAGAGGAGGAAGAAGAGGGCCAGAGAAGTCACAAGTGGGAGTGAGAGGAATTCGGGGTGGTCATGATGAATTTAGTTTTAGCTTAGTTAGAAACATTTACCTAGAGGTGTAACCCCCAGAGTCAGCTAAACCACCATTTTGTAAAGTAGCCACTGATACTACCCATGGGGAGGAGGTGCTTTGGTAGAAAATCCTAAGAATAAAGGGTAGAAATGAAAGAAGTGGGGACAAATGTGGGTTTAAAAAGAGAAATGATTGGGAGCGATGGCTGAGGGAGAGCAGAGGAAGGAGGAAGGAAGCAACAAGAATTGCAGGAGCGAGCCAGAAATAGACCAGGGGCAGGAGCAACCACACAGGAAGGAAGGGGAAAGATGTGAACATATGGGTGGAAGGGGGAGAAAATAGGTGGGCAGTAGAGGATGTGAGTGTGGAAAGGACATCTCCATTGGAAGGTGGAGGACACAACTCTCTTCACAGTTGCTTCCCCCATCCCCATCTCTCTCTCTTCCAGCTACTTGCCTTAGTAGTATCTGTGCAAAAAAGGATTTTATGACGAGAAGCCTGCCCAGATCAGACCTACGGGGGTGTCTTCTGGATCAGAGGGTGTTCATCAGCAGTCTTTAAAAAGACCTCCTCTTCCTTAAGAATTTTTGTTGGCAAAACATGGAAGGTATATATGAGATACAGATATCAGACGCCCCTGGTATTCTTCTTTATCGTCTTCCTCCTCACCTTCCTCTTGGTTTCCCAGGTCAAAAGGGCAGAACTTCCTGTCGGAATTTTAAAGCCTCTGTCGCCTTGATTTTGTTCCTGGCTCAATGGAGATGAATTCCAAGTTGAAGACAAACAATTGTGCCTTGTGAACAGTCGTCCATGTGTTGAAAAGACTCTAAGAGTGTTTTTTTTTTTTTTCCAAACCTGTCTCAGGGAAAATTCCCCATGGGGGAGGAAGGGAGAGTAAAATCCATGCTAGAAAGAGCAACTTCTGATGACTCTGAGAATGTGATTTTCTAAATAAATTCATGAAAGTCAAAAGTGTCTAATAATAAGAGATGTGGGGTTGACTGTAAAGAGAGAAATAGCATTCCACAGAACAAAACCTCCCTGAGCAGCCGTAAGTCTTGAGGTTGGAAAAGTTGCTTGCACACTCTCAGCCTGCTGCTGGGCACTTTACACCTATGATGGCTGGCTGCCCAAAGTTACCATCTCCTCTGAATCACAGAAGCTGCAAATTAAGAGCTTTCTGGGTAGGTGGACACACAGTGCTGTGCAGACATCCTGCACGCCCAGTCTTGTACCGCTTGCCTGGGTAGAACCACCTCAACTTTCACTCTCCTGATTTTCAAATTACTGCAGAAAAGCAGAAGTCCTGGATCTAGGAAAGGAGTAAAAAAGTCTCTGAAATTCCATTCTCAGGATAAAGTTTACCGCTACTCATACAAGGACTGATGCTCAACAAGAAACATTTAAGCAGTATCAGTCATGTGAAGACCAGCCCTCCGAGTCCTTGTCACCAAGTCTTTGCAAAAATTATTTTCTAGAAACTGTGATCCTCTCCTCTCTTCTGTTCTTGCCCAAAACAGAGGCAAAATATTGTATTTATCATCAGAAATCTGTATGCAGGTCAGGAAGCAACAGTTAGAACTGGACATGGAACAACGGACTGGTTTCAAATAGGAAAAGGAGTACGTCAAGGCTGTATATTGTCACCCTGCTTATTTAACTTATATGCAGAGTACATCATGAGAAATGCTGGGCTGGAAGAAGCACAGGCTGGAATCAAGATTGCCAGGAGAAATATCAATAACCTCAGATATGCAGATGACACCACCCTTATGGCAGAAAGTGAAGAGGAACTAAAAAGCCTCTTGATGAAAGTGAAAGTGGAGAGTGAAAAAGTTGGCTTAAAGCTCAACATTCAGAAACGAAGATCATGGCATCCGGTCCCATCACTTCATGGGAAATAGATGGGGAAACAGTGGAAACAGTGTCAGACTTTATTTTCCTGGGCTCCAAAATCACTGCAGATGGTGACTGCAGCCATGAAATTAAAGGACGCTTACTCCTTGGAAGGAAAGTTATGACCAACCTAGATAGCATATTGAAAAGCAGAGACATTAGTTTGCGAACAAAGGTCCATCCAGTCAAGGCTATGGTTTTTCCTGTGGTCACGTATGGATGTGAGAGTTGGACTGTGAAGAAGGCTGAGTGCCAAAGAATTGATGCTTTTGAATTGTGGTGTTGGAGAAGACTCTTGAGAGTCCCTTGGACTGCAAGGAGATCCAACCAGTCCATTCTGAAGGAGATCAGCCCTGGGATTTCTTTGGAACGAATGATGCTAAAGCTGAAACTCCAGTACTTTGGCCACCTCATGCGAAGAGTTGACTCACTGGAAAAGACTCTGATGCTGGGAGGGATTGGGGGCAGGAGGAGAAGGGGACGACAGAGGATGAGATGGCTGGATGGCATCACTGACTCCATGGACATGAGTCTGAGTGAACTCTGGGAGTTGGTGATGGACAGGGAGGCCTGGCGTGCTGGGATTCATGGGGTTGCAAAGAGTCGGACACGACTGAGCGACTGAACTGAACTGAACAAGTGTGTAGTGACTGCCTATTGTATGCCATCTGATTGTGCTAACCACTGATGTGAAGTTATATTAAAAAGCCAAAGTGATTCAAAATTAATTTTTCTAAATCTTTTAAAACATCTAGAAATGTTGTAAATTCAAGGTGAGGTGTCCCTGTCATAGGGAGATACTTTTTTACTTTTTAAAGTAAAAATGTTTTAAGAGTTCTCTCTTCACAATATTATCTTTGAAATCTTCTGTTAAAATACTTATTTACTTAATTCATCCAATAAGTAATTGAAGGGTGTACTAGGTGTCAGGCACTAATCTAAATGCTGAATAATTTAGTAGTAAATAATAATAATTATAGTTTGTATATATTGAGTACTTTCTGTGTACTCATTGTGTTAAGCATTATGTGAAAAGTGTGAAAAGTGTTAATACCCACTCTAGTATTCTTGCCTGGAGAATCCCATGGACAGAGGAGCTTGGTGGGCTACAGTCTATAGCGTTGCACAGAGTCAGACACAACTGAAGTGATTTAGGTTCAACACCTCAACAAAGCATTTCACCTTTTGAGACTCAGATTTCTCATCTTTACATTGAAGATAATCACCTATAAAGGATTGTGAAAGTGAAATGAAAGTGTTAGCTGCTCAGTCATATCCAACTCTTTGAGACCTCATGGACAGTAGTCTGTCAGGCTCCTCTGTCCATGGAATTCTTCAGGCAAGAATACCAGAATGGGTTGCCATTCTCTTCTCCAGGGGATCTTCCCAACCCAGGGATCAAATCCAGGTCTCCTGCACTGCAGGCAGATTCTTTACTGTCTGAGCCACCAGGGATGGTATCATTCATTAATACCTTCTGTCTGTGAGGTTGACCTGTAATGCTGTTGATCAGCTTGGGTGCTGCTGGTGATGTGGAGACTCACTACAGAGGGTTAGAGTAGTGAGAACAGCCCCAGCTCTTTCATCTAAGCTTTAGCCGTTTGAGTATAGAAGACATACAGCAGTTTCCTGCTCCCATGGAATGTTTTCAAGTGAGAAGAGAAGTTAAGTTCAAAGATGCTCAAAATTTAAAGTAATTAGAGCTGAGCAGTCAGGTTTAACCTAGTTGACATCTGTGTTAGCAATAAATGATCTACAGATCAGTATAAAGCTGAAAAACGTTAGAAAGTATCACACGGAACTAGGAAGTGTTTCTATCAGTATTAACAGTATGAGATTCACTGTAAATGGTAGGAATAATGCTTGTCACATATTAAAAAAGACTTAGAAGGTAGAGAATCTTTAAAAATCTATTAATCTTTATTCACAAAATTTTACAAATTAATCCTTATTTTCCTTTTTGTAGTTGTAAGGCTTGGACAAATTACACACTCCCTGAGCCTCAGATTTCTCATCTGTGAAATGGGAAAGTTATTACATTGCAAAATTGTTAGGAAGATTTGAGATAACACATGTTATATTAGTTCTGGCTGTTATAACAAAATACTCACAGAGTGGTTTAACCAACATTTATTCCTCACATCTTTGGAGTCTGGGAATTCCAAGATCAAAGTACTGGCAGATTCAATTCTTTTTTTTTTCTTCAAACTTACTTTGCTGCATTGGATCTTAGTTGTGGCACAAGGAATATTCATTGTGCCATGCTGGCGTCAGCAGTTGCAGCATGCAGCCTCTCGCTAATTGTGGCTCATGGGCTTCAGAGCATGCGGGCTTCGGTAGTTGGGGTGCACAGGCTTCGTTGCTCTGAGGCATGTGAGATCCTAGTTCCCTGACCAGGAATCAAACCCTCTTCCCCTGCATTGCAAGCTGGACTTTTAACCAGTGGACCATCAGGGAAGTCTCTCGCAGATTCAGCTCAGGTTCCTTTTCTTGGCTTGTGGGAGGCTACCTTCTTGCTGTGTCATCACATGGCTAAGAGAGAGAGTGGGAGCCAGATCTCCGCTGTGTCTTCTTATAAGGTTGCTGCTGCTGCTGCTGCTAAGTCACTTCAGTCGTGTTAGATTCTGTGCGACCCCTTAGACGGCAGCCCACCAGGTTCCCTGTCCCTGGGATTCTCCAGGCAAGAACACTGGGGTGGGTTGCCATTTCCTTCTCCAATGCATGAAAGTGAAAAGTGAAAGTGAAGTTGCTCAGTCGTGTCCGACTCTTAATAATCCCATAATAGGGGCTTCCCTTGTGGCTCAGCTGGTAAAGAATCTGCCTGCAATGCAGGAGACCTGGGTTTGATCCCTGGGTTGGGAAGATCCTTTGGAGAAGGGAATGGCAACCCACCCCAGGATTCTGGCCTGGAGAATTCCATGGACTGAGTGGCAAAGAATCGGACATGACTGAACGACTTTCACTTTCACTTTTCAATCCTATGAGGACCCCACCCTCAGCACCTCGTCTAAACCTAATTACCTCTCAAAGGCCCCATCTCCAAACAGGAGCACACTGTGGTTAAGGGTTTAACATGGGATTCTGGAGGGACATGATTCTGTCCATAGCACATGTAAAACCTCAGTACAGTGACTAATAGGAGCTCAATAAGTAATAACTATTTCCAGCTTTGGAAGAGGAAAATCAAGAGTTTCCTTCCCCCCTAGACACATCTGTACTTATGTCTGTGTTGCCTCTATTGGGTTCCTCCTGTAAGCTGTTCATTCCAGAGTTTGTAGCATATTTATAGTACAAGCATTTCCTATACTTGACTAATGCCTGGGCATATTTTAAAGTAAAAAAACTATTATAGGTTGATTTCAATTGTGTTTTATCCCAAACTATAGAAGCATAAAATTATATCTAATCTCCTATGCAACTATAAAACCAAACTGAATATAAGAGCCCAAACTTACACAATCAGTATAATTCAGAATAGCAATATTAGCATGAGAGATGGTATTTGCATTAGCATAAATTATTGAACACGAGGAGACTATGGCTCTGACTTCTCGGTGCCAGGTCTTTTGTGTGGGCCCCGCCCCCACTTTTCTTGTTTGTACAGTGTTCCTTGATGTCACTTGGTTTTCAAGGTATCACTCAGGAATTAGGTCCATCCATGCTCCTTTCTCATTAACCCAAGGTAATTACAGTGCTACTGCTTTCTGCCGAGATGATGCCAAACACACAGACTTGGGAAAATAGTCCCTGTATATGGGATTGGTGACCCAGAATATGTTCATATTAAATCTTTAAGACGACATTTGATATTAGTACACAAAAATCGCAATTTTTTATTTTAATTTTTTATTTATCCTTAAAATTTTGTAAAATATTTATTTGGCCGCACCAGGTCTTAGTTGCAGCGTGTGAACCCTTAGTTATGGCATGTGCAACCTAGTTCCCTGACCAGGAATCAAACCCATGCTCCCATCTCAGGGAAGTCCCTAAAGCACAAAATTTTAGAATCATCAGGGCAAACTCTTAGACCTATAGGGACCTACAGACCTCGGTTGAGGAACGTTGATGTGATCCTTAGATCTGTGAGCTTTGCCCTCAGGGAGTCTAGGTTTAAATCCTGCTCTACCACGTGGTACTTATGGAATCTTAGAGGAGTTCACTCTTTTAGCCATTCAACAAACACACAATGAGCATCTACTATGTTCCAGGCACATTTTTAGGCCCTGGGGGTATAATGGGATACAAGACAAACAAGGTCACTGCCTTTGTGGAGCATACATTCTAGAATCTCATGGGACAAATCATTTAAACTCCTCCCCAAGCCTAAGCTTCTGTATTTATAAAATGTGAATAATAATGGGGCCTACCTCTGGTGAGGATGAGATGGTTGGATCACCAACTTGATGGACACTAGCTTGAGTAAGCCCTGGGAGTTGGTGACGGACAGGGAAGCCTGGTGTACTGCAGTCCATGGGGTCGCAGAGTTGCACACAACTGAGCGACTCACCTGACCTCTGGCAAATCTCTGGCCACCTAGATAAACTGACACATACTTAAAAATGTAGGCTGGATTTCCCTGTTTGGTCTAGTTTCACTCTTCATCCTTCTTATCCTGCTCTGTGCTTCTGGTTGGGCTCAGCTACACCAACTCTCACAGCGAAGGGCAGAGGATGGAGAGTAGGGTTGGGGTACTTATTCCCTAGGCTCCTTGCCTGCCAGGCTTCCTGTAGACAGCTCCTGCTTCAGCCTCATATGTGAAACAGGAATCTCATTTCACAAACCTATATGTGCAAGAATGGTCATGTAATGTATTTTCGTTGAAAAGAATTAAATTTGCCTCCAATCTCCCATTCCACTGGGTCGGCAGGAAATGCCATGGCATTTCTCTCCTAAGGGTCATGCAGGTCGCGTCTCCTTCTAAAGAGGTTCTGTTCACAACAGAGATCTATACTTAAGTTTGTGAGACTGTGAGGGTGGGTGTGTAGAGTCCAGGCCTGTACCTGAGTCTTGGAACAGCAAGGTCCGCTGAGCTCTGCACACATCCTGTAGATCACAAACATGCACACTCACTGGCACGTGGGACCGTGCCCTGCCCCACCTCATGCCAGCAGCTGCTGCTTCCTCCTGACCACAGGCCTCAGAGACCCTGTTCCTATTCTCCCCTCCCTCTACACTCGACAGGCTTTCTTCACCTGTCCACATGTACAGCGTGTGTGTGAACAGGAGTGAGCTCACTGTCAGGACCCCTTCGGCACAGGCTCCACAAAGACTAACCAGGGAGAGTTGGTCAGACAGCATGAGAACTGTATTCATCTCCTGGGGCCATAACAAAGTAGCCCAGGCTGGGTGGCTTACACAACAGGAATTTATTTTCTCACAATTCTGGAGGCTGGAAGTCCAAGATCAAAGTGCTGGCAGGACTGGTTGCCTCTGTGGTTTCTCTCCCTCTGGCTTGCAAATGGCCATCCTGTTGTTGCTTCCTGCCATGATCTCTCTGCTCATGCGGCCTCCTGTGGTCTTTTTGTGCATGTGGGTTTCTGTGGTCTCTCCGTGTGTCCAAATTTCCTCTTCCTCTAAGGACATTGGTCAGATTGGATTAGGGCCCACCCTGAAGCCTCATTTGAACTTAATCATCTCCTTAGAAACCCATCTCCAAATACAGTCACTTTCTGAAGTACTAGGGGTTATGGCTTCAACATACAAATTTGGTGTGGGGAAGGGATGGTCACAATTCAGCCCATATCAGTAAAATAGTAACTTTATTTTATATGAGGAAGAAGATTGCCTTTCTCTAATTAACACAGAGGCACATAAAGCTTCCCTGATAGCTCAGTTGGTAAAGAATCCACCTGCAATGCAGGAGACCCTTGTTCAATTCCTGGGTTGGGAAGATCCACTGGAGAAGGGAATAGCAAACCTCTCCAGTATTCTGGCCTGGAGAATTCCATGGACTGTATAGTTCACGGGGTCACAAAGAGTCAGACACAACTGAGTGACTTTCATTTCACCACATGGACTAGTGGTGGCCCAGCTGGTGATCCTTTAAAGTTCAGTGATTCCAGGGCTTCCGTGTCATGTTTGGGGTGTAGAAATCTTTGCAAGGGCTGGGAACCTAGGGCCTGAGTCCAGCCTTCCCAGGACAGATGACCATTCCTCTCTGGGAGCCTTAGCAGCAGCACAGTTCCAAGGAGTGGGGTTTGGTTTCCATTGCCAAAGGACTTTCTGACCTTTGCCCTCCTTTTAGTCTGGGGGACTTGCTCCATTCTCCTCCTCTCCTGCTTCTTCCTCCCCTTGCTGCTCTCCCTAGCCATGAGATCCAACACTATCTCCTCCATGAGTTTAGCTTTTTTTTTTTGCCAAAGAGAAGGAGATATGTTATATTCAGCTGACTTTGATTCTTGGTTCTTCAACAGCAACTTCTCCTTGGTCACTTCTTTCTTGGATTTTTGGATGGGGAGAGAGAAAGAAGGCAATGATGAAAAAATTAACTTCTCACTAAATTAACCTGCCACATATGGAACACTTTAGCCCAGTGCCTGGCAAAACCAGCCCATCCTCATCATTATTATTAATGTAATTGCTATTCTTACCACAACACTATATGAAGCAGCACTCAGAGTCTAGGGTCTGAGCAAAGGGCACCAAGAAGCTAGTGTCTAAAAGAGCACTGTCCAATAGAACTTTCTGCTGCAATGGAAATGGCCTTCATCTGCACTGTCCAATGAAGCAGCCATCAGCTGCTTATGGCTTCTGAGCACTTGAAATGTGGCTAGTGCAAGTTTAACTTCAAATACAATGCAGCTGGCTGCTACCCTGTTGGGCCGTACAGATTTATAAGATTTTCGTAGCAGCTGACAATAGAGAATGTTTGAGCATTTTCAGTCCAAAAATAGAACAATTTCAATTTCATTTCCCAGCCATGCCCTGAGCCCCATTTTGCCTCTTTGCCTACTACAAAGAGCAGGGCTGCCCCCCTACAGATTCAACAAACAAGCCAGAAAGCCAACAACAACATTTGGAAGCCTCGGGGGATATTTCCATGTTGAAACCTTGACCTTCCCAGTTCATTCTGCATAGCAGGAGTGTCACAGAGTGATGCCATCCTTTCCTGACTTCAGTTTATGACATCCCCTTCCCCAGGTTTTATGTGGCATCTGAAAAAAAAGAAAATCAAAGTGGAATTCAAATGAGTTTTGCTTTCCTGCATTGGTGCTGTCTTTTCACACTGCCTCTCAAGACCCTCCAAGATGCTACGAGGCTTCGCTAAGCCAGGCCTGGGAGACGCACATTCCAAGCCAGTCCAAGCTGCCAAGCTCCATGAAAACCCTCTGAGCACAATTAGGAGTTTTTACTAGATGCCTTAATGGTGTGCCCACTGCAAATGTGTACCTTGGCATAGCCAGTCCTCCAGGCTCCCGTCACCTTCTTACTGCAACTGGAATTGGCATCGCAGCCCCTGGAAAATGGGCACCTCTCTTCCCGACCTTCTGCATGAATCGCTCTGTTCTGTGTAGGAGCAGAGCTCGCCTCAGACGCCTGCAGACAAAACAGACGGGCTGCTTTTCCTGCGTCGGACTTTTCCCGGGGGCTGGAAGGGAGCCGAGGAGCTCTCCTTGAGCTGCTGTAATTTTTCCTCTCTTCCTTCCCTGCCTTTTCCAAATTATATAATTTCCTTGGAGCCACATGTTTTTAAAAAGTCTCTCATTCACACACCTTCACAAACACTCTCAAATAATGTTCATGCATCTGGGTGTGTCTTAAAGGGACACACTTGACAAATGCATAGAGTTGAAGGAAATCCGATGGTGTCACCCCCTGGGAAGCACTCCTCTGACTCCCCATCACTTACAGAATGTAGTACAAGCTTGTTAATTACAGTAAATGAGGCCTTTTACGATCTGGGGCTGGCTTATGTTGACAGGCTCATCTCCCTCTGTTGTTACACTGGCTCCAGCAATTCTAAGCAGCCTATGCTTCCTCAGACAAACTTTGCTGTTTTGCTCCTGTGAGTATTAGCCTATGCTGTTCCACCTGCCCTGCAACCCCTCCTTGTCCACCAGGGAACTGTCCTTCCCTGATTCTTAGGCCAGCAGGCACCTGCTCTGGGAAGTTCTCTCCTCTTGCACTCTCTCTGAGTGTTCCTTTCTCCCTCTGCACTGTTTCTGTGCCCTGCATCTTACATTTACCTGTGTTTCACTTGTCTCTTTTTATTATCTTGTTTCCTTGCCCATCTTTCTCCTTTCTTGGACTGTGAGATCATTGAAGTTTAACTTTGTGTCTTTTTCCTTTTCGTTTTCTTTATTATTAATTTATTTGGCTGCATCAGGTCTCAGTTGCAACATGCAGGCTCTTCACTGCAGCGCGCAGGCTCCAGAATGTGTGGGCTCAGTAGTTGCGGTGCGTGGGCTTAGTTCCCTGACCCAGGATCTTAGTTCCTTGACCAGGGATTGAATCTGCATCCCCTGCATTGGAAGATGAATTCTTAATCGCTGGACCACCAGGGAAGTCCCTCTGTCTTTTTCACCGGAACTGCCACAACCAATCATAGTGCCTGGCTCATAACTGCCAATCACAACCCATTGTTGCAATGAGCTGAAATGAACAGAAAGAACATCTGATGTGAGAAGTTGTGCATTCTCTTCGGAATGCAGTTTTGTTGAATTCATTTGAATTGGCTTTGGTTGTAATTATCATCTGTGCCTTTAAAGAAAAAGATGTGAATTACTATGGAAATAATCTTTTGCCAAAAAATGAAGGAGATAACAAGGGAGAAACAGGAAAAATACGTATGTGTGGAAGCATTCATTCAGGCCTGTCCTGTGGGCTTCAACTCCAAAGGCAATGTGAATCTGCCTGCATCTCTCTACTGAGTTACATCCACCCTGGTCCAGGCCCAGCCATCTCTCACCTGGATCTCTGCTGCCACCTCCTCTCACTGTTGCCACCTGCCCTGCTATGAACTGCACGTTTGTGTCTCCCCAAAAGCCACGTGTTGAAGCTCTAACCCCCAATGCTTTGGGAGGGTAATTAGATTTAAATGAGGTCATGAGAGTGGAGCCCTCATGATGGGATTAGTGTCCTTATAAGAAGAGGAAGAGAGACCAGAGCTTTCTGTCATGTGAGGACACAAAGAAAAGATGGCCATTTATAAGCCAAGAAGCAGGTCTGCTGTCACCATGATCTTCCCAGCATCCAGAACCATGAGAAACGAATGTCTATTGTTTAAGCCACCCAATCTATGGCATTTTATTGTAGCAGCCAGGGCTAACTAGCACATTTCCCTCCTCACTCCATGCTCCACCCAACAGCTAGAGTCAGCTTTTCCCAACATAGGTCAGTTCAAGTCATACTTAACCACCCCATTCACTTCCAATCCCACTTGAACACAACCACACTCCTCTCTCCGGACTACCAAGACTTTCCATGGTCTGGCTACTACCTCCTTTCTAGAATGCTGTCTTAGCTTCTCCCCCTTGTTCACACTCCAGCCACATCACCTTCTTTCATCCCTCCCAGGCTCAGCCCATGTGTGCTCTGCCCAAAGGACATTCCTGCAGCCAGTTGGATGACTGACCCTTCAAAGAAAGACTTCCTGTCACTAGATCTCCCCTGACTACAGTATCTGAAGTCATTTCACCGTCACTTTCCACCATGTCACCTGTTTCATTTCCTTCATAGCTCTTTCTGGGACCTGACACACCTTCTTGTTTATTTCCTCATTCATTTTCTGCCTTTCCCAGCTGGGCTCCTGGAGGACAGAAGCCTCACCTGCTTTGCTTGCTGCCCTATTCCCTGCACCTAGAACAGAGCCTGGCCCAAGCGGTGTCAGAAATGACTGGTTACCCAGACACTGGTAGGTGCTTGGTGCTGTGCTGGACACTTCCACAGACAGTACTCCATGTAATCATGTCCAGGAGGGTGTTTTACAAAAGTTAGCAGGGAATGGCCCATGATTTTCAGTGTTTTGACATATCTGAGGTGGATTCATTTATAATTTGTTTCTTTGAAGTAGAAGTGAGTCAGAGAGAGTGACTTCATACCCAAATCTATCCACATCAAAGCATTTATGGATGAATGCCAGGGCAGCAAAATTAATGTGACATAAAAATGGAAGGTTCAACCTTAGCAATGTGGTGGGTGGTGGCAGCACCCCACTGGAGTCTACAGCGCAGCACTTGATCACTCCAGCTCTGAGGCACCCATAAATTGTGATAAGGTTGGCTCGCTTTAAAAGCAGGTTCAGTTCTACCTCTCTATCCCTTTAGAAGAGATGAGTGCAGTTTCTGAAACACTGAATTTCTCAGAAGCAAAGTTGACTATGAAGGTTAAGTTTCATTTTTAGGAGAGCTCTGTCGTGGAGAACCACAGAATTTGAGTTCAGATTATATTGCTTGGGAGCTCCTCAGCTTTAGGCAGTTCACCTAACCTCACGTGATCAATTTTTCCCTCTATAAAAAGAAGTACTTGCTCCATCTGCCTCAAGAGTCCATTCTAAAGGTCAGAATTAAATGGAATGGTGCTCTGGAGGAAAATGTAAAATGGTAAAGTGCCATGCATTGGAGTGTGTTACTCTAATTATCATCACAATCTACTTCCTACAGAATCAGAGAATGACAGAATACTAGAAATTATTCATTCAAACCCTTTTACGTGATATATGTGTGCACGTGTGTTTAAATGTTACATAGGTCATAGAAACATGCTTTTGGTGACTTCCTGTCTACTTGAGAACACTAATACATGTAAGAAATTCTGACAATAGAATAAATGATCAAATATGTACTTTGTGTGAGTTTGGGGTGGTGGCCTGGAGTATTGTGATGGTGTCCTAACCATCTTTCCTGCCCCTTAAGGCTCTCTCCTCCCCCAAGCTACCCCCAAGTATTGGCACAAGAGAGATTTCTCCAACAAAATGTAGTATAATAAAGTGGTTAAAGGTGCAAACTTTGGACCCAGACTGTTTGGGTTCAAATCCCAGTTGTGCAGCTCAACTAGTCAGTTATTTCAGCTCTTTATAAAAATAGGAAAGTGTCAGTAATTTCCTCTTAGGGTTATTCTGAGGATTTAATGAATTACTGGGGCTTCCCTGATAGCTCAGTTGGTAAAGAATCTGCCTGCAATGCAGGAGACCCAGATTTGATTCCTGAGTTGGGATGATCCGCTGGAGAAGGGGCAGGCTACCCATACCAGTATTCTTGGGCTTCTCTTGTGACTCAGCTGGTAAAATATCTGCCTGCAATGTGGGAGACCTGGGTTCAATCCCTGGGTTGGGAAGATCCCCTGGAGAAGGGAAGTGCTACCCACTCCAGTATTCTGGCCTGGAGAATTTCTTGAGCTGTATAGTCCATGGGGTCGTCAAGAGTTGGACATGACTAAGCGACTTTTCACTTCACTTCACAAAAAGTTACTATCTGTGAATATTTAGCATCTGTCTGACACTTGATAAACATTTGCTATTGTCATTCACTTGCTCTCTGATTCTATCACTGAACTACTACAGATTTTCTCATGGGGTCTTATTTCTCTCTAAACGAAAGTCACACCCCTGAGCATGATGTCAAGACCTTCCTCTCCCCATCTCTGCAGCTTTGACTGTTACTCCCTTCACTTCCTTTTCTCGACATCCTTCTTGCCTTCAAGGCTTGTCTCTGCTTCCAGGTTGGAAGTGCCTGCTCTTTTACTCTGAGCTCTTAGAGAATCTTGTCTCTGTCTCTTAGCACTTGCCATTCTAGTTTCTGAAGTCACTTTCTCTTCCCCTAGTACACTGTAAGCTCTTCAGTAGCAGGAATTATGGTTTATTTGACTTATATATTCTGCAATATCCCAAACAGACCCTTTGACCATTGTAAGTATTTAGTCAAGGGTTGTTGAATGAATGAATGAATGAATGGCCTGGGGTGATCAGAGGTCGCATCACAGAAATGAGAGTTGAACTATATCCTAAAAGAAGAACAGGTTTTTAAAAATTATTTATTTGTATTATAATTTAGTGATTAAGATCAGACAATATGGAGCTAAACTCTCTAGGTTCAAATCCTGATTCTGACATTTACTAGCTCTGGGTGAGTTGCTTCACTTCTCTGTTCCTCGGGTTTCTCATCCTTTGAATAAGGATAACAAAACACCTTTCTTCCTGGCATCACATTTTGAGGATTATCACATGAATTTAGTGGCATCTTGGCATGTTGTCCTTACACAACAATAGCTGTTATTACTGTTGCCATAAAAGTAATAAATGATTCTTGTAAGAGGTCCAGGAATACAGTGAAAAGTGCAGGGGTTCCCTACTCCACTCCAGCAGTCTCACCCCACAGATGTCGCCATTGCTATTGGTTTAGTAAGTATCTTTTCAGGACTTTTATGAATATGAAATGTATTCAGCAACATATATGAAATCATACCACATATAGAGTTCTTCAAGTTTTTCTTTACATAACCATATATCATGCTTGTCTATTTATGTCAATACATATTGCTCCATCCCTTTTAACACTTGCTCAGAATATCAGTTTATGGATTCATGGCAATTAATTTAGTAAGCGCCATATTGGTGGCCACTGAGGCTTTCCCAGTTTCTCACCATGATGAACACTATGCAGTGACTATCTTAGAGGTGCAATTTTACACACTTGTGATAGAAGATCCTGGCTGTAACACCATGGCCAATGAAGACTATTTCTGCAGATGTGCAAGAACATCAGTTGTACATTACAGTCCTTGGTCCTTCTCATGTTTCATTATTAGACCTTGCATGGCCCTCTTGTATTTTATTTGTTGGTCTATATTTGATGATAATGAACACAATAACCATGTGCTAAAGTTTCATAATCATTTTCCAGTTGTTCTCTGGAAAGATAGTAACAGTTACACTCAAAGGAGAGGATTTAAACAGGCAGAGAACAGTAGAGCTGCTCTTATTAGGGAAACAGTTTGTACTTGGGGAGGTAGTACTAAATAAGTCTTGTTGAGGTTCCATGACAAAGAGTTCAGTCTTCATTGAGAATGTTTCTTTACTGAAGTTGTGGGACAGAAAGTCAAATGTAGGACTGAGATGCAAAGCCAGGGAGCTAAGATCTCACACCAGACTGCAAGATGAATCATATAATCCAAGAGGTATTTTACAAAGATATGCCTGGGGACAGTAGTCAGGATGGACTTTCACTCTTATATTAGTAATTCACTTTTTCAGTGTACAAGTAGCTTTTTATGCTGAAGAAGCCTATATCCGTCACAAGAGATTAGGTTATGTTGTGATAACAAACAGCTGAAATCCCCTAAACAGCTGCTTTCAACAATAAGTCTCTTTATCTCTCATGCTACCTGTTCACTGGGGCTTGGTCAGAAGAGGAGTGGGAATGAGGTGGTTCTGCTCATCATTGATCAGTCATGAAGAAATGAGGCTGATGAATAGTCACAGCCTCCAAAGCTGCCGGCTTTCAAGCCAGAGAGAAGGAGAGGATTGGTGGGTGCTGCATTGGCTATTAAGTACTTCAGCCTGGAAGGGACACACCTCACTGCTTCTCACAACTCATTGGCAGGAACTAGCCCGTTGATCCCATCCAATGCCCCAAAGGGGACCAGACGTATAATCCTATCATGTGCCCAGCAGAAGGGTTGGAAATAATCGACAAATGTTATTACTACCCATCTCCTTTCTGATACCAACCAGAGTCCTTGCCCTTCTCCACTCAATAGAAATTGACTAGAGGCCAGACAAGAAATTTAGGTAAGGCTTTATTGGGGCTTCTGCACCAGCTGCAGGAGGGAATGAAAACAAGTAACAGGCTTTCTGCACCCCACTCCAGGTTGGGAGCAAGTGGAAGTCTGTCCAGGCATTAGGCTGGAGGGGTGGCTTAGGCAGTTTGCCCTCCCTTTAGGTAATGGTATGTGCAGTACCCTGATTTTGCTCCTGACACCCAGTTTTTGCTCCCAGCTCTTCAGAAATGGTTGTTGAGTTTTTTGGTTTTTTTGTATCTTTTGGCCCAGAATTTGCCCCAACTGTGCATGCACTCAGTGATTTTTAGTCTCCTACAGTTTCTTTGTATTTTGTAGCTCAAGGAGAAGTGTGTCTACATGTGAGCTTTGCAGCACTGCAGCAAGGGCCCCAGGTTCCAGCCTGTCTCATTTCCATTATCTAAAATATCCTTTTCAGATAATCTCATGACAACTGAGAGAGAAGGGTCAAATAATGCTGTTGTGTCCAATGTTACTTCAAAATACTGGGCTCCAAACAGGCCTTGACTATGCTTGGAAACAATTTGCTTCTATAGGCCAAATACTATTTTGATAATGGCTTAAAATGAGGCAGAATAGCATGAAAAAGCCATTGGAATAGGTGAAAACTTATCCAAGCAAATCTTCATAGCAGATCTACAGTCCTTTCACTTTGAATCTTTCCTTCTCCATTTTTTCTTCCCTGGGTTCTTAGGCCTTCTTTGGGGCCTTTATAAGACCTATTTCAGTCTCCAATAGATTCTCTGTCCAAGGGCAGAGTACAATCACAGCAATGATAATCGTAATAATAGTAGTAACTCCTTTAGTATTATTTTCCATACCAGTGCTTTTTATCTATTAATTCATTTTTCCTCACACCAACTTTATAAGGTCAACATTTTCCCCTTTCTAGAAATGAGGAAATTGAGGCACAAAAAGGTTAAATGACTGCACTCACCAAAGATGAGAAATCAGGTAGTGTATGACTGCTAGGGCAATTGCTGTAAGAAATGTTCTAGAACATTCCCCTCCCCCAACCACAAACTCCTAGCTACCATAATTTACCACAAACATTTCTGTGTTTTATTAAAAGCTTTCCACCCCTAACCCATGCCCCATTAATTTCAGCCAGCATTCAATGCAGAGAAATGGTACCACAATGAAAGTTCATGGAGCTGACAGATTCTTTAATAGACTTGACCTGAAAAATCTTATATAAAAATCAGTTATGCTGTCACCTTGGTGAAGGACCTACTTTGTTCTTGTTAACTAGTTTGCTTTCATGGTCACCCATAATCCCTTGATGTTTGATGTTTGCCTCTTTCCTTTTTTTTTCACTCTGAATACTTTTATAATTTCACCATGAAAAATCTTCTTTCATGGGGCATGTCTTCCCCTTGGGTAGTAGGAACTTTGAAACATATACCAATATTCCTTTACCTTTAAATCTAGTTAATACTCACTTGACTTCAGGCTAATTAGGGTCAGTAATGGTACGCATTCTTGCAGTTTTTTTTTTTTTTTTTTTTTTTAATTTTATTTTATTTTTAAACTTTACATAATTGTATTAGTTTTGCCAAACATCAAAATGAATCCACCACAGGTATACATGTGTTCCCCATCCTGAACCCTCCTCCCTCCTCCCTCCCCATACCATCCCTCTGGGTCGTCCCAGTGCACTAGCCCCAAGCATCCAGTATCGTGCATCGAACCTGGACTGGCAACTCATTTCTTACATGATATTTTACATGTTACAATGTCATTCTCCCAAATCTTCCCACCCTCTCCCTCTCCCACAGAGTCCATAAGACTGTTCTATACATCAGTGTCTCTTTTGCTGTCTCGTACACAGGGTTATTGTTACCATCTTTCTAAATTCCATATATATGCGTTAGAATACTGTATTTATGTTTTTCCTTCTGGCTTACTTCACTCTGTATAATAGGCTCCAGTTTCATCCACCTCATTAGAACTGATTCAAATGTATTCTTTTGAATGGCTGAGTAATACTCCATTGTGTATATGTACCACAGCTTTCTTATCCATTCATCTGCTGATGGACATCTAGGTTGCTTCCATGTCTTGGCTATTATAAACAGTGCTGCGATGAACATTGGGGTACACGTGTCTCTTTCCCTTCTGGTTTCCTCAGTGTGTATGCCCAGCAGTGGGGTTGCTGGATCATAAGGCAGTTCTATTTCCAGTTTTTTAAGGAATCTCCACACTGTTCTCCATAGTGGCTGTACTAGTTTGCATTCCCACCAACAGTGTAAGAGGGTTCCCTTTTCTCCACACCCTCTCCAGCATTTATTATTTGTAGACTTTTGGATCGCAGCCATTCTGACTGGTGTGAAATGGTACCTCATAGTGGTTTTGATTTGCATTTCTCTGATAATGAGTGATGTTGAGCATCTTTTCATGTGTTTGTTAGCCATCTGTATGTCTTTTTTGGAGAAATGTCTATTTAGTTCTTTGGCCCATTTTTTGATTGGGTCGTTTATTTTTCTGGAGTTGAGCTGTAGGAGTTGCTTGTATATTTTTGAGATTAGTTGGACACCTTATCTTCGACAAAGGAGGCAAGAATATACAATGGATTAAAGACAATCTCTTTAACAAGTGGTGCTGGGAAATCTGGTCAACCACTTGTAAAAGAATGAAACTGGACCACTTTCTAACACCATACACAAAAATAAACTCAAAATGGATTAAAGATCTAAACGTAAGACCAGAAACTATAAAACTCCTAGAGGAGAACATAGGCAAAACACTCTCCGACATACATCACAGCAGGATCCTCTATGACCCACCTCCCAGAATATTGGAAATAAAAGCAAAAATAAACAAATGGGACCTAATTAACCTTAAAAGCTTCTGCACATCAAAGGAAACTATTAGCAAGGTGAAAAGACAGCCTTCAGAATGGGAGAAAATAATAGCAAATGAAGCAACCGACAAACAACTAATCTCAAAAATATACAAGCATTCTTGCAGTTTTATAAGAACGTTCATCTGAGACCTGTAGAACACTTTATCTACCTTAATTAATCCTTCACCTCTGTGAAGCAGGGATGGGCAGGGGAAAGTGCAAAGATGAAAAGAAACCATGTGCTAAGTATGTGACATAAGCCAGAGATGTTCCTTCCACTTTATGTTTTTGTGTGTGTGTGTTCATCTTTTCAGCATAGGCATGATCAGAAAACTTTATTATTGAAGAATTATCTGGTTGGCCTGCACCTTTTTTTCTCTAGTGTAAAACCTCAGCTATTGGTACTTGCCCACAGGCTCATTCTGTGGCCCTTTGGACCTTACCCCTGGATTATAGGCGAATCCTTTCCTTAGGGTCTGGGAGCCACCCTTCTACCCTCCCCCTAGTGAAGTGGAACATATGCTTAGTCTAGGATGGATGATCTGACCATACCAGCCACATGGGAGGAAAGAGAGTGAAGAAGGAATTCCACATTGATAAGAGGGAATCCAGGCCAGCCACTGGCCCAACCTGGTTCTGTTAGTATAGTACCTTGACTCATCCCAGGTATGACCACCACTTTATGCTACTTACGGTATGACCTGAGGACTCGGTTTTGTCAGCAACTCGCTCTGTCTTAGGGAAGATGAGGTGTGGTGGAGTTGCGGTCATAGAAGTTAGGGAACATCTAGGTGTGTGACTGATGTGCCCATGACAAGAAAAGGTTGCTGGCATTGAGCCTGACACCCCAGTGAAGTGGAAGAGATGAAAACTGCACACACCCTGGCCTGGGAACTGGGAGGGCAGGCTTCTGTGGTGAGAGCTGTGAGAACCCGGAAAACCAGGCAGTTATCCCGGATCAAGGTCAAGATTAGCGCAGAGACGTGGAATGGAAGACAGAGTAGAATCATCCAAATAGACCACTGGACCAGCTCTGTGGGAAACTGCCCAAAATTCTTCAACATGAAAGAGCAACATGGTTCCCTTTCGAAGAACTAGAGAGTCATGTAGTTGAGAGGACTTGAGAGGCTTAACCATGGTTTTTGCTCAGGGAAAATCTTGAGCTGTATTCCTTCAGCCTTCAGTTGTAGACACAAGGGACTTTTCATTCCATAGAGAGACCTTGTCAGGTACCTGAGGGCTCCATCCTCCTTGGGGACTTCAAAGTACCCTGAGATATTGTGTGTTAGGTTGATCATATGGCCTAAGTCCAACTGCAACAACACAGCCAAGTTTGGGGGCATAGTCCATTGTTATTCCTGCTAAAAAGTCAGCAAAACATTCTCACTGGAAGCCAAAGGACAAGGTAACTAGTGTAGCCCCAGACATGGGTGATACATAGGGTCATGTGAGTGGACAATGGGTGGTCTGTGGAGTCTGTTTCTTTTCATGCCTACAGAGTCCCTTCAGATCTGGTGCTCTTGTGCCAGACCCCACCAATTTTTCTTTCTCATTGGGTTCTCCCCAGTTCTTAGAGCTCATTGGGTAGGGCTGGGGAGGAATTTTGTTCTCATTCACAGTATTTCTGCCAATGTTTTGTCCTTTCTGTGCATCTTTTCCATTTCCCTAATGGCCTACATAAACTTTTGAAACTCCAAAGTCAGGAACAATCTTTTCCCTGGCTCTTTTTCCATTGTAACATCTTTTCTCTGAGGCAGTCAACACAGAAGAGCCCAACTGCTTCAAAGGGAGTAGGGACATGAGGGAAGCACCAAGGAGAGAGAGGAAATGTGGGGATTGAGGAAAAGTATTGGTCAAAACAATACAAGGATATTAAGTATTTTTCTCCCACAAATCTAATTCCTTGGAGGCTGATCTAAAGTTGCTTGCCTCATTTGGATAGAAAAACTACCTGGGGTAACTCTGGGCAGATCAATTGGACTTCTGTGTCTGAAACAAAAGTTGGGGACTCCAGGATGAGCACTGCCCCGTGGGTCACCTGGGACCCACAGGAAGAGAGTCAGGAAAGTTCCTCCTTACCTGCAAATATCTTCACATAGCAGAGGGTGGTTGAGTTGCTCAGTCATGTCTGACTCTCTGAGACTTCATGGACTGTAGCCCACCAGGCTGCTCTGTCCATGGGATTTTCCAGGCAAGAATACTGGAGTGGGTTGCCATTTCCTTCTCCAGGGGATCTTTCCCACCCAGGGATTGAACCTGGGTCTCCTGCACTGCAGGTGGATTCTTTACCAACTTCACCAGGGAAGCCCCACATAGCAGAAGAGGAGCCACAAACAACTGTCAGGGTGAGCAGTGGGTGGGAGGAGCTGGGAGTTCCAGGACAAGACTGGCTGAGGCCAGAATCTCTTTGGTCAGAAGTAGAGCTCTGGATAGGGATGATGTGGAATCAAATTGCCTTTTCTGGTTTCTGTTCTCTTAAGAGGAGTTAAACCTGATTGTTTCATGATTCCATCTAGTAACTGTCAAAGTTCTGAGTCTCAGCACCAAGGTGAAAAGTTGACATTGAAAGGAAAGATTCTCCTGTTTATGCAATACTGTGGTTTATAATTCCTATGTTTAAAGTTTATAGGCAGTAAAACAACCAATTCCCTCAAAATATAATTATCTGAGGTTGATTTTATAGGAAATGAAGCATCTAGATGAATCTTGAATCTTATCCAGATTGACCAAATTGGTTGAACTGGGTTAAATGGAAAATACTGGGTCAGTTACAAAGATACCTTGATTCTTAAGAAACTGACTAATCTTCTGTCTGAATTCTATGTCAACCACTGTGTCATGCATGAACTATTTTAACTGACGTGGAACCCTGTATGAAGGGTTTCAGTTCTTTTAGTGTCTATGGCATTCATGGTACACACACACACACACACACACACACACACGTCCGTCAAGGTCCACAGCCCCAGAAGTCACTTTATCAAAGGAGAGATGAGAAAATAAAATGAATCTGAGATTCTGGGAGGCAATTTGTGGCAACCATCAAGCCCAAAACTCCCCATGGAAGTGTGATTCCTTTTCAGTTTTGAAAGATGTCATTCGTGTAAAGGACACATTCTTTTGGGGGTGAGCGGAAATGTCCCCGATTTCTGGTGGTAGCGGATACATCTGAAAAATGGAATCGAATCAATTTTGCTCCCCAGAGGGACAGGTAGAGGACTCCCATTTCCTGCCAATTCAGTTGAAAACAATGAGGAGAGAGAAAAAAAAAAAATGGAGCCCTCCCTTCTCTTTCTGGCCTTAGACATGAACTCTCGATAAGATCCTGGAAAACAAGCCGCGTTTTTTAACAGCAGTTTGCCCTCTTCAGCTGAGAAAACAGCAGGAGCCAAAACTAGGAACTGGGGCCACCTCTATTGTGAACGTGGCCAGGCTGACTTATTGTCGCCAAAGAGCAAATCACAAAATGACTGAGATAAGGCATATAATCACATTTTCACATGAACCTTACATTCTTACCTCTTCTATAGGAGAGGATATCCCTCCAGGAAGGAGGAAGGTGGGGCCCCGCCCGTGTCCTACAGGAGCGCTGGGACTGCATTGTCCCAGCCTTTTGTAGGGACACAGGAAGAGGGTACGGAAGTTTCTACAGGAAAACAGAGAAAAGTTCAAACATAAACAGCATCCCAAAAAATTTACCAATAGTGAACTAGGTTTCCTCTCTGGGCCTTCCATGCTTCCACGCACCACTGGGCTGGCAGATTTTAATCTCAGATTCTGTTCACCTTGGTAACCTCCAGCATGTGTGATTGTGCTGTTTCCCTACTTAATAAGTAAGAGGATGTGTTTTCTATGGCACTGGAGACAAAAACAACCTCTTTCCAGAGACTGTATCCTGGCCTGGCTGGAGTCTGTTCTGTCTTTTCCATTTGTCATTTCTGGGGAGGGCACGGCTTCCCTGAAGTCCCGTGTGGGACAGGGCGGCTCCCTTTTAGGAGGCTTTGAACAAAAGTTGAAAGTGGCCAAATTGTTGCTTCCCATGACAAGGCAAGGGCTTGGGTTCGGCTCCGGGTTTTGGCCAGAGACGTGCCTGAAGAAACACACTCCTAAAGGATGTGGGAAGAGTTGTGTCCCCACGGCAGTGAGGGCTGAAATTTTCCCTCCCTACCCACTACCAGGGCTCAGAGCTATAAGAATCTCTGAACCCAACCTGAGGCCACACGGCTCTCTCTCTGGCTTTAGGCTTGAGTTATGAAAACCACAGCTCGAACAGAAGGAGTGATTTCATTCTTAAATCTGAAAGAAAAGGGCCATGGTGAAAAGAGAGAGCAACTTTTGGGAGTCTCTTCCCCTATTCTAGTCTCTGTGTGTGAAATCCCTGTGTGAAATCAAAATGGCTGCCCTTCACCTCAAACTACAGAGATGGGTGACAAGTAATGAAGTCAACTTCTGAAGTGTAAGGAGTGTCTCTCTTTTTTTTCTCACTGATTGAAGAAATGCCTTCAACTTGGCTAGGAATTGTGGAAGTCACTTCCAAACTGGCTCTAATGGGGGCTGCCAGACTCTTAAAAGGAGCATTCATTACTTCTCAGACAGAGCCAATCACACATTGAAGAAGCAAATGGTTACAGTGAGCAGACAGACTTCCTAGAAGATGCCATTATGGGAAATTAAAGCACCCCTAGTCTCCCCCAGCCCCCAATAGCTCTTAAGCCCAAGTATCTTTCATAGCCCGTCAGAGGAGAGAGTTCTGAGTGGACTACTCTAGAGTTTTAGGTGATATGTTTTTCTGAATTGCTTTTTCCAGAACAAATGACTTTCATTATGTTCAGCCAGGGACCAATTCTTCACTTAAGTATGTAAAGCAAAATATGGCTTGTGTTCCAGATGTGTTACTCACAACAGAAAGCTTTTCTGACAGTTGCCTGGATAGGTGATTGAAGTGTGTTATATAAAAGCTCAGGTGCAAGTATGAGGGTGACCTTGACTTCTGAAAGCGGTTGAAAATGCTGGCTAAGATGTACTCAGACTGCTCTGCTGCTTGGAAGGAATACCTTTATTTTCAGAAAACGGTTGATGGACATAATGCCACACAGATTTCTGGAACAACTGTTACTAACATCCTCCCATTCATTCATTCACTCATGTATTTGTTCATATGTAGAATAAGGTACCATGCATTGGGTTACATTTCAAGGACAATCCAGGGTGGTTTTCAATACATTTCAGAGCAAGGCATTGACTTTGGACATTCTGCTGGAGGTCCCCCACCCCTCTGCCAGGTATTAACCCTTTAGCTGCTTAGTGCATTTCAGTATTTTAGTAACCACCACAGCTGTGCCAGTGCATGAAAGGCTAAGCAACAGTCCTGATACAATGATGTACAGAGCACAGTCTCCCATCTCAGAAACCAACAGTCTGGGGCCTGCTGTTCTAAATTAGTAGCAACTTAGAGAGAGACAAGGTCCAAGGCTCTTTGAGTCTCAACTGACCAGAGCCTAAAACCCCAGATAGGCCCTAGGAGGGTCTTAAATCGCACAGAAGGGAAGCAGTGGGAATAGGGAGGGCCCTTCTAATCAGGGACAGGGAATGATTTGGGGCTGGAAGCAGCAAGGATGCTGCTAAGGGTGATGAATCAGGAAGGAGACTGACAGTGCTTTGTTCCCCACCTGGCCCAGCAGGGGCGCAGGGAAATCAGCCCCGCTGCACTCCTGGACTAGAGGTACCCCAGCCCAGGCCTCCCCTAGCTCTCTTGTTCTGCCTTCTCCCCAGTCTTCATTCATGCATTCAGCATACTTCACTGATGAGGATACAGCAGTGGCCAAAATGGACATGATCCTGCCCTCAGGGGGTTAATAGTCCAGCCAAATATCAGAAAGGTGTCAACTTATACTTGAATCTCTTGAAAAGTTCTTCTTAATCATATTTAAACAGGCTATTTAGAAGCTGATATTCCAGTCTGGTGAGATAATAGATTTTTCCCATCCTTTTAATCATCCAAATGGCTTCTACTGTGTTTATATGCTTCTAGAATCTATAATAATAAACCAAGTAGAATTTTATTAATATTAGTCATATTTAATTGGATTAAGATTTTTGCACATATAGAGTTATAAATTCAAACACCTTGAATTTAGCAAGCCCATCTGAGCCAGATCAAGTCTTCCCGAGGATAAAAGGGATTCAAGGCACAACCTTCTTGTTAGAGTACTTAAATTAACACCCAGAGTAGCATTTATGGGGGTGTGTGTGTGTGTGCTATGATTCAGGCCCTTTGCTAAGCATTTTACATGGATTCTCGTATTTATCACAACAATTTAAGAAATAATTACTAATATTATCCCTATTTCACTGACAAGGAAACCAAGGCTCAGAAAGGTTAAATAACAAGTTTTAGGAGAACAAAACTTTTAATGATCAGATCTGCAACTCATTTAGCTTTGCTGCACTCAAGGACAGAGATGGTGAGCAAAATATTTCACAACTGATATGCTGTGGGTACTAACTGATCAGAACAGATGCCAGGAGATGGAGTGAAAGCAGTGTCCTGGGAGAGAGGTTGAGTTTGCCGGGGTAGCCAAGTCATAGGTGCAACTGGCTAGGACAGCACCTATTTATGGGCCAGTAAGAAATTGTTTCAATATGTTAACAACTTCAGTTCAGTTCAGTTCAGTCGCTCAGTCATGTCCGACTCTTTGTGACCCCATGAATTGCAGCACGCCAGGCCTCCCTGTCCATCACCATCTCCCAGAGTTCACTCAAACTCACGTCCATCGAGTCGGTGATGCCATCCAGCCATCTCATCCTCTGTTGTCCCCTTTTCCTCCTACCCCCAATCCCTCCCAGCATGAGTCTTTTCCAATGAGTCAACTCTTCGCACGAGGTGGCCAAAGTACTGGAGTTTCAGCTTTAGCATCATTCCTTCCAAAGAAATCCCAGGGCTGATCTCCTTCAGAATGGACTGGTTGGATCTCCTTGCAGTCCAAGGGACTCTCAAGAGTCTTCTCCAACACCGCAGTTCAAAAGCATCAATTCTTCGGTGCTAAGCTTTCTTCACAGTCCAACTCTCACACCCATACATGAAAAAACCATAGCCTTGACTAGACGGACCTTTGTTGGCAAAGTAATGTCTCTACTTTTCAATATGCTATCTAGGTTGGTCATAACTTTTCTTCCAAGGAGTAAGAATCTTTTAATTTCATGGTTGCAGTCACCATCTGTAGTGATTTTGGAGCCCATAAAAATAAAGTCTGACACTGTTTCCACTGTTTCCCCATCTATTTCCCATAAAGTGATGGGAACAATTTAGCCTTATCTATAGAGCCTGCCCAAGTGAAATGGAAAGGTCAGCCCCCCACCACCTCCTCTGGGTCAGCTGAGTGACTACTGTTCAATTGTGTTCACCAGCAAATTGGAGAGTTACTAAGGGTCAGATTGACACTGACAGCCTATTCCAAAGATTTAGTGTATGCTAAGATGGTGAGTATAATTTTGTATGAACTGTCTTAAGTTACCAAAGATTTCTTTCCTGATTCTAGACCAGAACACCCAAATTGAAAGTCTATGGGTCACATTCAGCCTGCAGATATGATTTATTCAGCTCATACAATGACTTCTCATTTTAAATAGTAAAAGCTAACATTTCTGGAGCCCTGACTACACACCAGGTGTACATGTGCTTTATTAACTCACTTAATCTTTACCTTAAAACTATTATGACCACCCCCATTTTACAGATGAGAAAACCAAGGCACAGAGAGGCTGAGTAACTTGACTAAAGTGGCACAGTTAATTACTAAAGGACAGAGGTGGAATTTGAACCCAAGCCGTCTGGCTCCAGAGCGAGAGTTTTTGACCGATACGCTCCTCTGCCTCTCTGGTATGCTTGAATTATTAGCTGACATTTAAAAATCAAGAGAGATAAGATAAAAACCCAGATTTCCAGCTTGTCAGAATTAAAAATCAGAGCTTATACTCCCCCATGGCAAAAATCTGCCTCTTTTCCATGGGAATGTGGCTTTCTCCAGTCCTCATCACTCTCTATGGCCTTTCAACACTGAGGTTCATCATCATTTGCCATTTGTCATCAGGCTGACACTGTTGTTTTCTTACAGACAGCCCTCTTCAGTCCTCTTCACTCATTTACGTGACCTGCTTGGCCCCTCAACTAGACTCTTCCTAAAGACGGGATGTACTTTTGCTCTGATAACACGTATATCATGGTATGCAGAAGTACCGGTGGAGCTTACTCCTCTTGAGAATTGTTACTAAGTACCAGAAAGATAACAGGTGAGGAAAGAAATGAAGCAATGATGGGCAAATGTAAAGCAACTACTGGAAAGAAAATCCTTGATCCCCTCAAGCCAAAACCATGTAAGACCTCAAATTTCTACTTAAAAACAACCTGATTATTAAGCTAAATTCCGTGCAACTACAAATAGCTTTCCATAAAAATCCAGTATTTTACAACATATTACTGTAAACCAATATGATTGTCTTTTTAAACTCATTTACTGGAATTTTTACATTCAGATGCAAACCTGCTAAGTGATCCCCTTGGAAGATTGGCCCCCTTTCCTGTGATGTCCCTGCCAAAAACATTTTGGGATTCCCCAGGGGGGCTAATCTTCAAGGCAGTTTATGAGCCACACAGTAAAAGTCAGTCTCATTGTTTCATATTCACATCTTGTTTTTGATCCAGAACAGTAACACCCACTTTTTTCACTGTTATTCAAATAATTTTTCTGTTCCAAAGTAAAATCCATTAAAGAATGAATATTTGTTTATACTGGAGATAAAATAATTAGCAACAATCTTGGAAAGCAATTCCATAAGTGTATTAGCAACAATAACATCTTTGAAATCAGAGCATAGCCTCCCAAGGTGACCTCTTTGAATGGCTCATTACTTTTTAAAATATGCTTTGATATGTTTAAAGAATCTGATAAGAGAAAAATAAATATCTATTTTTATGTAGTGTATATATGTACAAACAGAAAGCATATACACTGAGGCATATATACTGAATAATCATTTCTGGGTAGCACAATTACACATGGTCTTTATTTTCTTCATTAATATTCATTCAACAAGATTTCAGCACTTACTGGCACTATGTTAATGCTAGGAACACAGCATAAAGATTTCCTTACAGTTTTGCATTATAATGAGAAGATCTGATTTTTGCAATCATAAAACTGTAAACTATTTCCATTCTGAAAATGACATATCTATGTATCTATCTGCCAGATGAAGAAAGCTAGAAGGGGAAAGAGGGTTTGTCTTTATAAACTTGTTAGTTAGGACAACTAGCTCTTTATGAAATTATATAAATTTGGCTTAGGAGACAGAGGCAAATGAAATCTCATGCAAAGCCAGTGGGTGAATTAGAAAACTAATAGATTGGTGTAGAAAAATTAGACATTCAAGACCCATACCTGACATTATTGTGTGACTTTAATGGCCTTAAGTTTCTTCTCCAAATATAATGATATTGGATTAAATGATCTGTATGGTCCCTGACAACTTTGACATTTTATGACTATTCTAAAGTTAAACCATTCAGTTAAATCACACAATAAAATATGCTAGTCACATTGACATGCGTTAGTCACAAAGAAAACAGGGCTGAGTAAAGAGATAGACCTGCAGCAAAGAATCACACAAACTACTATAATAGGAAGTTATTTTTCAAAACATTAAGCTAAAAACCATGTAGCCCCTGCCTATGAATAGATAAATTCAGAAAGGGTGGCTGCCAGTTAGGAGAAAGAAGTCAGTGCCCAGGCTTGCGAGTCACACTTGATTTATATGTGTGGTTTTTTTTTTTTTTTTAAGTTTTTGTTTTTGATTGGAGCATAGTCAGTTAGCAATGTTTTGTTAGTTTCAGGTGTATAGTTAAGTGATTCAGTTATACATATACCTGTATCTATTCTTTTTCAAATTCTTTTCCCATTTAGGTTATTATAGAACATTAAGCAGTTCCCTGTGCTATACAGTAGGTCCTTGTTGGTTATCTGTTTTAAATGTAGCAGTGTGTACATGTCAGTCCCAAACTCCCAGTCTGACCCTCCACATCACCTTTCCCCCCAATCCCCATAACCATAAATTCGTTCTTTAAGTCTGTGTGTTTTATAAATAAGTTTATTTGTATAATTTTTTTAGATTCCACATATAAGCAAATGATATTTGTTTTTCTCTGACTTGCTTCACTTAGTGTGATAATCTCAAGGTCCATCCATGTTGGCGCAAATGACATTATTTCATTCTTTTTAATGACTGAGTAATATTCCATCTAGTCAAGGCTATGGCTTTTCTAGTAGTCATGTATGGATGTAAGAGTTGGACTATAAAGAAAGCTGAGCACTGAAGAATTGATGCTTTTGAACTGTGGTGTTGGAGAAGACTCTTGAGAGTCCCTTGGACTGCAAGGAGATCCAACCAGTCCATCCTAAAGGAGATCAATCCTGGGGGTTCATTGGAAAGACTAATGTTGAAGCTGAAACTTCAATACTTTGGCCACCTGATGCAAAGTGCTGACTCATTTGAAAAGCCCCTGATGCTGGGAAAGATTGAGGGCAGGAGGAGAAGGGGACGACAGAGGATGAGATGGTTGGATGGCGTCACCGACTCAATGGACATGGGTTTGGGTAGACTCCGGGAGTTGGTGATGGACAGGGAGGCCTGGTGTGCTGCAGTTCATGGGGTCGCAAAGAGTCAGACATGACTGAGTGACTGTACTGATGAACTGACTGAATATTCCATTGTGTGTATGTACCACATCTTCTTTATCCATTCATCCCTCAAAAGACATTTAGATTGCTTTCAAGTCTTGGCTATTGTAAACAATGCTTCAGGGAACACTGGGGTGCATGCATCCTTTCAAATCATGTTTTTTTCCCTCCAGATATATACCCAGGAGTGAGACTGCTGGATCATATAGCAGCTCTGTTTTTAGCATCTTAGGGAACCTCCATACTGTTCTTCATAGTGGCAATACCAATTTACATTTCCACCAACAGTGGAGGAGGGTTCCCTTTTCTCTGTACTCTCTCCAGCATGTATTGTTTGAATTTTTTTGATGATGACCATTCTGACTGGTGTGAGATGATACCTCATTGTAGACGCTCAATTTTTAGATCCACAAGACAATAATCCTAAAAGGCAGGCTTTGTGGGAGAAAAGAAAAGTTTAAGTTGGGATGCAGGTATGTGTGTGTGTGAGGGGACAGGAGGTGATGGTTAATTTCCAAAGCTTGCCTTTACACACAGAGAGGCAGACCTGGATCATGAGATTTGTGGACACATGCTGTGAGTCCACAGAGGCCATATCCTGGGGCCTAGGATCCAATAAGAGTGGAAGACCAGGGAGAAGCTCTTATACACTAGGAAGAGGAGGGTAGAGGGGGGAAAAGACTTGGGTACCTTGCTGTCCCTCAGATGCTCCAACTCTTTGTGACCCCATGGACTGCAGCACACCAGGTTTCCCTATCCTTCACTGTACCCCCGGAGTTTGCTCAAACTCATGTCCAATAAGTCTGTGGTGCCATCCAACCATCTCATCCTCTGTCACCCCCTTCTCATCTTCAATCTTTCCCAGCATCAGGGTCTTTTCCAATGAGTCCAGTCTTCCCATCAAGTGGCCAAAGTATTTGAGCTTCAGCTTCAGCATCAGTCCCTCCAATGAATATTCAGGGCTGATTTCTTTTAGGATTGCCTGGTTTGATCTCCTTGCTGTCTAAGGACTCTCAAGAGTCTTCTCCAACACCACAATTTGAAAGCATCAACTCCTGAACAAACATCCAGGCAGGGATAAGGACAGTACAGGTGGTAGAGGGGATTCAGATCAGAGAAGACTGGGCTCTGCTTTCTGCTCAGAACTTGGAGAAAACTCTCTCTTCAGGCTCCTCATCACAGCAGAGTCAAAATGGTGATGGGTGGGCTTCTGCCAAGTGGGGCCCGAGACTGTTCCCCACTTCCCCTTGGCCTGCTGTGGCATGTAAGGGAAATAGAAGTTCCTCAAGACACACTCCCAAGACAGCTGAGGATGTCAGACTGTAAGCTTTCATAGCAAACCAAGACAGGGACTTGAAACCGAGGGCTGGAGGGTGGAGCTGAGCCCCCAAATGGCAGACATGGAGGCACTGGGGATGTCCAAGGTACAAAAGGTGTCCTGGAGGTATCCAGGGCCAGCAGGAGCTGAGCTGGGTGTGTGGTGGGCAGGAGATCCCTGGCGTCTCCCAAAGAAGGATCTGTGCAAGGCCAACATCAGAGATGATGCCCAGGCGGGGAGGGGTCCTCCTCAGCCCAGGGCAGCCCACCTGGGCCCTGAGGCCCCAGATTCTTCCTTCCCTGCATCCAGACCCCATCTTGGGAAGGAGGACCAGCAGGGCAAGCATTTGAGAGGAAAGGGAGAACCCCTGATAGGACGTGTCAACCTTGAATTAACCAATTGTTAGAGGGAACCAGATGGTTTTGAACCAGATGGTTTTAAACCAGAAGGGGCTGTTCCCTTCCTTTGGCAAGTTGAAGGTTTTTTTCCCTTCCCCACCATCAGCAGGAATGGGAGACTAGTTATAAAATTAATCATTTAAGCTACCTTTAAGAAAAGAAAGAAAAGAGAGCCTGAACTGTCATGTGTATATTTCCACCCTGCTGGGTAAGTATGTAATTATAATTACTGTGAGTCCTGTGAAAAGTCCCTAGTGCTTTGAATGCATTTAATCAGGGCACAGAGACTGGCAGGCAGCCCTCAGGGACGGCCTCAAGAAGGAAGTGATATTAGAGCTGAGATTTAAAGGAGGAGTTAGGTGAGCAGGGGAGAGTACTAGGCCCCCAGGAGGAATGAGGCTAGTTCCCAGAGGTGCTGGGAGGATGGGGTGAAGTGGTGACAGGTGAAAAGGTTGAGGCCAGTGGCACTGGGCACCTTTTAACAGCTCTTAACAGTTGGCAGGTGCACTTTGACTGAGCTTAATTGATTTAAATGCTTCTCTATTTTGTGGGGGAAAACAGCATTAACAAACTGTGTTTTAGCAATTAGGGCAGCGGGGATGCATTTAGAGATAGTCTAAGAATAAGTCAAGATAGCAGCCTAGGAAAGTGGATCTGCAGCTTGGGCGGCTGGTAGAAACCCAGACCACCACCGCGGCCACCTACACCTGCCAAAGCCCACAGCCGTCTCAGCTCTCAGGCATTCCTGTGCCCTGCCAGTCTCTCCAGACCTCTGAAGGGCTGGCACAGGGGCTCTCCTTCTTGTGGGATTGAGCCAGAAAAAAGAGGGCCAAGGAGACACAGACTAAAGGACGCGAGCTTCTGGCCAACTCTGGGTACCTCTCACCCACCTTGTAGGGATTTCTCCTGGGCCCTGGGCATGCAGCAGCATCACCGAGAAGCCTCCTGGCTGGGTGGATGGTTCCCAGAAGTAGTAAGAGCAGTCAGACTCTAGCCTGGAGTGTGTAGGGGGCATCTTCTCTCTCTCAGTGGGGCTCACGCCTGCTCTCACCACCAGTAAACTTGGACCATTGTGGCCATCTTGTAATTGGTCTCTCTGCTCTTACTCTGTCCTGCCTACATTTTTCTTTCTTCTTTTTTTTTTTAGAGAACTGTTTTTACAAAACAAATCAGATTGCATCTCTCCATACAAAATCTCTTACTAGTTCTTCATTTTTTTTTTCTTTTAATAAAATCAACAGTCCTTCTGAGCCCGCAGGACTCTGGACGCTCTGGCCCCTGCTCACCTGCATCGTGCTCCACATGTTCATTCCACACAGGGCGCCTTGAACTCCGTTCAGCTTCTCGATCTGCCGTTTTCTCTGCCTGTATTAGGACTTTTGCCCTCCCTACTCCGCACCCCACCCCCATGGATCTCTTCCGGACCTCTTTGTGCCTTCTACTCAAAATGCCACCCTTCCCTCCTGTTCACATTTTACCTTATCTCCCTATTTAGTCCCTTCATAGCATTTATCGGTCTGATATTTCCTTGTTTACTTATTTGCTTGTTTATTATTCATGTCCTCCACTAAAATTTAAATTTCTTGAGGGTGGGGTTTGCCTTGAGTAATGCTTGGCTCAGATAAGACCCTCAATTAGCGCTTGTTAAATAAGTGCACAAACACATGACCATATAGGTGAATTAACAAATGAACTTTGAGCAAGGTTGGACCAAGGCAATGGAATGATTCTGGACCACGAACATTCTCATTATATGGCTGGTCCTGGAGGGTAGTGGTGGACAAAAGGCAAATAAAATGTGCAAAGAGATTGCTGGCAATCCCATCACTGAGACAGGCACACTCAGCTAACCCTAACAGAATTCCTAAAGGAAGTGTTGTGGTCCCATTAAAAAGCACTGCCTTCAACTGGGAAATTTAAAAAGTTTCCTAGATCCAATTGAGTTCAGCAGTTCAAGAAACAGTATTTGGGCTTTTACTTGATACTGGGAAAGATTAAGGGCAGGAGGAGAAGGGGGTGACAGAAGATGAGATGGTTGGATGGTATCACAAACTCAGTGGACATAAGTTTGAGCAAACTCCGTGAGATGGTGAAGGACAGGGAAGTCTGGCGGGCTGCAGTCCATGGGGTCGCAGAGTCAGACATGACTTAGTGACTGAACAACTGCTCTGCAAAACATGGAGCATGTAGATGAACGAGTCCCAGACTCTGCCTTCAGGGAATATGCAGTCTAATGGAGGAGACAGACACACACGAAGCTATTTATTCTATTGTATAAGGTGATAGGTATGGAGTTGTTGTTCAGTCACTCAGTTGTATGGGAGTAGCCAGGGGGACTGTCTGGAGTGGGGTGGCTGTGAGCTGTGCCCTAAAGGTGAATGGGATTTTAATTGGTTGAAAAGTCTGGGGTGGATGAAGGAAGAACTAAAATGATCAGTTAGGAGTTATGAATGACAGAGGCATGATTCTGAATGTGTTAATCTTGTAGGGACCTGGAACACTGATGTGACTGGAGAGCTAGTTTGGGAATCCTCAGTAGCTGTTGGAACCACAAGCTTTTAGGAAAGCTCCCAGGGAAAGTGTTTGAAGCCAGAAGGGGAGGAGGCAAACTCCAAACCCTGGCAATCAGCAAAGGAACGATCAGAGGAATAGGAACTAGAATCTGGAGAGATGCAAATCCCAGAAACCAGGAGGGAAGAGACTCACCTTTCAGAGTCCTTCCCCAGGTCCTTCTTCATAACACCCATCTCGCAGGCTGCTACTTGGTGAATGCCTGTCCATTCCCACTAGAAATAAAGGTTTGTGAGGGCAAGAAATGTTTGTCTTGCTTATTGCAATATTGCCTACACCTGGACTGGTGACAATTATCACCTAATTGAATGAATGAATGATTATTTTCAAGTTACTCAGAGTTTAAAAGTCTAAAAGTTGCAAATAAGACTTTCGATTTGGCAACTGGACATGAGGGTGACATTTGAGAGACCAGCTTTAGGAATGGGGTTAGCACTAATACCTATGTAATGTGGTAGTTATGAGAATTAAATGAGTGAATACATGTAAATGCTGAGCCCAGTGCCTGGATGTAGTTAAAGCTCAGAAACAATAGATGGTTATTATTTCTTCTAGTCTTCACTTTCAGAAACAATTCTGGTGAATTAATTCTTGATAGCTGTATTGCATCTATCAGATTGGTTTACAACGCTTCCAAGATATACTAGAGACATATTGCCTTAAAAACTACCACAACAGAGCACTGTCTTATCAAATGACTGTAACAGAACCCAGTGAAATTAGATTTTGCTGTCAAACCTGGCTATGGCCTGGGAGCCTGGCAAGCTCCCAAGAGGTCAGAAGATAGAATGAAGTCTCCTTTCCTATTAAGGAGACTTGTAGAACAAAGGCTTACCTAGTGGCTCGGTGGTAAAAAAATCTGTCTGCAATGCAGGAAACACAGGAGATGCAGGTTTGATCCCTGAGCTGGGATGATCCCCTGGAGAAGGGCACAGCAACCCACTCCACTATTCTTTCCTGGAGAATCCCATGGAAAGAGGAGCCTGGCAGGCTACATCTATAGGGTCTCAAAGAATCAGATATGACTGAAATGACTGAGCATGCACTCACACATGCATGTAGCCAGGTTTTGGTTTCTAAATGTGTGATTGTACCAGTCAGTTAATCCAGAGGATGAAGCCTGAGAAGTGGGATGGCTCCAAAGACTGGCTCTGTCACTAGGTTTGGCTAAAGAAGAGAGAGGCTACAGGTGGAAGAGGTCTTTGAAGTATGAACTGAAACAAAGGAGACCTGGGTTCCCATTCTGGATGTGCCACTAACTCTCAGAACTTGACCAAGTCACTTAGACTGCGTGTGGGTGAGTCTTCTCATTTGTATAATGAGAGGCCTACATGAACCTCGAAATCTCTACAGTAGATGGTTTGCAAAGATGGCCACAATTTCTCCCATCTCTATCTGTTCGCCTCCTTTGCAGCATAACTTCACTTTTTCTCCTATCAAGAGGTAGAGTCTATTTCCTCTCCCCTTGAATCTGGGCTAGCCTTGTGACTTTCTTTAATAGAAGGGAGTACAAGTGACATTCTGTTTGCGTCTAAGCATTAAGAGGTCTTGCAGCTTCTACTGTCACTCTCTTGGAATGATGCTGTGGCCGTGTGAGCAAACCTAGGCCCGCCTCCTTGAGTAAAGCTGACGTGGAGTGGATTGGCCAGCATCCGGCACCAACTACCACACAGTGTGAAAGCGGCCGTCTTGGACCATTCCACCGCCAGAAGAACAGTCACATGAGCTGTCCCAGACAAGACTAGCAGAGGAGTCACTTCGCTGAGCCCCAACAAAATCGCTGACCCCCACCAAAATCGCTGACCCACACAACTGTGAGCAAATATAATGGTTATTGCTTTAACCAACTAAGTGGTGGTTTGTTACACAGAACCAGATAGCTGATACAGCCCCTTTTATAAAAGCTGACATTCTAGAGACCAGTTTTATTGCTATGAAACAGAAATCATGCTGTATGATCTTTCAGTTTCACATTAGAGTTGGCTGCAAAAAACTCAAAGGTTAAGGGACTGTTTCATTTCCTCCCCTCCTCCCCCAATCCCTGACCCTGAAGGTCTTTGCTTTGCAACATCATTGCATATGGAACCACTAGAGCTTAAGCACTTTGCCATCTTCCCACCATGGAAGACACTGAGCAAGACAGGAAGTGGCTTGGTGACTCAGTGGTCCTTTCTTCTGAGTCACTGAGTTGTCACTTCCCCTCTGCGTGGTTCCAGAGAACATTCCTTCATTCAGCCGATACCTTGTAAACAGCTGCCCTGTGCCAGGCCCAGCCTGGGAAGCAGTGTGGTGAAGGACGATCTGGCCATGGAGTGGATGGGTCACAGGATCTGCGTGGTTCTGATGGAGAGGGCTCACCCAACACTCCCTTCTCAGATGCTTTCATTTAGCATTCATGCACATGCTCTGGGCTTCCTGAAGTGGCTCTGTCCTAAAAGGCATGGAATTTCAGAGCTGGGCAACTTTTAAGGCCCAGTGAGTTCAAGCTTTTCTTTACTTATGAAGTAATGAAGGTCTGAGACTTAAATAATAGAGGTAGCTTGTGGCAAAATTAGGCCTAGAATTCAGACCTCTTGCTCCAAATCCAGAAATCTTTCTATTGCATTAAAAGGCCTCTCAGAGCTCAGATTCTCCTTCCTTCTCATTCCTGAGTTTCCCACACATTTTTCTCAGTTTTGTATTTTAGGCATGAAGTTAGTTCCCTCTTTTGGCTCAAGATTCATACCTTACCTGTGGAAGATAAATTCCAGCCACCAAATGACGATGATAATTATAATAACATAAACTGAAAACATATTTTTCAAGTACCTGTTATATGCCAGGTACAGCCTCAGTTTTGGGGATATAGTGAATTAGAGACACAAGGAATCTACCTCTGGGGAATTTACATTCTTGAGGGAGGTAGAGCAGACAATATACAAGATAAAAAGAATTGGGCGGGGGGGTGGGGGGGGTGGTATAAAAGTAAACAAGAAAATGTGATAGAGGGAACCAAACTGGGAGATGTATGGCCAGGAAAGGCCTCTTTGACAATGTGGCATTTGAGCTGATAGCTGATTGGTGAGAAACCAATAACTCTTTAGAAAATGCAGAGAGCAAAGGCCCCAAAGTGTGAACAAACTTTCCTTATTTGAAAACAGAGAGGAGGCATGTGGTCTCTTGAGGGGAAGAATGAGGGGCTAGGAAGGAGACAGAGCAAGAAGGAGGCAGAGACAAGATGATGCTGGGCCCACAGGCCACAATACAGAGTCAGGAATCTATGTATTTGTGGGGGCACATGGGAGGGTACTAAGTAATATGACATGATTTACATTTTTAAGAGATGGATCTGCCTGCTTGGATGAAGAATGTATATTAAAGATTAAGAGTGAAATTTGGAGGATAGTTTATTTATATTATGTGTGGGATACTTTGTATATTTTATCTCTGGTCCTCCCACACTTCAAATCAGATCTTATTATGCCCATCTTGTGGACAAAGAAATGGAGACTGGAAAAGATAAGGGAACATATTCAAGGCCACGGAACTGAACTTGAACCAAAGATCATCTGACTGCACTGTGGGAGACCTTCCTATGTAGCATGTGGCTTTACTAAGATGGTTGACCACCCTGGGCTAATTAAATTTTCTGATTATCATTGTATTTTGAAGTGCAAGATTTTAGAGCTGTAAGTTACAGATTGAGGCAATAATCATATATTACTTATCTTGCCATTTATAATAGTTGTGACTCAATCCCTGACACACAGAAGGTACTAATTCATATATGATGGATGAATGAATGAATGGGTTTCAGTAATGAGAGGTTTTCTGAACCACCTCCCACCTCAGGCCTACCATTTCCAGAAGTATAAGTATCTTTCACAAAATCATATTACAGGGCTGGAATGAGAGTCTAAGCTGCTGAATCATGGTTCTTTCCACCAAACAATGCTAGCTCCAATTTATCTGTTTAGGACAGATTTCTTGTTTTAACCTAAATTTTAGTTTGATAAATCCTCAAGGTCAGGCAGTGTCTACTTTGTACCATGCACATTGGGAGTGTGTGGAGTCTACAGAGAGGCTCACCCTGGGGCTTGGAAGTAAGTTTTCTCTCAGAAAATTAAACAAAAAAGGTTAAATCCACAAATGATGGGGAAAAAACAGACATCTTCAGGTTTCCTGGAATAGCTACTTTGCTGGAGTTTAATGTCTAAAGAAAGGATGTTCAGACAGAGCAGAGTGTGACTGGGAATGGAGCACAAAGAGAAAGGCCATCTTGGCTTGATCATCCAGCAGAATGTAGTATAAGGACAATGTACGTGAGGGATGGGAGCTCTGTGGTTTCCAGAGATGACCTTTCTTGATAAGAAATTCAACTTATGTTTTTTCACTGTTGACCACCAAGCAACAAATACTGTTTATGGGGTCCTTGAGGGAAGAATACTGAAGTGGTTTACCATTCCCTTCTCCAGTGGACCACATTTTGTCAGCGCAATACTTGGGTGCAATCTCAAAAACAACATTTCCAGTTTCCGGTTCATTTCCAAGGCAAACCATTCAATATCACAGTAATCCAAGTCTATGCCCCAACCACTAATACTGAAGAAGCTGAAACTGAATGGTTCTATGAAGACTTACAAGACCTTCTAGAACTAATACCCCAAAAAGATGTCCTTTTCATCACAGGGGATTGGAATGCAAAAGTAGGAAGTCAAGAGATACCTGGAGTAACAGGCAAGTTTGGCCTTAGAGTACAAAAAGAAGAAGGGCAAAGGCTAACAGAGTTTTGCCAAGAGAATGTGCTGGTCATAGAAAACACTCTCTTCCAACAACACAAGAGATGACTCTACACATGGACATCAGTTGGTCAATACCAAAATCAGATTGATTATATTATTTGCAGCCGAAGATGGAGAAGCTCTATACAGTCAGCAAAACCAAGACCTGGATCTGACAGTGGCTAAGGTAATGAGATCCTTATTGCAAAATTCAGGCTTATGTTGAAGAAAGTAGGGAAACCCACTAGACCTTTCAGGTATGACCTAAATCAAATCCCTTATGACTATACAGTAGAGGTGACAAATAGACTCAAGGGATTAGATCTGGTAGAAAGAATCCCTGAAGAACTATGGACAGAAGTTCATAACATTGTACAGGAGGGAGTGACCAAAACCACCCCCAAGAAAAAGAAATGCAAAAAGGCAAAGTGGTTGTCTGAGGAGGGCTTACAAACAGCTGAGAAAAAAAGAGAAGCAAAAAGCAAAGGAGAAAGGGAAAGATATACCCAACTGAATGCAGAGTTCTAAAGAATAGCAAGGAGAGATAAGAAAGCCTTTCTCAGTGATCAATGCAAAGAAATAGAGGAAAAAATAGAATGGGAAAGACTAGCGATCTCTTCAAGAAAACTAGACACCAAGGGAACATTTCGTGCAAAAATGGATACAAAAAGGACAGAAACCGAAAGGACCTAACAGAAGCATTAGAAATTAAGAAGAGGTGGCAAGAATACATAGAAGAACTATACAAAAAAGGTCTTAATGACCCGGATAACCATGATGGTGTGGTCACCGAGAGCCAGACATCCTGGAGTGTGATGTCAAGTAGGGCTTAGGAAGCATTACTATGAACAAAGCTAGTGGAGGTGATGGAATTCCAGCTGAGATATTTCAAATCCTGAAAGATGATGCTGTGAAAGTGCTGCACTCAATATGCCAGCAAGTCTGGAAAACTCAGCAGTGGCCACAGGACTGGAAAAGGTTCGTTTTCATTCCAATCCCAAAGAAAGGCAATGCCACAGAATGTTCAAATTACTGTACAGTTGCACTTATTTCATGTGCTAGCAAGCTAATGCTCAAAATTCTCCAAGGTAGGCTTCAGCAGGACATGAACTGAGAACTTCCAGATGTAGAAGCTGGATTTAGAGAAGGCAGAGGAACCAGAGATCAAATTGCCAACATCTGCTGGATCATAGAAAAAGCAAGGGAATTAAAAAAAAATGTACTTCTGCTTCATTGACTATGCTAAAGTCTTTGACTATGTGGATCACAACAAACTGTGGAAAATTTTTCAAGAGATGGGAATACAGATCACCTTACCTGACTCCTGAGAAGCCCGTATGCAGGTCAAGAAGCAACAGTTAGAACCAGACATGGAACAATGGACTGGTTCAAAATTGGGAAAAGAGTACATCAAGGCTGTATATCGTCACCCTGGTTATTTAATTTCTATGCAGAGTACATCATGTGAAATGCCAGGCTAGATGACTTGCAAGCTGGAATCAAGATTGCCAAGAGAAATATCAACAACTTCAGATATGCAGATGACAGCACTGTAATGGCAGAAAGTGAACAGGAAATACAGAGCCTCTTGATGAAAGTGAAAGAGAAGAGTGAAAAAGCTGATTTAAAACTCGACATTCAAAAAACTAAGATTATGGCATCCAGTTCCATCTCTTCATGGCAAATTGATGGGGAAAAACTGAAATAGTGACAGACTATTTTCTTGGGGTCCAAAATCACCACTGACTGTGACTGCAGCCATGAAATTAAAACATGCTTGCTCCTTGGAAGAAAAACTATGACAAACCTAGACAGCATATTAAAAATCACAGACATCATTTTGCTGACAAAGGTCCATATAATCAAAGCTATGGTTTTTCCAGTAGTCAATCAGAAGTGAGAGTTAGACCATAATGACGGCTGAGCACCAAAGAATTGATACTTTCGAATTGTGGTGCTGGAGAAGATTCTTGAGAGTCACTTGGACAGCAAGGAGATCAAACCTGTCCATCCTAAAGGAAATCAACACAATATTCATTGGAAGGACTGATGCTGAAGCTGAAACTCCAATACTTTGTCCACTTGATGTGAAGAGCTGATTCACTGGAAAAGACCCTGATGCTGGGAAAGATTGAGGGCAAGAGGAGAAGGGGGCGACAGAGGATGAGATGGTTGGATGGCATCATGGACTCAAAGGGCATGGGTTTGAGCAAACTCCGGGAGATAGTGAAGGACAAGAAAGCCTGGCATGCTGCAGTCCATGGGGTTGACTTAGCAATTGAACAACAAAGCAACAAATCCTCAAATGATGTGGGAACAAAACTGGGTCATTTGTAGTGATATGGATAAATTTAGATTCATATAGAATTAAATGTCAGAAAAAGGAAAACAGATATTAACGCATATATATGGAATCTACAAAAATGGTACTGATGAACCTATTTGCAGGGCATGAACAGAGATGCAGACATAGAAAACAGACTTGTAGACGCAGTGGGGGAAGGTGAGGGTGAGATGAATTGGGAGAGTAGCATTGACACGTATACACTACCACGTGTAAAACAGATGGCTAGTGAAAAACTGCTATATAACACAGGAAGCCCAGTCCGGCACTCTGTGATGATATACGGGGGTAGGATGGGTGGGGGAAGGAGGAGATATATGTGTGTATATATATTATACATATATATATATATATATATATATATAAATAGCTGATTCACATTATTGTACAGCAGAAACCAACATTGTAAAGCTATTATACTCAAGTTTTTTGAAAATGTTGATTTGGCTTGGTTGGTTATGTAAGGGGTCCTCTGAACAGTAGAGGCAAGCATTTTAGTCACTTTGAAAAAGGAATGCTCTTCATTACAAGCAAATTCACTTGTCAGTGTTTCAATAAAACCATATCACTGAGAATATAGTTTTCCCTGGGGGTGGTGCCTCTCCAAGTTGGGAATGGCATAGACCATTGCCATTTGTTGAAGTTCTAGGTATATTAAAAACTGAACAAATGCAAACGAAGGGTATAGAACTTGTGATTGATTGTCACATTTTTACATTTTAATTGTTAACATATAAAACACAATGCAATGTTATTGTACTGGTGACAATATAATTAGGGACCTACAAAAATATTAGTTCTTAGTGCATTTTAAGCAGTGGTTGGAGGATGGGATGTACATATAAGGATTTGTGATGAATGCCTTCTACTTTCAACTTTGTCAGGCTGTCTGCACTTACATAAATGAGATCCTTGGGCAACAATGTTAGAGCTAGAGCTAAACATGAAGCCTTGACTGGTGAGGCCATGCTCAGAGTGTATTTCTACTCTCTGTACCTGTCAGCTCAGGCTTAGACTGTCACCAAGGTGGTGCCATCCACGGACCATCAGCCAAACCAGCCTTCCCATGGTGACATCTGGGTCTTGTTGTGTGCACCCTCACCACCACCCTGCTAAAATATCACTTGTCTCACCACGGTGAGCACAATTGTCCATTAGTATTCGCATCATATTTACATATAACCTATGCACATTCTCCCATATGTGTTTTTAAATCAGCTTTTGAACTTTGCTTTTTGATTGATTGGTTTACTTATTAATTGAAGTATAGTTGCTTTACTAACACTGTAACAGTTGTATTAGTTTCAGGTGTATAGTAAAATGATTATATGTATATATTCTTTTTTCGATTCCTTTCCATTCTACACTATTACAAGATATCGAATCTAGTGCCCTGTGCTATACTGAGGGATTCTGTCATTTATCTGCTTTATATATATGGTAGTATGTATGTGTTAATACAACATTCCTGATTTATCCCTCTCCCTGTTTGCCCTTTGGTAACTCTAAGTTTGTTTTCTATGTTTGTGAGTCTGTAGCTGTTTTGTAAATAAGTTCATTTGTACTACTTTTTTAGATTCTACATATAAGTGATATCACATTATTGTCTTTTCTGACTTCACTTAGTATGATAATCTCTGTATCTGTCCATGTTACTGCAAATGGCACCATTCCATTCTTTTTTATAGCTGAGTAATATTCCATTGTATCTCCTGTATACTTTAAATCATCTCTGCTGCTGCTAAGTCGCTTCAGTCGTGTCCGACTCCGTGCAACCGCATAGATGGCAGCCCACCAGGCTCCTCTGTCCCTGGGATTCTCCAGGCAAGAACACTGGAGTGGGTTGCCATTTCCTCTCCAATGCATGAAAGTGAAAAGTGAAGTTGCTCAGTCGTGTCCGACTCCTAGCGACCCCATGGACTGCAGCCTACCAGGCTCCTTCGTCCATGGGATTTTCCAGGCAAGAGTACTGGAGTGGGGTGCCATTGCCTTCTCCGTAAATCATCTCTAGATTACTTCTAATATCTAATACAATATAAATGCCATGTAAGTAGTTGTAACTAAAATGTAAATACTATATACCTAGTTGCTGGGTACACAGCAAATTCAAGCTTTGCTTTTTTGAACTTTCTAGAATTTTCACCCCAAATATTTTCAATCTATGTTTGGTTGAAACTGCAATTGTGGTACCCACAGATACTGAAGACCAGCTGTATAGCAGCCGGCTACAAACACAGTGAATGTTCCTCAAGAAACATGTTGACTGATGGGTTGATAAATCAAAAAAGTGATAAACAAAGCTAGGACATCCAGAAGTATCTCTTAAATACTGCATTTGGGGAAGACAGCTTCAAGACAGAGCTGGGAACGTGCTTGGTGAGATGGCAGACAGTGTGAAAGTGTGGGGGGGATGTTTAGAAGGACACTGACTCATACACAAACAGAAAAATACTCTCCCTTTTATATTAAGCCACTTCTCCCAGTGGACTTCATCTGGCTTCTGTGATCCCATTTTCACATGGTCTGCCTTACCACTACAGCACCCCACTCCAGTATTCTTGCCTGGAAAATCCCATGGACGGAGGAGCCTGGTAGGCTGCAGTCCATGGGGTTGCTAAGATTCAGACACGACTGAACGACTTCACTATCACTTTTCACTTTCATGCATTGGAGAAGGAAATGGCGACCCACTCCAGTATTCTTGCCTGGAGAATCCCAGGGATGGGGGAGCCTGGTGGGCTGCCGTCTATGGGGTTGCACAGAGTCGGACGTGACTGAAGCGACTTAGCAGCAGCAGTCTTACCACTAACCCTCACTTTTCAGCTTTCTAAGCTGCTCCTCTCAAACCATTCAGGGATCTTGAAGTCAAACTGATGGGCTGCAACTGACATTTTCTAAGCAAATAAAAAGGGATCAGATCAGATTAGTTGCTCAGGCGTGTCTGACTCTTTGCGACCCCATGAGTCGCAGCACGCCAGGCCTCCCTGTCCATCACCAACTCCTGGAATTCACTCAGACTCATGTCCATTGAGTCAGTGATGCCATCCAGCCATCTCATCCTCTGTCGTCCCCTTCTCCCCCTGCCTCCAATCCCTCCCAGCATCAGAGTCTTTTCCAATGAGTCAACTCTTCACGTAAGGTGGCCAAAGGACTGGAGTTTCAGCTTTAGCATCATTCCTTCCAAAGAAATCCCAGGGCTGATCTCCTTCAGAATGGACTGGTTGGATCTCCTTGCAGTCCAAGGGACTCTCAAGAGTCTTCTCCAACACCACAGTTCAAAAACATCAATTCTTTGGTGCTCAGCCTTCTTCACAGTCCAACTCTCACATCCATACATGACCACAGGAAAAACCATAGCCTTGACTAGATGAACCTTTGTTGGCAAAGTAATGTCTCTGCTTTTCAATATGCTATCTAGGTTGGTCATAACTTTCCTTCCAAGGAGTAAGCGTCTTTTAATTTCATGGCTGCAGTCACCATCTGCAGTGATTTTGGAGCCCAGGAAAATAAAGTCTGACACTGTTTCCACTGTTTCCCCATCTATTCCCATGAAGTGATGGGACCGGATGCCATGATCTTTGTTTTCTGAATGTTGAGCTTTAAGCCAACTTTTTCACTCTCCACTTTCACTTTCATCAAGAGGCTTTTTAGTTCCTCTTCACTTTCTGCCATAAGGGTGGTGTCATCTGCATGTCTGAGGTTATTGATATTTCTCCCGGCAATCTTGATTCCAGCTTGTGTTTTATATCAAAATACATCACACATAATAAACATTATAAAAAAATCTATTGTGAAACCTGTTTCAATCCTTTATACGTGTGTATAGGACTTAGATGTAAACTGCATTTTCTCCTGTGGGTTAGAATTAAAGTTTTCAACCTGCTGCTCCAGGGGGCAGACTAAAATGCCCCAGCCTTCTGCTGTGCAGACTCTGCGATCAGGGGTTTCTTAGGCAGAACTGCTGTGAATAACTACAGTGGGAGATGAGGTCTCAGACACTCTCTGGTCCAGTGTCCTCAGTTTATAGTTTGATGGGGGAAGACGCTGAGTCTACGCAAGGCGATATGACAAGTTAGTGGTAGAAACTTTACTCCCAGCAGTTCCCCAGCCTCTCCATTCTGGGTTTCTCCTCTTTACCTTGTGGTGGTGTTCAGTCGCTCAGTTGTGTCCCACTCTGCAACCTCATGGACTGCAGCACCCCAGGCTTCCCTGTCCTTCACTATCTCTGGCAGTTAACTCAAATTCACATCTATTGATTCAGTGATGCCATCCAACCATCTCATCCTCTGTCATCCCCTTGTTTTACTGCCTACAATCTTTTGCAGCGTCAGGGTCTTTTTCAATAAGTCAGCTGTTTCCATCAGGTGGCCAAAGTATTGGAACTTCAGCTTCAGCATCAGTCCTTTAAATGAATATTCAGGGTTGATTTCCTTTAGGATTGACTGGTTTGATCTCCTTGCTGTCCATGGGATTCTCAAGAGTCTTGTCTAGCACCACGGTTCAAAAGCATCAGTTCAGCGCTCAGCCTTCCTTATGATCCAACTCTCACATCCATCTATGGCTACTGGAAAAACCAAAGCTCTGACTATACAGACCTTTGTTGACAAAGTGATGTCTCTGATTTTAAATGAGCCATCTAGGTTTGCCAGATTTTCTTCCAGGGAGCAATCGTCTTTTAATTTCATGGCTGCAGTCACAGTCTGCAGTGATTTTGGAGCTCAAGAAAATACAGTTTGCCACTGTTTCCACTTTTTCCCCATTTATTTGCCATGAAGTGATCAGACTGGATGCCATGATCTTAGGTTTTTCACCTTGTGTAGTCCTCTATTAGAACTCAGTAAAGAGTACCAGAAAGGATTTGGGGTTTGGTCCAGAAACCTGAACTTTAGTCCCAACCCCATCACTTACTGTCAGAGAAGGCAATGGCAACCCACTCCAGTATTCTTGCCTGGAAAATCCCATGGACGGAGGAGCCTGGGAGGCTGCAGTCCATGGGGTCACGAAGAGTCAGACATGACTGAGCAACTTCACTTTCACTTTTCACTTTCATGCATTGGGGAAGGAAATGGCAACCCACTCCAGTGTTCTTGCCTTTAGAAATCCCAGGGACAGCGGGGCCTGGTGGGCTGCCGTCTATGGGGTCACACAGAGTCAGACACGACTGAAGCGACTTAGCAGCAGCAGCATCACTTACTGTATGACCCTTATCCCACAAATCAATATCTCCACTCTTCAGTTGTATCAAATGTAAAATAGGATTCATAATATTAGAGACTGATTGAGTTCATCTATTTAATTGTACTTTTTAAAGTACATTTATACATTATATATATATAATGAGGCATTATACACATTTTCTAGTTGTTTTTGCTCTTTGAGTATCTATCACATTTATTCAAGAAATGTGTATTGCTGTGGACATGAAGCAGGGGGTGGGGGATGAATGTAATATTACCAAGTCTCACCCCCTCTTAAGAGTATCCATTGATACTTTGTGGGGAGGGAGATACTGCTTCCATACATTTTACCTCAGCATCTGCTTTTGTCCTCAGAGCTCTCGCCGGAGCCTACAGAAATCCTAGTTAATTTAAAGCTAGTTCAAAAACGTGCCATCGCCCCAGCTTCCTTTACATCCAAACCCTGGTGCCTGGTTTCTGACAGCAGCCTGTAGGTGGCATTTCTCTTCTCCTCCATCGTGGGTTCCATCTGTAGCGTCAGCAGCCTGGGGGAGACACGAGGCCCTAGGACCATGGATGTTCCACTAATGACATCGTTGGCCATCTGCCTGCTCTGGGGGGGACTCAGTACTGCACCTCTGCTCTGCCTAAACCCAGTCTTCTCCAGTTATTTCTCAGATTCCAATTGCGATGTCTTACATGAGGTGACTGGGTAAACCCTCAGTCCACTAAGAGCCTGTTGTATAGCACAGGGAATTCTACTTGATGCTGTGGTGACCTAGATGAGAGGGGAATCCAGAAGGGAGAGGATATGTGTGTGCATATGGCTGGTTCACTTTGCTGTGTAGCAGAAACTAATATAATGTTGTGAAGCTACTATACACCAAGAACTTTAAAACAGAGAAAGTGTCCTATTTTCTTGTTCTACACATTTAAAATCCAAAGTAGTTGTTTATACAGGAACTCTAGGCAAGGCATCACTAAAAGAAAAAAGAACCAAGACCATTTGTACCTTTTTGGACAAATCAGATTTCTATTATGTAGGAAGTGATTTTGACCAGTAGCTGCTCAGAATAGTTTCTCAGTTGTATTCACCTGGAGAGTACAGCAGATTATTTTATATATATATATATATATATATACATACACACAAACACACACATACACACAAACACACACACACACACACACACATATATATATATCTGTATAATCTACAGAGATTATAGAAAGGAAAATCTCCTTTCTTTTCTAATGATATAATGTGGTTTGGGGGTGAGTGTGGGTATATAAAATATTCATAAGTTTCAATCAATTGAGAATCAAAAAAAATCTAAAGCTTGGAATCATTGTTTATTCCTTCCAAATGTCGTCAATTGTTCTCCCTTCTAGTGATTGTTCATGTGTCTGAGTTAGTAATGTACATCATTTATAGAACTTGTATATCTGTCCTTTTATTATTGATGAATTGATTTATTAAAAAATTTGTTAGCAACTTTTTTGGTAGGCATTAGGGATAATGCTAAGTGGTAAAGTTCAAACCCTGTATGATGGGGATGCAGGAGAAATGGGCCATGGACTTCATCTGGTGGATCTTGAAAGACTTCTTGGAGGAGGTGGAGTTCGAGCTTAGTCAAAAGGATGAGTAAGACATTTACAAGGCTTTCATGAGCAGAGAGGTCATCTGGGTGGAGCTCTGAAGATACAGAGATTCTTGGATTCAAGGTCAGAATCTCAGGGGTGAGGCCCTGGCATTTGTGGTTCCAGTGTGTAAACAGGACTGGGAACTCAGGTTTGTTCAGAGACCAGAGAAAAGTTTGAAAGGCTATCTCCAGGGCTAGGAGAGTCCAAACCAGCTATTCCCCACCTTAGCAGAAGACCAAATAAGAGGAATTAAATGAAGTCCAACAACTTGGTTTCCTTTGAGGAAGTTTCTGGATGTGAAGTTTGTTAAAGATATTAAGATTTTAACCCCATATGAGAGAGAACAGTCTTCTTCAGAATCAGAAAGAAAATGCAGCTAAAACAAAAACAAAAAATAGGGCAAAACTTGATGGCCTATACCAGGGGTTGATAAACTTTTTCTGTAAAGAGTCAGAAAGTAAATATTTTTGCTTTATAGGCTGTACCAGTCTCTGTCACAACTATTAAACTATGCCACTGTAGCATAAAAGCACATTAGGTAACCTGTGAGTGAGTTAGGGTGGCTCTGTTCCAACAAAGATTTATTTATGGACACTGAAATTTGAATTTCATATAATTTTTACATGTTACAAAATATTATTCTTCCTTTGATTTGTTTTCAACCATTTAAACACATAAATTCTTATCATTCACTAGAGCCAGGAGGTAGAAGCAACCCAAATGTGCATAAGCAGATGAATGGTTAAAAAAAATGTAGCATGTGTACACAATTGAATATTACTCAGCCTTGAAGAGGAAGGAACTCCTGTCACATGATATACCATGGGTGAAGCTTGAGGACACTATACTAAGTGAAATAAGCCAATCACAAAAATGATAAATACTGTATAATCCCACTTATGAGAAGAAGTGAAAGTGTTAGTGACTCAGTTGTGTCCAACTCTTTGGGACCCCACGGACTGTGGCCCACCAGGCTCCTCTGTCCATGAGATTCTCCAGACAAGAACACTGGAGTGGGTAGCCATTCCCTTCTCCAGGGGATCTTCCCGACCCAGGGATCAAACTCAGGTCTCCTTCATTGCAGGCAGATTCTTTACTGTCTGAGCCACCAGGGAAACCCAATCCCACTTATATGCGGTACCTAAAGTAGTTGCATTCATAGAAATTGAAAGTAGAATGGTGGTTGCCAGGGGCTGGAGTAAGAGAGAATGGAGCATTGTGTTTAATGGATAGAAAGTTTCAGTTTTGCAAGATAAAATGGCTCTACAGATCAGTAGTACCACAATGTGAATAGGCTGTACACCCTACTATACTAAACACTTAAAAACAATTAAGATGATAAATTTTATGTTATGGTTTTTACCAAAATTAAACTTTTTTTTTAAAGAAAAAGTTAATTCTTACCTTGAAAGTCATAAACAGGCAGTGGGTCTTGTAGACTACAGTTTGCCAACCTCTGGCCCATGGATGGCCAGTCTGAGGGCAAAAACGATGGTCCAAATCAGTGCTTCTCAAAGGTCCCCATTGACGGACCTCTAATAATGCAAAAAGGAGAAGGCAGACTCTCAATGGGTCTGCCTGCAGGTCTATACAATTATTTTAAATATTCATTCAAATGCAGTTCATGAAAAATGTCAAATCCTGGTTCATAGCACATGTTGTTTTAATGTAAAATTGGCATTCAATGTAAAATTCAGTGAAAACTGATGTTCATGCAGGCTCAGAGAGGGTGAGTGACTTAGTCAAGGTCACAGAGCTGAATAAGTCAGTGTGGGACTGGATCCCCAAATTCCTGATTCCATTTGTCTACTTGCCACCTGCGTGCCACCTTTTCATCAGGCTTTGGCTGTCTATTTCCAACTCCCATCCACATCCCCGCCCATACTGAGGCAGTCTCCAAAGTAGTGAAGCAAACCACTTTTAAGTTTCTACCAAAATTCACTGATTCATAAGTTTAATACCATCAATTCATATGTTTCATATATTATTTGTTCTATGTTCTAGAATATTTTAGTCTCATATATTCTAAAACTCACTTTTTCTTGTCCTATCTAATTATACTTCCTCATCCATCTGTATTTTTTAAAATTGTTCACAGCATCCCATTCTGTTACACATTGTGCAATGTTGAATTATGAGGGAACCAAGAGATTTGCTGTTTTTGAATACCCAGCATCCATTTTCTCTTATGGTAGATTATTTGTTCATATTTCCCTCATCTTTCCTCTTTGTCCTTCTCCCTGTTCCATTGACTTTATTTTTTTATTTATTTATCTCATTGTGCAGGTCTTAGTTGTGGCACAGAGGATCTTTCAGTTACAGCATGCAAACTCAGTGGTGGCATCTCAGATCTAGTTCCCTGCCCAGGGATTGAATCTTAGGCACTGGACCGTCAGGGAAGTCTTCCCATTGACTTTAATTTTTAAAAAGCACTTTATTTTTATAATTTTATTTATTTATTTTTGGCTGTGCTGAGTTTTCGTGGCTGCGTGGGCTTTTCCTTAGTTGCGGCAAGCGGGAGGTACTCTCTAGTTGGAGTGAGCTGGCTTCTCATCACGGTGGCTTCTCTTGTTGCAGAGAACAGGCTGTAGGGCACATGGGCTTCAGTAGTTGGGGTTCCTGGGCTCTAGAGCTCAGACTCAATAGTTGTGGCTCATGGAATTAGTTGCTCCATGGCATGTGGGATCTTTGGGATCAGGGATTGAACCTGTGCCTCCTGCATTGACAGGTGGATTCTTCACCACTGAGCCACCAGGGAAGAGCCAACCCAATCTCTTCCCCCGACCCCATTGACTTTAGCTTTGGCCACATGACTCACTTTCCCCTCTGGGTTATGAGTTGACCTGAGGGTGTGCTAGTCCTAAGCAGAGGTGTTAAGAGGCTCCATGTGTCTTCACTCACTTCTCTTGAGCTCCTGTCCTTCTAGAAAGTCACAAGTCCTGTGTTGAGCCTGTTCCTTCAGCCTGGGTCCCAGAATAAGAAAAATATGTGAAGCAAACCTGAACCCAGACAACTGAGACCCACTTGTTGTTGTAAGCCACTGGGTGTTGGGGCTGTTTGCTACATACTATTATCCCAGCAAAAGCTGACCAATACACCAAGGTTTTGATTTTCTTCTAGAGACACCCCTCCCCCGACCCCCACTCTCCATCCATAAGGTTTACTTGAACTGATCCTCCTCCATCCTGCCCCAAGCATCCTCGAACTCACCACACTGACTAACTCCAATCTCTGGTAAGATCTGTTGTTCTTTTCAAAGCTGAGAGAGCCTCATTCTCTCTTGGCTGGCATTCATTATGAGTTCCTGTCATAGAGGGTTTCTGAAGAAATTACTCATCATCCATATAATCCAAACTCCTATCTGTTTTATAACAGAAGCATAAAAAGAATGTGATCATACAATACTAGATGCTACATCTTTTGGCCACTTTTTGATAGTGAGAAGGAAAGCATAGGAAACCAATAGCAGTTGTGAACTAAATGTTCCATGTCTCTCCTAAATTCACATGGAAACGAATAACCCCTAGTGTGATTGTATTAGGAGGCTGGGCCTTTGGGAAGTAATTGGGTTTAACTGAGGTCATGAGGGTGGAGCTCCTGTAATGAGATTAGTGCCCTTTATGATAGGAGACACCAAAGAGTTTGCTTCCTCTGTCTCCTTCTACATGTGTGTATTGAGGAAAGGCCATGTGGGGACACAACAAGAGGTGGCCCTCACCAAGAACCAAATCTGCTGGCACCTCGACCTTGGCATTTATTACAACAGCCTGAGTTAAGGCCTGCTGACACCTCCCTGCACCTTGAGGAAGAGCTGTGTCAGCTCTGAGTTATTCATTTTAAGCAGAAGCTTGGACTAGTGATATGGACAACCTAAATAAAACACCAGGAAAACTTAAGGAGGTCTTCATTTGGTCTGGGAAACTCCAGGACTGCCCATGAGTGTTTCAGAAGTGCCTTAGACAAATAAGCATTTCTTCAAAACAAAGCCTAATAAAATCATGTAAATCTCTTGCTTACATAATAGGATTCAACAAAGATTTTTTATGAAGATATATAATAAAAAAGCATGAAAGCCACTAGTTTAAGATACACTCATGCTTTGCTTTGGCATACACTTTTTAGATAACATAGTGCTCTGAATTGTATGTCTGAGATTGGTTCTCTGAGAAGGATAGAAAATGAACATTCCCCTGGTCCCCAGCTGGATCATTCAGAGGTACAGAGTAAGCTCTACTGAGTGATAGAAGCCCACTAGGGATTAAAGCAATAATCTCTAGAGTGGAAAATTATCTGTGGAAAATCTGGGGTGGATAAATAGCCCTCTTCCGCATACCCTCTCCTTCTTCTTTACTCTCCTTCCTTCCCCCAAGCCCCGAACTCTTCATGTTTTCCCACCTCTCTCGGAGGTCTGGTGGGCTACAGCCCCACTTCTCAGAGAACTATCCACGCCAGCCCCAAAGCAAAGGCTGAGGAACCGGACTGTCCTATGGTCAGGTGCTCTGATTGACACTTGGGGGTGGGATCTGGTACTAACTAGAGTAAAATACAACCCTGCCCTTAGAAGCCCACAGTTAGTAAGAGTGAGAGATTCATAAACAAATAGACTTCAGAAAGATTGCAAAAATTAGAAACAAATAAGCAAGTAGGGGAACTCTTAGAAAGCCACCCTTTGGAAAGCACACAGGCCCTGCCACCAGGAAATCTGACTTAATTGGTTTGTGCTGTGCATAGAGATCAATAGTGTTCAAAACAATCCCCAGGTGATTCTAACTTTAGCCTGGGCTGAGAACCATCCCAGACCTTTTGAATCAGGAACTTCTGTGGTGAAGTTAAAACCCGTTTTAACAAGCCCCCTACGTGATGCACACTCTTAAATTTAGGAGACGCGGGTCTGCGCTGCTCAGGAGGGAGAGGCGTGGACAAGGAAGGGGCCAGAAGCTGAGCAGTTGGGGCTGGAGCCCAGGACTGGGGTGGGGGATCCTTCCACCGGCCCCCTCTTCTAAGCCTCAGGGCAGTGGATGAGCTCTCTCGTCAGAGCCTGGCCTGAGCCCTTCGAGGCGGGTGTCCTTATGGGGGAATAGTGTGGTGTGGGGTCCAGTTTTGAGACCACGGAGCCTCCCTCCGAAGCTTCAGTCACTGGGCCCCTGGTCGCTGCTCATTTCCCTCTTAAGTCCCCTTAGCAGGCAGGAAAGGTCGGGCCCGGGGTAGGCCATAGCGAACGGCCAGACAGGGCTCTTCTGGAGAATCCTGGCTTCCAGTTTGTGGCTTCTCATCCTTTTCCCCCAAAGTGGGCCCCCTACTCTGAGCGCTGGCTTTTTTTTTTTTTCTCAGACAAAACCCGCGCCTCCTTTTCTGCACATGCAACAAACATCTTCTCCTCCTTAGCAATCACGCCCCCACCCACGATCAAAGTAGCCCTTTAGCCCAGAGCACCGAGACCCCACTCCCGATGCCCCTCGGCCCCACCGCTCTTCCATCCCAGCTGACATTAAACAGCAAGTCCAGCCGCCTCCCCACTTGGGGCCTCCGCGTCCAGACCAACCGGGCAGGGCAAGCCCCTACAGCGGCGCGCAGCGCAGTACCCAGCCCAGGGACCCCCGGTTGGGCGGCGGGGGGAGGTGGTTAGAGGGTGGAGAAGAGGGACCCCCCAGGCCCCGGCCGCCACCCAAGGTCAGCCCCTGAGCGCGCCGGGGCAGCTCCTCCGGGTTTCTGGCCGACTTGCCCGCCCCCCCGTGGGGAGGGGCTGCGGCCACTCGGAGTCGCCAGGGGTCCGGAGGCTCCTCCCCGGGGGTGGCCGAGCAGGAAGCGGGGAGCGCGGCGGGCGGGGGCGCGGGCGCGGTGCGGGGCCCGGGGCGGCGGAGTATGCGCGGGCCTCGGCGGCCAGCCCCGGCGCACAGCCGCGGCCGGGGCGCGCGGCGCGGGGCGGAAAAGCCTGTTTACACAGACTGCACACCGCCTGGGGAATAATGCAGTAAAGGAAGTGAGCCGGCTCGGCCTGACTGCTCCAACTTCCTGCTCTCACACACACCAGAGGGGGAAAAAAAAAAAAGAGGAGCGAGAGAAAGAAAAAAAAAGGGGGGGAAATCAGGATCTCATTACAAGAGCAACAGACCGTCTGCAGACGCCTGTCAGCATGGAAAGTCGGGGGCTTTCGCCCGGTTCCTCCTAGAAATTCCCCCGAAGAAGGATCTTGAAAGCTCCCCCACATCTGGGTAGGTAGTAGGGTTCGTGCCTGTTGCTCGGACACTTGCAAAGTTTCGTGGGGGTTGGTTTGGTGTTTTTTTTTTTTTTCTTTTCTTTCCTTTCTTCTGTGTGGTTTGGTGGGGGTGGGGCGGGTGGGCACCGCGTAGGAGGCTGCAGGCCGGGGGGCTGCTAGGAGGCCGCTGGGAGTGGGCGCCGCGGGATGTTCCTGCGCCTGGGTCCGCGCGCCGGCCCCGGGGGCTGCGGCCACCCGGCGCGGGCACACCCCGCCCTGGGCTGCGCTGCGAGCCCGGAGGAGGGGGCGCGCCGGAGGAGCGGGGGACGGTGAGACTTGGGGTCCCCGGGAGGATCGGTGACTGGAGCAGGCTGCGTGCCTGGAGACTGGACCACCGCTGACCTTCGAGGGGGGCTGGGACTTCCTCGGGGTTGCATTGGGTACGGATGCTCGGATTCAGGGAGAACAGGGGTGGGGAGGGAAGAGGAGGGCGTGGGGAGCCGAGCGGCGGGGCTGGGGGCCGCGTCCCCTCTGGCTCGGCAGGTGACCCCCAGCCCGGGTCGGCGCCCCAGGCGCACGCCCAACTAGACCTTATAAAGCTGGCAGAGTCATTACTGGACACGGTTTGGGAGGAGGACCCGGCAGGCCGGCGATGGTCTTGGAGCCCGCAGCAGTTTGGGATGGGGCTTTTCAACTTGCAACTGAATGTTGGCCTGTAATGCTACTGTAACTTTAGGGGGTAGCAATCACAATTTTGGACGGTTAAAAGAAAAATCGGAGGTCTGGATTTTTGTTACGTTTTCTGAACCGAATCATCTTGAGGACAAGCTGCAGTTAGGCGGCGGGTGGGGGTGGGAGAAAGAAATGTTATTTCAGAAACTGCAAAAGGGGCTTTTTAGAAGAAGAAGAAAAAAAAAAAAAAAAACGAGTGTCGGGAGAGTTTCTGGCTTGTCTGGAAACGGCAAGACTAATTGCCATGCGCTTCCGCTTTGAAACTGGCAGCAGACAGCATCTTGAAAATGACTCACTAGAGGAGCTCACAAAGAAACTGTGGTTTGCTCCTTCTCAGGTTTATATATTTGTGCCTTTTACAGTTTCCTTTGTAGTGTTCGAGGGGTCACCCGCCCCTTCCCCGCCGGCCCCCTCCCACCCTCCCGCTTTTGGAAGCCCCTGGCGGGTCTTTAACTCCCCCAGCACCCCAGCCGGGAGGTGGGGGACGCCGGGGGAGGCTGAGTTGTTTTTGGAGTTGGCTGGGGAGAGGGTTAAAGGGATTCTGCTGCTGCAGGGGGAAAAAGTTCCCTGAATTTTCCACTGGCTGCTGCAGGAAGAGAGCCCCTTTAGTCATTGCTAAGTAATGTCTGCACACACACCAACTAATCTCATTAGGAGTTTCCGCTGCTCAGCACAGGAGGGGTTTTGTGCAGCCACTGTCAGCCGGGGGAGCCCTGCGCTGGAGACCGAGACAAGTTATGGCTTTATTTACTTAGAGGGCCAAGTCGCCCAACGAACCTTTTCAGGGTAGCATCTTAAACTTTGAAGTCATTTTGGATTTTGGGCTTACAAGGTTTTTCTCTCCTAGCTGTCCGTGCGCGCGCGCGCGCGTGTGCGTGTGTGTGTGTGTGCGTGTGTGCGTGCGTGTGTGTGTGTGTGTGTGAAGTTTCTGTTACCCAAGCAGCTCAAACACACCCATCCTCTCTCATCTGTGCTTCAGTTGGAGGGGGAGAGGGGGGGTGCGGCGGAGGTGATGAGAAACCGAGCGTGTTCCAGGCAACTGTTAATGAGCTCAAATTGATTTCTGAGTCTTATTGGCAAACAGAATACCCTCTGATCTCTCTCCCTTCTCTCTCTCTGTGTGATACACTTTTATTTGGGAAAGGTCAGTTATGAGTTTCAATTTATGGGGATTATAAAATTACAAATTGTGTTAGGAGGGCTCGCGGGTCAGACAGTTAAGAAGACTGTCCCTAAATGTTTTTAGGGTTTCCAGTAATGATCCTCCCTGCAAAAACCCCTGATGGTCATTCTATGCCAAATATAGCCAAGGCCTTCTGGGCTTTTTTTTTTTTTAACCTTTCAATGTTGGAAATGTGTAGAGTTACTAAAAAGGGTAAATAATTTTAAGGAACCTGATTGCAATTGTGGATCTCCTTTATTGACAAGGACATGCTGCTCTCTTGAGGAGTTTTTAAGGTGTCAGTGTTTCTTTTCTGGTGGCAAAGCATGTCCTGAAAACAACCCAACCAGCCCCACCAGGGTGTGAGTCAGTGGACATGAATACAGGATGTCCCCAACACTGCACCTGGCACAGAGTAGATGCTCAATAAATTGTTGCATTGAAAGCTGTAAGTAGGATAACAGAACTTACAATAAACAGATAAGGAAAAAAGCTTTCCAAAGGCAGCATCATTCTGCAGGATCTATCTGAAGGATAAAGGTTGTAAATATTCTCCTCTGTAGACTACATTTCCTTCAAAACAAAAAGGAGGTCAAGTTCTTTATTCTGATAAGTTATTATTTGGAATGCATGATGTTCATTTATATCAGTTCTCAACTAAGAGTAATTTTGCTTCCCAAGGGATATTTGACAATATCCAGGGACATTTTGGTTGTCATAATCAGAGGGGATACTACTGGCATCTACTGAGTAGAGGTTAGGGATGCTGCTGAACATCCAACAATGCCCAGGATAGCCCATCACAAAGAATTTTCTAGCCCAAAATGTCAGGAGTACCCAGATTGAGAAACTCTTGTTTACGTTAATGATGAAGATGATAACTTTCATATGAATTCATTCAACAAATAGGACATATAAAAATCATCATTGGCACTTTTCTGTCATGTTGAATAACAAAGTAGGCAAGAATTTTCTCTCCCTTTCTCTTTTTGGTTAGTAGTATGTGTGGAACGACATGTAAATAATGATAGTGTGATGGCGTACCTTTGTGAGCTGAGCTAGACCCTCTCTGAAGCTGACTTACCTGGTACTAATGCTGTCTAGACCAGAATGGCAGTAGCCCAGATGGGGGAGAGCAGTGGGTTTTTTTTTTTCAGCCCTATTTTAATTTTGATGTTTGCTAAACATTTATGAAAGACCTTCTCTTATTTAAAAAAAAAAAGCTTAATAATTCAAACCTGGTAATACGTAATAACTGTAATTGTGAGATCCTAATTGAAATTTATATTTGTAATAACTTTTTAGAACTTGAATCTTTTCCTGAAATCAGTTGTAAAGGGCTTCCAGGCAGTGTATATAAATTAAAGTATTCCATTCTTAGCTGTCAGATACTGGATTTTATGCATCCTGTGCTGCCCGATTATATGTTTATCAGATTCAGAAAACCAACATGGTTGCAAAACATTACCTAAAACCAAACAAACCCAATACACTGAAAAAAAAAATTAAGGATGTGACTTCCTGGAGTAGAGGGTTTTTTTTGTTTGTTTGTTTTTTGCTGATGGTGAATTGCTGCTTACTAATTAATGGCTCTGCTCCTTTCTAGTCCCAGGGAATGATTCAGCCATCTTTGTGATTTCTAGACCTGGGGTTCCTCATTAAACTTTAAAAGAAACAAGATTCTCTATCCCTTTTGGGTTTGACCTGACTGTGGGCAGACAGCTTCTGCCCCTAAGGGCCAATACCTACATATACGGATGAGCAGTTGTGGTCATTTGAATGAAGGGCTCCATTGCTGGCAGATGTTTCTGTATGTTTAAGGCAAGATTTTTTCATGTTTTATTATTTGTCTGTAATTCCCTTTGGCCTTCATAGATTGATATATTTGAGGTCACATTAGTATAGCAATATTTTCTAAAGGTTGTTTTTTTCTATTATACAAATATTAATGTGAATTAGGAAGAGTGAGAAAACCACAAAGAAAAAATAATAAACATCTCCCATAATCCCTGTTAGCACTTCAGTGTATTTTTTTTTCTGATCTTTAAAAATACATACACATACCCACACATGCACACACAAAATTGTTAATTGGAGTCACACTGTACTTTCTGCTTTGTAACTTATTTTCATTAATATATCGTGTAACACAGTTTAATAACTTGTCCTAAGACCAAAATCATCACCCGTAGAGCTTGTATTTATTGATCCAATAAATGTGTTGACTCAACAGTGAATTGACATGATTTCTGCATGAACTCGTTCAGTATTTTTGTCTCTGTGGCTCCCAAGTCATGTTCTAAGAATGCTGCCCTCATGAAAGACTGAATTCATATATGCTGTGAAGTTTGGGATTTTGATGAGCTTCTCTGTGATTTAAGGATGAGTCATGATTTGCAGAAGAATATCAAGATGTAGTAACAGGAAGTCCAGGGTGCTACACATCAAAATAGAATGCTCGGTGGTGAAAACAGAGAAACTAGGTTAGACCAGAAATACACCTTGAACTTCTCTAGCTGTAAAGAAGGGAAGAAGGTGCTTCTTGCCCATTGGGTGACTCTTATTCATTAGTGTTTCATTTTATATCAGTAAAGTTTCCGAACTTTGAAGTTGGTATCTTCAGTGAATTTGCAGTTCAAGATTATTATTGCCCGTGACCAATTTGAATTGAGATCATCCAGCTTTTTGGCTGAGACTGTGGCAGTGAGAATGTGAAAATTCTGGTTTTGCCACTTAGAATACAGCCTCAGTAAAGGAAATTATCAGTGTGTGTGTGTGTGTACTGTTTCTTTTTGATTGATACATAATTGATTTATAATAACGAGCTAATTTCAGATGTACAACAATGATTCAATTATGTATATTCTTTTTAAGATTGTTTTCCTTATAGGTTACTACAAAATATTGAGTATAATTCCCTCTGCTGTGCAGTAGGTCCTAATTGGTTATCTGTTTTATATATAGTATCATGTATACATTAATCCCCACCTGCTAATTCATCCCTGCCAAGTCCTCTTTTCCTTTCAGTAACCATTAGTTTGTATTTTTCTGTGTCTGGGGTGCACTGTTAACACATCCTATGGGCCTTCAAAAATGGTAGATAATTCAGTCTTTTATGTAGAAATTTGACTCCTCATCATCCCTACCCACAACCAAAATGAAAATGATTTTCATCCATTACTGGAAACTCAAATATATGTCAGCAATTTAAAAATAAACTTTGAATTGACCTTTTAAATAAGTTGTAATTTGGTTGACTTGCCACTAGGAATTACAGACCACTTTGTGTGTTTTAATTTACAGTTGCTGGAAAGTTATTATTAAATTAGGAATTAAATGGGATTATTTTATAATTGGATGTGAGATTTATTTGCATATTTTTAAAGAAATTAAGATGATAGTTATGCTAATAGATTCTGATTTGAATTGGATTAAAATAAATTTACTCATATACATGCTCTAAAAAGAAGTTCCAAAGCACATAGCATCCAAAGTATTTTCAAAGTTACCATATCTAAGGACAGTTCCTAATTTTCCAAGTATAAATATGGGAGTGATGAGACTGTTTGGTGAGGTTAGGGGTCATTTACTCCAAAAGTAGAATGAATCTGAGACTCTTTGTGTCTTTTTATTTCTTTCACTGATGTATAATTTACATACATGAAATTGCACAGATCTGAAGTGTTACAGTATACACCTATGTAATCCCCACCCTTTACCTCCAAGGAGAGAAATTTCTATCATCTAGAAACATTCCCTGGTTATTTTTTTCATTATATTATGGCAATTTCATGATTCTACCATGTTACTAAACCCCAGAGCTCCAGGATAAAATACTGTAGTATTTTTATTTGATCTGCTTGGTTAAAAAGAAATTGTCAAAACGTGTGGATTTCCTCATCATCCTGTAAGAGGGGAAAAAAAAAATCCCTTCTACACTACTTAGTATCACTTATGCTAACCAACAGTCATATGTATGTTGCAGGAAAAAGTAGATTCCCTTAAAACAAGTTGGGTTTAGAGGCTAACTTGTTAGATCTCCCTGGACGGAGGTTTTCCTGGCCAGAGGATAGAGTGGTTGGAGAGTTAGATCCAAAGTCCTATTTGTGTTGGATTTTTTTTTTTTTTTAGAATAGAGAACTTGAATTCTTCCAGGAGTTATGAAAGTGTAAAGTAAATGTTGGCTGTCATCCCCCAAAAGCTGACTTTGAGAGACAGGCAGCAAGTTTTTGAAACTGTTTGGTGGTGGAAAAAGGGATTCCCCGTAAGTTTCCCTTCAATCCCATTTCTGCCCCTTGTTGAATCAGGATCACCCAAGGGAAGGTGCCAAGCCCCCTTTCCTCCTCCTCTTGAGGTTTGTGACAGGCACCCCTTGTTTTAAAGACCATGACTGCCTCATTCTTGGGGACACCAGTGACTATCTCCAGGTTGGGTACTGAGTAGCCTGGATAAGATTTTGATCACCAGGTTGGGTCCCTGCTCTTTCCTCCTGATCATATTTGAAAATCCTTCCCCCTCGCTGAATCTGAGGGGGTCCACATTTCCCCTCATCCCCTCCAGTCCCTTCCCTGCCCACAAGCTAGAGCAGTCCTTCAAACCCAGTTCCGACCCTGTGGCTCCTCTGCTTATAATCTCCCAGCGGCTGCAGCTGGGATACAGACCAAAAATCTCTAATGTAAGCGACATGCTGTGATTTAGGCCAACTCCACTGGCCTTTCCTCAAGTTCTCAAATGTGTAATGTGCCCTCTGACCATTGGGCCCTTCCAAATGCTCTTCTGTCTTCTGGGAATCCCCTCCTGGTCCTCTGTTCCCATCAACTTCTCTCACTACACTTTTGAGCCAGCATCTGGTCATCTGTCAGGTCTCTGCTCAACCATCCCTTCCCCGGGGAAACCTTTGCCAGTTCTCCAGACCAGATCTCCCCCATCTTCCATCCCTGGCCTTTAGAGCCCTTGTCACCGGATTTACTTGTGTTTTCCTTTTACCTGAATTCTTCCTCTGCAGATTCTTGCTATCCAAGCGCAGGTACCAAACAGTTTCAGATGTTTGTTTCTGGAGCTGGGGTTGATGTTTCTTCTTATTCCTTAATACTCCTTATCCAAAACTCAGGAACCATGTAGATTTGATAGCTGGCTACCCCTTGTTATCTGAAGTCACCATCCAAACCCTGAAATTCATTAGATGCAGAAACTGAGGGATATCTGCACATGAATGTATCAAGATGTATTGCTCATCAGTCTTGCCCAACAGTCTGTAAGCTCCCACTGGGCCTCATCTTTTCTCATCCTTGTATTTATTCCAGCCCTTTGTACAATATGTGACATCCATTGAGTTAAAAGCAACCTGAAGGGGAAAGATTTTGTCAGTATGGCTCTTCTCCCCCCATTTTGCCAGTGAACTTGATATTGCTATTCCTAAATCCAGCTCTTTCTTAGACAGTAAGTTATTTGAATTAATAAGAGGCATATCTCTTGGTTAAACCAAATAGACAGCCAAGAATGTCCTCTATTGAGGATATATTGTTGTCCAGAGTTTTTGTCCAGATTTGCAGCAAAAGTGAATTTATAGAGATCAGGTTAGTGTGTTATCATCTGAGGGGACAAACTTTAGCTCTGTTGTTGATAAGTGTTATACTCAGAGTGCTTGGTTAGCAGTTAGGTAATTTATAAGATAGTACAGCTTGAAAGAATCTCAATGTAAAGTTCTTTCCATATTAAAATGAATCATTCTACAGCAATCATAGTCCTTTATTGAGACTTCAGTTGACCACATTTCCATAGGTTCCTTGGGCTGAGTTCCATAACAGTCACTGTTAAAAGTGCTTCTTCATGTATACTAAAACCTTTGTGTAGCTTTTGTTTATAACTGCTTATAGTAAATGACATTTCTGATTGAGTTTTAAAATAATAAGACTGCCTGGGTGATGATGAAAGGATGAATAATTAAATACCTAAATTGTTTTCAGTTGAGGGCTAGATCTGCTGCTAATTTCAGCTGGGTTTTGCCGAGGAGTAGTTTGTTGATAGTCAAACCTTGATTAATCAGAAGGTGTAATTAAGCAATATTTTTTTTCTCCCTGCAGTTAATTGTCAGAAGAGAGAGATTATGACAACTAGCACAACAAAACAAGGCCCAGAATTTATTCCGGGATGTGCTCCCACGTAACTGCAGGGTCCCTCTGTAGGAATTAACTGCAGGAATTCTTAAGACGTTTACACCTGTAAGTCCTTGTCATTATCACAATGGTGACACGAGAGCCCAGGAGAATCAGAATGTTCTGTTAGGCAAACGAAAAAGGCTGTAGATGTGAGAACAGTTTCCCAACACTAATAGTTAAGAATATGTCTCTGATTAATAGTGAACTGGAGAGGTAACTTCCTCAGTACCCCTTTACTAGAGCATTGGTATGTGTGTGTGCCTCTGTGGATGGAGCTACAGGAGGAATGCATGAGTCTAAGAGAATGAGACAATACATGGTCTCAGTTTTTGCTCCTTCTCCACAGAGTCCCTCTTCTCATGTGGGATTCAGGCCCCAGTTCTATATAGAGGATTGGCATAAGGGAAAGTTTGCCAGAGCTCTTCATCTCATCCCAAAGAATCATTGCTTTGAGAACTCAAAAGAGCTTGGATTTTTTAATATAATTTTCAGGAGAGAAGAAAGCCCCATATAGAACATACAGGAAGGGACCAAACCACTTAGCATCATTTGAAGACTATGTGGATGCAGCTCCTTGATCTTTTCTGTATGGTCTTACATTTGAAATTCTCTGGATTCTAGACTTCATGAGGGTTTTGGGGAAGCTATTTTTTGCTAACATTCCTGCCTGTTTTTAAAACTCCAGATACTGATCACTTAGACCAGAAGGTGTTGGGTAGTAGAGCATGGCTAGGTTTTTTTTCTTTCTTTCTTTCTTTCTTTCTTTTTAGAAGCATTTTAGGACAAACATCTCCAGATTCTCCCAGTGATATTCTGAGTCAGGGCTGGAAGTAATTAAACCCCAGGTGGAGAGAGAGAGAGAGATGCTGTCCCATGGTGCTGAGTCTCTAGAGGAGGGAAGATTGCCTGTTGGTGAGCCCTCTCCATCTTTGATGGTGGAGGCAAAACCAGAAGCATGGATCATCCAGCCACTTAGCGTTCCTGACTTTGCTTCATTCACTTCTTTAGGTTCTTTAGCACTGATTCTCAATTCTGCATTTGTTATCCTTAGATGCAGAGTAATTTTGAAGAGTGTTAAACAATTTCCTAAAGTGAATTACTTTCATTACAGAAGTATATGCTATTAAAAGATGTCTTAAAGCAAACCGAATGACCCAAGAGTACTTGGGGCTCCCAGAAGCTCAGCATCACTGCTCCCCAGAGTTTTGACCTGCTTTGATTTAAGTCAGAACTGAACCACAAGAACAGCACCCTCCTCCAGGCTTTGCCACATCCTTTATTTTTTTTTTTAACCTAAATATTGTACATGCTGTGTGTGCTCAGTCACTTTAGTCATGTCCGACTTTTTGCGACCCTATGGACTATAGCCTGCCAGGCTCCTCTCTCCATGGGATTCTTCAGGCAAGAATACTGGAGTGGGTTGCCATGCTCTCCTCCAGGGAATCTTTCCAACCCCAGGATTGAACCCAAGTCTCCTGTGTGTCCTGTATTGCAGGCGAATTCTTTACCCACTGAGCCACCTAGATATTAAGACTTACCAATTTGTCTTTAGGAAAACAGAGACTTTCAGACCTTGATGGAGAAGATCGTATATGTACCAAATGCTTCAAATACAGAAAGGGTGATTTTCTTTAGCAAAGGGAAAAGATCATCTAAAGTTGAAGCTGGCACTTATTTTGTGCAATTAATATATTTGTGTGGAACAATTACTGGAAGAGTAAGCAGAGGAACAAGTCATATGTGACATGTAAGAAAAGGGCTAACCCGACTTGGTGGATGGCAGGTGCCCACGTGGGAATTAAGGTGTGTGAGGAGGCTTTTTGGCACACTGATGTTGGATGCTGATGCCGCCAACAACGGTTCTCCTGTTGGATGCTTTTGTTGGTTTCTTAAAGGAAACGTGTGCACATCAGCCTGACACGAATGAATGAACTCTCAGTCTTCCACTTGATGACAGTTTCATTGTTATTTTGTTCATTTATTCATTGCAGTTTGGGGGTTAATAAACAGATTTCAAGTATAACGCCTTGGAGAAGATTAGTTTTGAAATCACACATTATCTGTTTTTGCAACATAAAAAAAAAAGATACAAATAATTATACTCAACAGAAACACCAAGATATTTTAAATGTGTTCCACTTTCTACAGTTTATCTACAAGTCAGGCTAGATTTTTGAAATGGACGTTCTCTCAAACAATGAGATGCCTTTTGCTTGCCATTTTACCTTCATGCTGTTGTAGTTTTGCTTCGTGTTAAAAAGAACTTTATTAGCAGTTATTTGAATTTAGACGAAACTCTGCATTTTGGTACCATACTTGTCATATATAGCTACACTTGATATCTCTACAAAAATGTGGGAGAGAATTATGCATAGTAAATTATGACAGTAAAGCTATATATAAAAGTGAGACTCTACCTTCATGACTTTAGACGCAGCTAAAATCCCCCACAGATGTCCACCACATGAGCAGGTGATGATATTTTGAAGACTGCAGAGTCACTGTTTTTTATAGATCCCTTCCAATGTGAACATATTATCATACCAGATTTATGTATAAATGTTGAGGCCGAGAATTTGCATTTTCTAAACCATGCCAAGCATTTTGTCAAGAAGAGCACTCGAGAAGTAGTGATGCTCAAGTAAGCGTGGATCTTTGCTTAGGTAGCCACCCCTGGAAGGCAGGTCTTTTGTGCTTCTCCAGAATCCCTAAAGATGATGTCACAAATACCAGGAACTTGTCACTATTTTTGTAACAGTACTATATATAGTAAGGCCCCCAAAACTAGCTAATGTTAGTCAATATATCCCAGCCAAATTTTGACATTTTCACAAACCAGCACATTTTGTGAAATGTTACACTTCAGAAAAAGGAAAGGGGAAAGGTTTATATTTATATTATTATTAGCCATTTGTAAACAGTTCAAAAATGCTGTAACATTTCTAACACCGATCATATACTTATAAACAATGTCAAGATCAGCTAACTAATATCATTTTCTATTTTTAGAAGACATGGAAAATGGTTTTGGTGGACTTATTCCAGGAAAAGGGAAAGATAACTTTACTAGGAGTGTTGGTGACCATTTTTCTTTTAGTGATATAGGCATTCAGATATGATTGAAGAAATGATGCTTTTTTTAAAAAAAAAACCTTTATTTGGAGTATAATTGCTTTGCAATGTGGTGGTATTTTCTGCTGTACAGCAAAATGAATCAGCCATACGTATACATAGATCCTCTCTTTTTTGGGTTTTTATGGAGAACAGTGTGGAGGTTCCTTTAAAAAATTAAAAATAGAACTATCATGATCCAACAATCCCGCTCCTGGGCATATACCCGGGGGAAACCATTCCAAAGGATACATTCACCCTAATGTTTATTGCAGCACTATTTACAATAGCCAGGACATGGAGGAAATGATACTTTGATTATTTTAAGTTCCGTAGAGAAGACAAGAGAGTTTCCAGTGTCTCTGGGAAGGCCACAGCTCTCTCCCTCTCCTGGCCGATGCCAGGGCTCTCTGGGAAGGAAAGCTGGAAGGAGAGGGTCAAGGGTCCCTTTTGCTCCATCCTGTTCCCAAGATCAGGAGCCTGATGTGTCATGCGTGCATGAGAAGCAGTCGCTGGCCAAGAGACGTGTTCAGATGATGGTGGTAAGTGGAATTGAGATGGACTGAAATGATCTGTGGGAGGTTTTGGTCAGACAGAGGAGCAGAAGCAGTGGTCACCATGAAGAGAGTTTGAGGGACTGGAGATCAGGGCCACAAGGGAAGGGGAAGCTCTGAGCCTTTCCCCCGTCGGGGGGAAGCGAGGGAGGTTGAAATGCCTGCAGATGTTGGAGGTGGCCCAGACTGAGTGCATTCAGACCAGGGAAAGGGGAAGATGCACAGATGGTTACCTTTCTACCAGGAAATGCCCGACCCTGCAGCTGGACGGGGACACCGAGCACAGCTGTGCAGATTTCCTGGTCCCCAGCGTCCCTTGGGAGGCCTTCTGCAAGGAAGGGATGGTGTCGCAGGCCACTCCTGACCCCATCCGGGACTCCTTCCTCCCTGGCCCTAGTGTCGGCCCTGTGTTGTGTGTGTGTGTGTGTGTGTGTGTGTGTGTGTATGTATACATGTGTGAGAGAGACCAGGCAGATGTGATGTTGATCATTTGTGTGGGTGCATTGAAGGAATGGCCTGAGGACCAAGGACACAATTTTTAAGCAAAATATTGCTGGTCACCATTGATGGGAAAAGCGCACTGTCCAGAGTTCTAATTAGCAGAGTTTATAACATGACTTTTGTTTAATTCAACATGTTTTCTCCCCCCGCCCCACCCCCGCCGCCCCTTTTTTTCTCTCTTATGTTTCCACTGGGTGGTGCTGCAGGAATTCCTACCTTTTGCCTTGAATCTACCCTTCCCAGAAAGACGCCTCTAAAGCATAATAGGAGGAAGTCAGTCCTGATTTAGAAAGATTTTACAGTTTCAACACAATAGTGGAGTTTGGAGGATGCTCTGGCAGGAAATGTCTCAGTTTCTGGATGTGGAAAAACCACCATCATGTTGTATCATGCAGAAGTGTTCTGACTGCACTCTGTATATTCTTGTGGAGTGTATATGCAACTTACTATTTAGCACAGAGGAGCTTTCAACTTTACCTGAAAGGTTATAGTTTCATCCTAGTAGAAGTGGCATGTGAGATTTCCTTTGTTTTTGATTTTTGTAAAAGTAGGTAACTAAACATTTTCTGCCTTCTACATAGTTCACAAATTAAAAGAAAATATATCTCTCTGAAGGCTTTATTTGAAGCTGAAGGTATTCCATTTTTATTTTAAAGATCATTTAGATAGCATATTGATCAAAAGGATATCTTAGATTTTTACTTTTGAAATACTCTTCATCAAAGAAAAGTAGTTTGTAGTTTGCTAACCCTGTATGGAGCAGGGTTAGGGTTGTTCTTACTTAAAAAGTTGAAACAGAGAAATTAACATTCTTCCCTGAGATCATGCAACTCCTCAAGGCCATGACTATGATCAGAATTTATATGTTCTGACATCCAGTGTTTCTCCTTGCACACAGGATTAAATTTTATTAACAGTACAGAAATTTAGGGAAAAGATTTTTCCATTCAAAGGCCTATGAAATATAAGAATCAGGGGGTAGTGAGGAAGAAAAGTACCCACTGGAAATTAGGGAGCTCGTTAAATTGAAGCTCAAACTTAAGAACACTTAGCAAGGTTTTAAGTAAGTTTTACTCAATGCAAAACACCTTTTTTATTTTATATGCATGTCATGAGACACCATGAGATCCCACGTATTGCTTTCTTAGAACCTGAAACAGGGATTCCCCAGAGATGTTGGTTTTTAAAGAAAGTATTTTTAGCCTCTGCTGGGTGCTCACCAAGTCTGGTAGGTCACATCTTTTTAGTGGGGTCCCCAGCCTGCCCCTATTCTCAGTGATGTGTTTCTCATGAGTCATATCATTGTTAAATGAAATGCATGCAGGTTTGGGGCTCTGCTTGGGGGGCAGGTGAGATCACCTACCTTTCATTTCCCATGTTCCTCCTGATCCACCATCTAGCGCGTGCGTACACACCAAACGGGAGGATGTCTTTCCTACTGAGAAAGAACTAGATAATAGAAGGCACAGCTTCTTATCATCAAGAAGCAACTTTGGTTATTTAGCATTGGATGAAGCTGCCGTGTATTGAAACCAATAGTAGATGTTTTAAAAAAGGGGAACTTTTTTTTTGTATGTTTTTAAATGATGGGATGGGTTCAAACTTTCTTAGAACCAGTTGGAACAACTGGAGTTACAGAAGCAAAACCAGAAATGAACAAGGAAACTTCTTGATTTGATGTCTCATGGGAATGTTAACTATATTTCCTTCTGTGTTAAAATGGGGCGTTTCTCTTAGTAGCTATAAGGTGTGCATATAAGAAATAAAACCTCTGCTGGGAGAACTGTGTGTGGTGATTAAGAAGCTGGACTCAGAATCCAGGTGCACCTGGATCCAAGTCTCTGTTTTCTCATAATACTCCTGTGGCTGGAGCATCTTATTCTACCTCATTAAATCATGGGTATCCAATTTAGACAACGTAGTAAATGCATAGTAAATGCTCATCACATGCTAACATTAAAAAAAATTCCTCTTTAAAGAAGAAATTGTGTTTTTTTTTGTAGAAGCCCTATTCTTGAAAATTCCATGGACACAGTATTGCTGGTGGTGGGGAAAGATATAGCTAACATTTCCTTTAGAATGGGGCTCTCTGAGATTTATAAATTATCTTTAGGATCTAAATATATCTTTTTTCCCCCACTAGAGAATGTTAGATTCTCAAAAAGAGTCCATAGACCAAACACAGGAGGAAGATACTGCCCTGGAGATGAGTGTGTGTATGTGTGTGTGTGTGTATCTCTTCTCTCAGTATGTTAACAATCGTATGTTTTAGGTTGACTATAAGAGATTGCTGGTATTTGACTATTTTCAACCCATGAAAACAATATCATATGGTTCAACCTAATAGCTGTATGGTTAAGAACATAATTTGAAATAGCATCATAATGAGAAGTTATAATGAGGGATGATTATAATTTATTTTCATATGTTACTTATCAAAGCCTCAAAAGTCAGAATTCATCTGACAGCCTTGGACTGCTAGTAATCATCCTGATATACAACAACTTCTGCTGTGTACAGTACTATCCAGCGGTCTTAAATTTTCACTGGGGACTTAGTGGTAGTTTGATCACCTTGAATGAATCATTTTTCTAGCTCCATATGACTTTTGATCCAAATGACTACTGTTAGGAGAATTTGCTTAGTACTTTTTTTCCATGTTGAATTCATACGGTTAATTACTCTGGGGAAGGGAAAAAAGTCTCAGTGAGTTTCCTTGGGCAATAAGCATAGCAGTGTTCTTTCAGAAAGCAGAGTTTGGCCGTTGTGTTGAGGGTTAAAACAGAGCTGACACACAGGCAAAATGAAACCAGAGCTGCAATTACAAAGTGGGACAGATGTAGGAGGCCAGGTTTCCTGTGGCCCATTTTCCAGTTTCCTGCCTACAACCTGCAGAAGAGGAAGCTGAATGTTACCAAGTATGAGAGCTGGAGGGAGATGTGCTTCAAGCCAGAATTAAGATCCTCGAAAACAACGCAGACAACAAACACAATTGCAAAGAAAGCGAAGGTTCAGGTTTTAGTCCAAAAGTGTCCGGGAAGGAGCAATTCATCTGTTTAAAGAAAAGGCATTGTCAGCAGAGCCTGGGCTTTGTGAGACTCTATGGAGGGACCTGGGGAGGGACCCAGGTTGTGGGAACCTCTGATTTTTTATAGCCCTACTTATCTTTCAAGATGTGGTCTGGTTTTTTAATACTGTTGGTTACCTGAAAAGATTTTCTCTTCAGTGCCCAGGACTTCTGAGTCTGTTTTTTGGGGCATGTTGATATACAAGGGAGGTAGATGTGGTTAACCAATTGGCTATAATGAGCTACAGCCTCACTTTGGGAGGGTTGGGTGACCAGTTGGCCACTTTGATCTAGCAGGCTTGTGTTCCCTTAACTGCCCAATAAAATTATGTCTAATGTTTTCAAAGAAGAGATTAAATGTAGATGTGTATATATGTGGGGGACTAAAGATCATACACTATTTGTGTGGCTACCTGATTGTAAGCCATGTGGGGACATGCCGGAGAAGTGGGCAAGTCCATCTTTCTTCCAAGAAAAAAGGAGAAAAATAAAATTCTTCTATGTCTGGGCTCTTTAGCAGGTGATAGAAGAGTCTCTGAAATCAGATATTACAGTCCCTATCTTAAGGGGAAAGAAAGTGAGATTCATGATACTTTTTTATTGAATGCCCATTGTTTACCAGGTGCTGTGCTGGAATTGCTGGATGACACTGATGTAGTGACTATCATTGTTCGGTTGCTCAGTCATGTCCAACTCTCTTGTGAGACGTGGACTGGAGCCCACCAAGCTCCTCTGTCCATGGCATTTCCCAGGCGAGAATACTGGAGTGGGTTGCCATATCCTTCTCCAGGGGATCTGATGGCCAACAAGAAATAGCTCCATCGGTGGGAGGCTTGTTCAAGGCTTCACAGAAGGCACGGATGCAGGCAGCATGTAAGCCCCGGGGAAGGCTCACGATGTACGGGGCACTGTGCTGAGCTTTTTCTATACACCATCTCATTCAGATCAACCCATTTGTTTCTTTCAGGTGCAGAGAAATAGGTGGGTGCTTCTGGGACAGCCAGTTATTCTATTTATTTATTTTTTAACCCTGTGGATTGATCACCATCTCTTCTGGCACAGGAAGAACAAACTCAGTACCAGGAATATTAGGAAGTTTGGAGATCTTGCCAAATTTAGAGACCCAAGTGGTATCCATCCATGCCAGGCAACCTAGAGTGAGAACAGGCCCTTTCTTATCTGCATGTGGGCCTAGTCTGAAAATGTGGGGTGAGCTAGGACTGGATGTGCAGTGGTGGGGCTGGGTGGGGTAGGAAATGATGGGACACGGCTTGAATATACAAATGCGGCAGAAAGTAGAATGGCTGGAACCTACTTTCCCAGCTGGAGTTAATGTAGCCATCCATTTACTTTTCCAAAGGAAATTCACCCTATAAAAGTCGCCAACAAACCAACTGAGTTGCTTCCCATATATCCACAGACAACACAGAGTTGTTCAGAAGGAAAGAGGAATGGATTATCTGCACAGTAAACAGCAGGTGTTGTTATTATAGTGGCTATCAGTGACTTCCCCAGAAAAAATCTTTCTCTGTGCTCAGAATGATTTGAAAAACGCTGTGAACTGTAAAAGGTATTTAAAAAAAAAAGGCGGAGCGATGACTGCTTTCCCTCTTTTCTTGCTCACTCTGCTCTTTAAGGGGCCCCTCCTAGGTGGTGCTAGTGTCAATGCAGGAGACCTGGGTTCTGTCCCTGGGTCGGGAAAACCCCCTGGAGGAGGGCACGGCAGCCTACTCCAGTATTCTTGTCTGGAGAATCCCATGGACAGAGGAGCCTGGTAGGCTATAGAGTTATAAAGAGTTGTACATGACTGAAGGGACTTAGCTCACACACACTACTCTTAAAGCACGGACAATCTGCAGATAGTCACAGAATGAATGAGAATATAAACATTTTTAATAAATAAAAAAAGTCTCAAGGGACATGAATTTAGTCTCGCAGATTAGCATTTTTTTGCATACAGTGGTTGACAAGAATTAAAATGTCTTTTGAAAATACATGTCAATAATCTTAGTTTCACCTTCTCAAAAATAATATAAAAAAGACTTCCATTTGTGTTGCTCAGTTACCAAATATTAATCCTTATTTACTTAATGCCCTAAAATTATTCTGTGCCAAGTTACTGCTGACCTCAAATAGGACAAATTGTTGTTTTCCAGTTCCCTGCCTTAAATACAGGTTTTTGTTTTTGTTTTAATGGAATGGTTTCTGACATTTCTCTACAGAAACACTTAGTAGATATTCTGGGCAGAGGAATTGAAATTCAGAGAATTTTCGGTACTGAGTGTTGAAGTTTCGTCCTGACTTCTCTAACTGTGCAAGTTTTAACAAGTAAAAAGATGTGAACTTGCTGAACACCTACTTTGTTTATTTCTTTCACCGGAGTTTTTCTCTTTTCCTTGGGCTCTCTCATTTATAACTGGTTTTTTCTAAGTTGGCTAAAAGTTCTCTAGTTCCTACAATATATAAGCTTTACAAAGACGATTTTTCTGAACTCTCTAAACTCCAACTCAGGGTAGCTTAAAAAAATGAAACTAGAAACATGCAAAGAGAAGCGTTAGGTTGCCACAGATAGGAAGAAGAGCAAATAAGTGGGTATTTCAGCTTCCAAGAGTGGAAGCAGAAACCTCAGGCTTTGCTTACAGATTCGGTGCAGCTCTGTCTCACGTTAGGATGTTTGGCGCCACCTTGTGGCCGAATGACTGCCATCAAGGAGAGGAGCACAGCTTCTCAGGAGGAGGCAGCCTGAGAAGGAGTGGGGGCAGGGCTAAATTTTGGGAGGTGTGGTGCTGAAGCTTAGAACAATTTGCAGAAATCCTCTTTGTACAGACCCCCACAAATTATAAATACAAAATCACTCGAGCCCCTAGACTTGTGCAAAGTGATGGTCCCTGAGGCATTAGCTTCACCAGGAGCCCTCTGGTGCAGGGTGACAAGGTGATGCTGGTGGTCATGGGTTGGGATGGACTCTCCTGGCAGCCTGGCTGCTGCTGGAGGCTTGGTGGTGTTTGAAGGAGCACAGTAACCTCTGCTACTGGATGGACTTAGCTATTATTTTGCTTGAGGTATAGTTGATTTACAACATTAGTTTCCAGTGTACAGCAGAGTGATTAAACATTTCATAGGTTAAACTCCATTTGTAGTTATTATGAAATATTGGCTATATTACCTGTGCTGTACAACCCATCCTTGTAGCTCATTTGTTTTACTGACGGTTGTTCAGCAGTCAGTTGCGATTCTGGGGCTTCCATGAGAGGGAGTAGGTCCATGTCCTTCTACTCCACTACCTTGTCTCCGCCCCATGCTTATTTAATGCACAGTAGTCTGTGGTCCTATCTTATCCCTTCCTCCTTGCCCCTCCCTATTGGTAACCACTGGTTTCTACCTATGGGTCTTGGGTGGGCTTTGTTTTTCAGGCATGTGTTGGAGGTTGTCTCTGGGCAGGTTACATGGCCGTCTCATCCAGGACTCCACACTGATTCTTGCTTTGGACTTGAGCCATCACTGGCTGCTTCCACCCCTGCCCTGCCTATGGTGCAGAACTTCTGCCTCTCTCCTTTTTATTTCAGTTCAGTTGCTTAGTTGTGTCCAACTCTTTGCAACCCCAGGAACTGCAGCATGCCAGGTCTCCTTGTTCATCACCGACTCCTGGAGTTTACTCAAACTCATGTCCATAGAGTCGGTGATGCCATCCAACCATCTCATCCTCTCTCATACCCTTCTCCTCCCGCCTTCTATCTTTCCCAGCATCAGGGTCTTTTCAAATGTGTCAGTTCTTCGCATCAGGTGGCCAAAGTATTGGAATTTCAGCTTCAGCGTCAGTCCTTACAATGAAATTCAGGATTGATCTCCTTCAGAATGGACTGGTTGAATCTCCCTGCAGTCCAAGGGGACTCTCAAGAGTCTTCTCCAATACCACAGTTCAAAAGCATCAATTCTTTGGTGCTCAGGTTTCCTTATAGTCCAACTCTCGCATCCATACATGACTACTGGAAAAACCATAGCTTTGACTAGATGGACCTTTGTTGGCAAAGAATGTCTCTGCTTTTTAATGTGCTGTCTAGGTTGGTCATAACTTTTCTTCTAAGGAGCAAATGTCTTAATTTCATGGCCACAGTCACCATCTGCAGTGATTTTGGAGCCCCCAAAAATAAAGTCTGTCACTGTTTCCATTGTTTCCCCATCTATTTGCCATGAAGTGATGGGACCAGATGACACGATTTTAGTTTTCTGAATGTTGAGTTTTAAGCCAGCTTTTTCACTCTCCTCTTTCACTTTCATCAAGAAGCTCTTTAGTTCTTCTTCACTTTCTGCCATAAGGGTGGTGTCATCTGCATATCTGAGGTTATTGATATTTCTCCCGGCAATCTTGATTACAGCTTGTGCTTCATCCAGCCCAGCGTTTCTCATGATGTACTCTTATTCTTTCCTCTTACCTTTTTCTTTTTGAAGGTGAAAGAGTGATCTTTTCTTGCCTTCCACCCCCTAGAACTTCAAATGCTCTCCTACGGCAAGACTTTCTCCTGATGACACAACTCCATGAATTATACATCTGTACCAGAACCTGGTTTTTATGACCCAACAGAAGCTAAATGTTAACAAGGAAAGGGGAGAAATCACGGGCGTGGTCCTCTGAACAGAACTCTAGCTCTACGCTTTTGAAGGAGGGGTGTTGATCAAATCCTCTCACCCTTTTCAGATTTTGCGCACCCTTTTGTTCAAGGGTCTGCTCAAGCTTAGTCCTCTAGCAAGCCTTCTCCAGTAGCCTGCTCCCAGTCCTGATCCTGATGCGAGTTCCTTGCTCTTGGTGGGAGGCAGTGTAACAGTGGTTAAGGGCACAGACTGAGGCCTGTACTAACCTCAGTCTTACTCATTCATTTATTTGACAAAGTGGGCAGAGGGAGGCACCATCGGTGACGAGAGTGATCAGTATATTCAGTCTATAGCCTCCTTCTCTTTGAGACTCCCTCCAGATGAAAGAGTGAATCAAGGATACTATTTGTGTTCTTTAAAGACAAAAAGAGTTGAAAACACAGAATGAGGGTGGAAAGTGACTGCTCAGAGTCTGCCTAAATGTCCCTCCCTCCCTCTCTGTGCCACGGACAAGCTTTTCACGCTTGGTCCGCCTCCACCGTGAGCAGCCCGGGGAATGCTCCCCAGTTGGGCTCCGTCTTCACAGGCAGTGTCATCATGGCTGTCCCTTGGATCGTCGTTTTAGAGCCCTTCTTCTACCTCTTTTGGAGCCAATGGTTCTTGTCTCCTTAACTCCCTTCCCTGCTCCAGGGGCACAAGATAGATCAAGGCAGAACTAGTCCCAAGGGAGGTGTGAACACCCAAGGGCTGTCTTTGCTAGAGAAACAACTTGGAAGCTTCAGGATAAGCATTTTACACCAGGGTTTCTTAAGCTGAAGGCAGCAGACATGTGTTCAGGGATCTGAGTTTTCTGCCAGAAGTTTTGAAAATCTGTTTTTTGACTTTTAAAAATATTGACATATAGTTGATTAATAATGTGTTAGTTTCAGGTACACAACAATGATTCATTATATGTATATTCTTTTTCAGATTCTTTTCCATTATAGATTATTACAAGATAGTGAATATAGTTCCCTGTGCTATACAGTAGGTCTTTGTTATTTATTTTATATATAGTAGTGTGTATCTGTTGGTGTTTTTTCATCTTTTGATGATAGTCTTTTTAAAAACCCACATAAACATATTCTGCTGCTGCTGCTGCTAAGTCACTTCAGTCGTGTCTGAATCTGGGACACCCCATAGATGGCAGCCCACTAGGCTGCCCCGTCCCTGGGATTCTCCAGGCAAGAACACTGGAGTGGGTTGCCATTTCCTTCTCCAGTGCATGAAAGTGAAAAGTGAAAGTGAAGTCGCTCAGTCGTGTTCGACCCCTAGCGACCCCATGGACTGCAGCCCACCAGCCTCCTCCGTCCATGAGATTCTCCAGGCAAGAGTACTGGAGTGGGGTGCCATTGCCTTCTCCGAAACATATTCTAGGTCACCTTATAAACAACAGTCACCAAAGAGCTGGAAGATTCTTCCTGGATATCAGTGCCTATTGTGGAATCATTGCCTAATGAACAAAGAACCGAGATGGATATAGTATCTAAATGATGCCTTTGAGCTAGGTGAAGGCCAAATATCCTCACAACATGATTTATGAAGAAGTGTCTGTTGCTTAAAAAATAATAGTAAACTTTGGAATAACACTATGTACCAAGTGTAGTTCGAGTGCGTTCTTAGTAACTCATGTAATCCTTACAACAGCCCTATAAGGGAGACACTTTTATCATCATCATCTCCATTTTCCTTATGAGGTCATTGAGGCACAGAAAGGTTAAGTAACTTAACCAAAGTCCCACAGCCAAATAGGACTGGTACTTAGATTTGAACCCAGATAGTCTGGCTCTGAATCTGCTCTTCCTCACTGTGTAGCCTTCTAAGTAGACAGAAGCAGTTCACCCTCTCATCTGCTGCAAGTTGTAGAAAATAATTATGCTTCCACAAAAAACTGTGCATTGTCTAGACTCTAATCTCCTCTGGAGGATGTGATTCTGGTTTTATGGAAGGTATTTTACAATCTACTAATTAGAGATAGCTGATAACAAAAATAATTATTGTCTGTAGGTATGCAAATTCTCTCCTGTCTTGTAGAGTTCAGTTGACTCCCCTGTCACCCCTGTTTGTGCATTCATTTCAGTATTCCTAATTTATAAATGCCTTTATTATTCAGATTCTTTTTTGAACTTGTTAGAACACCTGCCAAGTTCCCTGGTTGACTAATGAGTGAAATAAAATCTTTAACATGTCTTCATTTTATATCTGTAGGAGAGCCACGATTTTAACCCATTTTGAAAATTATTTTTTAACAAAGGTATTTCTCAGTTCTTAGCTTCTCAATCAGGCCTTCCATGACCTTCTGCTCACACACCCCAGGCTCCCACCTCCTTAACCTGCTCTGGTTGCCTTTCCCTGTAACACTGTTTTTCCAAAATATTGTGTTGTAATAGTCATATGTTTGTTGTTTTTGGCCTGTCTTCTCCCATTAGAATGTAAGATTCATGAAGACAGAGATCTTCATCTCCTTTGTCTCTGATGTGCCCCAAATACCCAGAGAGTGTCTTGGCATAAAATGGATACTCAAAAAAAATTGAAAAAGGTAGAGAGAGAATTGAGTCTCTCTCCTCTTTGTAGGGTATAATTGTATAAACACATCTTACTCAAAATACCTTACATGGCTATAACTTCTGTGTTGGTTGTCTCTCAACCAAGTATCCTGTGTCATATGTAAGATTAATTGTTAATTTGCATAGGGTGGGAGCAATCAGCTGGTTGTATAAGAACTATAAACCTTGAGGCACTTATATCCATTTTTCTTCTTAATATTGAAGGCAGACTATAATAAGATATTTAGTGAAGATGATTTGCCCACATGAGGACCTATTAATTTTTTGCCTCCTGCTCCTTCCAAAGGAGGGATGTGTGTTATTCAGATTTGACAAACTGATTTAAATGATCTAACTATCCTCCACCATGGCAATATCTAGGCTATAAATTACAAAGGAGAAGGAACAGCTGGGGCAAATAGCAGGTAGCTCTGTTCTCTGGAGAGGCCTGGAAGAGGCCTTGTCAGCTGCTGTGACCGTGGTCTTGGGTTAGTTCCAGTAGAAGTGCTGAGAGAGAAACCATCTGCAGTGGGCGGCAGGGTCGAGATGCGGTCAGGGATAGTACAGAGAGGACCTGATACGGAGGGCACCTCTTCCTGCAAGAGCAGTGATGCTTTCACAGTGGATCCTCCTAAACATAAAAGTGCAGTGCTTAATGTTCACATTAAGCATGGCATTATGAGCACTGTAAAATTTAAAGACTCTTTCAATCAATAAAAATTTAACCTTGAAAAAAGAGGAAAAAGAAAAATAAGAATAGAATCATGTGCTTTCTGTGAAATTAAAAATAATTTAAAAACCATCAGTCAATGATTTTGCAGCTATCAAATTATTTTATGAGATTTTAAGATTTCTAAGGATTGTGTGTTCATGTTAAACATTACATTTTATCAACTCTTGGAAAAAGAAAAGAATGGCATTATCCTACCTGATAAAATTTTATCCATTCAAAATAAGGCATGGGGCAGGGGAGGAAGAGTAACATTTTATACTCAGCTTAAAGTTTGATTTGGGAAATTTTTTTTAAAGAAAATTATAGCATTTCTTTCATGTATTCTACATATTTTAAGTGGAGAGTTGTGGGAAGTCAGCTAAATGAGGCTAGGCTGATGAGACATATTACGTTAAAGCAGACCCCCACTTGTATAATAATGTATCAAACATAAATGTCAAGTATCAGTCCCTTCTTGAACTTTTTATTTAGTAAGAGCCACAGGATGCTGCCTGAATTACATACATTCTTCATAATGGCAGCCAGATACACTGGACTTGATTGTACCTTCATGTTAAGACATAGGACTTTATTAAGGATTCTAGGCATCAAGGAATTAATTATTTTTAAAAACACTAAAAATAATTTTTTTTTTGGTGAGAGGTATATTAATTTTGCTAATATGTGTTGGTGGTTGGGGGGAGAGTGTGTTCCCCAGTCATGTGTTAGACTCTTTCCTTTGCCTGTGTCCTTGAGGGGGCAAAGTTTGTGGCTGGCAAAGGTGTGAAGCATGACTGTGTGTGAAAACACTTGTGTAAATGATGACACTGAATCATAGTTACTAAGGTTGGAACTAAAATCAAGGAAACGCTGAGCATCTTAGTGGTGGGAACCACAGTGGTGAGATCAGTTGCTGACCCGCCCACCCCAAGGCCTACCGTGTGCCCACCGCCCCGCATATACTCAGCCACTTCCATCACCAGAGAGGGTGGCAAGGGTGGAGCCCACAGTGGCCGTGGGGGGCCCACTGCCTCCCAGCGTGACTTCTGCCAAGTGTAGAAGTGGGTGACAGATGTTTGTAGATGTGATAAGCTCGTTTGGCAATGTTTTTGAGACTCATCTCTGAGGCATGTGTGGCTGGATTTCTCACAGCAAAGACTTGTGTGACGGCACATTCAGTGAAGCTGGCGGATCCACCGCATGGAGTGGCTGAAGGGCTGGAGAAGGAGAATGGGGCTGTCAGAGGCGGGTTTGTCGTGCTTTAGGCAGGAGTGGCTAGGTGGCTTAGTCACCTCCAGTGTAGCCCTGCCACTCGCATCAACCCTCTGAGGAATCCTCCCACCCTCAGCGGTAGCCTGGGTCCGACACCTCCATGTGGGAGAGTGACGGGGGAGGAAGGGGACATTCCTCAACCCACCCAGCCTCACCAAAGCTCTGAGTGTGTGTGGGGGGGCAGCTCTGTGATTCCTGGCGCTCAGCTTGTGCCTCTCCTTGGCCCAGCTCATCAGTTCTGGAAATCTGGCAGGGCCCTGATGAGGGTGTCCTTGTCCTTACCCTGTGCTCCTCTGCCCTTTCACTTTCCTCTCTTGTATCTCCCCTTTCTTTCCCTCTTTCCTCCTTTTACGTTTGCTGTAGGCCATGCCATAGCACCCATGGTCATTTATGTGGCCCACTTGTAACCCTCAGAGTAAAGACAGGATTGGCCAATCCCCCTGCATAACATGCTTTTTCATGCCTAGACATACCTCATGATTATAAATGTAAGTTTACAGTGTAAAGATATCGTACCCCAGCAAAGAGATCTTTTTTAGACTAAGACATTGTAATAGTCAGCTCTTGCTGCTATAATACTGCATAACAAACAGACTGAGAGTCACTGGTATACAGCAACATTTATTTTTCTCATTGGTTGACCTCAGGGACACTGCTTCAGACTGTGATTTGTGGGACTTGGCTCCAGGCTTTGGGTCGAGCTCAGATTGGCTCCACATGTCTCATTTTTGCGCCACAGCTTCACAGTAGTAACAGGAACACAAGAGGGAAAGTGCAAACATAGGAAGCCTCTTAGGCCTCAGCTGAGAAATGGCACATCGCCATTTCTGCTCATCATTCCATTGGCCAAATCGAATAACGTGGCCATCCCCAAATATCAGTGGGATGGGGGACAAGTACTCTACCCATTCTGGGCACTGCTGCACGGCCACTTGAAAGGGAGAAGTGAAAGACTGAGAACATTTATCCGGTCTGCTGTACAGTAGGTCCTCATCGTTTATGCCTGGGGCACATGGCTCCAATACACACGGTTGGAATGCCATGGAAAGGGATTCCAGGAAGCACAAGAAGCTCTGAGGAGTCCTGGTTGGTAGAAGCACTAAGTGTGAAACACATGGAGATGTTTACATTGTCCTCCTGTTCCATCTGAACATTATGGCTCATATCAGAGATGGGGGAGGTGTGAGTGGCTAGAGCCACCGACCCAGGAATCCCTTCCATCCAGACCTCCACACCCACTGGCAGCCTTCTACCCTTTGGAGCAGGTTCCTCCGAGCATCCACTTTAAAATTTTAGAGATATTTGAAAGCTTACTGTCTGAAGGGTTTGGGTGAGAAAACACTGAAGAATTTGAGACAACTGTTAGCGATTCTTAGTGCCAATGATGGGGGAAAAGTTGTGGTCCGTCCTCAAATAATCAGAAGCTCATATTCGGAGTTGGAGCTGGCGGGCTGCTGCATGTGTTTACGAGACTCATGAGATACAAAAGGCTGTTTTGATCCAACAAGGAGGTGATTTATTGTCTTACGGACTGAGTGGCCATTGTGGTGAAGATTGATTTCTGAAAAGAATATCTCCTTTAAAGAGCCGTGAATAAAAAATGCCCTATGGGTATTTGAAGAACATTGCTATTCTGTTTCTCTTTAACCGAGAAACCCATGTTGCTCAGAGAAACAGTAAAATGTGTTCTTTTGGCTGAACACATGAAAGGAAATAAGGAAATAAATACTTATTGGAAAGCTAGGTATTTTTCACATGGATCCCCGTGTGGAAAGGGAAAAAAATGATTCGTCAGTCTGAAAGCTGCCCCTTTAAGAGAAATGCAAGCGAGGAGGTGTGGAACTGACAAAAATATTGGTACAGATAAGTGTCCCTAAGGCTGTTACTCTGGCTTCTGGGTCTCCCGAGTCGTGTGTTTCTCACCACTCCCTTGTTCCTGTCACCCTGGCTGCCTCCTGGGGCTTCAGTGTTTCCTCTTTGCATCACGGCATGATCCCTACTTCTCTCTGGCTTTGTCCCCACCTCACAACTGGCCTTCAAAGCTTCTGTGTGTGCCAGAAGCCAGTTTTCCACCCTCTGGCCATCCTGGGCTTCCTCATTCCAGCATCTTTCCCAGATCAAAACCCAGGGCACTTCACGTGTCCAGTCATGAGGGTTGAGCTATGATGAAGCTCTTGAGACCAGCCTAACCGCCTCTCCTTTCCTAATGTGCAATTGTTGATGAGACAAATGGGCATTGTTGTTATTTTTACAGTCAGTATCCATTGCCATGAAAGTCTTCAAATGTCTGAAGTTGGGAAATGCCTGGGAGAGGGGAAAAATTTCCTTGAGAAGGTCCCATATGAACTGGGTAGTGATGGATGAGTAGGATTTCACCAAGCTCCAAAGCTGAGGAACAGCATTTTAGTCAGAAGGAACAGCATTTACAAAGTCCTCAACAGAGTCAAGGGGAAAAGATAACATTTTATAGGCTTCCTTCTCATAGTGAAGAAAAGAATGCATTTCCCATCTCTGTGCTTGTGACAATGGTGGGTTTTTTTGGGGGGGTGCTGTGTGGGGTCTTATTTACCACCTGTGGGATCTTTAGTTGTGGCATGCGAACTCTTAGCTGTGGCAGGTGAGATCTAGTTCCCTGACCGGGGATTGAACCCAGGCCTCCTGCACTGGGAGCACAGAATTTAAGACCACCAGGGAAGTCCCACAAAAGGTGTTTCTATCTGCAACGTGACAAGTGCCTGAGAAAGAGACGATTCCTCGGGTCTTTAAGCATGTATCAGTCGGGCATTGGGCTGCGTTATCAGAGCACTGGGAATACAGAAAGAAGCTCCTCATGCAGTCACACCTATTGGCATACCCCTGGCCCCTACGTAACCACACTTAGCGGCTCCAGTGTTTCATCCAGGTAACAGCCTAGAGGCTGACCAGCGAGGGAGCTGATAGGATGAATGGGTCCAGACACCATGTGCATTGTATGGGCAATCATTTGTATGAGGACTGATTCTAGGAAGGGGCAATCTGTTAATCAATTTTTTCATATCATTCCCAGTGACACCCTGTCACCTGTGGGGATGTGTGTGGCAAATACCAGGGTCACAGGGCTTCCCTGTATTTCTGAGTCGTGGCTGTTTTGCAGACATGCAGCCAGATATGATTCAGAGTGGCCGGTTGGGATGGAAATGAAGGCACTTGAGGTTCGCTGGGGTAGGGGGTGGTGCTGAGGTGGCCCCCTCCCCAGCCTTGGCAGCTGCACTGACGCGGCCCTCCCTCCCCAGGTATGGAGAGTGCAATCACGCTGTGGCAGTTCCTGTTGCAGTTACTGCTGGACCAGAAACATGAGCACCTGATCTGCTGGACTTCCAACGATGGTGAATTCAAGCTCCTCAAAGCAGAAGAAGTGGCCAAACTGTGGGGACTCCGGAAAAACAAAACAAACATGAACTATGACAAGCTGAGCAGAGCCCTGCGATACTATTATGACAAGGTAAACCTCGGCCGTTTCGGGAGGCTGTCACGGGGAGGGAGCGACCCTCACAGTCCCCTGAGGACAGCGGAAAATAGTGTACAGTGTGTGTGTGCGCGCATGTGCGTGCTCAGTCATGTCCAACTCTTTGCGACCCAGTGCAGTAGTAGCCCACCAGGCTCCTCTGTCCATGGGATTTTCCAGGCAGGAATATTGGAGTGGGTTGCCATTTCCTTCTCCAGGGAGTGTACCATGAAGGGCATCAGATAGGGGCTGTTGATGCAAGTTTGGTTGCTGTTTAAGAAAGGCTGTGCTGTAGGGACTTTTTTTCTGGCAGCCCTTTAGGTGATGGTGTTTTTGTTGTTTAGTCTGATGAGTTGTGTACAACTCTTTCTCGACCCCATGGAATGTAGCCTGCCAGGCTCCTTTGTCCATGGGATTTCCAGGCAAGAATACTGGAGTGGGTTGTCGTTCCTTCTCGAAGGGACCTTTCCGACCCAGGGATTGAACCTGCATCTCCTGCATTGGCAGGCGAGTTCTTTATCACTTAGCCACCAGGGAGGTCCACCCTTTAGGTGTGACCGTGGGTCAAATTTTGTTGCCTCTGCATTTTCTTTGGTGGTTGCTGCAAAAATTTGCTCACAACAGAAATTAGGTGCAGCGAGGTTCTGTGGCCTCCGTCACAGGTAGAGTGACAGAATGAATGTGACAATCGAGAAAGTCTGTTTATCCGGTCTGGTTTGTGAATCACTCAAACAGGCTTTTCCAGGGTGGGGAGGGGATGGTACCTGGGGCAAGCTATTTAACATTTGGGTGCCTGCTGTCCTCATTTATAAAATGGGGCTCAAATAGTGTGGGCTCAGGACTCTGTGCAGAACTAAACAAGCAAATACATGTGGAACATTTAGAATAATGCTTGGTACTCAGGGATCACGACTTCATGGGAAACCTCCCTAATTAAAAGCAAAACCATTCTCATGTTTAAGTCCCGGAAATAAGTCAGAGTGCTCTATTAATGATAACACAGCATAGTTTCCAAAGCCTGGACAGTCGGAGTGAGCTGTAATGCGTTTCTGGAAAAGCAATTGATGTGACTGCTGGGGCAAAATTATTGCTCTTGAGGGGTAATCATTTCAGGCCTGTAATTGTTGACCGTTTCTGTGTGGAGCTATTGTTGCTGAATATTTAGCCTCATAGACATAAAGATTTGGAGTCCTAATAAGGGTAAGCTTTTGTTCCGGTTTTACTATTCATGTTGAAAGGTGAATTAAAAACTGATTTAAATATTAGTTCCTGAACTATCTTTAGTGCCTTCCTCCTGCCAACCTCTTTGGAATTCAAGACAGAAGGATTACACATTTCAGGAAGTGGCGGCATCGTTAATTATAAAGTGTTCCTTTATATGATCGTAATTGCATATGATTATGTCATTGAAATGTTAAAGGTGCTTCCCTTTAATGTAGCAATTAATTAATGCCAGCTTAATGCAGAGTCCTACCAAGATGTAAAAAGCACTTCTCACAAATGGCACTGTCTGAAAGCCTCACAGATGGTTTATTGTTTTGCCTTTTTCCCAGGTTCTAAGTCACACAGTGAAAATTGGGGCCCTCTGAAGGAAAACTGTCATCTTGCTGGCTGGCAGAATGCCTAAGAGCATGACTTTGAGACTGACAAAAAAAAAAAAGTGATTTTATAGTTTTAAATCAAGGTGTCACAGAAAAGGTGTTTGGTATCTGTGACTCGGTTTCCCCTTTTTCACATGGCCCAGGCATTGGGACGGAGGACTGTGGGATTTCAGCCCAAAGAGAGATCAGAGGATTAAGATGACTTCCTCAAGAGACAGGCCAAGTCATGCAGTTCAGTCTACATCTGATCTCCCTTGGGCAGATTTTTAAATCTCTGGGGAAAGCAATTTCAGATTCTACAGTCACCCTGCACGTTTTGTACAGCCTGGTCTCCACACCCCCTGAGACTGTCCTGCGGGCGTCTCTCCCTTTACAGGTAAGGACGTGGGCCTTTGATGGGAAACCTTGCCCACAGTCCTGCAGCCAGAGAGCGGTAGAGCCAGGGTGCCCACGCTCCTGACCGGAAGGCACACGCCCTGCCTTCTGAACCATTTGTTTCCTGTGCCTCTGAGCACCTGACTTCCAGGTAGGCAGTCAGACAGCACAAAGGGTATCACAGCCTTAGACATTTTTGTTTTTATCAAGCACCCCGGGCCCGAGTGGCCAGTGTGGCCTGCTCACCCCCGGTGTCCCTTTCCTCTCCTGCTGGGCTGAGCTAAGGCCTGGCCACGTGACCTTCGTGCTGCCAGCTAGCGCTGGCAGTGAGGGCCAGCGTGGCTCTTGTCCAGGTGTCCTGCCGGCTCGGCCGCCAGGAGAAGATGCCCTTCCTCCTTCCTTGGGAACATATACACCATATGCTTGTGTGTGCGCTTGGCCGTTTGACTCTTTCTCTTGAGACCTGCAATGGTCATTAGACGCTGAATACAGGGCTGTTGGTTTTTTAATATAATTTTTTTTTAAATTTTAAGTTATTTATTTGTTTTGGCCGTGCTGGATCTTCATCGTGGCATGTAGGCTTCTCTAGTTGCGGTGCGTGGGTTTGGTAGTTGCGCCAAGCAGGCTTAGTTGCCCCGAGGCATGTGGGCTCTTAGTTCCCCGACCAGTGATCGAACCCATGACCCCTGCATTGGAAGGTGGATTCTTAATCACTGAACCTCGAGGGGAGTCCTGACACCAGACACTAAATATAGTTTTAAGTGAAAAAAGGAGGGACAACATGGAGAGGACGTGAAGAAGGGACGGGGGGCCTGAGTGAGTGAGGGGAGAGAAAGAACAGAAAGGGGGAAGAATGGGGGAGAAGCAATGAAATAAGGGTGAAAAGTTGTATTTTACATTTTGTGATTAAGACTTTTTTCAGTTTTGTCAGTGTGACTCTAGGACTCTATGTGTGAATTGAATGGTATGAAATTGCCAGCATCTAGCTATTTTTGATCCACAAAAATGGCACTCTTACATGATCTGATCTCTCACCTGAGAGGTAGGTTCGAGGAAGGTCTTTGTGAATGTGGAGCCCCTGACCATATGGGCACCCTTGCTGTGCCCCGACCTGCACTGCATGTGCTTCTCATGGTCATGCAGCCCTCCTGTGACCCTGTCTGCCTTTCATGCCTTCCTCAGTCCCCTTCCTCCTTGTCCCCGCTCCCCCTCCTCCGCTTTCCCCTGACACTTGCCCAGAACCTGCTCTGCACGTGGCATACATTAGGTGACTCCCCACCTTGTCAGCTGCTGCTTTGTTCCTATTGTCTTTCCCCTTCTCTGCCAGCTAACATCTCTTCCCTGTTGAAACTGTACGTCCCTTGATTTGTCCTAATAGGCAAGTTTTCCTGCCAGAGTAAGCAGGCATGAGGACGTTATTGTTTTTATATGCTACATGTTACATTTTTAACCCATTCTAATAATATTTAGAAATGGGCAGAGGGAAAAAGTGGAAAATGTATGCAAAACTTTGCAGAAGACATCAGAGAACAATGTTTAGGCTAATGGGACCAGGTTGGGGCTGAGGCTCTTTAATCCTTTTTCCTCAAGAGAATGCCCTCAAGTCTCCCTACACACACTCCCCCTGCCAGCCCGCCCTTGGGCAGATTATCACAGTGAAAACTACAATAATAGCATTAACTCTGGGCTACATGGTTTGGATTTAAATCCAGCTCCATGACTAAGTGCTTGCCTAATTTCTCTTGGCTCAACTTTCTTTTCTGTAAAACGGGTATAAGAGTAGAGACTATGTCATAGGATTGTGGTAGGGATTAGCTAAGTTAACACATGGTTAGGGCTGAGCCTCTTGATGAAGGTGAAAGAGGACAGTGAAGAAGCTGGCTTAAAACTCAACGTTCAAAAAATGAAGGTCATGGTATCCGGTCCCATGACTTTGTGGCAAATAGATGGGAAACAATGGAAAAAGTAACAGACTTTATTTTCTTGGGCTCCAAAATCACTCCAGATGGTGACTGCAGCCATGAAATTAAAAACTGCTTGCTCCTTGGAAGAAAAGCCATGACAAACCTAGACAGTGTATCAAAAAGCAGAGACATTACTTTGCCGACAAAGGTCCGTCTAGTCAAAGCTATGGTTTTTCCAGTAGACATGTATGGATGTGGGAATTGAACCATAAAAAAGGCTGAGCACTGAAAAATTGATTCCTTTGAACTGTGGTGTCCGAGAAGACTCTTGAGAGTCCCTTGGACTGCAAGAACATCAAACCAGTCAATCCTAAAGGAAATCAGTCCTGAATATTCATTAAAAGGACTGATGGCTGAAGCTGAAGCTCTAATACTTTGGCCACCTGATGCGAAGAGCTGACTCATTAGAAAAGACCCTGATGCTGAGAAAGATTGAAGGCAGGAAGAGACGGGGACGACAGAGGATGAGATGGTTGGAAGGCATCACTGACTGGATGGACAGGAGTTTGAGCAAGCTCCAGGAGTTGGTGAAGGACAGGGAAGTCTGCCATGCTGTAGTTCATGGGGTTGCAAAGAGTCGGACGCGACTGAGCAAATGGATGGCAACAACAGGGCTAAGAACAGCACCCAAGCGTGTTCAGTGCTGCCAAGTGCTAAGCCACAATAATAATGCAGAGGCTAGTTCCCTGAGCACTTACTTGAACAATTCAGGCAGGTGTCAAGAAGGAAGTTAGGACTTTGTGCCAGCGTCCTGCACCAGCACACTCCGGGGTGGGGTGGGGTGGGGGGATCGTGCATGTCCTGGGTGTTACAGCTCTTCTTACTCATGCTAAGAAATGCTTTGTGCTGTTTTTTTTTTTTTAATATTTATTTATTTATTTTGGCTCTGTCGGGTCTTAGTTGTGACACGTGGATCTTTGTTGCTGCGTGTGCTCTCTAGTTGTGGTGTGCAGACTTAGTTGCCTCTCAGCGTGTGGCATCTTAGTTCTCCAACCAGGGATAGATTCTTAACCACTTAGACCACCAGGGAAGTCCCTGTGGTGCTTTTTAATATATATTTTGGCTGATTTGAAAATTAAGCTTGCAAAGATGCTTTCATATTTAAATGACACTTCCCTCCCCTCCTAATCAGACACTTCCCCGTGCTTCCCCTGGTGGGGCGAGCCTCCCCCTCCTCGTGCTCCCTTTGGGGTCAGTGCCATCCTGGTAGAGTCCTAGTGTCTCCATCCCTGTGTCTCGGATCCCTGATGGGGAAGTGGGCACTGAAAAGCACCTTCCTCCCTGGATTGTGTGAGGCGCACGTGTGACCGTGTGCTCAGCACCTGGTGGTTGTTCAGTTGCTCCGTCGTGTCCGACTCTTTCTGACCCCATCTGACTCCTTCCGACCCCATGGACTGCAGCACACTGGGCTTCCCTGTCCTTCACCATCTCCTGGAGCTTGCTCAAACTCAGGTCCATTGAGTCAGTGATGCCAACCATCTCATTCTCTGTCGTACCCTTCTCCTGCCCTCAATCTTTCCCAGCATCAGTGTCTTTTCCAATGAGTCGGTTGTTCGCATCAGGTGGCCAAAATACTGGCGTTTCCACATCAGTCCTTGCAATGAGTATTGAGGGTTGACTTCCTTTAGGATTGGCTGGTTTGATCAGCACCTGGTAAGGACACATGATAAAAATGCCCATCATTTCTATTATCTATGTTTTAAGACTTACTGCCTGGCGGTGCAGGCGTTTGTTTCTGTGACCACTCACAGAGCCATCTACACCACAGGCTCCTGGCTCACCCACTTCCATCACTCTGGTACTCTGCACAGGGTCTGGCACGTACCCGGGGCTCAGTAAGTATTGGAAGCAAATGAATGAGCAAACGGGTAACATAGTGAAGTGGCCTCCACCCAGATTCAAATCACTTCTATCGTGAAAGCTGACGCTAAATACGTGTCAGAAAAAAGTTACTGCCTTTTGGTTATTGTATTAATTATCTAGGGCTCCTATAACAATTTGCCAGTAAGTGGGGGGCTTAAAACTGCAGATATTTGTTCTACAGTTCTGGGGGCTAGAAGCTGAAGTCAGGGTGTCAGCAAGACCAGATTCCTTCTGAGACTTGGGGTAGAATCCTTTCTCACCTCTTCCCAGCTTCTGGTGGTGATTGTCAGTCCTTGGCATTCCTTGACTTGTAGCTCCAGTCTCTGACTCTGTCATCCCATGGCATTGCTCCCTGTGTCCAAATTTCCCTCTTAAAAGGACACTAGGTGTGTTGAATTAGAGTTCACCCTCGATACCTCATCTTAACTTGCTCACCCCTGTGAAGTCACATCCACAGGTCCTGTGACTAAGCCTTCCCCTACCTTTTTGGGAGCACACTTCAACCCATATGATGTATATGATTTCTGACACTCCTGGGCTTGCATTTAGATTTTCACAATTACGCACCAAAGGAGAGCTTTGGAGATTGTGGTTTGATTCATCGAATCCTAAAGGATCATTGTTCTTGTGACATGTACAGCAGCTCGATTCAACTGCAGGTGTGAAACTAGACTCTATGAACAGAAGGTCACAGTGTGCTCACCGTGGACCAGGCACGGAGCTGGGTCCCCAGGGTGGAACAAAGGCCATGAAGATGAGCCCCACCTTAAAGGGTTTCAGAGTCTATGGAAATTCAGGGGTTCCATGCCCTGAAAGAGCAGAGGACTTTAATACAAGACACAGATTAGAAGAAAAACTTACTGATCCCAATGGCCCCAATCCTGGATTTGTAAAAAACACAGTATCTACAAAGCATAGTAAAAGAAGGTATGCCTATATAATTAGAACCACCCAGAAGCTATTCAAGAAGTGACTCAAAGCTCTGAATCCCAGGTTGGAAACACACAGGTCATGAGAGGACACCTGTGTCTGAGCCCATGAAGGGCAGACACCAGAGCGGACAGAGACCTACATGGGACGTTCAGTTCATGCCTGGGCATTTCACTGTCATCTCCTACCAAACAACTTGTTTTGCTGTCTTGCTGTGAGCCTCAGAGGTGGACTGGTTCATTGCATCAGAAGTTCTGATGGCTTACATTTTGGGGGTAGGGTTTTTTCTCTCAGGTGTAAACCGAGTCTTCCAGAAGGTACATCTACAGCCTAATGTAGACATAAGGATTTCTCACAGAGATTTTATTTATTAAATAGTTTAGCAACTCTTAATAACATCAGGCAGACTTGGTTTTAAAATCTCTTGTCCTGGGGTGGGGAAGAGAAGTATCTATACCCAGAACACACCTGTCTCTGGCCCTGATTACTGCTGGCACCCATGGGCCTAAGTGTGAGGGGCATGGGGAACCCCTGGGACTCACAGCATTTACTCCCTTCATGGACAACTTTTAGGTGGTTTCTAATTATACAGGCATACCTCGTTTTATTGCACTTTGCAGAAACTGCACTTCTTTATGAATTGAAAGTTTATGGCAACCCTGTGTTGAATGAGTCTGGTAATTCTCATGGTATTTCAGACGTTTTTTATTAGTTTTACATTTGTCATAGTGATCTGTGATCAGTGATCTTTGATGTTACTGTTTCAAGAAGATTGACTTGCTCAGATGATGGTTAGCATTTGTTTTAATCAATAAAATATTTTAAACGTATATATGTTGTTTGTTCAGATATAATGCTATTGCACACTTAACAGACTACAGTATAGTATAAACATAGCTTTTATATGGACTGTGAAACCAAAAATACTGTGTCTCACTTTATTGCGATAGTTGTTTTAGTGTGATGGTCACTTTATTGATGGTGATCTGGGAAACCAAACCTGTGGTATCTCTTGAGATATGCCTGTACATCCTTCTCAAGTTGGCATGGTCGCTTTCTCTCACCTCTGCCTTTTCTTCTATGGTTAGACCATTCCTTTGAAAACATACCCCCTGCCCTTGAGTGGTTTAGCAGCTGCTCAGGGAGACAAACACGAAAACCAGTTATGATAGCAAAGTGCTGGCTTGGTCATGATTCTAGTATCTACCTTGCAGTAAAGTGTTAGTCATGTCCAACTCTGAGAGACCCCATGTACTGTAACCCACAAGCTCCTCCGTCCTTGGAATTCTCCAGGCAAGAATACTGGAATGGGTTGCCATGCCCTTCCCCAGGGTATCTTCCCAACCCAGGGATTGAACCCAGGTCTCCTGCATTGTAGGTGGATTCTTTACGATCTGATCCATCAGGGAAGCCTGTAAAGTCAGAGACAAAGCTGCCAGAGGTCCAGACGTGGGACCCAGGTCTTGAGTAAGAACACATTTACCAGGCTGACAAAAGTAGCGAAGGGATATACTGAGGAAGGGACCAGCATGTGCAAAGACCGGGAGGTGTGGAAGAGTCTGAGTGTTTATTTAGGGAATGAAGGAGGGACGAGATGGCAAGAGTGAGTGGGGGATGAACTTGATGGTGAGGGCAGCGGAGACCCAGTACAGGACTGTCTGCGAGAGAGTGCCATGGTCAGGTTTGCATTTTAGAAATAAACATCTGTGTTTCCTGACTCTTCGTGACATCAGTGGTGTCTCAGTCTGACCCCATAGCCCCTATCTTTGTGGCTATCTGGTACCAGTCGATTGCTGTCTGCTGGCCGAGCTGGTGCTGTCCCACCTTCCACATCAGATCTGCACGCCTCCTCTAGAACTGACCGAGAGCGAGGGGGAGAGAAGGGACAGGGTGGCGTCTGCCTCTTGCATGCACCCGCCAACTGGCTTCTGCTTGAGGAAGCCCAAGCCATGACTCTCTGTGTAGCTGCAGAAGATCTGGAAGCTTACACGCTCTTTCATCCTTTTCTGTCCAACAGAGCTTTTTGTCCTTGTTGTTGTTGGCAGTGAACACTCATCCCAGGGGGAGGCTGAGAGCTCTGCCAGCTCCCTTCTCATCAGGAGATTGAAATAGTGATATGATGAAGACTCCTCCTGTCTCCACAGCAACCTCCCGGCTTAGCCTCACGATGTACTGAACGGTCTTAACTTAATTGGAAGGGTTTTTAGGGGAGAACAGTCAAGACAGAGTCACTGGCAACATATTCCTGGAAGCAGAATGCATCACCTTCTTAACTTAATTGGATAATTCATTTTAAATTGGGTATGCAATCACGACAGGAAAATGTTTGCATTAATAATACATATCTGAACCCAACTGCCTGCACCAAGAAACCTGGCCCGGGTGGAATTCTTTAATTCCTCCAAATAAATTTTGTGAAAATTATGTGATGTATTGTCTGTCAGAGTGGAGAAAGAACAAAAGTCCAGCAAGCATTTGTGTCCTGGTACTTTCTAGAACACCTTCGTGGGTTGTGAAATTTCACAGAAGACCCGTCTGTCTTGGACTCTGTTCGGGGGTCTTTTGTGTTTCAGACAGTCCTGTGTGCTCAGCCCTGGGTCTGAGTATTGAGGGCCGGGCGTGTTTCATTGGACGTCCTTTTTTTCTCTCGTGTCCTGTCAGCCGCTTGCATGGTTAAAAGTACAACAGATGGCAACTGGGTTTTGCCTGGGGGCCGCGGGGATGACCAGGGCCTCTCTGCAAGCTTTTGGGCCGGGATGCTGCCTGGAAACCTGTGAGGTAGGTGCTGGCCTCGTGGAGGGCTTCCAGCCTGGCCCCCATTGCCCTGGGAGGGACCAGCTGGCGTGAGGGAGCTGACCTGCTGGGGGGACCCTGGGGGTTGATTAGGGGTGCCGCCTGTCTTGCACAAACTTCCAAGCCAGCTTCCCCTTTGGCACTCAGTGTTCCCCCAAATAGGGCCGTTGCTAAGAAACACCTAGAGTCTTGGGAGTCACTTCAACACTGTGCTGACGAGGCTGCAGCGCTTGGCAGCTTGGCCAAATCCACTGACGTCAGGCCATTGCCCAAGCCCACACCAGCTTGCCGGCATGAGCCTTCCTGATTCTGGGCTTCTCATGGCAGGAAAATTGAGTGGTTGTGGAGATAAACTGACAAAAACCCTTGTGCTCATATCACACCGCCCACCACCCACCCACTGGGCCCAGCTGCTCCCCTGAGCCGCCTCCTTCCCATCTCCTTTGGGCTCCGGCGGCAGTTTATCTCAGTTCCTACCCCACATTTGTGACAGAATCAGGGAAGGCTCACATGTATGGAGCCTCTGTTTTGAGCTAGGCCCTGTTTAGAAACTCATTTCCCTGCATGTGAAATGCCCATTGGCTCTGTCGGCAGTGGACCCATTTTAGAGATGGTGATACTGAATCTCAGCGAGGTTAATAACAGATTCAAGATGTAACAGCTGCTGAGCAGCAGAGCTTTCTACCTAGGAGTCTCAACCCCAAGGCCCGTGCTCAGGACTATAAAGCTGGAGGGTCACACAGCTGCAGGGCCAAGAACTCAAACTTGAATCCGGTATTCCTAATATTGTTGATTGCCCCAGGCAGGCAGGGAGAGGGGCATCACCTCCAGTGTTTGTTGTTTGAAACGACAATGGAAGAACTGCTGGCATTGTCCTCCGAGCCTGCTGAAAACATGAGGTGGTGGTTCTGGACACCCCAGAACACCCTGCCCTTCCTGTGTGTCCAGATGATGCTTCCTAAAGAATGCCAGATCGGGGACTTCCCTGGTGGTCCAGACTCTGTACTTCCAATGCAGGGGGCATGGGTTTGATGCCCAGTCAGGGAACTAAGATCCCACATGACACCTGGCGCAAACACTAGAAACAAAAAACTTACCTATTAAATAAAAAAGGCCAGATCAGAGCATGGCACCCCTCTGCTTGTGCACCTGCCTGGCTCCCTGTGGCCTCCAGGAAAGGTTGCAAGCTCTCTACTCCATCTGGCCCCAGCCGGACTTGCCTTGCTGCACTGCCCCAGCCCCAGCCCCTTGTCCAGACTGCACATGTGTCTGCACTCCCACTCTGCCTCTCCTGCCGGGCCCCGGTCATCCTCCAGCTCCTGTTTGTGTCACCTCCTCCTGCTGATGTGGACACTTGGCGATGTCTCCTCTGCTCTGTGTTCCTGCCTCACTGACTGGGAGCTGGCCTTCCTTAGTACTCTCAGCATCTACAGCGCAGTGCTATGCTCAGTCGTATCTGATTGTGCAACCCCATGGACTGTAGCCCACCAGGCTACTCTGTCCGTGGGATTCTCCAGGCAAGAACACTGGAGTGGGTTGCCATTTCCTCCTCCAGGGGGTCTTCCCGACCCAGGGATTGAACCCACATCTTCTGCGTTGGCAGGCAGGTTCTTTTGCCAGAGCCACTTGGGAGCTGGGACCGCATGAACGCAGGATGGAGAGAACGATGAGCGAGCACCAAGACAAAGCATCAAGGGAAATCCACCCTCTTGGAATGTCAGTGCTGGAAGGGACCTAACATCCCCTCCTACCGTGCCTGCTCATTTACCACGTGAAGACCCGAGAGTGGAAGCGAAGTTTCAGGAAAATCGGTGGCAAAGCCAGAATGAGACGATAACATGCTCCCACACCACCTGTGGTCCCCGACCCCCGCCCCCTCCAGCCACCTGCCAGTGCTGGCAGTGGCTGCTCAAATCGAGGTCACTGCCAACAACTCCCCCACCCACGGGGGAAAGAGGGGAGCAGTTCTGCATTTTATTTTATTAACATTCCGGAGGCCTTTTAATAAAAATACCCTTGAGTGTTGAAAGGGGGCCAGTGGGAGACAAGACTCCCTGTCCAATGAGAAGCAGCTGCGAGCCCAGAGGGGGTGGGAGGATGCCCTTAATGTCACGAGGTCTGGCTCCCCCCACCACCCAGTGGGACAGCAAGAGTTTCTTGAGCAGCAGTGCCAGGAGGATTTGGAAGGGCAGTTCGCCCGACGGCTTCGCAGTGCCAGAGAGTAAAGAGATCTCATCCTAAACCACATGGAAACCTCCGCCGGGAGTCAGTTAGCTCCGAGACAGAGTTGGAGCCCTTTATTGGCAGCGCGTTATTCTTAGAAGTTGCAAGTGGGGGTGGACGTGTGCGCGCTTGTGTGCAGGGTGCACTCCGGGCTTCCACAGTGCACCCAGGGCGGCCCAGGCTGCACCCGCCTGCGTGCCCTCGGCAACATGATGGCCCGAAGGCCAGCCGAGCTCTGGGAAGGAAAGGCCAGGCCTCTCCACCCTGCTGGACAGAGACATTAAGATAGGAGAGGATATTTCCTTGGGCTGCTATGACAAATTAACACACAAGTTGGTGGCTCAAAACAATAGAAGTGTATTCCCTACAAGTTGTGGAGGTCAGAAGTGTGAAGCTGAGGTGTCAGCAGCACCGGGCTCCCTCTGAAGGCCTTAGGGGAACCTCCTTCCTTGCCGTTTCCAGCTTCTAGGGCCCCTGGAAATCCTTGCTTCCTAACTTGTAGCTGCATCCTCCAACCTTTCCCCTGCCTTCCCCTGGCCTTCCTCCTTGTGTGTGTCTCTGGATCTTTCCTTTTCTCGTAGGGATGCAGTCACTGAATTCAGTGCTCACGTTAACTCCAGGACGATCCCATCCTGACGTTCTTACATGTGCCCTCCGTCCAGATAAGGTCTCATCTTGAGATTCTGAGTGGATGTGGACTTTATGGGTGGCAGGGAAGCTCTGTTCAACTCATGACCAAGGAGGACGACTGCCCCAGGGGAGGCAGTTCAGACTCGTGGGTTGGGTCTCAGGAGCCCTTTCGTAGCTGCTCTAGGGCAGACGGTGTGCGGTGAGCCTGCCCATAACAGGTTCCCAGCAGAGTCTGGTATGGCTGGCCAACCACTGTGTCCCCTCGGGTTCAGGTGGCAGGGGCTAGAGGAGGCAGGGGCTGCCACTACTGTCCGAGTAGCTGTCAGATGCTCCGAGGATGAGGACGGAGACCAGGTTCCTTTGCTTTGCTGTTCCTCAGAGCTGAGCAAGGAGCTTTTCATACAAATGCATCTTCAGTGTTTGCTTGTTATGGAGGAGGAACTTGGAGCATGACTCCTACAGTGAGTACTTGTTCTGATTTTGGAGAGAGGACAGTCAGTTTCTGTGTCGGGAAGGAGTGAGTCAGACCATGGTCTGGATGGAAACCCAAGACGAGGAGCTGAAGACCGGGTGTTGGCTGCGAAGCGGGGGGCCTGGAGAGTCCCCTTTGCTGCTTACTAGGTTGTGTACTCAGCTCCGAGCCCCAGACTCCTTATCTGTGAAATGGGTTTCAGAGTGCTGCGAGGGTCACACGAGACAAAGTGTAAGCCTTCTGTGACTGCATGCCAAAGCAGCCATATAAGGAATTTTGACTACTTGAAGGCAGAATAAAATGAAAAGACAGTGTGATATAATGAGGATGCTATTCAATTAGATCATTGCTTGCTGGGCAACATTCCACCGGGTTAGCTCTCAGGCTAAAGACTTCGCCGAGTGAGGCACTGACATACATTGGCCTTTTAGAACAAACTGCCCTGTGAGAGATTTTTATTTCCCTTTTAGGAATGAACTAGGCATCTAGTTGGGGAAAGCAGCTATCTAATATATCTTCTTGTGACATCTTGAATTCGTCTGTATGATTTTCAAAGATACCACCGTCCTTTCGTTTTGAAGATTGTTTAAAATTCATTTTCCTAAATTCATGTAAAAAATGTTGCTCTGAGGATATCAACATTTTAGATTAAACATGTTCCAGTTCATTGAATTGAGGTGAGCAAACTGAAGCTGGCAAAGTTTCGGTACCTTTTCAAGGTCCTAGTAAGTAGTGAAGCTGGGATTCGAACCCCGGGGCCGTTTGTCCCTGTGCTGGCTGCACTTTGCGTCTGGCCCATCCAGGCTCTGGGCCTGTCTCCTTGCGTGAGCACCTCTACCCGGGCCTGTGGATCCCAGGAGTTGTTGGGTGCTCTCTGTCCTCCCTTTGAGCCCTTTTGCTGCTCAGAGAGGGCCATAACCAGCCCATGTCTATGGACATCAGCTTCCTGTTATTTTCCCATCACTCGTGGGGGTTGGCTTCCCTGGTGGCTCAGACGGTAAAGAATCTGCCTGCAATGTGGGCTTCTGGGGTCCATCCTGCTGTGGGACCGCTGGGTCCCCAGTGCCTTCTACAAGGTGTCCCCTCAAAGCGGGCACCTCCTCTACCCTGAGGGTGGGCAGGGGCAGCTCCATCTGTAGTTACGGATCAGCCTCAGAAGGGCTGGCCAACCTCAGGAGGTGTTAGGCATGCGATGGCTTCCTGAGCAAGGGGCTGGTTTTCCCAGGCTCGCCGCAGTTGTCCCGAGGCTTCTCTGGAATGCAGAGCCTGTGGTCCTGGAAGGCTGACTTGAGTAGCAACCTCGGAGTCGACTCAGCTGCTTTCTGGGAGAGGGTGTGCTGGTGGGACAGAGGAGGCTTCGTCTGGGCTCTGGACAGAAGCCGGTTCAGCTGCAGCTCCTCTAGTCACAAGCTGCGTCATCCTGGGCACCTAAGGTTTTTAGAGCCTGGTTGTTTCTCTGAGTTTGACAAGCAATACATAGGAAACATAATTCTTTTAATGTGAAAACACAGATTTAAAAAATACGAATCAGCGGTAATCCTACTTCTGTCAAATTTTATTATACATCTTCCAAGATTAATTTTTCTTATATATATGTGTGTGTGTGTATATATATATAATTATTTTGGTTAAAATAGTGGAAGCATTTCAGGCCTGCTGCTTTTTTACCCTAATTTTATTTTAAAGGGGCTTCCCTGGTGGCCCAGGCGGTAAAGAATCCACAGTGCAGGAGACCTGGGTTCAGTCCCTGGGTTGGGAAGCCCCTGGAAATGGGACCATCTATGCACTCCAGTATTCTTGCCTGGAGAATTCCATGGACAGAGGAGCCTGGCGGGCTACAGTCCATAGGGTTGTAAAGAGTTGGACATGATAGAGACATGGGAAAATGCTAATGATGTATTGTCCTCTGAAAGAGCCCTGGGGGATTCCATTATAAGGTCCACTCAGTACTTTTTTTTAAAGAGGATTTAAAAATTTGTTTATTTATTTGGCTGCCCCTAGTCTTGGTTCCCTGACCAGGGATCCAGGGCTCCGAGCTGAATTCACAACCAGGGATCCAGTCCAGGCCCCCTGCATTGGGAGCGCGGAGTCTTAGCCCTGGACCACCAGGGAAATCCCTCCACCCAGTATTTAACCTACCCCTGTGGATTGGGAAACTGGATATAACCTCACTTCCAACTAAGCCTCGACTTCTGCATCTTTAAAATGGGACCACAGTGCCCATCTTGCAAGGCAGCGGTGGGTGTGGAGCACGTGATTTATTCCTGGAAATGCTCGCTTCTTTCTTTTGCCCTTTCTGGCCACAGGTTCCTTTCATGTAGGATATCTATCTAGCCCAGCCAGACAGATGTCCCCCAAATAAATCCTTCCCATTTCCCCATTCCAGGATCTCACTGTCAGGCACTCAGGGCCAGTTGCTCGCATCACCCTCCCCAGGGGCCGAAGCCACGGTGGATGCTGTGCAGCTGGGCTGTTCCCTCCTGCCTGGGCAGTGCGTTTCCTGCCCTGAGAGGCATCAGGGAAAAGGGAGATGGGCTGGGGTTAGTGTTTGCACCAGGTGTCAGGCTGGGTATGCGGCATCTCTGCCGAAGCTGAGGGGCCTTCTGACAGGACACAGATTGCGCGATCGCTCCCATCCTCTGCCCTCCTTGGGCTGGTCTTTCTGCCCACCACCCCCCACCCCCCAGACCTGAATCAAGAGGCGGGTGTGAGGTTTTATTCACAGTGCACTCAAGTGCCGGCCACTCGAGGTGTGATGGACTGAAGCCTAGAGTTTCCTCCTTGTCTGAACCCAACTAAATAGAACTTCCTGCTTCTCTTCCTTGGTCGAGATATGTAAACTAGGTGGGTTTCTGTCTGCCAGATGATCCACCTGTCACCCAGATCTATGAGAATAAGCACAGCCTTCTAAGATGTTTAATTTTGACTCTTCAGTTGTTATTAGAGCAGATTGAGGGTGGATTTTTCGTTTTGTTTTGTTTTGCTTCAATGGGAGTGTAAAAATCAAAACAGTAAGAGCCGGTATATATTGTGGGCTTATCATGTGCGTTCTGCAAGCTTTATGTGGATTACACATTCAGTCCCATAAGGTGGGTGGTAGGTTGGTCCCCATTTCATAGATGTGGAAACTGAGGCGCACAGCTGATGAGAGAGAGGGGTAGCATTTGACCTCAGGCTGTGACTCTGGAACACTCTTTGTCACCCCAGTGGCAGCGCTTGTGACAAGGTCAAGAATTTATGGAACAATCCACCACTCTGTTGTCTGTAGCCCTGCTGCTGGTGTTGGGTTCAGAAAAGGACAGTTACGTGTTATGCTGCTGCTAAGTCGCTTCAGTCGTGTCCGACTCTGTGCGACCCCATAGACAGCGTGTTATGAGCCTCAGACACTTCTCTGTGTTGAGAACAAGATAGGAAAGTTGTGAAATCAGGGGGCAGGGGTCCTGCAGTCCCTGGGAACCCTGAAATGGGAGAGGAGCAAGAGAGCTCCAGCCCTGCTGATGGGGAGCTCAGAGCTGGACCGGCTCCTCCTGGGGGAAGGGCAGTGCTGGAAAGGAATGTGAGCTGGGTAAGAAGTCTGAGTGCTGGAAAGCCCCACGCATGACTCTATGTCAGAATTGGGGTGCCAAGCCAGAGCCCACACACGCAGCAGGTATTTGCTGGGGACTTAGATAAGGAGAATTACAGTTTAGTAAGCTCTTAACAGGGTGGCTCAGTGGTAAAGAATCTGCCTGCAGTGCAGGAGACTCAGGTTCAATCCCTGGTCTGGGAAGATCCCCTGGGGAAGGAAATGGCAGCCCACTCTAGTATTCTTGCCCGGGAACTCCCATGTACAGAGGAGCCTGGCAGGCTACAATCCATGGATCACAGAGTCAGACATGACTTAGCGACTAAACAGCAAACTCTCACTGAAGGTATGAAGTTGTGGGGCCTTGCTTATAGCTCCCAGTGTCTGTCTGGGAGTTTTCCAATAAAAAATGCCAGCAAAAAGCACATGCCAGTACATATATGCAATGCTTCATACGGAGCTTTAACCAGCCTGGGGATTAGCTACAGAAAATTGTGTCTGTCATGGGGTTCCTGTCATTCGGCTTCCTGCCTGGGTTTGTTCTATCCACAGTGAGAGTCATTCATTCAATAAATGTGTAATGAACTTAATATTATCCTTCATAACATCAAAATGAAGAAGGTAAACTTCCACAAACATCTCTTTATTACCCTGTAATTTTTTTAAAAATTATGGAACTTAATAAACATACGTCTGAGTTCTCCACTCTAGGGGATTATTTACACAAATTCCTTCTTCTTCAGTGGGAGGAGCAGGCAGAGTTGGGCATGAGGGTACATATTTGAACACACCCATGGACACACCTATTTGTGTAAGTAAGCCTGGAACCTGTCAGGGCAGCAGGCAGTGCTGAGGGAAGTGGAAATGGGACTTACTCTCTCAGCATCATCCATGTTGTTAGGGTGAAGTAACCTAGGGAGGCTCTCACAGGACCAGGGGTGGCTGGTGCTTCTGGAAGGATTTCTTTGCACAAGGCGACCATGGTGCTGACCCAGATGGACTGCTTGCCCTGTAGGCTCCTACAGTCTTAAAACACCCACTGGGCAGTGGCGATGAAGGGAGTGGTTTGGAGACCTGAGCTTCTACTTCTGCTGGAACTGCCTCTTGGGGTGTACTGGATGAATGTTGCTTTTCCCCTTTGCTGAAGCTGGTCCCGTCTTTGCCGCCTGTAACCTCACACAGAATGCACATTTGATGGGAAGTTACAAGTGGAGGCTGGTCCCCTACACGTGGAGGGAAGCAGATGTGTGCAACTGTTGCTCTGAAACCGCGCTTGGGAGAGTCACTCAGCCCCGCTGGACACAGACAGCGTTTGTCAGGTTACCAGGCAACCGTCAGCAACAAATACTTGTGAGCCTGGGAGGAAGGGGTGGAAAAAACAGACTTCTAAATATTCTCATCACTTTTCATAATAAGAGCCCATACCCAAGTGCTCTCATGTTCTGGGCTGTGTCAGTTAGCCCAAGTCTTATGTCACCTTCTGTTCTGACCAGGGGCTCTGGGGTCTGATCCCCAAGTACGTGCTTGTGATTGGGGATGATTTATAGTCTCTGAGCCTCAGTTTGCCCATCGCTAAAATGGGAGTAATAACAGTTCCACTTCTTCAGAGGATTCAAGGACTTGAGGGTGGTCAAGTTCTTAGTACACAGCCTGACACCTAATAGTCAGCAAATACTATCTAGTGTTATTTTCCTATACTGTGTGTTTTCTCAGCAAGCCCCTCCCAGGCTATACTCATGCAAGGAAACTTTGCTTTGGAGACTTACAGAAAGATCTTCAGACGCACATGCCACTGACACCATCCTGGGGTCTGTGCTGAAGTCACGTTACAAAGGGGCTGTCAGTTCACCTGCCAGGCATGCACCTTCTCCCAGTCTGCCCACCCACCTGGATCACTGGCCTTCAACATCTTGGTCGGGGGCTTTCCTTACAGGTTCTCCTGTTAGCAGACATCTCCAGCGTGGAGTTGGGTTCCTAAACAGCTGGCCTGCAGGCTCTGCCTTCCTTCACACATCCCACCCTCCCCTCTTTCTGCCTCGGTCCCTTTCAAGCCTTCTATCCTTGCAGAGGTTTCAAATTGTCCAGGTAGCCAGATCGAATCCATCTTTCCTGTTAGTTTCTAGAGAAGCAAGACCCAGCCTGGTTCTTTCCAGAAACTGTTTCTTTCTCCTTTGGTCAGCTCCTTTTATCATCTCCATATCCCTGTCCCCGTGTCGCCTTTCCCTAAAAAGCCCTCTCGGTGTCCAGCTGGTTTTCCTCACCAAGGCAGCAGCTACTGAAGGGCTCTGACTGCTTCAGCTGAGTTCAGTGGCCTGTGCAGTATCTCTGTCTTTCTGTTCAGAGTGGGGTTTAGCAGGTCATGGCAGCTGCCATCCAGCCATCAAACGTTCCCACCATCTTCCCTTTAAGCATGCCAAAATTCTTCAAATTCCTTATGTTCTGGATGGACCTCGAGGGCATCATGCTAAGTGAAATAAGTCAGAGAAAGACAAATACTGAATGATCTCACTTATATGTGGAATCCACAAAAGCTGAACTCAAAAGCACAGAGTAGCTTGATGGTTACCAGGGGGCTGGGGTGGGGAACCAGGTAGATGCGGGTCATCGGGTACCAATTTCTAGCAGTGAGATGAGTAAATCTGGGGGACCTAATGTAGAGCGTGCTGACTAGAGTTAACAGTACTGTAATGTATAATGACAGTTGCTGAGAGATCTTAAATCTGCTGACGACAAAATGGTCATTATGTGGGTGAAGGATGTATCAACTAACCTTATAGTGGTAAATGTTTTGTGATATATACATGTGTGTGTGTGTGTGTGTGTATCAAATCATCGCATTATACACCTTAAATTTACACAACGTTCTACGTCAGTTATATCTCAGTCAAGCTGGGGGGAAAAGATTCATGTTTTTTTTTTTTTTTAAAACAGTTTTATTGAAGTATTAGTCACATACTATCTAATTCACCTGTTTAAGGCATATCAGTCATGCCTTTGAGCCTATGTACAGAGTTGTACATCCATCACCATGATCAACTTTAGAACATTTTCACTACCCACCATCCCCCGCAAATACCTGATTTTTTAACTAGCACCCCTAAGTGCCTCCATCCCACCTAGTCACCCCTTAGGAGATGACTCATCTATTTCTATCTCTATAGATTTGCCTATTCTGGACATTTTATATAAATAGATCCCATCGTGAAATATGTGGCCTTTGAATCTGGCTTCTTTCACTTAGCAGAACTCACTTGAATGCATCCATGTTGTAGCGTGTGACAGCGCTTCACTCCTTTTCATGGATGGATGACACTCTATCTTATGGCTGCTGCTGCTGCTGCTAAGTCGCTTCAGTTGAGTCCGTCTCTGCGATCCCATAGACGGCAGCCCACCAGGCTGCCCCGTCCCTGGGATTCTCCAGGCAAGAACACTGGAGTGGGTTGCCATTTCCTTCTCCAATGCATGAAAGTGAAAAGTGAAAGTGAAGTCGCTCAGTCGTGTCCGACTCTTAGCGACCCCATGGACTGCAGCCCACCAGGCTCCTCCGTCCATGGGATTTTCCAGGCAAGAGTACTGGAGTGGGGTGCCACTGCCTTCTCTGATCTTATGACTAGCCACTATTTTATTTCTCAGTTAACCATCATGTGGATTGTTCCTTACTCCTTGAGTTCTTTTTTTGTTTAATTAAAAACACTTTTTTGGCTGTGCTGGGGCTTTGCTGCTGCACACAGGCTTCCTCTAGTTGCGGTGGGTGGGGGCTACTCTAGTTGCGGTGAGCAGGCCTCTCACTGTGGTGGCTTCCCTCATGGTGGTACACAGGCCCTAGAGGGAGGGCTCGGTGGTTGCTGCTCGTGGGCTCTAGACACACAGGCGCAGTAATTGTGGCCCATGGGCTTTGTTGCCCCACAACGTGTGGGATCTTCCCAGACTAGGGATCGAGCCTGTGTCTCCTGCATTAACAGGCGGATTCTTAACCACTGGACCACCAAGGAAGTCCCCTTACGTTCTTTTTAACACATCAAGGCCCAGCTCTCTCTCTGAGTTTGCCTTTCAATTTCCAACTACGTTTATTATTTTTGTCACAGCCCCCCGTGACTTCTTGGTTTACTTGTGAGTGTAATCCCCTTTCAGACATTATGTTCTGAATACCCATATAAAATTAAAGGTTGGTTCTGTTAAAGAATTTATAAGACCTGCCAGAAGAAAGGATTCAGCCCATACAGTTTCTCTTTTCTTCTATGTAATTATCTAGGCTCTAATGATTCACTGAATTTAGATGAGTGTTCAACCTGGCCGAGAATAAAAGGAAGTTTTGCCCCAGGGAGAAAAATATTATGAGTGAGAAGCAAAAATACCTTAGAATTCTAGCAGAGGAACACACCAGGCAAGATGCTTTCTTTCCATATCTATAGGTCAGGTGGCACTAATGACACCCTTATTTAACCCTTTCCTGGTTGGGAACGGATTTCTCCTGGGTGAGTTGTATACCCAGGCCTGGTGTGTCACCTGCAGAGATGCTGCCCATTAGGCCCAGGGGCTTTAGGCTTATCAGATCTCTCTGAAGTTTCTGAAGGTGGTTTTCAGCTGTGCTAGTGTTAAGTGTGAGAAAGAGGTCAGATGGAATCAAAGGGAGCAGGCCAGGGTCCCAGGCACTGGAACTGCCCAGCTTTGAATCTCATGTACTCAGGTCTGAACCTCCTGTATGCTGGTGCTGAGCCAAGTTTCACCAGGATTTGCGTTATTGGGATTTCTGGTGCTGCTTGGGGACCTTATGTGTCCCTCCGTTAGAAGTCTGCCCTGAGGAATTCCTCCTTAAAAATCTCAGTGGCTTGGTAATTATACCCATCCTTCTTACTGCTGGATAAATTCACTTCTGGGATTTGAGGATCCATCTAAGGAGGACAAAGGCAAGTTAGCAGGCTGTAATGTAACAAGAGGGGAGGCAAAAACATATTTGTACACCAAATAGATCACAAGAGAAACATCAGAATTTAATTAAATTTCCTCTCATATATTTGAAAGTTGCTAAGAGGATAGATCTTAAAAGTTCTCATCACATACAAAAAAATCTGTTGATTGATATGAACCAGACTTACTGTGGTGGTTGTTTGGCAATATATACAAATATTGACTCATTATGCTGTACACCTGAAACTAATGTTATATGACAATTTTATCTCATTAAAAAAAACTTTATATGAAATAATTTTAAACTGGCTCTTTCATTCTTTCCCTGAAACTTGGTGTGGAAATGGGAATAAGATTAGGTTTTAGCATTAGTAATCTTGTGGCTCCTTGCTTCCCATCTCTGAGCTCATGTCATAAGGAGGATATCTTCCAGCCTGCAAGTGGGTTCGTGTGAGATCATGTGGGATCACTTGTGCATAATACCCAGGACAGAGTAGGTGCTTAGTAGGAGCTACTTTTGGGTTTTCTTTTTCTTCTCACAGTTACCTACTTCACACATGGTGGGGTATGTGTGTCTGTCACTTCCTCCATTCACCCCCTCTCCCCCTCCTCTACTGTGTCCACAAGTCCATTCTCTGTGTCGGCATCTCCATTCTGTCCCTGCAAATAGGTTCATCAATACCATTTTCTAGATTCCATATATATGCATTAATATAGTAATTTTTCTCTTTCTGACTTACTTTACTCAGTATAACAGGCTTTAGATTCATCCATCTCATTAGAACTGACTCAAATTCGTTCTTTTTCATGGCTGAGTAATATTTCTCTCTCTCTCTCTCTCTCTCTCTCTGTATTCTTTATCCATTCATCTGTCAATAGACATCTAGGTTGCTTCCATGTCCTAGCTATTGTAAATAGTGCTGCTATGAACATTGGGGTACATGTGTCTTTTAGAATTGTGGTTTTCACAGGTATATGCCCAGTAGTGGGGTTGCTGGGTCATATGGTAGTTTTATTCCTAGTTCCTATCAGTCACTAAGTCATGCCCAACTCTTTGCTATCCCATGGACTGCAGTATGCCAGGCTTCCCTGTCCTTCACTATCTCCTGGAGTTTGCTGAAACTCAAGTCCATTGAGTCGGTGATGCTATCTAACCATTGCATCCTCTGCTGCCCCCTTCTCCTTTTGCCTTCAGTCTTTCCCAGCATCAGGGCCTTTTCCAGTGAGACAACTCTTCACATCAGGTGGCCAAAGAAGAGTCAACCCTGAATATTCATCAGCAAGCTGAAGCTCCAATGCTTTGGCCACTGATCTCCATAGTGGCTGTTATCAATTTACATTTCTACCAACTGTGCAAGAGGAGCTACCTTTAAAGCTTTTCTCCCCAACATGATTTTTTTTCACCCCAACATGATTTTTTTTCACCCTCCTTCATACCCAGCTTGTAGGAGGAACAGTTTATAAGGAAGTCCTTTTCCCATAGGATGGCGCTGCCACTTCTCTGTGCTCGATGGAGACCATCCTTGTTTTTCTTGAGTATCTCCGCCAGCAAGCATCTGGTGTTTGCTAATGTTCCAATCTAATAAACCTCAAGAACAGTACAGCCTTTAAAACGAAGTCCATTCTCCCAAAGTGGGGCTACGGGTGGGGGGGCCGGAATTTGCAGAGATTATTGGTTTTCATTTACATCCTAATGTTTAAGGATGAGAGCCATAAACTGAAGAGCCAGAATTAGATAACATTAACTTAAAATACTGTGTGAATGTCCTAAACATCCAAGTAGACACTTTGTTTTTTTCCTCCAGCGGCTTTCTTGGCAGCAAATTAAAAAGGAAAAAAAAAAAACTACATGATTTAAGAAAACATTGTGGTGTTTGGTGATAATAACTTACGTTTCTATAATGCTTTCCAGCTTATAGAAGGCTTTCCCATTATTATTTCTTTGAATTCTCACAAGCCCCAGAGGTCAGTAAAACAATACTGTATTATGGTTGGGGAAATGCTGCCTCCACCACTTACCTACCATGTGGCTATGTGGGGTATTTAAAGGCTCTAAGCTTATTTCCCTAAGTTTTAAAATGGGAGTTGAATAGTCCCTTCCTCTTAGCATTGCGGTACAAATTCTATGAGCCAATGCAGAAGCAATGCCAGTGACATAGTAAGTGCTTAACAAATGGCAAGAGTTTTATATTCTTAGGTATAATAATCACTTCACAGACGAGGAAACTCAAAATGACCATCAATTCGCTAAAGGTCACACCATTTGTAATTAGCAGACCCTGGAATGTGGCTCCGGAGAAGGCAATGGCACCCCACTCCAGTGCTCTTGCCTGGAAAATCCCATGGACAGAGGAGCCTGGTGGGCTGCCGTCTATGGGGTTGCACAGAGTTGGACACGACTGAAGCGACTTAACAGCAGCAGGAATGCAGCTCAGATTCTTCCACTCTTACCCTCTGTCTCGTGCGCACTACGCCTTAGCTGAGATGTGTCATCAAGGCTGTTTTGATGCTCCCGCCTGCAAAATAACCCCAAGAATGACCCTCTTAGCCGGTTTCTCTGATGCACTCATCTTTTCCATGTCTGCTTTTGTGTTTGCAGAATATCATCAAGAAGGTGATCGGGCAGAAGTTTGTATACAAATTTGTCTCTTTCCCGGAGATACTGAAAATGGACCCTCACGCGGTGGAGATCAGCCGGGAGAGCCTCTTGCTGCAGGACAGCGAGTGCAAGGTGCCCCCGGAGGGCCGTGAGGCGCACAGACACGGCCTGTCTGCCCTCAAGAGCGCCAGCCGCAATGAGTACATCCACTCGGGCCTGTACTCGTCCTTCACCATCAACTCCCTGCAGAACCCGCCCGAGCCCCTCAAGGCCATCAAGACAGAGAAGCTGGAGGAGCAGCTGGAAGACAGCCCCCCCGCGGAAGAAGTCAGGACTGTCATCAGGTTTGTGACCAACAAAACCGATAAGCACGTCAGCCGGCCCGTGGTGTCCCTGCCCTCCACGTCGGAGGCCTTCCTGGCCTCGTCCGTGTCCGCCAAGATCTCCTCCTTAATGTTGCCGAACGCCGCCAGCATCTCGTCCGCCTCGCCCTCCTCGTCTCGGTCCCCATCGCTGTCCCCCAACTCGCCCCTCCCTTCCGAACACAGGAGCCTCTTCCTGGAGGCTGCCTGCCATGACTCGGATTCCCTGGAGCCCTTGAACCTGTCGTCGGGCTCCAAGACCAGGTCTCCATCACTCCCCCCAAAGGCCAAAAAGCCCAAAGGCTTGGAAATCTCTGCGCCCCCACTGGTGCTTTCCGGCACCGACATCGGCTCCATCGCCCTCAACAGCCCGGCCCTCCCCTCGGGATCCCTCACCCCAGCCTTCTTCACTGCCCAGGTAAGAGCCGTAGAGTCCAGTCGTCCCGGCTGCACACAGACTCACTGGCTTAGGGAAAAGTGGGGGAGAGAGGCAACTTCTGTCTTCCCCTCAGAGGGTAATCCTTGGGCCCCTGCAGCAAGGTCACTGTGCACTGTACAGGGAAATCACACCCAGACAGAGGTGTACATAAGAGAAATTGGCTGTGGTGGGACACTTGATCGGGTTCTTTTAGGGGCCTAGAGTGATGTAAGGTGGAATATGCACACGGGCCATCAAAGCAGGTCCAAACAGTGATTTCTGAGGGCAAGTTGAGCACTGACAGTGTTGGTCCCTCAGTCCTGTCCAACTCTTTGTGACCCCATGGACTGTAGCCCACCAGGCTCCTCTGTCCATGGAATTCTCCAGGCAAGAAGACTGGAGTGGGTAGCCATTCCCTTCTCCAGGGGATCTTCTTGGCCCAGGGATTGAATGTGGGTCTCTTACATTGAAAGTAGATTCTTCACCCTCTGAGCCATTACGCTTTTAAGTTGCTGAGCAGGCCAGTGACATTTCAGAAGGCACTTGGGTTTTATGAAAATTTTATGGCAGAATCCTCTTTGGAGGGCACTCATTTGTTTTCTGTTAATAAGAAAGTACATGCTAACCAATATGGGCATTGCAGTTATCAGTGGGGAGCTGGGCTGTCCTGTAGTCCCTAAAAAGCAATGCAGAGGCCACACCAAATGATGAGAAAGAGATGCTTTAGTAAAAACAGTGCTGTTCTGAGACAGCCCAGGTCCCTGGCACAGGGGAGGGAAGAGCAAACTCGGGGAGCAACAAAAGTCTTCAGTGTCATTAGCTCCACCACGAAGGCAGCCTCTTCCTCTAAATACACTATTCAGATGCTCACTCTCGTCCAGCTGGCAAAGGCAGGGCAGGTACTGGTAAACCTATTTCTGCTTCCCCTGGAAAACTGGATGCATTTCAGTGGCAGAGGTTAAGTTCATTGGCTTCAGGGTCACAGACGTGGATTCAGTTCCTGGCGGCACTGCTGGGTAGAAATGTGATTGTGGGTACTTGCTCTCTGAGCCTGTTTCCACATCCGTGAGACGGATTGTGTGAGGATTAAATGGGATAATGGCTGTGGGAAGAGAGGTGGCTACAATTGGCGGGTTTCAGAATCATGTGACTTGGTGGCGCCAGGGTGGGGACGTGCTTGAAGCGGGTAGGAGCTCTCTGTCCCCGTTGCTGTGGGGTCCTCACTGTCACCACCATTAGTGGCAGCACAGTTGAGCGTCTCATGTGTCAGGCACTGTTGTAAACACCATCCACGCAGCATCTCAGTTATTTATCATTACAGGCCTGTGAAGGAGATAACTGTCAATGTCCAATTTTTCCAGCAGAGGTAAAGGAGGCAGAGGTCCAGTAACTCACCCAAGGTCACCCAGCTAATAGGACTTAGAGGTGAAAACTTGCTCCAGAATCCACGCCCTTTAAGTAAAATGCTCTCTGCACACGTGCCAGGAAAATGCCTAGCCTTCCCTGATCATGAGATGTCCATGGAGTCTGCGGGCAGCTGAAAGCAGCTCTTGGTCCTTCTCCTCTCTGTAGCTTCTCTGGAGTGGCTGTCAGCGTGGCTTGTGAGCCTGTGGTGCCGAGCATGCTGCCACGGAGGGGCTGGCCGAGGGCTTGGTGACAGGTCAGCATGAGCACATGTGCTCTAAATGGGGCATTTCCTCAGTCAGCACCACTGGCTGGGGACTAACGACCACTAAGTAAATGGCTCAGAAACAGCGGCCTCTGACGTGGCTCAGAGAAATGACCCGAGAAGCTGAGCTCTGAGTGGACAATCTGAGAATCTCCTGCCTGGCCTCTCCCCTGTGTTTCCAGCTGTGAGGTGGAGAGAGATCTAGAGCCAGGCCCAGGCCAGCTCTGATTTCAGTCTGTGCTTGCTTGGGGAGTTTGTTATCACCATCTCTGCACACATGCCAGCCCTGTAGCTGTGTCGGAGGAGAGTGGCTCAGGCTGGCCCTGTGGTTTTGGACCAGGACATGGGGAATGAAGGGGGGCTCCATGCACTGTGGCTGAGGACGTGTGTAGCTGGGCGTGGGTGTGGGTGACACCTTAGCGCTTTGTCACAGATACTCCACTTTCCCCTCTGGGGTGTGCTGTGTGCAGCGTTTACACCTGTGGGCACCTCCAGTCAGTCAGTCTTCATGGCTAGCTTTACGAGAGATAAAAGTGTGCTGTAATTACTTGATACCCTGAAAATGAAGTTCCCAAGAACTTGTATTTATTCCAAAAAAGATTTACATTTTATTTAGTCATGTATTCCACGAATAATCCCATCAGTTTCAGCAAGAAGCAGGAAGATGGGGTGGGATTAAGCACGTCTTGGCATGCTTAGGGTCAGGTGGTTACAGTTCTCTCCCAGGACCTTATTAAACCACAGACCTCCTGTAGGCCCAAATTGAGATTCGAAATTTCAACCTACATGATGGGCATGAAAAAATCATCCACAGCCTGCCAGTCCCCCAGCATCACAGCCTCCACTCCTGAGAACACTTATGGTACAGCCCCTGGGACCTGTATTATGAGCCTTTGAGAAACCACAATTACTAATGTAGACAGACATGATGATCCACAGCCTCCCCAGCATGATCCACAGCCTCCCCAGCATCACAGCCTCCACTCCTGAGAACACTTATGGTACAGCCCCTGGGACCTGTATTATGAGCCTTTGAGAAACCACAATTACTAATGTAGACAGACATGATGATCACCCAGAGGCGCCCCCAGCATGGACTATGTGGAACTGAAAAAAATGAGAATACAAAAGCCAGCTGGGTGCCAAAGAGTACGGCAGTTGGAGCTTGGCCACCGAGGTCATATTGATCTGTTGCTAGAAAAGCCAGAATGTCTCTCGGATGGCATGAGTTACCAGAAACTGAGATGGGAGGTGGGGGAGGAGCTGGGATGTGAGACCCTCCTAGCTCCCAGCCAGATATCATGGAAACCTGAATGGTGCCAACTGGAACTTCTGATTTTCCGCCTCATCTGTACCTGGGTGTCATCTGGCCCTCCTTTCATTTGCCTCTCCTGTCTAGTCTCTCCCTCCCCCTCTCACCAATGTAGTTAGTTCAGATGAGTGGCTCATCACTTGTCCCTTTCTTTATGCTAAGACCTCTGTTCATCTCCCATGTGATGTCTAAGATGTTGAACTCAGATATGTGCAGGCACCAGGGCATGAACTCATACCATCAGAGTCTGAGCATGCATGCCCCGGGCTGTTTTATTAGCAGCGGCTGTGGATTACCACTAATTGAGTAGAGACAGCTTGATGAGGACTGAAATGCTAAAAGCTCCTTTCTGTATGTACTGATGGATATACAACCTTGAACCCAAATCACAAAGTGGGAATTGGGAGTAAGATGGATGTGTGTGGTGAGTGTAGACTGTGTCCTGGCTCGGCTTTGGGTGGTTTCTCAATTTACTGTCTCTTTTGCCATGATCACAAAAGGAAAAATGTTTTTTCCTTCCCACTACTTCATCCCACTCTGTAACACTGCCCTAGCCCAGCCTGTAGCTTCCTCCATCCTGGTCTTGCAGGAGAAGGATGTCCTTTAGAAACTTGGCAGTGGAGGATGTTACTGAAAGACTTTTGCGTGACTTGACTCTCCAGCTGGAAGTTCCTGCTTTTCCCCCAGCTCTGGGTGCCTAGGATGAACCAACCGTGATAGCTTCTCCCTCTCTTTCCACCCTGGAACACGTTTTTTTCTGTAGATCCTTCACAGATTGCTGACTCCTCCCCTCTTTTGACTTTTTCATCTCTTACCATAGCTACACTGTACCAGTAGGGTAGCCTCTTCATCCTCTTTTCCTTCATTTCAGCATATTCAGCGCTACAGAAACTTCTGTTTGTGACTCTACTTCTTTTTGAAAGTTGCTGAATACATGTTTTTATTTGAATTCATACAACTCGAGGAGTTTCCAGGGGTTCACTGTCACCTTTTGAGGATTTTTTTCTTTTTAACCACAAAATGGCAGTGTCATGGACTTCCTTGGCATCCATGGGAGATTAAGGTTAGAGATGTTTGTTGCTACAACTTGCCCAACCATTAGCTAGGCTCCTGGAGATAGAGAAGTGAGCAAGAAACAGTTCCTGCTCCCATAAACTTACAGGCTGACTGGCCAATAGGTAACGAAAGAGAACAATTAGTAACTTAGGGTGGTGTGAAATTATAGAGGGCCCAGAGAACTTGTTGAGGAATTCAGAGGCCAGAAGTCCCATGAGTATGAGTTTCATGGGAGGAAGGAATTTGTTTTTATGGGAAAGTAGGAGCTGCTGAAGGTGTAAGTCAGGGAAACAAAGATTCTTATTAGAATCTATTGACCAGTAATAATTGAGCATTGTTTGCACATCATAGGAAGGGCAAGTGCCTACTTTCATGACCTTCTGTTGTTGGATATAGCTATGACAAGGTGTACACATGCATGACAGCACAGTGCAGAGAAGGACCTTAGGAACAGGAGGAAGAACACGTAGTTCAATTCAGTGAACACGAACTGAGCACCTGTCCTGTGTCATGGGCTTAGCTTGGAGCTGGGGATGCAAACATGAATTAGGCAGCCCTTGTGAACTGGGAGGAAGCTTGTAACTTACTTTTAGGTTGGTTAAATATAGTATCCTGGACACAGTACATACACATGTATGTACATACACAGTACATACACATGTAAAAGGAATACTAAGGAAGAGGGTATTCACTTTGCTGGGGGTGGGGATGTTGCAAAGGCTTTGTGGTCATAAAAATGTGCAACAGCTTTGTGCATTAGGGCAGTAGTTCAGTAAGGGGGGGATACATTCCAAAGGTAAAGGAGGTGGTGGGAGGAGGAGCCTGAGTGACATGGTGAGAACTGTGTTTTAGAAACCATTCTGAAGACATGGGCAAGGGAGGGGTGAGGCTGGAAGCAGTTAGATGACTGTAAAATTCCAGGTGAAAAGACAGTGAGGACCTGTGGCTGTGACAGTGGCATGAGGCCAAAGGAGATGGATCTGACAGACACACGTGATGGGTGTGGAGGTTTTAGGGGTGAGCAGAGGTGAGTATGGATTTCATGGGAAGAAAGAAACTCATGGGGAACGGTTCCAAGTCCAGTCTGGGCCATGTGGAGTTTGAGGACATTTGGGAAGAAACACCCAGCTGCAGTTGGAGCTAAGGAGAGTCTGAGGTGGTTACAGGATGGTTAAAAACCATAGAAATAGATGAGATCCTTTGTGGAGTGGCACTAGCCCAGGGGACCATGGGCTGAGGGGTCATGGAGGTTTTAGAATGATTGCTGAAGAACTACTAAATTGGAATTGTGTGGTAGTCAGGACCCCTGGAGCAGAGTAGGGGCAGGGATTCACATTCTAGGTTGCTATGGGTCTACCTAGAATTTTGGCCAAGGGAAGTTGAATTTTTTTTTTTTTTTGGCTGCATGGCATGCAGGATCTTAGTTCCCCGACCAGGGATTGAACTTTACCCCCTTTAGTGGAAGTGCAGTCATAACCAATGGACCGCCAGGGAAGTCCTAGGTTGAACTGTTCTCCTCCCTAAAATTGTGAACGGTGTCTTAAGGTGATTGATTCGGTGGTGGTGCTCAGAATAGACTGGAAGGGAGACACAGAGACAGCTGGACTGGTTTAGGTGGCAGTTGCCAAATGGCATCTAAGTTGACGGGGCTTGGATGCTGCAAGACTGGAAATGTGGGGATAAACAGGAGAGTCAGTTCAAGGAAGGATCTCCAGGCCGTGCCCAGAGGTTGTGGCGAGGAGACGGGGGAAGGCATCTGCATCTCCGTGCCTGGGATGCTGGGTTGTAGATGGGCTGAGTACAAGGGCAATGTCTTATTGTTTCTCTGGCACCTGATACATACTATATACTCCATCAGTATTTGCTGAGTGGGTAGATATATGGTGGTACTGTTGATAGAAACGGAGTCATAAACACTGGACTGGGCAAGGTGGTGAGTTCGTGCCATCTGGCTGAGGGGAAAACAGAAGTCTCTTTCCAGGAGGTGGAATCTTGGTGCTCAGAGGGCACTTGGAAGGGGCCTGTCTGGACATTAGCTCACTCAGTTTAGCTCCGATGTGTGGGCTTTCTAGAAGACTCAGTATTCAATGAAGAACCGAGTGGGGAAGATGACATGAGGTCAAACAGGAGGGTGTTTCCCTTTGAAAATGAACACCCGTGGCCCTTGGGTCCAGGAGCATCTCCTTTCCTGCAGATGACAGGGTCAGGAAGTTCCTGTCTGCCACTCAGAAGACCCCATTTGCTAAGACATTCTTTAGGGAAGGAAGAGGAAGCACGCATTTTGCTGGTAGCTTCTTTCTTTAGCCTCTGTCTAGGGCTCAAGGAGCTTCTAGAGACAGGCTCTGAAAGCTCCCACGGTGAGAGAGAACTCACGCCAGGCTTTATAGAAATTTTCCCTAAAAGAGTAACCAAAAATTTCCCCTACGGCCATAGAATCTTCAGCCAGAACAGGGATGGGAGGGAGAGGAGTGAATGAAGTCATTTTACGGTATTTATTTGCATATATTATAGAAGACATTTCAAATATATTAAATAGGAGAAACAGAAGGTTACTATATTCTGAGTACATCCTGTATCCCTTAGAAACAAATGTGCAAACATCTCCAATCCAGACATGGGTATGACATTTAGACTACGAAAATATATTCTATACCTCATATTGCTCAGAAGGTTAAAAAGGAGTGGATGTCTATTTATGGCTGTGGATGAGAGAGAAAGCTGTTTTGTAGTTTAAAGGATTCACCGTCTCTTTAGAGCTGTGACTTTCATTGGTAGGTAAAGCTTAGGAGGCCCTGAACACGTCGGTTAAATGTTAATGTGGCATACTGTGGTTGGAACCTGGCTTGAGTGACATGCAAATGTTAGTTCTCAGATCAGATGAGCTACAGACCTGACACTCACACAACTGAGAGGAACCCTAAGGTACTGGCTGCCTGGGTTGGTCTGTCTGTCTCAGTTCTTTATACAGTTGAGGATTTCTCCCATGGCTGGGTTTTAATACAGTTAGTCAAATACACTTAATTACTGATAGCAGTCTTGGAACATTTATTGAGCATTTCTAATCTGCCAGCTTTACACAGATCATTTACTCTTCCTGATGATCCCGTAATGTAAGACATGTAGGCATTTTTCTGTTTTATAGATTAGGAAACCAAGGCAGAGAGGGGTTGTTACCTAACTCATAAGTAGTTGTTCTGAGGCTGGAACCCTAGTAGATCCCATGCAGAACTGCCAAGTCTGAACCGTTAGGCCAGATGGCCTGGCCTGTTTATGAAACTGCCTTGGGTTAGAACAAATGGGAAATTTACCCAAAACATGTATTTTGGGTAACCTCGTAGGTCATTTAATATGTAGGAAATGCTGTGGAACCAAAACTCAAATTATTTGAGTCTTTTCAGCAGCTCCATTTTGAGAACCTTTGGATGTTTATCTCCTTTCTGCAGAACAGAACAGACCTTTCCATTTAGGTTTAAGCCAAATGTTCTGGATAATTAACAAAGCTGCTGAGGCCAATTCTAGGGGGGGAAAAAAAACACTTTCGCATGCAGCATGATGTAATCTGAAATGCTGGTGCCCTCACTGCCCTTCTTACACAGAGCACCTTATTGACATCATGAAACTACAGAGGGGCTCCTCCTAGTCCCTAATATGCACAGCCACCTGGACAAGGAGCTTGTCTCTGCTCAGAATAAAAACCAGGCAGGCTTACGGTGGGGGTGGGTTGTTCCTTCTGCACTCTAGCTGGCTTGAAGACCAGGACTCCTGCTGCGAGTATGCAAGCAAATGCCATCCTTGGCACTCTCCCAGGAAACCCAGCATTTTGGCTTTAAATTCTATCTGACAAGAACGGATTTTGTTTCCCTCTGAGCCATTCCTGGGGAGATGAATTCTCATCAGCCCCATATCCAGAGTGAAATCTGGTAAACTCAGTTCAGAGCTTTTCATGAAGCTGCTACAGGGTATTTTAGCAGCAGATCCTGAAGTATTCAAAGGGTTGTTGATAGGGAAAGTGAAGCTTGGGAGGCCCTTTAAAAATGTGTGCGTGTAGCCCAAGTAATGGATGTCCACTGTAGAAAAATTAATATAGAGAAGGAAAAATAAAGCCCTCTCATGGGATCCCATTTGCTTGTATATTGTTGTGTTCATGTGTGCTCAGTCATGTTTTGACTCTTTGTGATTCCATGGACTGTAGCCCGCCAGGCTCCTCTGTCCATGGAATTCTGCAGGCAAGAATACTGGAGTGGGTTGCCATTTCCTCCTCCAGGAGATCTTCCCGACCCAGGGATCAAATCTGCTTTTCCTGTGTCTCCTACATTGGCAGGTGGAGTATTTACTGCTAGTGCCACCATTCTTGTTTAATGTGTGAGGGGGAGCAAACTGAAAAAAGCAGCTTGACAAAAGTTGTTACAAACTTGAGTTTTCTACTAGAATGGTTATGGAAGGTAACTTTTCCATTCTTTATAATACAAATTGCTCAATTAGCACTGAAGGAAATTAAACTGCACAGCCCCGCAGAAATAACGTCGTCAGATTTTCCTAAAATGATGAGGTTGGTTTGTGGCTGGTGCCCGGAGCACACTGTTGACCACAGCGGGAACCGGCGATACAGGTATCAATCCTGTGTGTGCTTTCTTTCCCAGACACCAAATGGACTGCTTCTGACCCCGAGTCCACTGCTGTCCAGCATACATTTCTGGAGCAGCCTTAGTCCAGTTGCTCCACTGAGTCCTGCCCGGCTGCAAGGGCCAAGCACGCTGTTTCAGGTGAGCATTTAGAAATGAACTTGTACATGTGCAATTTCTAAGGGATGTATTTCCTTGATAAATCCTGCAAGGTAACATTTTCTCTAAATGTAGGGCAGAACTCACTGTTAAGTTTCCAAAAGGAATTCATGTTAACGTGGCTGCAAAAGGCACCTTCAGAGGCAGGTACTTTCATTGAGGTGGCGTGCACATGTCAGCTATCCATAAGTGGAACAATAAGTTCTCCAATTGTTCATTTTCACTAACTATGAAAACTAGAAATTTATAAGGAAAAAATTTTAAATTGTATTTTATAAAATCTCCTAAGACTTTAACATACTAACCTATTAATATAGTAAACACACAAAATAAAGATAAAAATCGTGAACTCTACATTGTAGTAATAGCAAAGTTACCTGCATAATTCTATGAGTCAGAATCAAGTTTTCCTTGTTCTATAATAGAAAAAAGAAGCATCCAGGGATCTGATTAAAAGTGAAAAGTCTCAGCTGTTCGTCTTGTAAAGCTCCCTGTACTAGGTAAGCGCATTCATTAGTCATCTCCATACTAGAAACCTGCAGTAGCATCACTTGCTATCATGTGGAAATTGGTATTTCCTCTTGGAGACCCAAAGATTATGACTCACAGACCAAGATGTTACTGTCTGAACATGTGAGTGTAGAAAGGATCCCAGGGACAGGAATGAGGCAAAAGTGGATCAAGTGCACGCACCTGTTCCTGATTCTGACCTTGTCTGACTCATTCACCTTGCCTCTCACCTCTGCCCCTCAGCCTGGCTGACCTCAAGCTGTCGTTCTTTGGTTCTCATTGCACCTAGCACTAACCTCTTTGTCCTGCCTGTTCATCTGACAATCTCCCCACTAAACACTGGGCCCTCAAGAAGCCAGAACTGCATCTTGCTTGCTGTGGTGTATGCCTGGCATCTAGCATGCTGCTTGGTACACAACATGTTCAGCGATTACCACTGACTGACTAAAGGAAGGGATGCCTCAGAATTCACCAAGAGAAGAGATGTCTGAGAAAGTGTTAATAAGATCATGTCTCCAGTGCTTTTCTTTATTGTTCATTTTGTTTGTCAAGGTTAATATTCACCTCTGTGCCAGGGGCTATACATGCTGGTATTTAGGGTCTCATTGGGAGAAGGGTAGAGCTAGAGAGCTTCTGATTACTATCCTGCTTCTCTGGTTTCCTAGTAGGGATGAGGTAGGGTGTCATGATGTGACTATACTTAAGTTATCAGGTTTCTCTTCCTGGCATTCCTTCTCGTTACAAGAAACTGAGATATGGTCATGCACAGCCAATGTGTTGATTCTTAGCTATTTTAACTCGGGCAAAGAAACAAAAACTAGCAATAGCAAAAGGCAGTGAGCAAATGCAGAATTAGGCAAGCTTTAGATTGGTGATCTTTTGGTGGGGAAACTAAAAGACCTTATTTCCTGGAAGTCTCCAGATGGGAGCAGCAGAGTTCCTGAGTAGAGCAGACAGGATCGTGTGGTGCGTAGTCAGTCAGCTCCACAGTGGGGCCTGTAATCCTACCCTAATCCTGGAATCTAACACAAGGCCTCTCTAGGTTCCTGAGATACATGTGAATAATGAATGGACTCTCGCTTCCCTCCTTGCTGAAAATCCTACCACCAGACTGTGCTGGGTTTGGTAACTTCCCAAGGAGGCCCTCCAGAACTACTGGTCCAGAATTCTTGGAGATTTCTAGCCCACTACTCCCAACAGTTAATAGTAGTTCATCTCCCCACTGATTCTACACATTAAAAGGTATCAGGAGCTCTGGGAATTGGCCAGGATGCACATCCCTTCAGTCACTATTGTAGACTGTAGTTCTGTACTGTAGACCCATGGTTCTCAACATATGGCAGACTCAGCCAGAGGCTGGGTGTGTTAAAATGCACCTGGTTGGGTCCCTCCCTCCCCCAGAGTCCTGATTCAGAAGGTCTGGGATGGGGCCTGGTAATAATACTCTTTAATACATTCTAGAGACGCTGCTGCTCCAGAAACCCCACTCAGAACCACTGCTTACCAGTGGCTCCTGATTTACATTTAGAATTCTGCAGAAGAAAAGCTGCACTTAATGGCTACCTGATCAGAACTGTGATTTCACAAATTGGGCCTGTCCTCTCTCCTGGAGCCATTCAGAACACAACCCTGAATGGGAAAATGTGACCATGTGTGGATGGCTGACAGGCTGCATGGCCGTGGGCCCTCTTTTTGGGGTTGGGGTCTGTGAGACTAAAGAAAAATAACTTTGTACCTTTTAGAGTATTACTTCTCTTCCTATGTATGATAAAAGGACTGAGCTGGTGAAAGCTGAAATTTGAAGTTTTGAAAATGGTTAAAATAACGTAAGAATCTTTTTTTTTAATTAGACATTTCAAATGATCAAGTTTCAAATTTAGATTACTATCAACAGTACTGCTTTTTAAACTAATGGAAGTAACTTTAAAAATAGGAAGCCTCTTTCACATATGCTATGTGAATGTGTTGGAGAAGGAAAACAAATTAGACTTGGCCTATAATGATGCTGGCAAATTTCCTGTTATAATTAGAAAAGTATATCAGAATCCTTAAAGAAACAGTTGACAAGGCTGAGGAGGAGTTCTGGCACTGAGGGTCTCTTGCTATTATTAGTAAGTGATAGCAGATACTGAGAATTTCAAGGGAAGGAGAGTGGAGATATGAGCCTTTCTAGAAGAGGTATGCTTGGTAATTGAGACACATAAAGAGAGAATTGCCAAAGACACTGTACTAAATCTAAATATACACCTTGGTTTATAAAGTGAGATGAGTTCCCAGTTGGACTGTTTAGTATTTTAAGCTTGTCTTTAGGATGTTTGTTCTGCTTTTGAAACAGATTTTGATCATATTTGGAATATACCTAGTAGGTACAGATACAAAGTAATTTTCAACTGAGAAAGTTTTCCGTAATTTTTAACTCAACAAATCTAACCCAGAAAATACTTGTAAAGCTCTGAGGCAGGGACTGTGGGGATATACAACACGTGAATGCTGCTGCTGCTGCTGCTAAGTCGCTTCAGTCGTGTCCGATTCTATGCGATTCCATAGATGGCAGCCCACCAAGGCTCCGCCGTCCCTGGGATTCTCCAGGCAAGAACACTGGAGTGGGTTGCCATTTCCTTCTCCAACGCATGAGAGTGAAAAGTGAAAGTGAAGTCCCTCAGTCGTGTCCGACTCTTAGCGATCACATGGACTTCAGCCCACCAGGTTCCTCTGTCCATGGGATTTTCCAGGCAGGAGTACTGGAGTGGGGTGCCAGTGCCTTCTCCGACAACACATGAATACCAGGTGTGTAAACACAGTGCTCCAGGAACCCAACAAGAATTGCTCTTTCCAGCTGGGGCCTGAACAGAGGCCCCAAGGCAGAAGGGACAGCTGAGTTGGGAAGATGGGACAGAATCACGGCAGAGTGAAGTACATTCTAAATGAACAGATATGCATCATTTGGATATGAAAATACATAGTCTGTTCTGGAAGGGACCTGGGTGATAGACTGGTTGGAAAAGCAGCAATGGGGCTTGGACAGTATAACTAAAAAGTTGTTAAGTGAAAACCATGGCAGGCCTTTTAAAGCTGGAGATTAATGTAAGATCTCTATTTTAGAAAGGTTATCACTGGTATCATAATGTGGGGAGAGGACAGAAGGCAGAAAGAGTAAGGGGCAGGAATACATAGATTTACACTACTCCAAATTCTGAGGGGAGAAACCACCTTTTACATAAGAGTGAAAAAGACATTCCAGAGGTAAAATTGAGAGGATGACTTTTAGATGGGTGTAAGGAGTAATTAGTGAAAAATCAGGAAGAGGCAAGCATTACTAAGTGATTAAAAGACTGGTAATGCTATTGATAACAATAGCTACAATTTTTTGAGGGCTACCATATGTCAGACATTGTTCTAAAGCACTTTTCATGGCTCCTTATTTAATAGTCTCAACAGCTCTATTTGAAAAGATGACCAGTTTTACAAGAAAAAGAAACTAAGGCCCAGAGATGTTGCTCAGTTTTCCGAAGATCCCATGTTAACAAGTGGTAGAGCTCTGATTCTTGTTTAGTGTCGTGCTCCTTACCCCCATTCTTACTGACTTTAGACTGAGTGGGCAAGAGGTGCTGGGGCTATCTAACTGACACCAGGAGATGTTTGTTGAGTACAGTACAGGGGAAAGGAAGGCTGAGGACAGAAGTTGGGGAATGCTGCTTAAGAAAAGGGACTGCGAGTGGATGAGGGGAGGGGAGGGGGGCAATAAAGAGGAGTATGAAACATGTCAGAAAGGTCAGACTAACCAAGAGAAACTGTGACACTTGATAGAAATAAAGAGGACAGAAGTCAATAACAAAACCAAAACTTTTGAGAACATCAGTAAGATAAACTACTACTTAAACGAGAGAAGATGTATGAGACTTCAAAGTCTGCTCTTCTTCCAGTGTCTACTCTTAATCAATGGGAATAGTGGTTAGGAGCACACCTTAAATAAAAAGTAAAGTATAAGCTAAATGTAAATAGATTTGATAACCCCAGATGAAATGGATAAAATTCTGTATAATGTTAAAATTCCAAGTGTCAGGAAAGAAAATCTTGATTATAACCATTACAGAAACAGTAATTAATAGCACCACCCCCTTACCACTGACATTAAAATAAGTTGGGCAGTTGGGTACAGAAAGCACAGTATATAGACTAAGTAAGAATTAAACTAGAAGACAGGCCAAGAGATCACTGTGACTCATCTTGTCCTCAACAAGGAAAACTTAGTTTTCAACAATCATGTTTTAGAAGGAGGTCTTTAAGTATGTTGTGTTCAGTTGGGAGTATAGCTGCTATACTTTAGACATGAAAGACATCAAACCATACACGTTTGTCCCATAGTAGCTACCAACAAGACAAATTAACTATACATTTTGGTACTTACGGGTTATCTATTTGGTTTGGTATTATCATTTTAACTAGAATATTTTTAAAGATATTGTTTTCTAAATCTCTTAAGATAAAAACATACCTCATTTTTAACAGTTTCTGAGAAACATCAGTAGTACTCTGGAAAACCAATAGTTTCAAAATACAATATGAGAAATTACTGATTCATATACAAAGAGTTTCCTAGTTTCCAAAATTGATTTTTCTTAATATGTAAAGCAAATAATCATTCTACTGGACTCTTCTAGAAACACTATTAGAACATGCTTTAGCAACATATAAAGTATGTGTTTTTTTCTAGTAGCCTCTGCACATAAAATAATTTGGAATATTTTCTAAGCCTTAGCCTCTGCTGTACGTAATCTTGACTTCATTGTCATCTTCCAGTTACTCATTCTGTAAAATAATTGGCAACATGGACTTTCATAGTGGTCCAGGCATTAAGAAAACACCTGCCAATGTGGGGAACATGGGTTCAATTCCTGGTCCGGGAAGATTCCACATGCCTTAGGGCAAATAAGCTCGTGCGCCAGAACTGCTGAGACCTACACTGAGGCTTAAAGCCTGAGCTCCGCACCAAGAGAAGCCACTGCAATGAGAAGCCCACACACTACAACTAAGAGCCAGAGCAGCCAAAAATAAATAAATAAAATTATTTCAGAAAACTGGCAACTGACCTCTATCAATCAATCACAGAGGTGATGAGAGAACCGGTCCACTGTGGTCTGTCTAGGAATGTTAAAAACTCTGGTCTTCCCAATGGATTTGCAATAATTATTGTAAACATCTTTTGCCCCTACAGTTCCCAACACTGCTCAATGGCCACATGCCAGTGCCAATCCCCAGTCTGGACAGAGCTGCTTCTCCAGTACTGCTTTCTTCGAACTCTCAGAAATCCTGATGACATCTGGCCACAATTTAAAGACTCATTAACTGATGAAACAATTTGTCCCCATGGGCTAGTTTACCTGTGTCGTGAGAAGGATGTTGTGAAACCCGTCTGTTAATTTGGTTTGCACTTTTCATAACATGGATGATCTAGATTTATGTTAGCATTTTAAAACCTTTTTTATATTCAAGTATATATGAAAATCTGTTTTGCATTAAGTGAATTTTAATGTTTTTGTTTTTATATCTTCTTAGCTCTTAAGTGTTGAACACTGTTGACAGTGAAGAACTTTTCTAAATGGTTTTCAATGAAATAAGGATGTGAAGCTTTCTTCCTCTTTAATTCTGCAAATGCTGAACTGTGCTTATATACACTATAACCAGCTGTGCCTTCCTTTGCATTTAGTTTATTGTAAATTATCTATATATATTTTTAGTATTGAAAAAATGAAAGACAAAAATTAGTATCAAACAACTCTAGTAGAATTTCATTATTTTTCACAAGTAGGCAATATGAAAGCATTCATTACTTTTCTTTTTGGCTTTCAACTGTATGAGAATTGCCTTAGAACCTCTTTTGAACTGAAATTCAGTGAATATAATATCCAAGTAATGTTTTTATAAAAAACAAGCCATATTTAGACAATAAAATTTCATGAAAATGTTCTGAAGTGCATTTTTTGAAAAATGAACCTTGAAAGGCTAGCCTCCTGTTTACAATCTTTGAGACTCCTTCCACACAAAAGCCTGAGATGGAAAAACTATATCAAGTACACTCAATCTATGCCCCTGGAATATTTCCTAGGTTAGCACATTCTTATTTTAAAAAATTAACCTGGTTCTTCCCATTTTCCATTGAGAATCATACCTCTCTGATGCATTTACTGTATCTAAGTTAGGGTTTCTCTGAACCCCAGAAACTAACATTTAAAAATCCTATGGTTTGGAAAAGGTTCACAGACTGGTGATGAATACATGTAACAAAGAAAACATTTTGTAATACCAGGTATCTTCATGTGTATGGGTAAAGCCTTGGTTGTGGAAATTGAGGTGTGTAGGATACACTGCTTTACGTATTACTGTTTATGGTGAGAATGAAGGAATATTGATTAAAAAAATATAAAATTCTTCAGGAACCTTATTGTCGAACTGAACTTATGTAACAACCTGCAGTACTAAGCAGTGAGTCCTTTTGTGTAGTGTAGTTTAGAGCAGTGATAAGAGAAACATTTTCTGTTCCTTCAGAAAAGTCAGCAGGCACCAGTTTACAGTGCCCATCTGTATATGAAGTAGTGAAGTTCTAATGTAAGATTCAAGAACTGGAAGATGCCCAGTGCGTTCAACTCAAGAAAATTACCATCCTTAACTGTAACAGAAACCAATTTGAAATGTGGCTAAATAATTCGCTGATCCAAAGGAGGCGTTAAATGGCAAGGATTATGAGAAAGGGTAAAAAACAAAGGTTGTAAAAACAAACATTTGAGTTTTCAAGAAATCTAAAATTTTGTTGCGACACTTTTAACGCTTGAGATGTTCAACTGGAATTGAGCTTGAGATTTTCAATTGGAATTTTATTTGGTGATGTAAGCCCTTATCTGGGGGAAAAATCCAAACTCTAATATGCATCTTTGAATATAAAGTAATGGGCCTGGTTCCACAATCTGCAAGGAGACACTGCTGTCACTACCCACAGACTAAGGATAATTCTATACTAAAATAAAAGAGTTAGTCCAGGGGACTGGTGTTTACCAAACAGAAAATGTTAGAAGAGGCCTTTGAGAGACATCCAACCACCATTTCCAGGTAAGGACAACTGCACAAAGTGGGAATGCCTAGAGCTACATGCTCACCGAAGGTAGAACAATGACTGGTGCTCAGTCCAGTTCTACCTCCCCACGCCTAGCTATAGGTACCTACTGGTCCAAAACTGCATGGTAGGTAGAAAAAAACAAAAGAGCATTAAAAACAAACAAAAAACAAGTCAGTTAAGAGCATACCTCAAATGCAGGATTCTTAGAGAAACTAAAGTCAATGTGCAAAAACCTCAACCTAGTATTCCCTTCCTCCAAATACTATGATTAACATACACTCTAGCTCCATTTACTAGAAATGGAAAGAATACAGTAATTTTTGATGCACCAAAAAAACTCACATGACACAAATAGATAACTGGAGGTGTTGAAGTATATAAGCCTTATTGCTCTGCCTCATTCTGTGTGTGTGTGTGTGTGTTGGGTTTGTCTTTTTTAAACAAATATTTTAGTCAAAAAATAGGTTTCAAAGAACATAATAACTTTGTTTTCTCTTTTTATGTTCGCTTGATCAGTGTTAAAATGCTATGGTAAAGTTTATAGAACTATAACCTAACTGTTGGTCTCTTTTGTACACATCTTTTCTATGACTGCAAATCTTCACTCAATTTTCATATATGTATCATTTTTACTGTTATATTATTTTTGTTCAATAAATACTTTGTGATAAAAGGTGTGAAGAGGCAAGTGGGTTGTATTACTTCCATTTACTTGGGATGATTCAAATGTCGCTATTCTATGGGTATAAGTTGGAAAAAGAATTGTTATTTAGCTTAAATATTGCACATTGAAACACTACGTATATATACATTTAAACAGGTATTTAAGGAAACAAATATACTTCTTGACACTGAGTTGGGTAGAAGGGAATAGATTTAAAAACTGGTCCTCTGTTCACTTAAATCTGAAGTTCTGTCATTCTGCATTGAGGTAGGGAGGTAATGAGGAGGGAGAAACTACATAACCATTTACTCTTTTAGCTGCGATTAATATCAAGAAATTAAAGCCATCCCATGGTCATGGATTAGAACACTTAATATTGTTAAGATCATAGTACTACCCAAAGTGATCTATGGATTCAATAAATTCATCACAGTCCCAAAAATCTCATCCTAAAATTTATATGGAATTTCAAGGAACCTAGAATATACAAAACTATCCTGAAAAAGAAAAACAGAAGTGGAGGACTCACACTTCTTGAGTGCAAAACTTATAAAGCTACAATTAATTAAAACACTGTGGAACTGGTAGAAGGATGGATATGTAAACCAAGAGCAGAATTAAGAACCCCCAAACAAACCCTCATTTCTATGATCAATTGATTTTCAACAAGGTGCCAAGGGGGAAAAGGTCAGGTCTTTCAACAAACAGGTCTAGGAAAACTAGATACTCACATGCAAAGGAATGAGGTTTGCCCCTCACTTTACACCACACATTAATTCAAAACAGATCAAGGTCCTAAATGTAAGCACTAAACTATAAAACTCTTAAAATGGGAAAATATTAAAAACCTTGGATTTAGCTGCTAAGTCGCTTCAGTCGTGTCCGACTCTGTGCGACCCCATAGACGACAGCCCACCAGGCTCCCCCGTCCCTGGGATTCTCCAGGCAAGAACACTGGAGTGGGTTGCCACTACCTTCTCCAATGGATGAAAGTGAAAAGTGAAAGTGAAGTCGCTCAGTGTCCTACTCTTAGTGACCCCATGGACTGCAGCCCACCAGGCTCCTCTGTCCATGGGATTTTCCCGGCAAGAGTACTGGAGTAGGGTGCCATTGCCTTCTCCGTGGATTTAGCTAAAGCAACTTATATATGCAAAGAAGAACTAAACGGGACTTCATGAAAATAAAAAACTTCTGTTTATCAACAGGACACCATAAAATGAGCACAACCCACAGAAAAAAATAATTACAAATTATGTATGTCATAATGTTCTAGATGATATAAAGAACTCCTATAACTCAACAACAAAAAGACATACAACCAAACTTTTTAAAAGACAAAGGACTTGAATATACGTTTCTCTAAAGCAGATAATGGTCGGTAACACATGAAAAGGTGCTTACCTCCCTCAAGTCCTTAGGGAAATCAAAACCACAATGAGACACCACTTCAAAGTTATTAGAATGTATATAATGGGAAAAAAGAAGCAAGGATGAGGAGAAATTGGACCTCATGCATTACTACTGAAAAATGTAATACGGTGTGGGTACTGTAGAAAACAGTTTGGTGGTTTCTGAAAAAGTTAAGGATTAAATTACCAACTGACCCAACAATTCCACTCCTGGTATATGAACCCAAAGAATTTGAAAAGGCTCAAACAGATGCTTGTATACCAATGTTCATAGCAACATTATTCACAACAGCCAAAAATGGAAAAAACAAAAAAAACAAAAAACCATGTCTATCAACAGATGAATGGATAAGCAAATTATCCATATTTTGCCTGGATATACAGATAAATGGATAAGCAAATGTTGTATAGTCACACAACAATGTTACTCAGCCATGAAAACAAATGAAGTTCTGACACATGCTACAATATGGATGAACCTTGAAAACATTATGTTAAGTGAAATAAGCCAGAGACAAAAAAACAAGTGTGATACGATTAAATATGTAGTTTTTGTCTCTATGAATTTGCTTATTCTAGGTAAGAGACGGAGAAGGCAATGGCACCCCACTCCAGTACTCTTGCCTGGAAAATCCCAGTCCATGGGGTCGCTAAGAGTCGGACACGACTGAGCGACTTCACTTTGACTTTTCACTTGCATGCATTGGAGGAGGAAATGGCAACCCACTCCAGTACTCTTGCCTGGAAAATCCCATGGACAGAGGAACCTGGTGGGCTGCCATCTAGGGGTCGCACCAAGTCGGACACAACTGAAGCGACTTAGCAGCAGCAGCAGGTAAGAAATTACCCAAAGGATGAGGGAAGGAGAAAACATGGTGGTGGGGGGGGGGGGGGCGCGGGGGGTGGAGATTATAATGGCTACAAAGTTTCTGTTGTTGGAGTGATGAAAAATCCTGGAAATAGGTAACTGCTTTACAACACTGTGAACATAATACTTAATGCCACTAAATTGTATGCTTACAAAGGGTTAAAATGGTAAATTTTATGTTACATGTATTTTACCACAATTTTAGAAAACAGTAAAAACACACACACACAAACCACAGGAACTGTCTTGGGTCAAAAAGATTATAACATGTTAACATCACTTGGAAGGAAAACAAAAATGGCATCCCCTCTTACCTTTAAGAACCTTGTTAGTTTAAGACGAATCATCTGTTCAAGGTTCACAATTTGAGCTTCAATTCTCTTCACTGCAAAGTTTTCAGAATCTGAATGATGCTCAAGTATCAAAAAAAGAAAATCAAATTCCTTAATAAAATGAAGGAACATCCATAGTTTTTCCTAGGAAGAGCAATTTTATATAACTTGGATACAATTCTTCACCTTTTATATGCAAGAATGAAACATAAGGATAACTGTCAAATTTTCAACAAATCAAATAGATAACCTATGAAATGAAAAATATGACAATTAAAAGTGCTATCCTATAAAACTACAGTAAAGATTAGTAAATGAATGGCCAGCACAATTATAAATTAATTGCTACTGGCACAGAGACACTTTTTTATCTTGAGACACATAAAAGAAAATGGTCCCATTCTGCACAGCCTTCTTCCCCAAGAAAGAACCGTGACTCAACAAAACCACATTTTAACAACATGAAGATTTTGTTATTATAAATTTTGAAACAAAATGGAGGAATTTTCACATAATATTTATAACCTTCAAAGTACAATATTAATACATGTCTGTCAGTTAGAAATAACAGCAGTTTGTTAGGCTACAGAGTTTAACATAAAACCAATTTACAAATGTGAAAAGCAGTAGTGGTCCAATATTCACCATTACACATGAATCTGTTTCTTCCAGAAATTTTTTTAAAAATTAAAACTTCAGTATCATGAAATATTAAAATAATACCCCAAACATGCCACAATCACTATTCACAAATAAAGTTAAAATGAAACATACAAAAATTCACTTAATACTGTTAAATAACAATAAACTACAAGATTTCCTGAACAGAAATGGTAGGACCCTGAATGTTTTACAGTGAATGTCAGGAAAATGAATTAAGTTATGACTCTTTTCATGATACATAAGCCCCAAATTTACATGACCATTTCAAAATATAGCAATTAAGATTTGCAGTTGGTAAGATGCACTAAACAAATAGTCCTTAAAAGTGAACACAAATGCTTAAAACACTGTTACCAACATCAAGGTGTATTTATGATATTCAAAAAGATGCATAATTAAAACTGTAATATTTACTATCTCTGGTAAACAGATAATACCTAGAATGCTTTAAAACAATCTTCCAAGTTCTCATTTCTCTCGTTTGTTATTTATCATGGCTCATTTCAAACACATATTACATCTTTCAGCTGATTCCAAGTGAATGCTATTAAAACACACACATATACACATCTCTCAAATGAAATAAATTGTTCCCCAATGAAGAATCATCCATTCTAATTTTTAAAAGAATTGTATTTAAGACAAATAAACAAAACAAGATCTCTCATGTTTGACTGGACTTGTATGGTTTAACTAAATTAAAGCACAATGTAAAACAGGTTAAGTGTATTAGTATACAAATATCCAATAATATGCAGTAAATATTTCTAAAATGAGGAAAGGTAAAAATAAATAATTGTGGTACTTTAATTTACTGGTATGTAATTCAAGATCCCCAAAGTGGCAGGTATTCACTTGCTCGAATCAACTTCTGCATCACATGCTTTCCTAAACATAATGTGCTTATTGATTTCTTAGCTACTCTATTTGCCAATGTTCAATAAAAAATTATATAGCATGAACGTAAGAGTGTTCAAGTTGGCTCACTTATTTTACTGTTAAGCAAAGCTAAATTTACATTCCAGGAAACAATGCAGTTTAATTTTAAAAACAAACAAAAAATGCAGCAGTAAAACAATTTATGAGGAGAAACAGATGCATTCACATATAATAAAGCCACTGCAACTTCTTCAGGCATCAACTGTTGTGTTAAATAAACAGACAGTAGTTATTTAGCAGCAATGATTCCGCAATAAATAATGCACTGTGTTTCTCAGTCCTGCACAAAAATTGCAGCTATAGTTACCATCAACAGCTGTAACCTACTGGCTCTAATGGCAGAGAAGACCTTAAAACCAACTGTACAAAAAAATTGTCACACTGTGACAACAAATATAAAAACAATTTGTAGGTCTGAAATAAAAAGACTCCACTGTGAAGAGGACAGTGTAGACAAACGAAGATTCCAAGTCCACCAAAAGAAATAATTGCCTTCAGATATGAGTCCTTGATTGATAAGAAAGGCTGGGGGCTGGGCTTGAAACCATGTTATCAGACTTAAAAGAGCATGCTCTGTCTTCTGTTCTTCGCATGTCCTAAAATATAAAGTCATTTTATGAGGCAGTTCAAGGTTCAGTTTTATCCCACAAACAGTATTTGGTGACTCTATGAAGCTAATGTTCCCACCAGCAAAAGCTAATTCCATGGTAAGAGTGATCAGCTCTGTCTTAAAGGACCCTCTTGTTGATGGGGTCAGTCTACAGCTTCTATGCTTCGAAGTGATGAACCTGATGACTAGGGGAGCACAGATGTGTCTTCTGCCTCAGGTGCCAGGGGTGGCGGTCAGTGATCAAGCCAGGTCACTTGTAAGAGGTCTCTGTGCCATCTGCAGCTTTCAGGATCCCTGATTGGACTCAGTCAGATTCTCTCTGAAGAATTACTGAGCTGCCCACATCATACAGAAAAGTGAGTATGTGCAATGCTAAACATACACCGTTGTGGAATGCACTGTACATTGGTTTTTACATAATTTTACTGATCAATTTATAAACCAAAAACTTGGTTCCACGCAATATTTCATGAACGACATGTGAAATGGTTTATGACAAACACACCTGTCTCTGGATAAGAAGAATTTCGAAAACCGGGGTCCTTTTGCAACTGAATCTCTTTCAAACTGAATATTGATACACCTAAAATGCATAGACAAAAAACAGCAGATGAAAGCCTATCATTAAAGCAAATATAATCCAACTAGACACAAAACATCTAAATTATATACTGAGTGAATGTGAAACATTTATACTACATTTACAAGGTTACAGCCCCACTGAAGTATTTTCTCTTTTGTTCCAAGGTTTTGAGAAGAAAACCAAGCCAAATAATCTCCCCTCAGAACCTTTCTCCTCCAATCTGGCTTTAAATTAGGCTGTGAGTGTGTGTTTCTCTGAGGAGAATGTACACTGTTTATTTCTAGGGCTTACTGAGGTTGGGAGACCTCATCAAAATGTATTACTCAGTTTTATTCTATCCTTTATCCATTTGTCTTATGATGGCAGTGAAGGTCCAATCCTCAAACTATCTTGAGAATTTTACAGAAAAACAAGAAATAGGTTTATACACCTTTCCTGCAACTCAAACTTTAAAACTTGATATTATTAGTAATAATGAAATGTAAATAGCATCTTAAAAAATACTTGTAATTCATCTTTCTCATTTCCATCTCTGCCACAGAGGTAGTCTTTCATTACAAAATATCCTTTAGGTTCTAAGTGAAAAGTCATGAGGAGTCTTGATTCCAATTAGAAAACCATTGTCTAGTAAATGAGAATGGGAAATTAATGAAAGCTTTTGGTAGCTCATTTCCGAAATATTCTCTTAATTCTCCATTCACCTTGCTCAGTTTTAAAGTAATATATTGGGGTAATTTTTAAGAATGTTCTGAGTAAGATCAAGCAGTTACCTCAGGCATGAGAAATCAGCTATTTTAATGACAATATGCTCAACTCTGTCATGGGGCTAGTTAAGTCTGAGTGAACACAGTTAAGGAAAACCATCTTCATGTCTTAAAAAGGAAATTTACTTTCATGAGAAAACTAATGTTTTGGCTGTGTTTCATTACGACTTGCTTTTAATCCATTTTTAACAACTCTGAATCAAAGTAATTCAGATTGGGCCTAATGACAATTGGCCCAATGCCATCACTGGATGGCATTTTCCAGCTTAAGTCCAATAAGACTAATGACCCACATAGAAGTGCTACTGATTTCTTAAGAGTCATAGCAACATGCTCAGTGTTAAAAGAAATAAAACAGGTAAATAAGACATACGCCTCCCTTCAAGGATTTCTGATCTAATTACAATAAGACCAGAATTTTAGGCTTAAAAAGCAATAGTCCCTTCCTCAACTCCTAATTCACCCCAGTCTCCAAACGTGGATAAAAATAAAGGGGATGGAAGGACACACTCTAGAATTTCTCTTACTTTCAGGTAAAGCATGTATTCTCGGTCCCAGACTTCGAAAGTACACATGTTTCATGGCCTCTTCTGCTGAAACCCTTTTCTTAGATTCATACTGTGAAAAACCAAAAAAGCAGCTTCATTCATTTTTTTCTCTAAATAATGGAAAAAGCATGTGTGAGGGGTAGGGGACACACACACAAATTAGCATTTAAATGTTTAGAGCTACCGTTAGCTTGATTACTTAATACTTAATAAAAATTACTTATTTTTAAGAACCAATTTACTATGCTCTAAATTGAGTTACTACTGAGCTTGTGTAGCAATGATCCCAGTTACAAATTTCCAAAACAAACCTGGATCTTAACTAAAGATTAAGATTCCTTATATTTTCTGAAGTGATGGGAAAAAAAGCAAAATATCTGACCTATGGTGTTACTTTTCTTCATGAACAACAAAGGATTATTAGAATGTAACTAATACCTTTAAGAAAGATATTATTAAATTACCTATTCAATACCCATTTCCCCTTCTTCCTTCATGAGATAATGTAGATTTAAGGCATTCATGCTTCCAACTCTGACATAAGAATCATGACTATTCTAAGTTTAGGCTAATTATGGCAATCCAGCGCCTCAATTCTCAGCCTCTCTTACAATCAACATTCTAGCTATATGAAGATTTCGGAGACATAGGAAGAAGTCCTTAGAGGGGTTTTGGAAAAGCCTTTGCTTTGCAGATACATGAGGACTAATGTGACTGACACACTCTTATCCTCTCTGTCGTTTCTGCTCTGAATGCAGATATGGATGGATTTGGAGGTACAACAGCCTATAGAGCATAGGGATAAGGAAAAAAGAAAGCGAACATAAGAAAACATGAACTGCAGAGAACATGGCCTTGACACAGTTGATCAGTGCCAGCAGCTAACTATCTCAGTGAAGGGAATATGCAATGCACATTTTTATATGTCTTTTTTTCTGTTTCTACATAGTCTGTTGGAGAATCACCAAGAAAGTCGACGGACAACAGCAGCAATTAGCAACTATCTCTTTGGCTTCTATGATCGCCAATAATCACCAAAAATAAGCTTCAAAAAAAAAAATATTCCCTTCACCTCAGACTGTTCTGGGTTACAAGGAGAGACCCATACACACTAGGAGAAACCATATTTTTTCACCTAAGCACGTGTCTTAAGTATGCTAGATATACTGATCCCATTCTATAGATGAAAAAACTAAGGCTCAGAGAAGTTAACATACCATTTAATGACTATAAAAAAGATGTAACTTACCTGAAGAAATTTTGTTATCAACTCAATTCCTTCAGAGTCTAACCTAAAAACAAGGAAGGACAAGTAACAATTTATTTATTAATCTTAGCTGATAGCAACTTTCTAAATAAAACTATTTTCCAAGTGTTTTCATCTGCTAAATTCAACTGCCCTAAAATAGCACACTTTGCTGCTTTTCAAACAGATTCAAATCTGTTTTATCCTTAAGATTTATCGTGCCACTTGTTTAAGAAGAAATCACAAGTAACTGGGCATCAACTCGAAATTTCAATATTCAAGAGGAAATTAGATTACTAAAATGATAGAATTTTAAAAAATCACTATTTTATCTCTAAACAAAATAACCTGTATTATTGAAAAAAACTTGAGTAAACTAGATCTGTTTTCACAGTGTTCTAGTGAAGGCAAGAGTACAACGGCATCATTTCGTATTATACAGGTGAAAACACAACGGTAAGAGACCTCCAAATTTATCATTGTGGTTCAAGATAAACAGAGATGAATCACTCAACAAATTTTTACAGGACAATATGCTGAAGGTTGGGTACTAGAAGCTATAAAGTTCAATTTAAATATGCCTCAATAATTTCATAAAACTTTATTTAAAAGGGATACAAAACCAATGACATAATCAATAAAGACAAAAAATTGTAAGGATGGAATTAATAAAACAGGAGTAGAGGATTTAGGGGTTATCTTAAAGAGATAACCTCCCGATCAGAAGTCACGAGTCACAAATTCTATCATGCACTGATATTCACTGGCAAAAGCACAATTATGGAAACTGCCTCCTCTCCCTTCCATCTTAAGTGCTCTTAGTAGGAACTGTGGATGCTGTGGCCTAGAGATTCTCCAGAGTCTCCTAATCCTTTGCAGTCTGCCATTCTGACAAACACTCGGAACTCTGTGGCTACAAATAAAGTGGAAGTTGCTCAGTTGTGTCCGACTCTGCAACCGCATGGACTATATACAGTTCATGGAATTCTCCAGGCCAGAATACTGGAGTGGGTAGCCTTTCCCTTCTCCAGGGGATCTTCCCCACCCAGGAATTGAATCAGGGTCACCTGCACTGTAGGCGGATTCTTTAAAGAATCTGCTTTAAAGAGCTGCAACTTTTTACCCTGGACATTACAACAGCAAGCAATATATATATGACAAAAATAGGATTTATGCTTTTATGCTAAAAGTCTAACACATTATATTATTCTTCCTTCTTAGGAAGTCTACTTAGAATGTTACCAGTTAGTTTAGTGACAAGGCTATCAAATCACATAAACACTTTCAAAATAGTTTTGGCACCAGAATGATCTTACTAATCGTCCCTATCTTGAGAATAAATGGAACTAGAGTGAGTATGTTATGTTGTGAGCAATGTGAATGGCTTTTGATTAAAACAGATATTTGCCTTATTTGGTATCCTGGTGCCCTTTTCACATCTATTTTTTCTTAAGGAAAGATGAAAAAATACAAAGGGGGTTAGTGATTCTAACGTTACTTACAGAAATGTAATACATTCCGTAAGTAAAAACATTCTCACTCAAATTTTAATGGGAGTCTTAGATGGATCTGAGGTAGGTCTGTAATCGGATGGGCAACATAGAGGATATGAAGGGTCAGAAAGTTCATATTCTTCAAATACAAATTATCATTAACACTGGCCAAAATTATGATGGGTCATCCTGTATAAGAGCCAAGATTTTGCCTATTACACATTCCTAAGTAAACATAGAATGTGCGTGCTCAGTTGTGTCCAACTCTTTGTGACCCCATGGTCTTTGTAGCCTGCCAGGCTCCTCTGTCCAAGGATTTTCAAGGTAAGAATACTGGACTGGGTTGCCACTTCCTCCTCCAGGGGATCTTTCTGACCCCGAGACTGAAACCCGTGTCTCTTACATCTCCTGCAATGGCAGGTGGATTCTTTACCACTACACCACCTGGGAAGCCCGAAATATAGAATAATGGTATAGAAAAAATAAATTTCATCATGGTCTTCACAGTTCTGAATAAGGCATATATCAATGTTTTCCTTCTGGGAAAAGGAATATCCTACATAAACCCTAGAATTATATAATATATATATATATTCTATGCTCATTTTATTTATAGTTCAATTCTCTGGACTTACATAGTTTAGTGATTCTTGGTCACTGAATTATAAAATTAATTTGACATAGGAAGAAATTAAATTCTAAAATATTTAAGAATTGTGTATGTATATCAAGTATTTTTCCTGAATCCTTACCATGACAAATGGTTCGATAGACTAAAAAGAAAAAAAAGAGAGAGAGACTAAAAAGAATTAAAAAAAAAAAATAGTGTGTTCCCACCTTCACGTAAAGAGAGAAAAAAAATACCTGGGTGCGTGGTTAATTAGAGGCTGTGGTTTATATTTTGGAAAGTTGTAGTTCTTGAACTCATCATTTGAAGAAACACCGGGCCAATTTTCCTGAGATGGAGTTCCTGAATTTAAAAATATATATACTTATATAGAAATTTTTATACAGGCAAATATATATAGGCAGAACAAAAGTGTCTTAAATAACAATTTATATTTAGTAGATAATTTGACTGTTTCAACTAAAATTAGAATGACAGAAACAGTAAACATACAGACTTTTCAGACTAAGCAAAGATTCCACAAAAATGATGCCTAATTGACATCTAAGCTAAAATATTTCCTAATAATGTGCTAAAAGTCAATTTTCAATAATATTTCTCTTCTGTTTTTTCATAGAATCATTATTGCACAGGTAGAAATCAGTAAATAAAAAGCAGAAGTTATCTAGAAGGATTTTTATCTTAACATGAAAATTATAATTCTTATAACAGCTATTTATGTTAGTCTCAGTATCAAATTTATAAATATACATTTGAAAGATGTAGTCGTATCCAGCTACTCAATTACAGGTAACAAATCACTGAGAAGAAAGTTCTTTTGTTACCTAGCAGTCGGAAAATTAAGTGCAGTTCATCTTCCACAGTTGATCCTGGAAACAGAGGTCTTCCAGAAGCCATTTCAAAGAAAATGCAACCAACACCCCTATAAAATATACCATAAAAAAAAAAAGATGAGTAATCCATTTATATATTATTAAGCACAAGAGTCTTTTCCCTAAGGCTGCCTCTCTGGAGAATTTTGTACTAGCCTGCTAGAAAATCTGCAGATTTCTTTCAGATATAACTAAACTAACTTGTTAACATTTAGCTTATCATCTTCCATACTTCTATATCCATTTTCCCCACTTAAAATGTCCAGCCCTCTTCTGCATGATCCCTGAAGAATACCACTAACCATAGCTAATAGTGATTTAATGCTTACTATGTGTTAGGCAGTGGTGGTCAGCAGAGATAGGGAGAAACAAATGATTCAAGATGTTTTTATGTAGGAAGCAGAGACAGAGCTGATAGATGTAGGGTAAAGTGAGTGAGAGTGAGTAAGACAGAGAGAGAGAGAGAGAATGTGTTAAGAGAAGGAAGAGAAATGGATAGAGGCTCACTAAATAGATACTGTCTTCACCTGTGTGAAGACATGAGTTTAAGATAGGAGTCCTTCCTTTAAAGACTCACAACCTAGCAATTACGTATATATATATATGTGTGTATATATATAAATTAAAATATTATATAGAAAATTAAATAATGGAGCCACTATGGCCAACAGTATGGTAATTCATCAAAAAATGTAAAATAGAATTGCCATATGATCTAGAAATTCCACTTCTAAGTATATAACCAAAAGAAAAGCAGTATCTCAAAGAGGTATTTGTACACTCATGTCCACAGCAGCACAACAGCCAAAACGTGGTAACAACCCAACTGTCCATCAGTGCATGAATCAATAAACAAAATAACATATATGTATAATGATTATTCAGCCTTAAAAATGAAGGAAATTCTGACACATAAAAAAGTCAAGTATCTATCTTTGCCAGGGGTAAACCTTGATGACATTTATGCTAAGTAAAATAAACCAGTCACAACAAAACAAATACTATATGATTTTACCTATATGAGGTACTTAAAAAGCCAAATTCACAAACCCAGAAAAACGGTGGAGGGAGAGGGAAATGGGGAGTTACTATTTAATAAGTACAAAGTTTTAGTCTGCAAAATGAAAAGAGTTGTGGAGACTGATGATAATGGATGCACAGCACTGTAAATGTACTTAAT